>NW_028246529.1:0-1200000 GCF_964263255.1 Lissotriton vulgaris | reverse complement strand
CCATTACGTCATGCTTCAGAAATGTGGAAAATGATCCGTTTTCAAATGTTTTATTTTTGAACGTCAGTTCACATTTGTAGGTGGATCATCAGTGTTAGAGCTAAAATTAGCATGTTTAACGTGATTTTCATGCTTCCAGGGGCTCGGGAAGTGAATTAAATACTATTTGGAGGCATTTAATGTTCAAGCAAAAACAGCTGATTTTTGACAAAAGAGATAACACCCCCCCATTACGTCATGCTTCAGAAATGTGGAAAATGGTCCGTTTTCAAATGTTTTATTTTTGAACGTCAGTTCACATTTGTAGGTGGATCATCAGTGTTAGAGCTAAAATTAGCATGTTTAAAGTGATTTTCATGCTTCCAGGGGCCCTAAACACAAGATTTATGGAATGGTTAAAAGTGCATGAAAATGGCCAATTTACTCACTCTGAGTTCTCAAAAAGGGTTTCTTCACCCCGGGAAGTTAATTAAATACCATTTGGAGGCATTTAATGTTCGAGCAAAAATGGCTGATTTTCGACAAAAGAGATAACACCCCCCCATTACGTCATGCTTCAGAAATGTGGAAAATGGTCCGTTTTCAAATGTTTTATTTTTGAACATCAGTTCACATTTGTAGGTGGATCATCAGTGTTAGAGCTAAAATTAGCATGTTTAAAGTGATTTTCATGCTTCCAGGGGCTCGGGAAGTGAATTAAATACTATTTGGAGGCATTTAATGTTCAATCAAAAACAGCTGATTTTTGACAAAAGAGATAACACCCCCCCATTACGTCATGCTTCAGAAATGTGGAAAATGGTCCGTTTTCAAATGTTTTATTTTTGAACGTCAGTTCACATTTGTAGGTGGATCATCAGTGTTAGAGCTAAAATTAGCATGTTTAAAGTGATTTTCATGCTTCTAGGGGCCCTAAACACAAGATTTATGGAATGGTTAAAAGTGCATGAAAATGGCCAATTTACTCACTCTGAGTTCTCAAAAAGGGTTTCTTCACCCCGGGAAGTTAATTAAATACCATTTGAAGGCATTTAATGTTCGAGCAAAAACGGCTGATTTTCGACAAAAGAGATAACACCCCCTCATTACGTCATGCTTCAGAAATGTGCAAAAATGGTCCGTTTTCAAATGTTTTATTTTTGAACATCAGTTCACATTTGTAGGTGGATCATCAGTGTTAGAGCTAAAATTAGCATGTTTAAAGTGATTTTCATGCTTCCAGGGGCTCGGGAAGTGAATTAAATACTATTTGGAGGCATTTAATGTTCAATCAAAAACAGCTGATTTTTGACAAAAGAGATAACACCCCCCATTACGTCATGCTTCAGAAATGTGGAAAATGGTCCGTTTTCAAATGTTTTATTTTTTAACGTCAGTTCACATTTGTAGGTGGATCATCAGTGTTAGAGCTAAAATTAGCATGTTTAAAGTGATTTTCATGCTTCCAGGGGCCCTAAACACAAGATTTATGGAATGGTTAAAAGTGCATGAAAATGGCCAATTTACTCACTCTGAGTTCTCAAAAAGGGTTTCTTCACCCCGGGAAGTTAATTAAATACCATTTGGAGGCATTTAATGTTCGAGCAAAAACGGCTGATTTTCGACAAAAGAGATAACACCCCCCCATTACGTCATAGTTCAGAAATGTGGAAAATGGTCCGTTTTCAAATGTTTTATTTTTGAACGTCAGTTCACATTTGTAGGTGGATCATCAGTGTTAGAGCTAAAATTAGCATGTTTAAAGTGATTTTCATGCTTCCAGGGGCTCGGGAAGTGAATTAAATACTATTTGGAGGCATTTAATGTTCAATCAAAAACAGCTGATTTTTGACAAAAGAGATAACACCCCCCCATTACGTCATGCTTCAGAAATGTGGAAAATGGTCCGTTTTCAAATGTTTTATTTTTGAACGTCAGTTCACATTTGTAGGTGGATCATCAGTGTTAGAGCTAAAATTAGCATGTTTAAAGTGATTTTCATGCTTCCAGGGGCCCTAAACACAAGATTTATGGAATGGTTAAAAGTGCATGAAAATGGCCAATTTACTCACTCTGAGTTCTCAAAAAGGGTTTCTTCACCCCGGGAAGTTAATTAAATACCATTTGGAGGCATTTAATGTTCGAGCAAAAACGGCTGATTTTCGACAAAAGAGATAACACCCCCCCATTACGTCATGCTTCAGAAATGTGGAAAATGGTCCGTTTTCAAATGTTTTATTTTTGAACGTCAGTTCACATTTGTAGGTGGATCATCAGTGTTAGAGCTAAAATTAGCATGTTTAAAGTGATTTTCATGCTTCCAGGGGCTCGGGAAGTGAATTAAATACTATTTGGAGGCATTTAATGTTCAAGCAAAAACAGCTGATTTTTGACAAAAGAGATAACACCCCCCCATTACGTCATGCTTCAGAAATGTGGAAAATGGTCCGTTTTCAAATGTTTTATTTTTGAACGTCAGTTCACATTTGTAGGTGGATCATCAGTGTTAGAGCTAAAATTAGCATGTTTAAAGTGATTTTCATGCTTCCAGGGGCCCTAAACACAAGATATATGGAATGGTTAAAAGTGCATGAAAATGGCCAATTTACTCACTCTGAGTTCTCAAAAAGGGTTTCTTCACCCCGGGAAGTTAATTAAATACCATTTGAAGGCATTTAATGTTCGAGCAAAAACGGCTGATTTTCGACAAAAGAGATAACACCCCCCCATTACGTCATGCTTCAGAAATGTGGAAAATGGTCCGTTTTCAAATGTTTTATTTTTGAACATCAGTTCACATTTGTAGGTGGATCATCAGTGTTAGAGCTAAAATTAGCATGTTTAAAGTGATTTTCATGCTTCCAGGGGCTCGGGAAGTGAATTAAATACTATTTGGAGGCATTTAATGTTCAATCAAAAACAGCTGATTTTTGACAAAAGAGATAACACCCCCCATTACGTCATGCTTCAGAAATGTGGAAAATGGTCCGTTTTCAAATGTTTTATTTTTTAACGTCAGTTCACATTTGTAGGTGGATCATCAGTGTTAGAGCTAAAATTAGCATGTTTAAAGTGATTTTCATGCTTCCAGGGGCCCTAAACACAAGATTTATGGAATGGTTAAAAGTGCATGAAAATGGCCAATTTCCTCACTCTGAGTTCTCAAAAAGGGTTTCTTCACCCCGGGAAGGTAATTAAATACCATTTGGAGGCATTTAATGTTCGAGCAAAAACGGCTGATTTTCGACAAAAGAGATAACACCCCCCATTACGTCATGCTTCAGAAATGTGGAAAATGGTCCGTTTTCAAATGTTTTATTTTGGAACGTCAGTTCACATTTTTAGGTGGATCATCAGTGTTAGAGCTAAAATTAGCATGTTTATAGTGATGTTCATGCTTCCAGGGGCTCGGGAAGTGAATTAAATACTATTTGGAGGCATTTAACGTTCAATCAAAAACAGCTGATTTTTGACAAAAGAGATAACACCCCCCCATTACGTCATGCTTCAGAAATGTGGAAAATGGTCCGTTTTAAAATGTTTTATTTTTGAATGTCAGTTCACATTTGTAGGTGGATCATCAGTGTTAGAGCTAAAATTAGCATGTTTAAAGTGATTTTCATGCTTCCAGGGGCCCTAAACACAAGATTTATGGAATGGTTAAAAGTGCATGAAAATGAACAATTTACTCATTCTGAGTTCTCAAAAAGGGTTTCTTCACCCCGGGAAGTTAATTAAATACCATTTGGAGGCATTTAATGTTCGAGCAGAAACGGCTGATTTTCGACAAAAGAGATAACACCCCCCCATTACGTCATGCTTCAGAAATGTGGAAAATGGTCCGTTTTCAAATGTTTTATTTTGGAACGTCAGTTCACATTTGTAGGTGGATCATCAGTGTTAGAGCTAAAATTAGCATGTTTATATTGATGTTCATGCTTCCAGGGGCTCGGGAAGTGAATTAAATACTATTTGGAGGCATTTAACGTTCAATCAAAAACAGCTGATTTTTGACAAAAGAGATAACACCCCCCCCCATTACGTCATGCTTCAGAAATGTGGAAAATGGTCCGTTTTAAAATGTTTTATTTTTGAATGTCAGTTCACATTTGTAGGTGGATCATCAGTGTTGGAGCTAAAATTAGCATGTTTAAAGTGATTTTCATGCTTCCAGGGGCCCTAAAAACAAGATTTATGGAATGGTTAAAAGTGCATGAAAATGGCCAATTTAATCACTCTGAGTTCTCAAAAAGGGTTTCTTCACCCCGGGAAGTTAATTAAATACCATTTGGAGGCATTTAATGTTCGAGCAAAAACGGCTGATTTTCGACAAAAGAGATAACACCCCCCCATTACGTCATGCTTCAGAAATGTGGAAAATGGTCCGTTTTCAAATGTTTTATTTTTGAACGTCAGTTCACATTTGTAGGTGGATCATCAGTGTTAGAGCTAAAATTAGCATGTTTAAAGTGATTTTCATGCTTCCAGGGGCTCGGGAAGTGAATTAAATACTATTTGGAGGCATTTAATGTTCAAGCAAAAACAGCTGATTTTTGACAAAAGAGATAACACCCCCCCATTACGTCATGCTTCAGAAATGTGGAAAATGGTCCGTTTTCAAATGTTTTATTTTTGAACGTCAGTTCACATTTGTAGGTGGATCATCAGTGTTAGAGCTAAAATTAGCATGTTTAAAGTGATTTTCATGCTTCCAGGGGCCCTAAACACAAGATTTATGGAATGGTTAAAAGTGCATGAAAATGGCCAATTTACTCACTCTGAGTTCTCAAAAAGTGTTTCTTCACCCCGGGAAGTTAATTAAATACCATTTGGAGGCATTTAATGTTCGAGCAAAAATGGCTGATTTTCGACAAAAGAGATAACACCCCCCCATTACGTCATGCTTCAGAAATGTGGAAAATGGTCCGTTTTCAAATGTTTTATTTTTGAACGTCAGTTCACATTTGTAGGTGGATCATCAGTGTTAGAGCTAAAATTAGCATGTTTAAAGTGATTTTCATGCTTCCAGGGGCTCGGGAAGTGAATTAAATACTATTTGGAGGCATTTAATGTTCAATCAAAAACAGCTGATTTTTGACAAAAGAGATAACACCCCCCCATTACGTCATGCTTCAGAAATGTGGAAAATGGTCCGTTTTCAAATGTTATATTTTTGAACGTCAGTTCACATTTGTAGGTGGATCATCAGTGTTAGAGCTAAAATTAGCATGTTTAAAGTGATTTTCATGCTTCCAGGGGCCCTAAACACAAGATTTATGGAATGGTTAAAAGTGCATGAAAATAGCTAATTTACTCACTCTGAGTTCTCAAAAAGGGTTTCTTCACCCCGGGAAGTTAATTAAATACCATTTGGAGGCATTTAATGTTCGAGCAAAAACGGCTGATTTTCGACAAAAGAGATAACACCCCCCCCATTACGTCATGCTTCAGAAATGTAGAAAATGGTCTGCTTTCAAATGTTTTATTTTTTAACGTCAGTTCACATTTGTAGGTGGATCATCAGTGTTAGAGCTAAAATTAGCATGTTTAAAGTGATTTTCATGCTTCCAGGGGCCCTAAACACAAGATTTATGGAATGGTTAAAAGTGCATGAAAATGGCCAATTTACTCACTCTGAGTTCTCAAAAAGGGTTTCTTCACCCCGGGAAGTTAATTAAATACCATTTGGAGGCATTTAATGTTCGAGCAGAAACGGCTGATTTTCGACAAAAGAGATAACACCCCCCCCCCATTAAGTCATGCTTCAGAAATGTGGAAAATGGTCCGTTTTCAAATGTTTTATTTTGGAACGTCAGTTCACATTTGTAGGTGGATCATCAGTGTTAGAACTAAAATTAGCATGTTTATAGTGATGTTCATGCTTCCAGGTGCTCGGGAAGTGAATTAAATACTATTTGGAGGCATTTAATGTTCAATCAAAAACAGCAGATTTTTGACAAAAGAGATAACACCCCCCCATTACGTCATGCTTCAGAAATGTGGAAAATGGTCCGTTTTAAAATGTTTTATTTTTGAATGTCAGTTCACATTTGTATGTGGATCATCAGTGTTGGAGCTAAAATTAGCATGTTTAAAGTGATTTTCATGCTTCTAGGGGCCCTAAACACAAGATTTATGGAATGGTTAAAAGTGCATGAAAATGGCCAATTTACTCACTCTGAGTTCTCAAAAAGGGTTTCTTCACCCCGGGAAGTTAATTAAATACCATTTGGAGGCATTTAATGTTCGAGCAAAAACGGCTGATTTTCGACAAAAGAGATAACACCCCCCCATTACGTCATGCTTCAGAAATGTGGAAAATGGTCCGTTTTCAAATGTTTTATTTTTGAACGTCAGTTCACATTTGTAGGTGGATCATCAGTGTTAGAGCTAAAATTAGCATGTTTAAAGTGATTTTCATGCTTCCAGGGGCTCGGGAAGTGAATTAAATACTATTTGGAGGCATTTAATGTTCAATCAAAAACAGCTGATTTTTGACAAAAGAGATAACACCCCCCCATTACGTCATGCTTCAGAAATGTGGAAAATGGTCCGTTTTCAAATGTTTTATTTTTGAACGTCAGTTCACATTTGTAGGTGGATCATCAGTGTTAGAGCTAAAATTAGCATGTTTAAAGTGATTTTCATGCTTCCAGGGGCCCTAAACACAAGATTTATGGAATGGTTAAAAGTGCATGAAAATAGCTAATTTACTCACTCTGAGTTCTCAAAAAGGGTTTCTTCACCCCGGGAAGTTAATTAAATACCATTTGGAGGCATTTAATGTTCGAGCAAAAACTGCTGATTTTCGACAAAAGAGATAACACCCCCCATTACGTCATGCTTCAGAAATGTGGAAAATGATCCGTTTTCAAATGTTTTATTTTTGAACGTCAGTTCACATTTGTAGGTGGATCATCAGTGTTAGAGCTAAAATTAGCATGTTTAACGTGATTTTCATGCTTCCAGGGGCTCGGGAAGTGAATTAAATACTATTTGGAGGCATTTAATGTTCAAGCAAAAACAGCTGATTTTTGACAAAAGAGATAACACCCCCCCATTACGTCATGCTTCAGAAATGTGGAAAATGGTCCGTTTTCAAATGTTTTATTTTTGAACGTCAGTTCACATTTGTAGGTGGATCATCAGTGTTAGAGCTAAAATTAGCATGTTTAAAGTGATTTTCATGCTTCCAGGGGCCCTAAACACAAGATTTATGGAATGGTTAAAAGTGCATGAAAATGGCCAATTTACTCACTCTGAGTTCTCAAAAAGGGTTTCTTCACCCCGGGAAGTTAATTAAATACCATTTGGAGGCATTTAATGTTCGAGCAAAAATGGCTGATTTTCGACAAAAGAGATAACACCCCCCCATTACGTCATGCTTCAGAAATGTGGAAAATGGTCCGTTTTCAAATGTTTTATTTTTGAACATCAGTTCACATTTGTAGGTGGATCATCAGTGTTAGAGCTAAAATTAGCATGTTTAAAGTGATTTTCATGCTTCCAGGGGCTCGGGAAGTGAATTAAATACTATTTGGAGGCATTTAATGTTCAATCAAAAACAGCTGATTTTTGACAAAAGAGATAACACCCCCCCATTACGTCATGCTTCAGAAATGTGGAAAATGGTCCGTTTTCAAATGTTTTATTTTTGAACGTCAGTTCACATTTGTAGGTGGATCATCAGTGTTAGAGCTAAAATTAGCATGTTTAAAGTGATTTTCATGCTTCTAGGGGCCCTAAACACAAGATTTATGGAATGGTTAAAAGTGCATGAAAATGGCCAATTTACTCACTCTGAGTTCTCAAAAAGGGTTTCTTCACCCCGGGAAGTTAATTAAATACCATTTGAAGGCATTTAATGTTCGAGCAAAAACGGCTGATTTTCGACAAAAGAGATAACACCCCCTCATTACGTCATGCTTCAAAAATGTGCAAAAATGGTCCGTTTTCAAATGTTTTATTTTTGAACATCAGTTCACATTTGTAGGTGGATCATCAGTGTTAGAGCTAAAATTAGCATGTTTAAAGTGATTTTCATGCTTCCAGGGGCTCGGGAAGTGAATTAAATACTATTTGGAGGCATTTAATGTTCAATCAAAAACAGCTGATTTTTGACAAAAGAGATAACACCCCCCATTACGTCATGCTTCAGAAATGTGGAAAATGGTCCGTTTTCAAATGTTTTATTTTTTAACGTCAGTTCACATTTGTAGGTGGATCATCAGTGTTAGAGCTAAAATTAGCATGTTTAAAGTGATTTTCATGCTTCCAGGGGCCCTAAACACAAGATTTATGGAATGGTTAAAAGTGCATGAAAATGGCCAATTTACTCACTCTGAGTTCTCAAAAAGGGTTTCTTCACCCCGGGAAGTTAATTAAATACCATTTGGAGGCATTTAATGTTCGAGCAAAAACGGCTGATTTTCGACAAAAGAGATAACACCCCCCCATTACGTCATAGTTCAGAAATGTGGAAAATGGTCCGTTTTCAAATGTTTTATTTTTGAACGTCAGTTCACATTTGTAGGTGGATCATCAGTGTTAGAGCTAAAATTAGCATGTTTAAAGTGATTTTCATGCTTCCAGGGGCTCGGGAAGTGAATTAAATACTATTTGGAGGCATTTAATGTTCAATCAAAAACAGCTGATTTTTGACAAAAGAGATAACACCCCCCCATTACGTCATGCTTCAGAAATGTGGAAAATGGTCCGTTTTCAAATGTTTTATTTTTGAACGTCAGTTCACATTTGTAGGTGGATCATCAGTGTTAGAGCTAAAATTAGCATGTTTAAAGTGATTTTCATGCTTCCAGGGGCCCTAAACACAAGATTTATGGAATGGTTAAAAGTGCATGAAAATGGCCAATTTACTCACTCTGAGTTCTCAAAAAGGGTTTCTTCACCCCGGGAAGTTAATTAAATACCATTTGGAGGCATTTAATGTTCGAGCAAAAACGGCTGATTTTCGACAAAAGAGATAACACCCCCCCATTACGTCATGCTTCAGAAATGTGGAAAATGGTCCGTTTTCAAATGTTTTATTTTTGAACGTCAGTTCACATTTGTAGGTGGATCATCAGTGTTAGAGCTAAAATTAGCATGTTTAAAGTGATTTTCATGCTTCCAGGGGCTCGGGAAGTGAATTAAATACTATTTGGAGGCATTTAATGTTCAAGCAAAAACAGCTGATTTTTGACAAAAGAGATAACACCCCCCCATTACGTCATGCTTCAGAAATGTGGAAAATGGTCCGTTTTCAAATGTTTTATTTTTGAACGTCAGTTCACATTTGTAGGTGGATCATCAGTGTTAGAGCTAAAATTAGCATGTTTAAAGTGATTTTCATGCTTCCAGGGGCCCTAAACACAAGATATATGGAATGGTTAAAAGTGCATGAAAATGGCCAATTTACTCACTCTGAGTTCTCAAAAAGGGTTTCTTCACCCCGGGAAGTTAATTAAATACCATTTGGAGGCATTTAATGTTCGAGCAAAAACGGCTGATTTTCGACAAAAGAGATAACACCCCCCCATTACGTCATGCTTCAGAAATGTGGAAAATGGTCCGTTTTCAAATGTTTTATTTTTGAACGTCAGTTCACATTTGTAGGTGGATCATCAGTGTTAGAGCTAAAATTAGCATGTTTAAAGTGATTTTCATGCTTCCAGGGGCTCGGGAAGTGAATTAAATACTATTTGGAGGCATTTAATGTTCAAGCAAAAACAGCTGATTTTTGACAAAAGAGATAACACCCCCCCATTACGTCATGCTTCAGAAATGTGGAAAATGGTCCGTTTTCAAATGTTTTATTTTTGAACGTCAGTTCACATTTGTAGGTGGATCATCAGTGTTAGAGCTAAAATTAGCATGTTTAAAGTGATTTTCATGCTTCCAGGGGCCCTAAACACAAGATTTATGGAATGGTTAAAAGTGCATGAAAATGGCCAATTTACTCACTCTGAGTTCTCAAAAAGTGTTTCTTCACCCCGGGAAGTTAATTAAATACCATTTGGAGGCATTTAATGTTCGAGCAAAAATGGCTGATTTTCGACAAAAGAGATAACACCCCCCCATTACGTCATGCTTCAGAAATGTGGAAAATGGTCCGTTTTCAAATGTTTTATTTTTGAACGTCAGTTCACATTTGTAGGTGGATCATCAGTGTTAGAGCTAAAATTAGCATGTTTAAAGTGATTTTCATGCTTCCAGGGGCTCGGGAAGTGAATTAAATACTATTTGGAGGCATTTAATGTTCAATCAAAAACAGCTGATTTTTGACAAAAGAGATAACACCCCCCCATTACGTCATGCTTCAGAAATGTGGAAAATGGTCCGTTTTCAAATGTTATATTTTTGAACGTCAGTTCACATTTGTAGGTGGATCATCAGTGTTAGAGCTAAAATTAGCATGTTTAAAGTGATTTTCATGCTTCCAGGGGCCCTAAACACAAGATTTATGGAATGGTTAAAAGTGCATGAAAATAGCTAATTTACTCACTCTGAGTTCTCAAAAAGGGTTTCTTCACCCCGGGAAGTTAATTAAATACCATTTGGAGGCATTTAATGTTCGAGCAAAAACGGCTGATTTTCGACAAAAGAGATAACACCCCCCCCATTACGTCATGCTTCAGAAATGTAGAAAATGGTCTGCTTTCAAATGTTTTATTTTTTAACGTCAGTTCACATTTGTAGGTGGATCATCAGTGTTAGAGCTAAAATTAGCATGTTTAAAGTGATTTTCATGCTTCCAGGGGCCCTAAACACAAGATTTATGGAATGGTTAAAAGTGCATGAAAATGGCCAATTTACTCACTCTGAGTTCTCAAAAAGGGTTTCTTCACCCCGGGAAGTTAATTAAATACCATTTGGAGGCATTTAATGTTCGAGCAGAAACGGCTGATTTTCGACAAAAGAGATAACACCCCCCCATTACGTCATGCTTCAGAAATGTGGAAAATGGTCCGTTTTCAAATGTTTTATTTTGGAACGTCAGTTCACATTTGTAGGTGGATCATCAGTGTTAGAGCTAAAATTAGCATGTTTATATTGATGTTCATGCTTCCAGGGGCTCGGGAAGTGAATTAAATACTATTTGGAGGCATTTAACGTTCAATCAAAAACAGCTGATTTTTGACAAAAGAGATAACACCCCCCCCCATTACGTCATGCTTCAGAAATGTGGAAAATGGTCCGTTTTAAAATGTTTTATTTTTGAATGTCAGTTCACATTTGTAGGTGGATCATCAGTGTTGGAGCTAAAATTAGCATGTTTAAAGTGATTTTCATGCTTCCAGGGGCCCTAAAAACAAGATTTATGGAATGGTTAAAAGTGCATGAAAATGGCCAATTTAATCACTCTGAGTTCTCAAAAAGGGTTTCTTCACCCCGGGAAGTTAATTAAATACCATTTGGAGGCATTTAATGTTCGAGCAAAAACGGCTGATTTTCGACAAAAGAGATAACACCCCCCCATTACGTCATGCTTCAGAAATGTGGAAAATGGTCCGTTTTCAAATGTTTTATTTTTGAACGTCAGTTCACATTTGTAGGTGGATCATCAGTGTTAGAGCTAAAATTAGCATGTTTAAAGTGATTTTCATGCTTCCAGGGGCTCGGGAAGTGAATTAAATACTATTTGGAGGCATTTAATGTTCAAGCAAAAACAGCTGATTTTTGACAAAAGAGATAACACCCCCCCATTACGTCATGCTTCAGAAATGTGGAAAATGGTCCGTTTTCAAATGTTTTATTTTTGAACGTCAGTTCACATTTGTAGGTGGATCATCAGTGTTAGAGCTAAAATTAGCATGTTTAAAGTGATTTTCATGCTTCCAGGGGCCCTAAACACAAGATTTATGGAATGGTTAAAAGTGCATGAAAATGGCCAATTTACTCACTCTGAGTTCTCAAAAAGTGTTTCTTCACCCCGGGAAGTTAATTAAATACCATTTGGAGGCATTTAATGTTCGAGCAAAAATGGCTGATTTTCGACAAAAGAGATAACACCCCCCCATTACGTCATGCTTCAGAAATGTGGAAAATGGTCCGTTTTCAAATGTTTTATTTTTGAACGTCAGTTCACATTTGTAGGTGGATCATCAGTGTTAGAGCTAAAATTAGCATGTTTAAAGTGATTTTCATGCTTCCAGGGGCTCGGGAAGTGAATTAAATACTATTTGGAGGCATTTAATGTTCAATCAAAAACAGCTGATTTTTGACAAAAGAGATAACACCCCCCCATTACGTCATGCTTCAGAAATGTGGAAAATGGTCCGTTTTCAAATGTTATATTTTTGAACGTCAGTTCACATTTGTAGGTGGATCATCAGTGTTAGAGCTAAAATTAGCATGTTTAAAGTGATTTTCATGCTTCCAGGGGCCCTAAACACAAGATTTATGGAATGGTTAAAAGTGCATGAAAATAGCTAATTTACTCACTCTGAGTTCTCAAAAAGGGTTTCTTCACCCCGGGAAGTTAATTAAATACCATTTGGAGGCATTTAATGTTCGAGCAAAAACGGCTGATTTTCGACAAAAGAGATAACACCCCCCCCATTACGTCATGCTTCAGAAATGTAGAAAATGGTCTGCTTTCAAATGTTTTATTTTTTAACGTCAGTTCACATTTGTAGGTGGATCATCAGTGTTAGAGCTAAAATTAGCATGTTTAAAGTGATTTTCATGCTTCCAGGGGCCCTAAACACAAGATTTATGGAATGGTTAAAAGTGCATGAAAATGGCCAATTTACTCACTCTGAGTTCTCAAAAAGGGTTTCTTCACCCCGGGAAGTTAATTAAATACCATTTGGAGGCATTTAATGTTCGAGCAGAAACGGCTGATTTTCGACAAAAGAGATAACACCCCCCCCCCATTAAGTCATGCTTCAGAAATGTGGAAAATGGTCCGTTTTCAAATGTTTTATTTTGGAACGTCAGTTCACATTTGTAGGTGGATCATCAGTGTTAGAACTAAAATTAGCATGTTTATAGTGATGTTCATGCTTCCAGGTGCTCGGGAAGTGAATTAAATACTATTTGGAGGCATTTAATGTTCAATCAAAAACAGCAGATTTTTGACAAAAGAGATAACACCCCCCCATTACGTCATGCTTCAGAAATGTGGAAAATGGTCCGTTTTAAAATGTTTTATTTTTGAATGTCAGTTCACATTTGTATGTGGATCATCAGTGTTGGAGCTAAAATTAGCATGTTTAAAGTGATTTTCATGCTTCTAGGGGCCCTAAACACAAGATTTATGGAATGGTTAAAAGTGCATGAAAATGGCCAATTTACTCACTCTGAGTTCTCAAAAAGGGTTTCTTCACCCCGGGAAGTTAATTAAATACCATTTGGAGGCATTTAATGTTCGAGCAAAAACGGCTGATTTTCGACAAAAGAGATAACACCCCCCCATTACGTCATGCTTCAGAAATGTGGAAAATGGTCCGTTTTCAAATGTTTTATTTTTGAACGTCAGTTCACATTTGTAGGTGGATCATCAGTGTTAGAGCTAAAATTAGCATGTTTAAAGTGATTTTCATGCTTCCAGGGGCTCGGGAAGTGAATTAAATACTATTTGGAGGCATTTAATGTTCAATCAAAAACAGCTGATTTTTGACAAAAGAGATAACACCCCCCCATTACGTCATGCTTCAGAAATGTGGAAAATGGTCCGTTTTCAAATGTTTTATTTTTGAACGTCAGTTCACATTTGTAGGTGGATCATCAGTGTTAGAGCTAAAATTAGCATGTTTAAAGTGATTTTCATGCTTCCAGGGGCCCTAAACACAAGATTTATGGAATGGTTAAAAGTGCATGAAAATAGCTAATTTACTCACTCTGAGTTCTCAAAAAGGGTTTCTTCACCCCGGGAAGTTAATTAAATACCATTTGGAGGCATTTAATGTTCGAGCAAAAACTGCTGATTTTCGACAAAAGAGATAACACCCCCCATTACGTCATGCTTCAGAAATGTGGAAAATGATCCGTTTTCAAATGTTTTATTTTTGAACGTCAGTTCACATTTGTAGGTGGATCATCAGTGTTAGAGCTAAAATTAGCATGTTTAACGTGATTTTCATGCTTCCAGGGGCTCGGGAAGTGAATTAAATACTATTTGGAGGCATTTAATGTTCAAGCAAAAACAGCTGATTTTTGACAAAAGAGATAACACCCCCCCATTACGTCATGCTTCAGAAATGTGGAAAATGGTCCGTTTTCAAATGTTTTATTTTTGAACGTCAGTTCACATTTGTAGGTGGATCATCAGTGTTAGAGCTAAAATTAGCATGTTTAAAGTGATTTTCATGCTTCCAGGGGCCCTAAACACAAGATTTATGGAATGGTTAAAAGTGCATGAAAATGGCCAATTTACTCACTCTGAGTTCTCAAAAAGGGTTTCTTCACCCCGGGAAGTTAATTAAATACCATTTGGAGGCATTTAATGTTCGAGCAAAAATGGCTGATTTTCGACAAAAGAGATAACACCCCCCCATTACGTCATGCTTCAGAAATGTGGAAAATGGTCCGTTTTCAAATGTTTTATTTTTGAACATCAGTTCACATTTGTAGGTGGATCATCAGTGTTAGAGCTAAAATTAGCATGTTTAAAGTGATTTTCATGCTTCCAGGGGCTCGGGAAGTGAATTAAATACTATTTGGAGGCATTTAATGTTCAATCAAAAACAGCTGATTTTTGACAAAAGAGATAACACCCCCCCATTACGTCATGCTTCAGAAATGTGGAAAATGGTCCGTTTTCAAATGTTTTATTTTTGAACGTCAGTTCACATTTGTAGGTGGATCATCAGTGTTAGAGCTAAAATTAGCATGTTTAAAGTGATTTTCATGCTTCTAGGGGCCCTAAACACAAGATTTATGGAATGGTTAAAAGTGCATGAAAATGGCCAATTTACTCACTCTGAGTTCTCAAAAAGGGTTTCTTCACCCCGGGAAGTTAATTAAATACCATTTGAAGGCATTTAATGTTCGAGCAAAAACGGCTGATTTTCGACAAAAGAGATAACACCCCCTCATTACGTCATGCTTCAAAAATGTGCAAAAATGGTCCGTTTTCAAATGTTTTATTTTTGAACATCAGTTCACATTTGTAGGTGGATCATCAGTGTTAGAGCTAAAATTAGCATGTTTAAAGTGATTTTCATGCTTCCAGGGGCTCGGGAAGTGAATTAAATACTATTTGGAGGCATTTAATGTTCAATCAAAAACAGCTGATTTTTGACAAAAGAGATAACACCCCCCATTACGTCATGCTTCAGAAATGTGGAAAATGGTCCGTTTTCAAATGTTTTATTTTTTAACGTCAGTTCACATTTGTAGGTGGATCATCAGTGTTAGAGCTAAAATTAGCATGTTTAAAGTGATTTTCATGCTTCCAGGGGCCCTAAACACAAGATTTATGGAATGGTTAAAAGTGCATGAAAATGGCCAATTTACTCACTCTGAGTTCTCAAAAAGGGTTTCTTCACCCCGGGAAGTTAATTAAATACCATTTGGAGGCATTTAATGTTCGAGCAAAAACGGCTGATTTTCGACAAAAGAGATAACACCCCCCCATTACGTCATAGTTCAGAAATGTGGAAAATGGTCCGTTTTCAAATGTTTTATTTTTGAACGTCAGTTCACATTTGTAGGTGGATCATCAGTGTTAGAGCTAAAATTAGCATGTTTAAAGTGATTTTCATGCTTCCAGGGGCTCGGGAAGTGAATTAAATACTATTTGGAGGCATTTAATGTTCAATCAAAAACAGCTGATTTTTGACAAAAGAGATAACACCCCCCCATTACGTCATGCTTCAGAAATGTGGAAAATGGTCCGTTTTCAAATGTTTTATTTTTGAACGTCAGTTCACATTTGTAGGTGGATCATCAGTGTTAGAGCTAAAATTAGCATGTTTAAAGTGATTTTCATGCTTCCAGGGGCCCTAAACACAAGATTTATGGAATGGTTAAAAGTGCATGAAAATGGCCAATTTACTCACTCTGAGTTCTCAAAAAGGGTTTCTTCACCCCGGGAAGTTAATTAAATACCATTTGGAGGCATTTAATGTTCGAGCAAAAACGGCTGATTTTCGACAAAAGAGATAACACCCCCCCATTACGTCATGCTTCAGAAATGTGGAAAATGGTCCGTTTTCAAATGTTTTATTTTTGAACGTCAGTTCACATTTGTAGGTGGATCATCAGTGTTAGAGCTAAAATTAGCATGTTTAAAGTGATTTTCATGCTTCCAGGGGCTCGGGAAGTGAATTAAATACTATTTGGAGGCATTTAATGTTCAAGCAAAAACAGCTGATTTTTGACAAAAGAGATAACACCCCCCCATTACGTCATGCTTCAGAAATGTGGAAAATGGTCCGTTTTCAAATGTTTTATTTTTGAACGTCAGTTCACATTTGTAGGTGGATCATCAGTGTTAGAGCTAAAATTAGCATGTTTAAAGTGATTTTCATGCTTCCAGGGGCCCTAAACACAAGATATATGGAATGGTTAAAAGTGCATGAAAATGGCCAATTTACTCACTCTGAGTTCTCAAAAAGGGTTTCTTCACCCCGGGAAGTTAATTAAATACCATTTGGAGGCATTTAATGTTCGAGCAAAAACGGCTGATTTTCGACAAAAGAGATAACACCCCCCCATTACGTCATGCTTCAGAAATGTGGAAAATGGTCCGTTTTCAAATGTTTTATTTTTGAACGTCAGCTCACATTTGTAGGTGGATCATCAGTGTTAGAGCTAAAATTAGCATGTTTAAAGTGATTTTCATGCTTCCAGGGGCTCGGGAAGTGAATTAAATACTATTTGGAGGCATTTAATGTTCAAGCAAAAACAGCTGATTTTTGACAAAAGAGATAACACCCCCCCATTACGTCATGCTTCAGAAATGTGGAAAATGGTCCGTTTTCAAATGTTTTATTTTTGAACGTCAGTTCACATTTGTAGGTGGATCATCAGTGTTAGAGCTAAAATTAGCATGTTTAAAGTGATTTTCATGCTTCCAGGGGCCCTAAACACAAGATTTATGGAATGGTTAAAAGTGCATGAAAATGGCCAATTTACTCACTCTGAGTTCTCAAAAAGTGTTTCTTCACCCCGGGAAGTTAATTAAATACCATTTGGAGGCATTTAATGTTCGAGCAAAAATGGCTGATTTTCGACAAAAGAGATAACACCCCCCCATTACGTCATGCTTCAGAAATGTGGAAAATGGTCCGTTTTCAAATGTTTTATTTTTGAACGTCAGTTCACATTTGTAGGTGGATCATCAGTGTTAGAGCTAAAATTAGCATGTTTAAAGTGATTTTCATGCTTCCAGGGGCTCGGGAAGTGAATTAAATACTATTTGGAGGCATTTAATGTTCAATCAAAAACAGCTGATTTTTGACAAAAGAGATAACACCCCCCCATTACGTCATGCTTCAGAAATGTGGAAAATGGTCCGTTTTCAAATGTTATATTTTTGAACGTCAGTTCACATTTGTAGGTGGATCATCAGTGTTAGAGCTAAAATTAGCATGTTTAAAGTGATTTTCATGCTTCCAGGGGCCCTAAACACAAGATTTATGGAATGGTTAAAAGTGCATGAAAATAGCTAATTTACTCACTCTGAGTTCTCAAAAAGGGTTTCTTCACCCCGGGAAGTTAATTAAATACCATTTGGAGGCATTTAATGTTCGAGCAAAAACGGCTGATTTTCGACAAAAGAGATAACACCCCCCCCATTACGTCATGCTTCAGAAATGTAGAAAATGGTCTGCTTTCAAATGTTTTATTTTTTAACGTCAGTTCACATTTGTAGGTGGATCATCAGTGTTAGAGCTAAAATTAGCATGTTTAAAGTGATTTTCATGCTTCCAGGGGCCCTAAACACAAGATTTATGGAATGGTTAAAAGTGCATGAAAATGGCCAATTTACTCACTCTGAGTTCTCAAAAAGGGTTTCTTCACCCCGGGAAGTTAATTAAATACCATTTGGAGGCATTTAATGTTCGAGCAGAAACGGCTGATTTTCGACAAAAGAGATAACACCCCCCCCCCATTAAGTCATGCTTCAGAAATGTGGAAAATGGTCCGTTTTCAAATGTTTTATTTTGGAACGTCAGTTCACATTTGTAGGTGGATCATCAGTGTTAGAACTAAAATTAGCATGTTTATAGTGATGTTCATGCTTCCAGGTGCTCGGGAAGTGAATTAAATACTATTTGGAGGCATTTAATGTTCAATCAAAAACAGCAGATTTTTGACAAAAGAGATAACACCCCCCCATTACGTCATGCTTCAGAAATGTGGAAAATGGTCCGTTTTAAAATGTTTTATTTTTGAATGTCAGTTCACATTTGTATGTGGATCATCAGTGTTGGAGCTAAAATTAGCATGTTTAAAGTGATTTTCATGCTTCTAGGGGCCCTAAACACAAGATTTATGGAATGGTTAAAAGTGCATGAAAATGGCCAATTTACTCACTCTGAGTTCTCAAAAAGGGTTTCTTCACCCCGGGAAGTTAATTAAATACCATTTGGAGGCATTTAATGTTCGAGCAAAAACGGCTGATTTTCGACAAAAGAGATAACACCCCCCCATTACGTCATGCTTCAGAAATGTGGAAAATGGTCCGTTTTCAAATGTTTTATTTTTGAACGTCAGTTCACATTTGTAGGTGGATCATCAGTGTTAGAGCTAAAATTAGCATGTTTAAAGTGATTTTCATGCTTCCAGGGGCTCGGGAAGTGAATTAAATACTATTTGGAGGCATTTAATGTTCAATCAAAAACAGCTGATTTTTGACAAAAGAGATAACACCCCCCCATTACGTCATGCTTCAGAAATGTGGAAAATGGTCCGTTTTCAAATGTTTTATTTTTGAACGTCAGTTCACATTTGTAGGTGGATCATCAGTGTTAGAGCTAAAATTAGCATGTTTAAAGTGATTTTCATGCTTCCAGGGGCCCTAAACACAAGATTTATGGAATGGTTAAAAGTGCATGAAAATAGCTAATTTACTCACTCTGAGTTCTCAAAAAGGGTTTCTTCACCCCGGGAAGTTAATTAAATACCATTTGGAGGCATTTAATGTTCGAGCAAAAACTGCTGATTTTCGACAAAAGAGATAACACCCCCCATTACGTCATGCTTCAGAAATGTGGAAAATGATCCGTTTTCAAATGTTTTATTTTTGAACGTCAGTTCACATTTGTAGGTGGATCATCAGTGTTAGAGCTAAAATTAGCATGTTTAACGTGATTTTCATGCTTCCAGGGGCTCGGGAAGTGAATTAAATACTATTTGGAGGCATTTAATGTTCAAGCAAAAACAGCTGATTTTTGACAAAAGAGATAACACCCCCCCATTACGTCATGCTTCAGAAATGTGGAAAATGGTCCGTTTTCAAATGTTTTATTTTTGAACGTCAGTTCACATTTGTAGGTGGATCATCAGTGTTAGAGCTAAAATTAGCATGTTTAAAGTGATTTTCATGCTTCCAGGGGCCCTAAACACAAGATTTATGGAATGGTTAAAAGTGCATGAAAATGGCCAATTTACTCACTCTGAGTTCTCAAAAAGGGTTTCTTCACCCCGGGAAGTTAATTAAATACCATTTGGAGGCATTTAATGTTCGAGCAAAAATGGCTGATTTTCGACAAAAGAGATAACACCCCCCCATTACGTCATGCTTCAGAAATGTGGAAAATGGTCCGTTTTCAAATGTTTTATTTTTGAACATCAGTTCACATTTGTAGGTGGATCATCAGTGTTAGAGCTAAAATTAGCATGTTTAAAGTGATTTTCATGCTTCCAGGGGCTCGGGAAGTGAATTAAATACTATTTGGAGGCATTTAATGTTCAATCAAAAACAGCTGATTTTTGACAAAAGAGATAACACCCCCCCATTACGTCATGCTTCAGAAATGTGGAAAATGGTCCGTTTTCAAATGTTTTATTTTTGAACGTCAGTTCACATTTGTAGGTGGATCATCAGTGTTAGAGCTAAAATTAGCATGTTTAAAGTGATTTTCATGCTTCTAGGGGCCCTAAACACAAGATTTATGGAATGGTTAAAAGTGCATGAAAATGGCCAATTTACTCACTCTGAGTTCTCAAAAAGGGTTTCTTCACCCCGGGAAGTTAATTAAATACCATTTGAAGGCATTTAATGTTCGAGCAAAAACGGCTGATTTTCGACAAAAGAGATAACACCCCCTCATTACGTCATGCTTCAAAAATGTGCAAAAATGGTCCGGTTTCAAATGTTTTATTTTTGAACATCAGTTCACATTTGTAGGTGGATCATCAGTGTTAGAGCTAAAATTAGCATGTTTAAAGTGATTTTCATGCTTCCAGGGGCTCGGGAAGTGAATTAAATACTATTTGGAGGCATTTAATGTTCAATCAAAAACAGCTGATTTTTGACAAAAGAGATAACACCCCCCATTACGTCATGCTTCAGAAATGTGGAAAATGGTCCGTTTTCAAATGTTTTATTTTTTAACGTCAGTTCACATTTGTAGGTGGATCATCAGTGTTAGAGCTAAAATTAGCATGTTTAAAGTGATTTTCATGCTTCCAGGGGCCCTAAACACAAGATTTATGGAATGGTTAAAAGTGCATGAAAATGGCCAATTTACTCACTCTGAGTTCTCAAAAAGGGTTTCTTCACCCCGGGAAGTTAATTAAATACCATTTGGAGGCATTTAATGTTCGAGCAAAAACGGCTGATTTTCGACAAAAGAGATAACACCCCCCCATTACGTCATAGTTCAGAAATGTGGAAAATGGTCCGTTTTCAAATGTTTTATTTTTGAACGTCAGTTCACATTTGTAGGTGGATCATCAGTGTTAGAGCTAAAATTAGCATGTTTAAAGTGATTTTCATGCTTCCAGGGGCTCGGGAAGTGAATTAAATACTATTTGGAGGCATTTAATGTTCAATCAAAAACAGCTGATTTTTGACAAAAGAGATAACACCCCCCCATTACGTCATGCTTCAGAAATGTGGAAAATGGTCCGTTTTCAAATGTTTTATTTTTGAACGTCAGTTCACATTTGTAGGTGGATCATCAGTGTTAGAGCTAAAATTAGCATGTTTAAAGTGATTTTCATGCTTCCAGGGGCCCTAAACACAAGATTTATGGAATGGTTAAAAGTGCATGAAAATGGCCAATTTACTCACTCTGAGTTCTCAAAAAGGGTTTCTTCACCCCGGGAAGTTAATTAAATACCATTTGGAGGCATTTAATGTTCGAGCAAAAACGGCTGATTTTCGACAAAAGAGATAACACCCCCCCATTACGTCATGCTTCAGAAATGTGGAAAATGGTCCGTTTTCAAATGTTTTATTTTTGAACGTCAGTTCACATTTGTAGGTGGATCATCAGTGTTAGAGCTAAAATTAGCATGTTTAAAGTGATTTTCATGCTTCCAGGGGCTCGGGAAGTGAATTAAATACTATTTGGAGGCATTTAATGTTCAAGCAAAAACAGCTGATTTTTGACAAAAGAGATAACACCCCCCCATTACGTCATGCTTCAGAAATGTGGAAAATGGTCCGTTTTCAAATGTTTTATTTTTGAACGTCAGTTCACATTTGTAGGTGGATCATCAGTGTTAGAGCTAAAATTAGCATGTTTAAAGTGATTTTCATGCTTCCAGGGGCCCTAAACACAAGATATATGGAATGGTTAAAAGTGCATGAAAATGGCCAATTTACTCACTCTGAGTTCTCAAAAAGGGTTTCTTCACCCCGGGAAGTTAATTAAATACCATTTGAAGGCATTTAATGTTCGAGCAAAAACGGCTGATTTTCGACAAAAGAGATAACACCCCCCCCATTACGTCATGCTTCAGAAATGTGGAAAATGGTCCGTTTTCAAATGTTTTATTTTTGAACATCAGTTCACATTTGTAGGTGGATCATCAGTGTTAGAGCTAAAATTAGCATGTTTAAAGTGATTTTCATGCTTCCAGGGGCTCGGGAAGTGAATTAAATACTATTTGGAGGCATTTAATGTTCAATCAAAAACAGCTGATTTTTGACAAAAGAGATAACACCCCCCATTACGTCATGCTTCAGAAATGTGGAAAATGGTCCGTTTTCAAATGTTTTATTTTTTAACGTCAGTTCACATTTGTAGGTGGATCATCAGTGTTAGAGCTAAAATTAGCATGTTTAAAGTGATTTTCATGCTTCCAGGGGCCCTAAACACAAGATTTATGGAATGGTTAAAAGTGCATGAAAATGGCCAATTTCCTCACTCTGAGTTCTCAAAAAGGGTTTCTTCACCCCGGGAAGGTAATTAAATACCATTTGGAGGCATTTAATGTTCGAGCAAAAACGGCTGATTTTCGACAAAAGAGATAACACCCCCCATTACGTCATGCTTCAGAAATGTGGAAAATGGTCCGTTTTCAAATGTTTTATTTTGGAACGTCAGTTCACATTTTTAGGTGGATCATCAGTGTTAGAGCTAAAATTAGCATGTTTATAGTGATGTTCATGCTTCCAGGGGCTCGGGAAGTGAATTAAATACTATTTGGAGGCATTTAACGTTCAATCAAAAACAGCTGATTTTTGACAAAAGAGATAACACCCCCCCATTACGTCATGCTTCAGAAATGTGGAAAATGGTCCGTTTTAAAATGTTTTATTTTTGAATGTCAGTTCACATTTGTAGGTGGATCATCAGTGTTAGAGCTAAAATTAGCATGTTTAAAGTGATTTTCATGCTTCCAGGGGCCCTAAACACAAGATTTATGGAATGGTTAAAAGTGCATGAAAATGAACAATTTACTCATTCTGAGTTCTCAAAAAGGGTTTCTTCACCCCGGGAAGTTAATTAAATACCATTTGGAGGCATTTAATGTTCGAGCAGAAACGGCTGATTTTCGACAAAAGAGATAACACCCCCCCATTACGTCATGCTTCAGAAATGTGGAAAATGGTCCGTTTTCAAATGTTTTATTTTGGAACGTCAGTTCACATTTGTAGGTGGATCATCAGTGTTAGAGCTAAAATTAGCATGTTTATATTGATGTTCATGCTTCCAGGGGCTCGGGAAGTGAATTAAATACTATTTGGAGGCATTTAACGTTCAATCAAAAACAGCTGATTTTTGACAAAAGAGATAACACCCCCCCCCATTACGTCATGCTTCAGAAATGTGGAAAATGGTCCGTTTTAAAATGTTTTATTTTTGAATGTCAGTTCACATTTGTAGGTGGATCATCAGTGTTGGAGCTAAAATTAGCATGTTTAAAGTGATTTTCATGCTTCCAGGGGCCCTAAAAACAAGATTTATGGAATGGTTAAAAGTGCATGAAAATGGCCAATTTACTCACTCTGAGTTCTCAAAAAGGGTTTCTTCACCCCGGGAAGTTAATTAAATACCATTTGGAGGCATTTAATGTTCGAGCAAAAACGGCTGATTTTCGACAAAAGAGATAACACCCCCCCATTACGTCATGCTTCAGAAATGTGGAAAATGGTCCGTTTTCAAATGTTTTATTTTTGAACGTCAGTTCACATTTGTAGGTGGATCATCAGTGTTAGAGCTAAAATTAGCATGTTTAAAGTGATTTTCATGCTTCCAGGGGCTCGGGAAGTGAATTAAATACTATTTGGAGGCATTTAATGTTCAAGCAAAAACAGCTGATTTTTGACAAAAGAGATAACACCCCCCCATTACGTCATGCTTCAGAAATGTGGAAAATGGTCCGTTTTCAAATGTTTTATTTTTGAACGTCAGTTCACATTTGTAGGTGGATCATCAGTGTTAGAGCTAAAATTAGCATGTTTAAAGTGATTTTCATGCTTCCAGGGGCCCTAAACACAAGATTTATGGAATGGTTAAAAGTGCATGAAAATGGCCAATTTACTCACTCTGAGTTCTCAAAAAGTGTTTCTTCACCCCGGGAAGTTAATTAAATACCATTTGGAGGCATTTAATGTTTGAGCAGAAACGGCTGATTTTCGACAAAAGAGATAACACCCCCCCCATTAAGTCATGCTTCAGAAATGTGGAAAATGGTCCGTTTTCAAATGTTTTATTTTGGAACGTCAGTTCACATTTGTAGGTGGATCATCAGTGTTAGAGCTAAAATTAGCATGTTTATAGTGATGTTCATGCTTCCAGGGGCTCGGGAAGTGAATTAAATACTATTTGGAGGCATTTAATGTTCAAGCAAAAACAGCTGATTTTTGACAAAAGAGATAACACCCCCCCATTACGTCATGCTTCAGAAATGTGGAAAATGGTCCGTTTTCAAATGTTTTATTTTTGAACGTCAGTTCACATTTGTAGGTGGATCATCAGTGTTAGAGCTAAAATTAGCATGTTTAAAGTGATTTTCATGCTTCCAGGGGCACTAAACACAAGATTTATGGAATGGTTAAAAGTGCATGAAAATGGCCAATTTACTCACTCTGAGTTCTCAAAAAGGGTTTCTTCACACCGGGAAGTTAATTAAATACCATTTGGAGGCATTTAATGTTCGAGCAAAAACGGCTGATTTTCGACAAAAGAGATAACACCCCCCCCATTACGTCATGCTTCAGAAATGTAGAAAATGGTCTGCTTTCAAATGTTTTATTTTTTAACGTCAGTTCACATTTGTAGGTGGATCATCAGTGTTAGAGCTAAAATTAGCATGTTTAAAGTGATTTTCATGCTTCCAGGGGCCCTAAACACAAGATTTATGGAATGGTTAAAAGTGCATGAAAATGGCCAATTTACTCACTCTGAGTTCTCAAAAAGGGTTTCTTCACCCCGGGAAGTTAATTAAATACCATTTGGAGGCATTTAATGTTCGAGCAGAAACGGCTGATTTTCGACAAAAGAGATAACACCCCCCCCATTAAGTCATGCTTCAGAAATGTGGAAAATGGTCCGTTTTCAAATGTTTTATTTTGGAACGTCAGTTCACATTTGTAGGTGGATCATCAGTGTTAGAACTAAAATTAGCATGTTTATAGTGATGTTCATGCTTCCAGGTGCTCGGGAAGTGAATTAAATACTATTTGGAGGCATTTAATGTTCAATCAAAAACAGCAGATTTTTGACAAAAGAGATAACACCCCCCCATTACGTCATGCTTCAGAAATGTGGAAAATGGTCCGTTTTAAAATGTTTTATTTTTGAATGTCAGTTCACATTTGTATGTGGATCATCAGTGTTGGAGCTAAAATTAGCATGTTTAAAGTGATTTTCATGCTTCTAGGGGCCCTAAACACAAGATTTATGGAATGGTTAAAAGTGCATGAAAATGGCCAATTTACTCACTCTGAGTTCTCAAAAAGGGTTTCTTCACCCCGGGAAGTTAATTAAATACAATTTGGAGGCATTTAATGTTCGAGCAAAAACGGCTGATTTTCGACAAAAGAGATAACACCCCCCCATTACGTCATGCTTCAGAAATGTGGAAAATGGTCCGTTTTCAAATGTTTTATTTTTGAACGTCAGTTCACATTTGTAGGTGGATCATCAGTGTTAGAGCTAAAATTAGCATGTTTAAAGTGATTTTCATGCTTCCAGGGGCTCGGGAAGTGAATTAAATACTATTTGGAGGCATTTAATGTTCAATCAAAAACAGCTGATTTTTGACAAAAGAGATAACACCCCCCCATTACGTCATGCTTCAGAAATGTGGAAAATGGTCCGTTTTCAAATGTTTTATTTTTGAACGTCAGTTCACATTTGTAGGTGGATCATCAGTGTTAGAGCTAAAATTAGCATGTTTAAAGTGATTTTCATGCTTCCAGGGGCCCTAAACACAAGATTTATGGAATGGTTAAAAGTGCATGAAAATAGCTAATTTACTCACTCTGAGTTCTCAAAAAGGGTTTCTTCACCCCGGGAAGTTAATTAAATACCATTTGGAGGCATTTAATGTTCGAGCAAAAACTGCTGATTTTCGACAAAAGAGATAACACCCCCCATTACGTCATGCTTCAGAAATGTGGAAAATGATCCGTTTTCAAATGTTTTATTTTTGAACGTCAGTTCACATTTGTAGGTGGATCATCAGTGTTAGAGCTAAAATTAGCATGTTTAACGTGATTTTCATGCTTCCAGGGGCTCGGGAAGTGAATTAAATACTATTTGGAGGCATTTAATGTTCAAGCAAAAACAGCTGATTTTTGACAAAAGAGATAACACCCCCCCATTACGTCATGCTTCAGAAATGTGGAAAATGGTCCGTTTTCAAATGTTTTATTTTTGAACGTCAGTTCACATTTGTAGGTGGATCATCAGTGTTAGAGCTAAAATTAGCATGTTTAAAGTGATTTTCATGCTTCCAGGGGCCCTAAACACAAGATTTATGGAATGGTTAAAAGTGCATGAAAATGGCCAATTTACTCACTCTGAGTTCTCAAAAAGGGTTTCTTCACCCCGGGAAGTTAATTAAATACCATTTGGAGGCATTTAATGTTCGAGCAAAAACGGCTGATTTTCAACAAAAGAGATAACACCCCCCCATTACGTCATGCTTCAGAAATGTGGAAAATGGTCCGTTTTCAAATGTTTTATTTTTGAACATCAGTTCACATTTGTAGGTGGATCATCAGTGTTAGAGCTAAAATTAGCATGTTTAAAGTGATTTTCATGCTTCCAGGGGCTCGGGAAGTGAATTAAATACTATTTGGAGGCATTTAATGTTCAATCAAAAACAGCTGATTTTTGACAAAAGAGATAACACCCCCCCATTACGTCATGCTTCAGAAATGTGGAAAATGGTCCGTTTTCAAATGTTTTATTTTTGAACGTCAGTTCACATTTGTAGGTGGATCATCAGTGTTAGAGCTAAAATTAGCATGTTTAAAGTGATTTTCATGCTTCCAGGGGCCCTAAACACAAGATTTATGGAATGGTTAAAAGTGCATGAAAATGGCCAATTTACTCACTCTGAGTTCTCAAAAAGGGTTTCTTCACCCCGGGAAGTTAATTAAATACCATTTGGAGGCATTTAATGTTCGAGCAAAAATGGCTGATTTTCGACAAAAGAGATAACACCCCCCCATTACGTCATGCTTCAGAAATGTGGAAAATGGTCCGTTTTCAAATGTTTTATTTTTGAACGTCAGTTCACATTTGTAGGTGGATCATCAGTGTTAGAGCTAAAATTAGCATGTTTAAAGTGATTTTCATGCTTCCAGGGGCTCGGGAAGTGAATTAAATACTATTTGGAGGCATTTAATGTTCAATCAAAAACAGCTGATTTTTGACAAAAGAGATAACACCCCCCCATTACGTCATGCTTCAGAAATGTGGAAAATGGTCCGTTTTCAAATGTTTTATTTTTGAACGTCAGTTCACATTTGTAGGTGGATCATCAGTGTTAGAGCTAAAATTAGCATGTTTAAAGTGATTTTCATGCTTCCAGGGGCCCTAAACACAAGATTTATGGAATGGTTAAAAGTGCATGAAAATAGCTAATTTACTCACTCTGAGTTCTCAAAAAGGGTTTCTTCACCCCGGGAAGTTAATTAAATACCATTTGGAGGCATTTAATGTTCGAGCAAAAACTGCTGATTTTCGACAAAAGAGATAACACCCCCCATTACGTCATGCTTCAGAAATGTGGAAAATGATCCGTTTTCAAATGTTTTATTTTTGAACGTCAGTTCACATTTGTAGGTGGATCATCAGTGTTAGAGCTAAAATTAGCATGTTTAACGTGATTTTCATGCTTCCAGGGGCTCGGGAAGTGAATTAAATACTATTTGGAGGCATTTAATGTTCAAGCAAAAACAGCTGATTTTTGACAAAAGAGATAACACCCCCCCATTACGTCATGCTTCAGAAATGTGGAAAATGGTCCGTTTTCAAATGTTTTATTTTTGAACGTCAGTTCACATTTGTAGGTGGATCATCAGTGTTAGAGCTAAAATTAGCATGTTTAAAGTGATTTTCATGCTTCCAGGGGCCCTAAACACAAGATTTATGGAATGGTTAAAAGTGCATGAAAATGGCCAATTTACTCACTCTGAGTTCTCAAAAAGGGTTTCTTCATCCCGGGAAGTTAATTAAATACCATTTGGAGGCATTTAATGTTCGAGCAAAAACGGCTGATTTTCAACAAAAGAGATAACACCCCCCCATTACGTCATGCTTCAGAAATGTGGAAAATGGTCCGTTTTCAAATGTTTTATTTTTGAACATCAGTTCACATTTGTAGGTGGATCATCAGTGTTAGAGCTAAAATTAGCATGTTTAAAGTGATTTTCATGCTTCCAGGGGCTCGGGAAGTGAATTAAATACTATTTGGAGGCATTTAATGTTCAATCAAAAACAGCTGATTTTTGACAAAAGAGATAACACCCCCCCATTACGTCATGCTTCAGAAATGTGGAAAATGGTCCGTTTTCAAATGTTTTATTTTTGAACGTCAGTTCACATTTGTAGGTGGATCATCAGTGTTAGAGCTAAAATTAGCATGTTTAAAGTGATTTTCATGCTTCCAGGGGCCCTAAACACAAGATTTATGGAATGGTTAAAAGTGCATGAAAATGGCCAATTTACTCACTCTGAGTTCTCAAAAAGGGTTTCTTCACCCCGGGAAGTTAATTAAATACCATTTGGAGGCATTTAATGTTCGAGCAAAAATGGCTGATTTTCGACAAAAGAGATAACACCCCCCCATTACGTCATGCTTCAGAAATGTGGAAAATGGTCCGTTTTCAAATGTTTTATTTTTGAACGTCAGTTCACATTTGTAGGTGGATCATCAGTGTTAGAGCTAAAATTAGCATGTTTAAAGTGATTTTCATGCTTCCAGGGGCTCGGGAAGTGAATTAAATACTATTTGGAGGCATTTAATGTTCAATCAAAAACAGCTGATTTTTGACAAAAGAGATAACACCCCCCCATTACGTCATGCTTCAGAAATGTGGAAAATGGTCCGTTTTCAAATGTTTTATTTTTGAACGTCAGTTCACATTTGTAGGTGGATCATCAGTGTTAGAGCTAAAATTAGCATGTTTAAAGTGATTTTCATGCTTCCAGGGGCCCTAAACACAAGATTTATGGAATGGTTAAAAGTGCATGAAAATAGCTAATTTACTCACTCTGAGTTCTCAAAAAGGGTTTCTTCACCCCGGGAAGTTAATTAAATACCATTTGGAGGCATTTAATGTTCGAGCAAAAACTGCTGATTTTCGACAAAAGAGATAACACCCCCCATTACGTCATGCTTCAGAAATGTGGAAAATGATCCGTTTTCAAATGTTTTATTTTTGAACGTCAGTTCACATTTGTAGGTGGATCATCAGTGTTAGAGCTAAAATTAGCATGTTTAAAGTGATTTTCATGCTTCCAGGGGCTCGGGAAGTGAATTAAATACTATTTGGAGGCATTTAATGTTCAAGCAAAAACAGCTGATTTTTGACAAAAGAGATAACACCCCCCCATTACGTCATGCTTCAGAAATGTGGAAAATGGTCCGTTTTCAAATGTTTTATTTTTGAACGTCAGTTCACATTTGTAGGTGGATCATCAGTGTTAGAGCTAAAATTAGCATGTTTAAAGTGATTTTCATGCTCCCAGGGGCCCTAAACACAAGATTTATGGAATGGTTAAAAGTGCATGAAAATGGCCAATTTACTCACTCTGAGTTCTCAAAAAGGGTTTCTTCACCCCGGGAAGTTAATTAAATACCATTTGGAGGCATTTAATGTTCGAGCAAAAACGGCTGATTTTCGACAAAAGAGATAACACCCCCCCCATTACGTCATGCTTCAGAAATGTGGAAAATGGTCCGTTTTCAAATGTTTTATTTTTGAACATCAGTTCACATTTGTAGGTGGATCATCAGTGTTAGAGCTAAAATTAGCATGTTTAAAGTGATTTTCATGCTTCCAGGGGCTCGGGAAGTGAATTAAATACTATTTGGAGGCATTTAATGTTCAATCAAAAACAGCTGATTTTTGACAAAAGAGATAACACCCCCCCCATTACGTCATGCTTCAGAAATGTGGAAAATGGTCCGTTTTCAAATGTTTTATTTTTGAACGTCAGTTCACATTTGTAGGTGGATCATCAGTGTTAGAGCTAAAATTAGCATGTTTAAAGGGATTTTCATGCTTCCAGGGGCCCTAAACACAAGATTTATGGAATGGTTAAAAGTGCATGAAAATGGCCAATTTACTCACTCTGAGTTCTCAAAAAGGGTTTCTTCACCCCGGGAAGTTAATTAAATACCATTTGGAGGCATTTAATGTTCGAGCAAAAATGGCTGATTTTCGACAAAAGAGATAACACCCCCCCATTACGTCATGCTTCAGAAATGTGGAAAATGGTCCGTTTTCAAATGTTTTATTTTTGAATGTCAGTTCACATTTGTAGGTGGATCATCAGTGTTAGAGCTAAAATTAGCATGTTTAAAGTGATTTTCATGCTTCCAGGGGCTCGGGAAGTGAATTAAATACTATTTGGAGGCATTTAATGTTCAAGCAAAAACAGCTGATTTTTGACAAAAGAGATAACACCCCCCCATTACGTCATGCTTCAGAAATGTGGAAAATGGTCCGTTTTCAAATGTTTTATTTTTGAACGTCAGTTCACATTTGTAGGTGGATCATCAGTGTTAGAGCTAAAATTAGCATGTTTAAAGTGATTTTCATGCTTCTAGGGGCCCTAAACACAAGATTTATGGAATGGTTAAAAGTGCATGAAAATGGCCAATTTACTCACTCTGAGTTCTCAAAAAGGGTTTCTTCACCCCGGGAAGTTAATTAAATACCATTTGAAGGCATTTAATGTTCGAGCAAAAACGGCTGATTTTCGACAAAAGAGATAACACCCCCTCATTACGTCATGCTTCAGAAATGTGGAAAATGGTCCGTTTTCAAATGTTTTATTTTTGAACATCAGTTCACATTTGTAGGTGGATCATCAGTGTTAGAGCTAAAATTAGCATGTTTAAAGTGATTTTCATGCTTCCAGGGGCTCGGGAAGTGAATTAAATACTATTTGGAGGCATTTAATGTTCAATCAAAAACAGCTGATTTTTGACAAAAGAGATAACACCCCCCATTACGTCATGCTTCAGAAATGTGGAAAATGGTCCGTTTTCAAATGTTTTATTTTTTAACGTCAGTTCACATTTGTAGGTGGATCATCAGTGTTAGAGCTAAAATTAGCATGTTTAAAGTGATTTTCATGCTTCCAGGGGCCCTAAACACAAGATTTATGGAATGGTTAAAAGTGCATGAAAATGGCCAATTTACTCACTCTGAGTTCTCAAAAAGGGTTTCTTCACCCCGGGAAGTTAATTAAATACCATTTGGAGGCATTTAATGTTCGAGCAAAAACGGCTGATTTTCGACAAAAGAGATAACACCCCCCCATTACGTCATAGTTCAGAAATGTGGAAAATGGTCCGTTTTCAAATGTTTTATTTTTGAACGTCAGTTCACATTTGTAGGTGGATCATCAGTGTTAGAGCTAAAATTAGCATGTTTAAAGTGATTTTCATGCTTCCAGGGGCTCGGGAAGTGAATTAAATACTATTTGGAGGCATTTAATGTTCAAGCAAAAACAGCTGATTTTTGACAAAAGAGATAACACCCCCCCATTACGTCATGCTTCAGAAATGTGGAAAATGGTCCGTTTTCAAATGTTTTATTTTTGAACGTCAGTTCACATTTGTAGGTGGATCATCAGTGTTAGAGCTAAAATTAGCATGTTTAAAGTGATTTTCATGCTTCCAGGGGCCCTAAACACAAGATTTATGGAATGGTTAAAAGTGCATGAAAATGGCCAATTTACTCACTCTGAGTTCTCAAAAAGGGTTTCTTCACCCCGGGAAGTTAATTAAATACCATTTGAAGGCATTTAATGTTCGAGCAAAAACGGCTGATTTTCGACAAAAGAGATAACACCCCCCCATTACGTCATGCTTCAGAAATGTGGAAAATGGTCCGTTTTCAAATGTTTTATTTTTGAACATCAGTTCACATTTGTAGGTGGATCATCAGTGTTAGAGCTAAAATTAGCATGTTTAAAGTGATTTTCATGCTTCCAGGGGCTCGGGAAGTGAATTAAATACTATTTGGAGGCATTTAATGTTCAATCAAAAACAGCTGATTTTTGACAAAAGAGATAACACCCCCCATTACGTCATGCTTCAGAAATGTGGAAAATGGTCCGTTTTCAAATGTTTTATTTTTTAACGTCAGTTCACATTTGTAGGTGGATCATCAGTGTTAGAGCTAAAATTAGCATGTTTAAAGTGATTTTCATGCTTCCAGGGGCCCTAAACACAAGATTTATGGAATGGTTAAAAGTGCATGAAAATGGCCAATTTCCTCACTCTGAGTTCTCAAAAAGGGTTTCTTCACCCCGGGAAGGTAATTAAATACCATTTGGAGGCATTTAATGTTCGAGCAAAAACGGCTGATTTTCGACAAAAGAGATAACACCCCCCATTACGTCATGCTTCAGAAATGTGGAAAATGGTCCGTTTTCAAATGTTTTATTTTGGAACGTCAGTTCACATTTGTAGGTGGATCATCAGTGTTAGAGCTAAAATTAGCATGTTTATAGTGATGTTCATGCTTCCAGGGGCTCGGGAAGTGAATTAAATACTATTTGGAGGCATTTAACGTTCAATCAAAAACAGCTGATTTTTGACAAAAGAGATAACACCCCCCCATTACGTCATGCTTCAGAAATGTGGAAAATGGTCCGTTTTAAAATGTTTTATTTTTGAATGTCAGTTCACATTTGTAGGTGGATGATCAGTGTTAGAGCTAAAATTAGCATGTTTAAAGTGATTTCCATGCTTCCAGGGGCCCTAAACACAAGATTTATGGAATGGTTAAAAGTGCATGAAAATGGCCAATTTACTCACTCTGAGTTCTCAAAAAGGGTTTCTTCACCCCGGGAAGTTAATTAAATACCATTTGGAGGCATTTAATGTTCGAGCAGAAACGGCTGATTTTCGACAAAAGAGATAACACCCCCCCATTACGTCATGCTTCAGAAATGTGGAAAATGGTCCGTTTTCAAATGTTTTATTTTGGAACGTCAGTTCACATTTGTAGGTGGATCATCAGTGTTAGAGCTAAAATTAGCATGTTTATATTGATGTTCATGCTTCCAGGGGCTCGGGAAGTGAATTAAATACTATTTGGAGGCATTTAACGTTCAATCAAAAACAGCTGATTTTTGACAAAAGAGATAACACCCCCCCCCCCATTACGTCATGCTTCAGAAATGTGGAAAATGGTCCGTTTTAAAATGTTTTATTTTTGAATGTCAGTTCACATTTGTAGGTGGATCATCAGTGTTGGAGCTAAAATTAGCATGTTTAAAGTGATTTTCATGCTTCCAGGGGCCCTAAAAACAAGATTTATGGAATGGTTAAAAGTGCATGAAAATGGCCAATTTACTCACTCTGAGTTCTCAAAAAGGGTTTCTTCACCCCGGGAAGTTAATTAAATACCATTTGGAGGCATTTAATGTTCGAGCAAAAACGGCTGATTTTCGACAAAAGAGATAACACCCCCCCATTTGTCATGCTTCAGAAATGTGGAAAATGGTCCGTTTTCAAATGTTTTATTTTTGAACGTCAGTTCACATTTGTAGGTGGATCATCAGTGTTAGAGCTAAAATTAGCATGTTTAAAGTGATTTTCATGCTTCCAGGGGCTCGGGAAGTGAATTAAATACTATTTGGAGGCATTTAATGTTCAAGCAAAAACAGCTGATTTTTGACAAAAGAGATAACACCCCCCCATTACGTCATGCTTCAGAAATGTGGAAAATGGTCCGTTTTCAAATGTTTTATTTTTGAACATCAGTTCACATTTGTAGGTGGATCATCAGTGTTAGAGCTAAAATTAGCATGTTTAAAGTGATTTTCATGCTTCCAGGGGCCCTAAACACAAGATTTATGGAATGGTTAAAAGTGCATGAAAATGGCCAATTTACTCACTCTGAGTTCTCAAAAAGTGTTTCTTCACCCCGGGAAGTTAATTAAATACCATTTGGAGGCATTTAATGTTTGAGCAGAAACGGCTGATTTTCGACAAAAGAGATAACACCCCCCCCATTAAGTCATGCTTCAGAAATGTGGAAAATGGTCCGTTTTCAAATGTTTTATTTTGGAACGTCAGTTCACATTTGTAGGTGGATCATCAGTGTTAGAGCTAAAATTAGCATGTTTATAGTGATGTTCATGCTTCCAGGGGCTCGGGAAGTGAATTAAATACTATTTGGAGGCATTTAATGTTCAAGCAAAAACAGCTGATTTTTGACAAAAGAGATAACACCCCCCCATTACGTCATGCTTCAGAAATGTGGAAAATGGTCCGTTTTCAAATGTTTTATTTTTGAACGTCAGTTCACATTTGTAGGTGGATCATCAGTGTTAGAGCTAAAATTAGCATGTTTAAAGTGATTTTCATGCTTCCAGGGGCCCTAAACACAAGATTTATGGAATGGTTAAAAGTGCATGAAAATGGCCAATTTACTCACTCTGAGTTCTCAAAAAGGGTTTCTTCACCCCGGGAAGTTAATTAAATACCATTTGAAGGCATTTAATGTTCGAGCAAAAACGGCTGATTTTCGACAAAAGAGATAACACCCCCCCATTACGTCATGCTTCAGAAATGTGGAAAATGGTCCGTTTTCAAATGTTTTATTTTTGAACATCAGTTCACATTTGTAGGTGGATCATCAGTGTTAGAGCTAAAATTAGCATGTTTAAAGTGATTTTCATGCTTCCAGGGGCTCGGGAAGTGAATTAAATACTATTTGGAGGCATTTAATGTTCAATCAAAAACAGCTGATTTTTGACAAAAGAGATAACACCCCCCATTACGTCATGCTTCAGAAATGTGGAAAATGGTCCGTTTTCAAATGTTTTATTTTTTAACGTCAGTTCACATTTGTAGGTGGATCATCAGTGTTAGAGCTAAAATTAGCATGTTTAAAGTGATTTTCATGCTTCCAGGGGCCCTAAACACAAGATTTATGGAATGGTTAAAAGTGCATGAAAATGGCCAATTTACTCACTCTGAGTTCTCAAAAAGGGTTTCTTCACCCCGGGAAGTTAATTAAATACCATTTGGAGGCATTTAATGTTCGAGCAAAAACGGCTGATTTTCGACAAAAGAGATAACACCCCCCCATTACGTCATGCTTCAGAAATGTGGAAAACGGTCCGTTTTCAAATGTTTTATTTTTGAACGTCAGTTCACATTTGTAGGTGGATCATCAGTGTTAGAGCTAAAATTAGCATGTTTAAAGTGATTTTCATGCTTCCAGGGGCTCGGGAAGTGAATTAAATACTATTTGGAGGCATTTAATGTTCAATCAAAAACAGCTGATTTTTGACAAAAGAGATAACACCCCCCCATTACGTCATGCTTCAGAAATGTGGAAAATGGTCCGTTTTCAAATGTTTTATTTTTGAACGTCAGTTCACATTTGTAGGTGGATCATCAGTGTTAGAGCTAAAATTAGCATGTTTAAAGTGATTTTCATGCTTCCAGGGGCCCTAAACACAAGATTTATGGAATGGTTAAAAGTGCATGAAAATGGCCAATTTACTCACTCTGAGTTCTCAAAAAGGGTTTCTTCACCCCGGGAAGTTAATTAAATACCATTTGGAGGCATTTAATGTTCGAGCAAAAACTGCTGATTTTCGACAAAAGAGATAACACCCCCCATTACGTCATGCTTCAGAAATGTGGAAAATGATCCGTTTTCAAATGTTTTATTTTTGAACGTCAGTTCACATTTGTAGGTGGATCATCAGTGTTAGAGCTAAAATTAGCATGTTTAAAGTGATTTTCATGCTTCCAGGGGCACTAAACACAAGATTTATGGAATGGTTAAAAGTGCATGAAAATGGCCAATTTACTCACTCTGAGTTCTCAAAAAGGGTTTCTTCACCCCGAGAAGTTAATTAAATACCATTTGGAGGCATTTAATGTTCGAGCAAAAACGGCTGATTTTCGACAAAAGAGATAACACCCCCCCATTACGTCATGCTTCAGAAATGTGGAAAATGGTCCGTTTTCAAATGTTTTATTTTTGAACGTCAGTTCACATTTGTAGGTGGATCATCAGTGTTAGAGCTAAAATTAGCATGTTTAAAGTGATTTTCATGCTTCCAGGGGCTCGGGAAGTGAATTAAATACTATTTGGAGGCATTTAATGTTCAATCAAAAACAGCTGATTTTTGACAAAAGAGATAACACCCCCCCCCATTACGTCATGCTTCAGAAATGTGGAAAATGGTCCGTTTTCAAATGTTTTATTTTTGAACCTCAGTTCACATTTGTAGGTGGATCATCAGTGTTAGAGCTAAAATTAGCATGTTTAAAGTGATTTTCATGCTTCCAGGGGCCCTAAACACAAGATTTATGGAATGGTTAAAAGTGCATGAAAATGGCCAATTTACTCACTCTGAGTTCTCAAAAAGGGTTTCTTCACCCCGGGAAGTTAATTAAATACCATTTGGAGGCATTTAATGTTCAATCAAAAACAGCTGATTTTTGACAAAAGAGATAACACCCCCCCATTACGTCATGCTTCAGAAATGTGGAAAATGGTCCGTTTTCAAATGTTTTATTTTGGAACGTCAGTTCACATTTGTAGGTGGATCATCAGTGTTAGAGCTAAAATTAGCATGTTTATATTGATGTTCATGCTTCCAGGGGCTCGGGAAGTGAATTAAATACTATTTGGAGGCATTTAACGTTCAATCAAAAACAGCTGATTTTTGACAAAAGAGATAACACCCCCCCCCCATTACGTCATGCTTCAGAAATGTGGAAAATGGTCCGTTTTAAAATGTTTTATTTTTGAATGTCAGTTCACATTTGTAGGTGGATCATCAGTGTTGGAGCTAAAATTAGCATGTTTAAAGTGATTTTCATGCTTCCAGGGGCCCTAAAAACAAGATTTATGGAATGGTTAAAAGTGCATGAAAATGGCCAATTTACTCACTCTGAGTTCTCAAAAAGGGTTTCTTCACCCCGGGAAGTTAATTAAATACCATTTGGAGGCATTTAATGTTCGAGCAAAAACGGCTGATTTTCGACAAAAGAGATAACACCCCCCCATTTGTCATGCTTCAGAAATGTGGAAAATGGTCCGTTTTCAAATGTTTTATTTTTGAACGTCAGTTCACATTTGTAGGTGGATCATCAGTGTTAGAGCTAAAATTAGCATGTTTAAAGTGATTTTCATGCTTCCAGGGGCTCGGGAAGTGAATTAAATACTATTTGGAGGCATTTAATGTTCAAGCAAAAACAGCTGATTTTTGACAAAAGAGATAACACCCCCCCATTACGTCATGCTTCAGAAATGTGGAAAATGGTCCGTTTTCAAATGTTTTATTTTTGAACATCAGTTCACATTTGTAGGTGGATCATCAGTGTTAGAGCTAAAATTAGCATGTTTAAAGTGATTTTCATGCTTCCAGGGGCCCTAAACACAAGATTTATGGAATGGTTAAAAGTGCATGAAAATGGCCAATTTACTCACTCTGAGTTCTCAAAAAGTGTTTCTTCACCCCGGGAAGTTAATTAAATACCATTTGGAGGCATTTAATGTTTGAGCAGAAACGGCTGATTTTCGACAAAAGAGATAACACCCCCCCCATTAAGTCATGCTTCAGAAATGTGGAAAATGGTCCGTTTTCAAATGTTTTATTTTGGAACGTCAGTTCACATTTGTAGGTGGATCATCAGTGTTAGAGCTAAAATTAGCATGTTTATAGTGATGTTCATGCTTCCAGGGGCTCGGGAAGTGAATTAAATACTATTTGGAGGCATTTAATGTTCAAGCAAAAACAGCTGATTTTTGACAAAAGAGATAACACCCCCCCATTACGTCATGCTTCAGAAATGTGGAAAATGGTCCGTTTTCAAATGTTTTATTTTTGAACGTCAGTTCACATTTGTAGGTGGATCATCAGTGTTAGAGCTAAAATTAGCATGTTTAAAGTGATTTTCATGCTTCCAGGGGCCCTAAACACAAGATTTATGGAATGGTTAAAAGTGCATGAAAATGGCCAATTTACTCACTCTGAGTTCTCAAAAAGGGTTTCTTCACCCCGGGAAGTTAATTAAATACCATTTGAAGGCAGTTAATGTTCGAGCAAAAACGGCTGATTTTCGACAAAAGAGATAACACCCCCCCATTACGTCATGCTTCAGAAATGTGGAAAATGGTCCGTTTTCAAATGTTTTATTTTTGAACATCAGTTCACATTTGTAGGTGGATCATCAGTGTTAGAGCTAAAATTAGCATGTTTAAAGTGATTTTCATGCTTCCAGGGGCTCGGGAAGTGAATTAAATACTATTTGGAGGCATTTAATGTTCAATCAAAAACAGCTGATTTTTGACAAAAGAGAAAACACCCCCCCATTACGTCATGCTTCAGAAATGTGGAAAATGGTCCGTTTTCAAATGTTTTATTTTTGAACGTCAGTTCACATTTGTAGGTGGATCATCAGTGTTAGAGCTAAAATTAGCATGTTTAAAGTGATTTTCATGCTTCCAGGGGCCCTAAACACAAGATTTATGGAATGGTTAAAAGTGCATGAAAATGGCCAATTTACTCACTCTGAGTTCTCAAAAAGGGTTTCTTCACCCCGGGAAGTTAATTAAATACCATTTGGAGGCATTTAATGTTCGAGCAAAAACTGCTGATTTTCGACAAAAGAGATAACACCCCCCATTACGTCATGCTTCAGAAATGTGGAAAATGATCCGTTTTCAAATGTTTTATTTTTGAACGTCAGTTCACATTTGTAGGTGGATCATCAGTGTTAGAGCTAAAATTAGCATGTTTAAAGTGATTTTCATGCTTCCAGGGGCACTAAACACAAGATTTATGGAATGGTTAAAAGTGCATGAAAATGGCCAATTTACTCACTCTGAGTTCTCAAAAAGGGTTTCTTCACCCCGAGAAGTTAATTAAATACCATTTGGAGGCATTTAATGTTCGAGCAAAAACGGCTGATTTTCGACAAAAGAGATAACACCCCCCCATTACGTCATGCTTCAGAAATGTGGAAAATGGTCCGTTTTCAAATGTTTTATTTTTGAACGTCAGTTCACATTTGTAGGTGGATCATCAGTGTTAGAGCTAAAATTAGCATGTTTAAAGTGATTTTCATGCTTCCAGGGGCTCGGGAAGTGAATTAAATACTATTTGGAGGCATTTAATGTTCAAGCAAAAACAGCTGATTTTTGACAAAAGAGATAACACCCCCCCATTACGTCATGCTTCAGAAATGTGGAAAATGGTCCGTTTTCAAATGTTTTATTTTTGAACGTCAGTTCACATTTGTAGGTGGATCATCAGTGTTAGAGCTAAAATTAGCATGTTTAAAGTGATTTTCATGCTTCCAGGGGCCCTAAACACAAGATTTATGGAATGGTTAAAAGTGCATGAAAATGGCCAATTTACTCACTCTGAGTTCTCAAAAAGGGTTTCTTCACCCCGGGAAGTTAATTAAATACCATTTGGAGGCATTTAATGTTCGAGCAAAAACGGCTGATTTTCGACAAAAGAGATAACACCCCCCCATTACGTCATGCTTCAGAAATGTGGAAAATGGTCCGTTTTCAAATGTTTTATTTTTGAACGTCAGTTCACATTTGTAGGTGGATCATCAGTGTTAGAGCTAAAATTAGCATGTTTAAAGTGATTTTCATGCTTCCAGGGGCTCGGGAAGTGAATTAAATACTATTTGGAGGCATTTAATGTTCAAGCAAAAACAGCTGATTTTTGACAAAAGAGATAACACCCCCCCATTACGTCATGCTTCAGAAATGTGGAAAATGGTCCGTTTTCAAATGTTTTATTTTTGAACGTCAGTTCACATTTGTAGGTGGATCATCAGTGTTAGAGCTAAAATTAGCATGTTTAAAGTGATTTTCATGCTTCCAGGGGCCCTAAACACAAGATTTATGGAATGGTTAAAAGTGCATGAAAATGGCCAATTTACTCACTCTGAGTTCTCAAAAAGGGTTTCTTCACCCCGGGAAGTTAATTAAATACCATTTGAAGGCATTTAATGTTCGAGCAAAAACGGCTGATTTTCGACAAAAGAGATAACACCCCCCCATTACGTCATGATTCAGAAATGTGGAAAATGGTCCGTTTTCAAATGTTTTATTTTTGAACATCAGTTCACATTTGTAGGTGGATCATCAGTGTTAGAGCTAAAATTAGCATGTTTAAAGTGATTTTCATGCTTCCAGGGGCTCGGGAAGTGAATTAAATACTATTTGGAGGCATTTAATGTTCAATCAAAAACAGCTGATTTTTGACAAAAGAGATAACACCCCCCATTACGTCATGCTTCAGAAATGTGGAAAATGGTCCGTTTTCAAATGTTTTATTTTTTAACGTCAGTTCACATTTGTAGGTGGATCATCAGTGTTAGAGCTAAAATTAGCATGTTTAAAGTGATTTTCATGCTTCCAGGGGCTCGGGAAGTGAATTAAATACTATTTGGAGGCATTTAATGTTCAATCAAAAACAGCTGATTTTTGACAAAAGAGATAACACCCCCCCATTACGTCATGCTTCAGAAATGTGGAAAATGGTCCGTTTTCAAATGTTTTATTTTTGAACGTCAGTTCACATTTGTAGGTGGATCATCAGTGTTAGAGCTAAAATTAGCATGTTTAAAGTGATTTTCATGCTTCCAGGGGCCCTAAACACAAGATTTATGGAATGGTTAAAAGTGCATGAAAATGGCCAATTTACTCACTCTGAGTTCTCAAAAAGGGTTTCTTCACCCCGGGAAGTTAATTAAATACCATTTGGAGGCATTTAATGTTCGAGCAAAAACTGCTGATTTTCGACAAAAGAGATAACACCCCCCATTACGTCATGCTTCAGAAATGTGGAAAATGATCCGTTTTCAAATGTTTTATTTTTGAACGTCAGTTCACATTTGTAGGTGGATCATCAGTGTTAGAGCTAAAATTAGCATGTTTAAAGTGATTTTCATGCTTCCAGGGGCACTAAACACAAGATTTATGGAATGGTTAAAAGTGCATGAAAATGGCCAATTTACTCACTCTGAGTTCTCAAAAAGGGTTTCTTCACCCCGAGAAGTTAATTAAATACCATTTGGAGGCATTTAATGTTCGAGCAAAAACGGCTGATTTTCGACAAAAGAGATAACACCCCCCCATTACGTCATGCTTCAGAAATGTGGAAAATGGTCCGTTTTCAAATGTTTTATTTTTGAACGTCAGTTCACATTTGTAGGTGGATCATCAGTGTTAGAGCTAAAATTAGCATGTTTAAAGTGATTTTCATGCTTCCAGGGGCTCGGGAAGTGAATTAAATACTATTTGGAGGCATTTAATGTTCAAGCAAAAACAGCTGATTTTTGACAAAAGAGATAACACCCCCCCATTACGTCATGCTTCAGAAATGTGGAAAATGGTCCGTTTTCAAATGTTTTATTTTTGAACGTCAGTTCACATTTGTAGGTGGATCATCAGTGTTAGAGCTAAAATTAGCATGTTTAAAGTGATTTTCATGCTTCCAGGGGCCCTAAACACAAGATTTATGGAATGGTTAAAAGTGCATGAAAATGGCCAATTTACTCACTCTGAGTTCTCAAAAAGGGTTTCTTCACCCCGGGAAGTTAATTAAATACCATTTGAAGGCATTTAATGTTCGAGCAAAAACGGCTGATTTTCGACAAAAGAGATAACACCCCCCCATTACGTCATGCTTCAGAAATGTGGAAAATGGTCCGTTTTCAAATGTTTTATTTTTGAACATCAGTTCACATTTGTAGGTGGATCATCAGTGTTAGAGCTAAAATTAGCATGTTTAAAGTGATTTTCATGCTTCCAGGGGCTCGGGAAGTGAATTAAATACTATTTGGAGGCATTTAATGTTCAATCAAAAACAGCTGATTTTTGACAAAAGAGATAACACCCCCCATTACGTCATGCTTCAGAAATGTGGAAAATGGTCCGTTTTCAAATGTTTTATTTTTTAACGTCAGTTCACATTTGTAGGTGGATCATCAGTGTTAGAGCTAAAATTAGCATGTTTAAAGTGATTTTCATGCTTCCAGGGGCCCTAAACACAAGATTTATGGAATGGTTAAAAGTGCATGAAAATGGCCAATTTACTCACTCTGAGTTCTCAAAAAGGGTTTCTTCACCCCGGGAAGTTAATTAAATACCATTTGGAGGCATTTAATGTTCGAGCAAAAACGGCTGATTTTCGACAAAAGAGATAACACCCCCCATTACGTCATGCTTCAGAAATGTGGAAAATGGTCCGTTTTCAAATGTTTTATTTTGGAACGTCAGTTCACATTTGTAGGTGGATCATCAGTGTTAGAGCTAAAATTAGCATGTTTATAGTGATGTTCATGCTTCCAGGGGCTCGGGAAGTGAATTAAATACTATTTGGAGGCATTTAACGTTCAATCAAAAACAGCTGATTTTTGACAAAAGAGATAACACCCCCCCATTACGTCATGCTTCAGAAATGTGGAAAATGGTCCGTTTTAAAATGTTTTATTGTTGAATGTCAGTTCACATTTGTAGGTGGATCATCAGTGTTAGAGCTAAAATTAGCATGTTTAAAGTGATTTTCATGCTTCCAGGGGCCCTAAACACAAGATTTATGGAATGGTTAAAAGTGCATGAAAATGGCCAATTTACTCACTCTGAGTTCTCAAAAAGAGTTTCTTCACCCCGGGAAGTTAATTAAATACCATTTGGAGGCATTTAATGTTCGAGCAGAAACGGCTGATTTTCGACAAAAGAGATAACACCCCCCCATTACGTCATGCTTCAGAAATGTGGAAAATGGTCCGTTTTCAAATGTTTTATTTTGGAACGTCAGTTCACATTTGTAGGTGGATCATCAGTGTTAGAGCTAAAATTAGCATGTTTATAGTGATGTTCATGCTTCCAGGGGCTCGGGAAGTGAATTAAATACTATTTGGAGGCATTTAACGTTCAATCAAAAACAGCTGATTTTTGACAAAAGAGATAACACCCCCCCCCATTACGTCATGCTTCAGAAATGTGGAAAATGGTCCGTTTTAAAATGTTTTATTTTTGAATGTCAGTTCACATTTGTAGGTGGATCATCAGTGTTGGAGCTAGAATTAGCATGTTTAAAGTGATTTTCATGCTTCCAGGGGCCCTAAAAACAAGATTTATGGAATGGTTAAAAGTGCATGAAAATGGCCAATTTACTCACTCTGAGTTCTCAAAAAGGGTTTCTTCACCCCGGGAAGTTAATTAAATACCATTTTGAGGCATTTAATGTTCGAGCAAAAACGGCTGATTTTCGACAAAAGAGATAACACCCCCCCATTACGTCATGCTTCAGAAATGTGGAAAATGGTCCGTTTTCAAATGTTTTATTTTTGAACGTCAGTTCACATTTGTAGGTGGATCATCAGTGTTAGAGCTAAAATTAGCATGTTTAAAGTGATTTTCATGCTTCCAGGGGCTCGGGAAGTAAATTAAATACTATTTGGAGGCATTTAATGTTCAAGCAAAAACAGCTGATTTTTGACAAAAGAGATAACACCCCCCCATTACGTCATGCTTCAGAAATGTGGAAAATGGTCCGTTTTCAAATGTTTTATTTTTGAACGTCAGTTCACATTTGTAGGTGGATCATCAGTGTTAGAGCTAAAATTAGCATGTTTAAAGTGATTTTCATGCTTCCAGGGGCCCTAAACACAAGATTTATGGAATGGTTAAAAGTGCATGAAAATGGCCAATTTACTCACTCTGAGTTCTCAAAAAGTGTTTCTTCACCCCGGGAAGTTAATTAAATACCATTTGGAGGCATTTAATGTTTGAGCAGAAACGGCTGATTTTCGACAAAAGAGATAACACCCCCCCCATTAAGTCATGCTTCAGAAATGTGGAAAATGGTCCGTTTTCAAATGTTTTATTTTGGAACGTCAGTTCACATTTGTAGGTGGATCATCAGTGTTAGAGCTAAAATTAGCATGTTTATAGTGATGTTCATGCTTCCAGGGGCTCGGGAAGTGAATTAAATACTATTTGGAGGCATTTAATGTTCAAGCAAAAACAGCTGATTTTTGACAAAAGAGATAACACCCCCCCATTACGTCATGCTTCAGAAATGTGGAAAATGGTCCGTTTTCAAATGTTTTATTTTTGAACGTCAGTTCACATTTGTAGGTGGATCATCAGTGTTAGAGCTAAAATTAGCATGTTTAAAGTGATTTTCATGCTTCCAGGGGCCCTAAACACAAGATTTATGGAATGGTTAAAAGTGCATGAAAATGGCCAATTTACTCACTCTGAGTTCTCAAAAAGGGTTTCTTCACCCCGGGAAGTTAATTAAATACCATTTGGAGGCATTTAATGTTCGAGCAAAAACGGCTGATTTTCGACAAAAGAGATAACACCCCCCCATTACGTCATGCTTCAGAAATGTGGAAAATGGTCTGTTTTCAAATGTTTTATTTTTGAACGTCAGTTCACATTTGTAGGTGGATCATCAGTGTTAGAGCTAAAATTAGCATGTTTAAAGTGATTTTCATGCTTCCAGGGGCTCGGGAAGTGAATTAAATACTATTTGGAGGCATTTAATGTTCAAGCAAAAACAGCTGATTTTTGACAAAAGAGATAACACCCCCCCATTACGTCATGCTTCAGAAATGTGGAAAATGGTCCGTTTTCAAATGTTTTATTTTTGAACGTCAGTTCACATTTGTAGGTGGATCATCAGTGTTAGAGCTAAAATTAGCATGTTTAAAGTGATTTTCATGCTTCCAGGGGCCCTAAACACAAGATTTATGGAATGGTTAAAAGTGCATGAAAATGGCCAATTTACTCACTCTGAGTTCTCAAAAAGGGTTTCTTCACCCCGGGAAGTTAATTAAATACCATTTGGAGGCATTTAATGTTCGAGCAAAAACGGCTGATTTTCGACAAAAGAGATAACACCCCCCATTACGTCATGCTTCAGAAATGTGGAAAATGGTCCGTTTTCAAATGTTTTATTTTGGAACGTCAGTTCACATTTGTAGGTGGATCATCAGTGTTAGAGCTAAAATTAGCATGTTTATAGTGATGTTCATGCTTCCAGGGGCTCGGGAAGTGAATTAAATACTATTTGGAGGCATTTAACGTTCAATCAAAAACAGCTGATTTTTGACAAAAGAGATAACACCCCCCCATTACGTCATGCTTCAGAAATGTGGAAAATGGTCCGTTTTAAAATGTTTTATTTTTGAATGTCAGTTCACATTTGTAGGTGGATCATCAGTGTTAGAGCTAAAATTAGCATGTTTAAAGTGATTTTCATGCTTCCAGGGGCCCTAAACACAAGATTTATGGAATGGTTAAAAGTGCATGAAAATGGCCAATTTACTCACTCTGAGTTCTCAAAAAGGGTTTCTTCACCCCGGGAAGTTAATTAAATACCATTTGGAGGCATTTAATGTTCGAGCAGAAACGGCTGATTTTCGACAAAAGAGATAACACCCCCCCATTACGTCATGCTTCAGAAATGTGGAAAATGGTCCGTTTTCAAATGTTTTATTTTGGAACGTCAGTTCACATTTGTAGGTGGATCATCAGTGTTAGAGCTAAAATTAGCATGTTTATAGTGATGTTCATGCTTCCAGGGGCTCGGGAAGTGAATTAAATACTATTTGGAGGCATTTAACGTTCAATCAAAAACAGCTGATTTTTGACAAAAGAGATAACACCCCCCCCCATTACGTCATGCTTCAGAAATGTGGAAAATGGTCCGTTTTAAAATGTTTTATTTTTGAATGTCAGTTCACATTTGTAGGTGGATCATCAGTGTTGGAGCTAAAATTAGCATGTTTAAAGTGATTTTCATGCTTCCAGGGGCCCTCAAAACAAGATTTATGGAATGGTTAAAAGTGCATGAAAATGGCCAATTTACTCACTCTGAGTTCTCAAAAAGGGTTTCTTCACCCCGGGAAGTTAATTAAATACCATTTGGAGGCATTTAATGTTCGAGCAAAAACGGCTGATTTTCGACAAAAGAGATAACACCCCCCCATTACGTCATGCTTCAGAAATGTGGAAAATGGTCAGTTTTCAAATGTTTTATTTTTGAACGTCAGTTCACATTTGTAGGTGGATCATCAGTGTTAGAGCTAAAATTAGCATGTTTAAAGTGATTTTCATGCTTCCAGGGGCTCGGGAAGTGAATTAAATACTATTTGGAGGCATTTAATGTTCAAGCAAAAACAGCTGATTTTTGACAAAAGAGATAACACCCCCCCATTACGTCATGCTTCAGAAATGTGGAAAATGGTCCGTTTTCAAATGTTTTATTTTTGAACGTCAGTTCACATTTGTAGGTGGATCATCAGTGTTAGAGCTAAAATTAGCATGTTTAAAGTGATTTTCATGCTTCCAGGGGCCCTAAACACAAGATTTATGGAATGGTTAAAAGTGCATGAAAATGGCCAATTTACTCACTCTGAGTTCTCAAAAAGTGTTTCTTCACCCCGGGAAGTTAATTAAATACCATTTGGAGGCATTTAATGTTTGAGCAGAAACGGCTGATTTTCGACAAAAGAGATAACACCCCCCCCATTAAGTCATGCTTCAGAAATGTGGAAAATGGTCCGTTTTCAAATGTTTTATTTTGGAACGTCAATTCACATTTGTAGGTGGATCATCAGTGTTAGAGCTAAAATTAGCATGTTTAAAGTGATTTTCATGCTTCCAGGGGCCCTAAACACAAGATTTATGGAATGGTTAAAAGTGCATGAAAATGGCCAATTTACTCACTCTGAGTTCTCAAAAAGGGTTTCTTCACCCCGGGAAGTTAATTAAATACCATTTGGAGGCATTTAATGTTCAATCAAAAACAGCTGATTTTTGACAAAAGAGATAACACCCCCCCATTACGTCATGCTTCAGAAATGTGGAAAATGGTCCGTTTTCAAATGTTTTATTTTGGAACGTCAGTTCACATTTGTAGGTGGATCATCAGTGTTAGAGCTAAAATTAGCATGTTTATATTGATGTTCATGCTTCCAGGGGCTCGGGAAGTGAATTAAATACTATTTGGAGGCATTTAACGTTCAATCAAAAACAGCTGATTTTTGACAAAAGAGATAACACCCCCCCCCCATTACGTCATGCTTCAGAAATGTGGAAAATGGTCCGTTTTAAAATGTTTTATTTTTGAATGTCAGTTCACATTTGTAGGTGGATCATCAGTGTTGGAGCTAAAATTAGCATGTTTAAAGTGATTTTCATGCTTCCAGGGGCCCTAAAAACAAGATTTATGGAATGGTTAAAAGTGCATGAAAATGGCCAATTTACTCACTCTGAGTTCTCAAAAAGGGTTTCTTCACCCCGGGAAGTTAATTAAATACCATTTGGAGGCATTTAATGTTCGAGCAAAAACGGCTGATTTTCGACAAAAGAGATAACACCCCCCCATTTGTCATGCTTCAGAAATGTGGAAAATGGTCCGTTTTCAAATGTTTTATTTTTGAACGTCAGTTCACATTTGTAGGTGGATCATCAGTGTTAGAGCTAAAATTAGCATGTTTAAAGTGATTTTCATGCTTCCAGGGGCTCGGGAAGTGAATTAAATACTATTTGGAGGCATTTAATGTTCAAGCAAAAACAGCTGATTTTTGACAAAAGAGATAACACCCCCCCATTACGTCATGCTTCAGAAATGTGGAAAATGGTCCGTTTTCAAATGTTTTATTTTTGAACATCAGTTCACATTTGTAGGTGGATCATCAGTGTTAGAGCTAAAATTAGCATGTTTAAAGTGATTTTCATGCTTCCAGGGGCCCTAAACACAAGATTTATGGAATGGTTAAAAGTGCATGAAAATGGCCAATTTACTCACTCTGAGTTCTCAAAAAGTGTTTCTTCACCCCGGGAAGTTAATTAAATACCATTTGGAGGCATTTAATGTTTGAGCAGAAACGGCTGATTTTCGACAAAAGAGATAACACCCCCCCCATTAAGTCATGCTTCAGAAATGTGGAAAATGGTCCGTTTTCAAATGTTTTATTTTGGAACGTCAGTTCACATTTGTAGGTGGATCATCAGTGTTAGAGCTAAAATTAGCATGTTTATAGTGATGTTCATGCTTCCAGGGGCTCGGGAAGTGAATTAAATACTATTTGGAGGCATTTAATGTTCAAGCAAAAACAGCTGATTTTTGACAAAAGAGATAACACCCCCCCATTACGTCATGCTTCAGAAATGTGGAAAATGGTCCGTTTTCAAATGTTTTATTTTTGAACGTCAGTTCACATTTGTAGGTGGATCATCAGTGTTAGAGCTAAAATTAGCATGTTTAAAGTGATTTTCATGCTTCCAGGGGCCCTAAACACAAGATTTATGGAATGGTTAAAAGTGCATGAAAATGGCCAATTTACTCACTCTGAGTTCTCAAAAAGGGTTTCTTCACCCCGGGAAGTTAATTAAATACCATTTGAAGGCAGTTAATGTTCGAGCAAAAACGGCTGATTTTCGACAAAAGAGATAACACCCCCCCATTACGTCATGCTTCAGAAATGTGGAAAATGGTCCGTTTTCAAATGTTTTATTTTTGAACATCAGTTCACATTTGTAGGTGGATCATCAGTGTTAGAGCTAAAATTAGCATGTTTAAAGTGATTTTCATGCTTCCAGGGGCTCGGGAAGTGAATTAAATACTATTTGGAGGCATTTAATGTTCAATCAAAAACAGCTGATTTTTGACAAAAGAGAAAACACCCCCCCATTACGTCATGCTTCAGAAATGTGGAAAATGGTCCGTTTTCAAATGTTTTATTTTTGAACGTCAGTTCACATTTGTAGGTGGATCATCAGTGTTAGAGCTAAAATTAGCATGTTTAAAGTGATTTTCATGCTTCCAGGGGCCCTAAACACAAGATTTATGGAATGGTTAAAAGTGCATGAAAATGGCCAATTTACTCACTCTGAGTTCTCAAAAAGGGTTTCTTCACCCCGGGAAGTTAATTAAATACCATTTGGAGGCATTTAATGTTCGAGCAAAAACTGCTGATTTTCGACAAAAGAGATAACACCCCCCATTACGTCATGCTTCAGAAATGTGGAAAATGATCCGTTTTCAAATGTTTTATTTTTGAACGTCAGTTCACATTTGTAGGTGGATCATCAGTGTTAGAGCTAAAATTAGCATGTTTAAAGTGATTTTCATGCTTCCAGGGGCACTAAACACAAGATTTATGGAATGGTTAAAAGTGCATGAAAATGGCCAATTTACTCACTCTGAGTTCTCAAAAAGGGTTTCTTCACCCCGAGAAGTTAATTAAATACCATTTGGAGGCATTTAATGTTCGAGCAAAAACGGCTGATTTTCGACAAAAGAGATAACACCCCCCCATTACGTCATGCTTCAGAAATGTGGAAAATGGTCCGTTTTCAAATGTTTTATTTTTGAACGTCAGTTCACATTTGTAGGTGGATCATCAGTGTTAGAGCTAAAATTAGCATGTTTAAAGTGATTTTCATGCTTCCAGGGGCTCGGGAAGTGAATTAAATACTATTTGGAGGCATTTAATGTTCAAGCAAAAACAGCTGATTTTTGACAAAAGAGATAACACCCCCCCATTACGTCATGCTTCAGAAATGTGGAAAATGGTCCGTTTTCAAATGTTTTATTTTTGAACGTCAGTTCACATTTGTAGGTGGATCATCAGTGTTAGAGCTAAAATTAGCATGTTTAAAGTGATTTTCATGCTTCCAGGGGCCCTAAACACAAGATTTATGGAATGGTTAAAAGTGCATGAAAATGGCCAATTTACTCACTCTGAGTTCTCAAAAAGGGTTTCTTCACCCCGGGAAGTTAATTAAATACCATTTGGAGGCATTTAATGTTCGAGCAAAAACGGCTGATTTTCGACAAAAGAGATAACACCCCCCCATTACGTCATGCTTCAGAAATGTGGAAAATGGTCCGTTTTCAAATGTTTTATTTTTGAACGTCAGTTCACATTTGTAGGTGGATCATCAGTGTTAGAGCTAAAATTAGCATGTTTAAAGTGATTTTCATGCTTCCAGGGGCTCGGGAAGTGAATTAAATACTATTTGGAGGCATTTAATGTTCAAGCAAAAACAGCTGATTTTTGACAAAAGAGATAACACCCCCCCATTACGTCATGCTTCAGAAATGTGGAAAATGGTCCGTTTTCAAATGTTTTATTTTTGAACGTCAGTTCACATTTGTAGGTGGATCATCAGTGTTAGAGCTAAAATTAGCATGTTTAAAGTGATTTTCATGCTTCCAGGGGCCCTAAACACAAGATTTATGGAATGGTTAAAAGTGCATGAAAATGGCCAATTTACTCACTCTGAGTTCTCAAAAAGGGTTTCTTCACCCCGGGAAGTTAATTAAATACCATTTGAAGGCATTTAATGTTCGAGCAAAAACGGCTGATTTTCGACAAAAGAGATAACACCCCCCCATTACGTCATGCTTCAGAAATGTGGAAAATGGTCCGTTTTCAAATGTTTTATTTTTGAACATCAGTTCACATTTGTAGGTGGATCATCAGTGTTAGAGCTAAAATTAGCATGTTTAAAGTGATTTTCATGCTTCCAGGGGCTCGGGAAGTGAATTAAATACTATTTGGAGGCATTTAATGTTCAATCAAAAACAGCTGATTTTTGACAAAAGAGATAACACCCCCCATTACGTCATGCTTCAGAAATGTGGAAAATGGTCCGTTTTCAAATGTTTTATTTTTTAACGTCAGTTCACATTTGTAGGTGGATCATCAGTGTTAGAGCTAAAATTAGCATGTTTAAAGTGATTTTCATGCTTCCAGGGGCTCGGGAAGTGAATTAAATACTATTTGGAGGCATTTAATGTTCAATCAAAAACAGCTGATTTTTGACAAAAGAGATAACACCCCCCCATTACGTCATGCTTCAGAAATGTGGAAAATGGTCCGTTTTCAAATGTTTTATTTTTGAACGTCAGTTCACATTTGTAGGTGGATCATCAGTGTTAGAGCTAAAATTAGCATGTTTAAAGTGATTTTCATGCTTCCAGGGGCCCTAAACACAAGATTTATGGAATGGTTAAAAGTGCATGAAAATGGCCAATTTACTCACTCTGAGTTCTCAAAAAGGGTTTCTTCACCCCGGGAAGTTAATTAAATACCATTTGGAGGCATTTAATGTTCGAGCAAAAACTGCTGATTTTCGACAAAAGAGATAACACCCCCCATTACGTCATGCTTCAGAAATGTGGAAAATGATCCGTTTTCAAATGTTTTATTTTTGAACGTCAGTTCACATTTGTAGGTGGATCATCAGTGTTAGAGCTAAAATTAGCATGTTTAAAGTGATTTTCATGCTTCCAGGGGCACTAAACACAAGATTTATGGAATGGTTAAAAGTGCATGAAAATGGCCAATTTACTCACTCTGAGTTCTCAAAAAGGGTTTCTTCACCCCGAGAAGTTAATTAAATACCATTTGGAGGCATTTAATGTTCGAGCAAAAACGGCTGATTTTCGACAAAAGAGATAACACCCCCCCATTACGTCATGCTTCAGAAATGTGGAAAATGGTCCGTTTTCAAATGTTTTATTTTTGAACGTCAGTTCACATTTGTAGGTGGATCATCAGTGTTAGAGCTAAAATTAGCATGTTTAAAGTGATTTTCATGCTTCCAGGGGCTCGGGAAGTGAATTAAATACTATTTGGAGGCATTTAATGTTCAAGCAAAAACAGCTGATTTTTGACAAAAGAGATAACACCCCCCCATTACGTCATGCTTCAGAAATGTGGAAAATGGTCCGTTTTCAAATGTTTTATTTTTGAACGTCAGTTCACATTTGTAGGTGGATCATCAGTGTTAGAGCTAAAATTAACATGTTTAAAGTGATTTTCATGCTTCCAGGGGCCCTAAACACAAGATTTATGGAATGGTTAAAAGTGCATGAAAATGGCCAATTTACTCACTCTGAGTTCTCAAAAAGGGTTTCTTCACCCCGGGAAGTTAATTAAATACCATTTGAAGGCATTTAATGTTCGAGCAAAAACGGCTGATTTTCGACAAAAGAGATAACACCCCCCATTACGTCATGCTTCAGAAATGTGGAAAATGGTCCGTTTTCAAATGTTTTATTTTTGAACATCAGTTCACATTTGTAGGTGGATCATCAGTGTTAGAGCTAAAATTAGCATGTTTAAAGTGATTTTCATGCTTCCAGGGGCTCGGGAAGTGAATTAAATACTATTTGGAGGCATTTAATGTTCAATCAAAAACAGCTGATTTTTGACAAAAGAGATAACACCCCCCATTACGTCATGCTTCAGAAATGTGGAAAATGGTCCGTTTTCAAATGTTTTATTTTTTAACGTCAGTTCACATTTGTAGGTGGATCATCAGTGTTAGAGCTAAAATTAGCATGTTTAAAGTGATTTTCATGCTTCCAGGGGCCCTAAATACAAGATTTATGGAATGGTTAAAAGTGCATGAAAATGGCCAATTTACTCACTCTGAGTTCTCAAAAAGGGTTTCTTCACCCCGGGAAGTTAATTAAATACCATTTGGAGGCATTTAATGTTCGAGCAAAAACGGCTGATTTTCGACAAAAGAGATAACACCCCCCATTACGTCATGCTTCAGAAATGTGGAAAATGGTCCGTTTTCAAATGTTTTATTTTGGAACGTCAGTTCACATTTGTAGGTGGATCATCAGTGTTAGAGCTAAAATTAGCATGTTTATAGTGATGTTCATGCTTCCAGGGGCTCGGGAAGTGAATTAAATACTATTTGGAGGCATTTAACGTTCAATCAAAAACAGCTGATTTTTGACAAAAGAGATAACACCCCCCCATTACGTCATGCTTCAGAAATGTGGAAAATGGTCCGTTTTAAAATGTTTTATTGTTGAATGTCAGTTCACATTTGTAGGTGGATCATCAGTGTTAGAGCTAAAATTAGCATGTTTAAAGTGATTTTCATGCTTCCAGGGGCCCTAAACACAAGATTTATGGAATGGTTAAAAGTGCATGAAAATGGCCAATTTACTCACTCTGAGTTCTCAAAAAGAGTTTCTTCACCCCGGGAAGTTAATTAAATACCATTTGGAGGCATTTAATGTTCGAGCAGAAACGGCTGATTTTCGACAAAAGAGATAACACCCCCCCATTACGTCATGCTTCAGAAATGTGGAAAATGGTCCGTTTTCAAATGTTTTATTTTGGAACGTCAGTTCACATTTGTAGGTGGATCATCAGTGTTAGAGCTAAAATTAGCATGTTTATAGTGATGTTCATGCTTCCAGGGGCTCGGGAAGTGAATTAAATACTATTTGGAGGCATTTAACGTTCAATCAAAAACAGCTGATTTTTGACAAAAGAGATAACACCCCCCCCCATTACGTCATGCTTCAGAAATGTGGAAAATGGTCCGTTTTAAAATGTTTTATTTTTGAATGTCAGTTCACATTTGTAGGTGGATCATCAGTGTTGGAGCTAGAATTAGCATGTTTAAAGTGATTTTCATGCTTCCAGGGGCCCTAAAAACAAGATTTATGGAATGGTTAAAAGTGCATGAAAATGGCCAATTTACTCACTCTGAGTTCTCAAAAAGGGTTTCTTCACCCCGGGAAGTTAATTAAATACCATTTTGAGGCATTTAATGTTCGAGCAAAAACGGCTGATTTTCGACAAAAGAGATAACACCCCCCCATTACGTCATGCTTCAGAAATGTGGAAAATGGTCCGTTTTCAAATGTTTTATTTTGGAACGTCAGTTCACATTTGTAGGTGGATCATCAGTGTTAGAGCTAAAATTAGCATGTTTATAGTGATGTTCATGCTTCCAGGGGCTCGGGAAGTGAATTAAATACTATTTGGAGGCATTTAATGTTCAAGCAAAAACAGCTGATTTTTGACAAAAGAGATAACACCCCCCCATTACGTCATGCTTCAGAAATGTGGAAAATGGTCCGTTTTCAAATGTTTTATTTTTGAACGTCAGTTCACATTTGTAGGTGGATCATCAGTGTTAGAGCTAAAATTAGCATGTTTAAAGTGATTTTCATGCTTCCAGGGGCCCTAAACACAAGATTTATGGAATGGTTAAAAGTGCATGAAAATGGCCAATTTACTCACTCTGAGTTCTCAAAAAGGGTTTCTTCACCCCGGGAAGTTAATTAAATACCATTTGGAGGCATTTAATGTTCGAGCAAAAACGGCTGATTTTCGACAAAAGAGATAACACCCCCCCATTACGTCATGCTTCAGAAATGTGGAAAATGGTCCGTTTTCAAATGTTTTATTTTTGAACGTCAGTTCACATTTGTAGGTGGATCATCAGTGTTAGAGCTAAAATTAGCATGTTTAAAGTGATTTTCATGCTTCCAGGGGCTCGGGAAGTGAATTAAATACTATTTGGAGGCATTTAATGTTCAAGCAAAAACAGCTGATTTTTGACAAAAGAGATAACACCCCCCCATTACGTCATGCTTCAGAAATGTGGAAAATGGTCCGTTTTCAAATGTTTTATTTTTGAACGTCAGTTCACATTTGTAGGTGGATCATCAGTGTTAGAGCTAAAATTAGCATGTTTAAAGTGATTTTCATGCTTCCAGGGGCCCTAAACACAAGATTTATGGAATGGTTAAAAGTGCATGAAAATGGCCAATTTACTCACTCTGAGTTCTCAAAAAGGGTTTCTTCACCCCGGGAAGTTAATTAAATACCATTTGGAGGCATTTAATGTTCGAGCAAAAACGGCTGATTTTCGACAAAAGAGATAACACCCCCCATTACGTCATGCTTCAGAAATGTGGAAAATGGTCCGTTTTCAAATGTTTTATTTTGGAACGTCAGTTCACATTTGTAGGTGGATCATCAGTGTTAGAGCTAAAATTAGCATGTTTATAGTGATGTTCATGCTTCCAGGGGCTCGGGAAGTGAATTAAATACTATTTGGAGGCATTTAACGTTCAATCAAAAACAGCTGATTTTTGACAAAAGAGATAACACCCCCCCATTACGTCATGCTTCAGAAATGTGGAAAATGGTCCGTTTTAAAATGTTTTATTTTTGAATGTCAGTTCACATTTGTAGGTGGATCATCAGTGTTAGAGCTAAAATTAGCATGTTTAAAGTGATTTTCATGCTTCCAGGGGCCCTAAACACAAGATTTATGGAATGGTTAAAAGTGCATGAAAATGGCCAATTTACTCACTCTGAGTTCTCAAAAAGGGTTTCTTCACCCCGGGAAGTTAATTAAATACCATTTGGAGGCATTTAATGTTCGAGCAGAAACGGCTGATTTTCGACAAAAGAGATAACACCCCCCCATTACGTCATGCTTCAGAAATGTGGAAAATGGTCCGTTTTCAAATGTTTTATTTTGGAACGTCAGTTCACATTTGTAGGTGGATCATCAGTGTTAGAGCTAAAATTAGCATGTTTATAGTGATGTTCATGCTTCCAGGGGCTCGGGAAGTGAATTAAATACTATTTGGAGGCATTTAACGTTCAATCAAAAACAGCTGATTTTTGACAAAAGAGATAACACCCCCCCCCCATTACGTCATGCTTCAGAAATGTGGAAAATGGTCCGTTTTAAAATGTTTTATTTTTGAATGTCAGTTCACATTTGTAGGTGGATCATCAGTGTTGGAGCTAAAATTAGCATGTTTAAAGTGATTTTCATGCTTCCAGGGGCCCTCAAAACAAGATTTATGGAATGGTTAAAAGTGCATGAAAATGGCCAATTTACTCACTCTGAGTTCTCAAAAAGGGTTTCTTCACCCCGGGAAGTTAATTAAATACCATTTGGAGGCATTTAATGTTCGAGCAAAAACGGCTGATTTTCGACAAAAGAGATAACACCCCCCCATTACGTCATGCTTCAGAAATGTGGAAAATGGTCAGTTTTCAAATGTTTTATTTTTGAACGTCAGTTCACATTTGTAGGTGGATCATCAGTGTTAGAGCTAAAATTAGCATGTTTAAAGTGATTTTCATGCTTCCAGGGGCTCGGGAAGTGAATTAAATACTATTTGGAGGCATTTAATGTTCAAGCAAAAACAGCTGATTTTTGACAAAAGAGATAACACCCCCCCATTACGTCATGCTTCAGAAATGTGGAAAATGGTCCGTTTTCAAATGTTTTATTTTTGAACGTCAGTTCACATTTGTAGGTGGATCATCAGTGTTAGAGCTAAAATTAGCATGTTTAAAGTGATTTTCATGCTTCCAGGGGCCCTAAACACAAGATTTATGGAATGGTTAAAAGTGCATGAAAATGGCCAATTTACTCACTCTGAGTTCTCAAAAAGTGTTTCTTCACCCCGGGAAGTTAATTAAATACCATTTGGAGGCATTTAATGTTTGAGCAGAAACGGCTGATTTTCGACAAAAGAGATAACACCCCCCCCATTAAGTCATGCTTCAGAAATGTGGAAAATGGTCCGTTTTCAAATGTTTTATTTTGGAACGTCAATTCACATTTGTAGGTGGATCATCAGTGTTAGAGCTAAAATTAGCATGTTTATAGTGATGTTCATGCTTCCAGGGGCTCGGGAAGTGAATTAAATACGATTTGGAGGCATTTAATGTTCAAGCAAAAACAGCTGATTTTTGACAAAAGAGATAACACCCCCCCCATTACGTCATGCTTCAGAAATGTGGAAAATGGTCCGTTTTCAAATGTTTTATTTTTGAACGTCAGTTCACATTTGTAGGTGGATCATCAGTGTTAGAGCTAAAATTAGCATGTTTAAAGTGATTTTCATGCTTCCAGGGGCCCTAAACACAAGATTTATGGAATGGTTAAAAGTGCATGAAAATGGCCAATTTACTCACTCTGAGTTCTCAAAAAGGGTTTCTTCACCCCGGGAAGTTAATTAAATACTATTTGGAGGCATTTAATGTTCAAGCAAAAACAGCTGATTTTTGACAAAAGAGATAACACCCCCCCATTACGTCATGCTTCAGAAATGTGGAAAATGGTCCGTTTTCAAATGTTTTATTTTTGAACGTCAGTTCACATTTGTAGGTGGATCATCAGTGTTAGAGCTAAAATTAGCATGTTTAAAGTGATTTTCATGCTTCCAGGGGCCCTAAACACAAGATTTATGGAATGGTTAAAAGTGCATGAAAATGGCCAATTTACTCACTCTGAGTTCTCAAAAAGGGTTTCTTCACCCCGGGAAGTTAATTAAATACCATTTGGAGGCATTTAATGTTCGAGCAAAAACGGCTGATTTTCGACAAAAGAGATAACACCCCCCATTACGTCATGCTTCAGAAATGTGGAAAATGGTCCGTTTTCAAATGTTTTATTTTGGAACGTCAGTTCACATTTGTAGGTGGATCATCAGTGTTAGAGCTAAAATTAGCATGTTTATAGTGATGTTCATGCTTCCAGGGGCTCGGGAAGTGAATTAAATACTATTTGGAGGCATTTAACGTTCAATCAAAAACAGCTGATTTTTGACAAAAGAGATAACACCCCCCCATTACGTCATGCTTCAGAAATGTGGAAAATGGTCCGTTTTAAAATGTTTTATTTTTGAATGTCAGTTCACATTTGTAGGTGGATCATCAGTGTTAGAGCTAAAATTAGCATGTTTAAAGTGATTTTCATGCTTCCAGGGGCCCTAAACACAAGATTTATGGAATGGTTAAAAGTGCATGAAAATGGCCAATTTACTCACTCTGAGTTCTCAAAAAGGGTTTCTTCACCCCGGGAAGTTAATTAAATACCATTTGGAGGCATTTAATGTTCGAGCAGAAACGGCTGATTTTCGACAAAAGAGATAACACCCCCCCATTACGTCATGCTTCAGAAATGTGGAAAATGGTCCGTTTTCAAATGTTTTATTTTGGAACGTCAGTTCACATTTGTAGGTGGATCATCAGTGTTAGAGCTAAAATTAGCATGTTTATAGTGATGTTCATGCTTCCAGGGGCTCGGGAAGTGAATTAAATACTATTTGGAGGCATTTAACGTTCAATCAAAAACAGCTGATTTTTGACAAAAGAGATAACACCCCCCCCCCATTACGTCATGCTTCAGAAATGTGGAAAATGGTCCGTTTTAAAATGTTTTATTTTTGAATGTCAGTTCACATTTGTAGGTGGATCATCAGTGTTGGAGCTAAAATTAGCATGTTTAAAGTGATTTTCATGCTTCCAGGGGCCCTCAAAACAAGATTTATGGAATGGTTAAAAGTGCATGAAAATGGCCAATTTACTCACTCTGAGTTCTCAAAAAGGGTTTCTTCACCCCGGGAAGTTAATTAAATACCATTTGGAGGCATTTAATGTTCGAGCAAAAACGGCTGATTTTCGACAAAAGAGATAACACCCCCCCATTACGTCATGCTTCAGAAATGTGGAAAATGGTCAGTTTTCAAATGTTTTATTTTTGAACGTCAGTTCACATTTGTAGGTGGATCATCAGTGTTAGAGCTAAAATTAGCATGTTTAAAGTGATTTTCATGCTTCCAGGGGCTCGGGAAGTGAATTAAATACTATTTGGAGGCATTTAATGTTCAAGCAAAAACAGCTGATTTTTGACAAAAGAGATAACACCCCCCCATTACGTCATGCTTCAGAAATGTGGAAAATGGTCCGTTTTCAAATGTTTTATTTTTGAACGTCAGTTCACATTTGTAGGTGGATCATCAGTGTTAGAGCTAAAATTAGCATGTTTAAAGTGATTTTCATGCTTCCAGGGGCCCTAAACACAAGATTTATGGAATGGTTAAAAGTGCATGAAAATGGCCAATTTACTCACTCTGAGTTCTCAAAAAGTGTTTCTTCACCCCGGGAAGTTAATTAAATACCATTTGGAGGCATTTAATGTTTGAGCAGAAACGGCTGATTTTCGACAAAAGAGATAACACCCCCCCCATTAAGTCATGCTTCAGAAATGTGGAAAATGGTCCGTTTTCAAATGTTTTATTTTGGAACGTCAATTCACATTTGTAGGTGGATCATCAGTGTTAGAGCTAAAATTAGCATGTTTATAGTGATGTTCATGCTTCCAGGGGCTCGGGAAGTGAATTAAATACGATTTGGAGGCATTTAATGTTCAAGCAAAAACAGCTGATTTTTGACAAAAGAGATAACACCCCCCCCATTACGTCATGCTTCAGAAATGTGGAAAATGGTCCGTTTTCAAATGTTTTATTTTTGAACGTCAGTTCACATTTGTAGGTGGATCATCAGTGTTAGAGCTAAAATTAGCATGTTTAAAGTGATTTTCATGCTTCCAGGGGCCCTAAACACAAGATTTATGGAATGGTTAAAAGTGCATGAAAATGGCCAATTTACTCACTCTGAGTTCTCAAAAAGGGTTTCTTCACCCCGGGAAGTTAATTAAATACCATTTGAAGGCATTTAATGTTCGAGCAAAAACGGCTGATTTTGGACAAAAGAGATAACACCCCCCCATTACGTCATGCTTCAGAAATGTGGAAAATGGTTCGTTTTCAAATGTTTTATTTTTGAACATCAGTTCACATTTGTAGGTGGATCATCAGTGTTAGAGCTAAAATTAGCATGTTTAAAGTGATTTTCATGCTTCCAGGGGCCCTAAACACAAGATTTATGGAATGGTTAAAAGTGCATGAAAATGGCCAATTTACTCACTCTGAGTTCTCAAAAAGGGTTTCTTCACCCCGGGAAGTTAATTAAATACCATTTGAAGGCATTTAATGTTCGAGCAAAAACGGCTGATTTTCGACAAAAGAGATAACACCCCCCCATTACGTCATGCTTCAGAAATGTGGAAAATGGTCCGTTTTCAAATGTTTTATTTTTGAACATCAGTTCACATTTGTAGGTGGATCATCAGTGTTAGAGCTAAAATTAGCATGTTTAAAGTGATTTTCATGCTTCCAGGGGCTCGGGAAGTGAATTAAATACTATTTGGAGGCATTTAATGTTCAATCAAAAACAGCTGATTTTTGACAAAAGAGATAACACCCCCCATTACGTCATGCTTCAGAAATGTGGAAAATGGTCCGTTTTCAAATGTTTTATTTTTTAACGTCAGTTCACATTTGTAGGTGGATCATCAGTGTTAGAGCTAAAATTAGCATGTTTAAAGTGATTTTCATGCTTCCAGGGGCCCTAAACACAAGATTTATGGAATGGTTAAAAGTGCATGAAAATGGCCAATTTACTCACTCTGAGTTCTCAAAAAGGGTTTCTTCACCCCGGGAAGTTAATTAAATACCATTTGGAGGCATTTAATGTTCGAGCAAAAACGGCTGATTTTCGACAAAAGAGATAACACCCCCCATTACGTCATGCTTCAGAAATGTGGAAAATGGTCCGTTTTCAAATGTTTTATTTTGGAACGTCAGTTCACATTTGTAGGTGGATCATCAGTGTTAGAGCTAAAATTAGCATGTTTATAGTGATGTTCATGCTTCCAGGGGCTCGGGAAGTGAATTAAATACTATTTGGAGGCATTTAACGTTCAATCAAAAACAGCTGATTTTTGACAAAAGAGATAACACCCCCCCATTACGTCATGCTTCAGAAATGTGGAAAATGGTCCGTTTTAAAATGTTTTATTGTTGAATGTCCGTTCACATTTGTAGGTGGATCATCAGTGTTAGAGCTAAAATTAGCATGTTTAAAGTGATTTTCATGCTTCCAGGGGCCCTAAACACAAGATTTATGGAATGGTTAAAAGTGCATGAAAATGGCCAATTTACTCACTCTGAGTTCTCAAAAAGAGTTTCTTCACCCCGGGAAGTTAATTAAATACCATTTGGAGGCATTTAATGTTCGAGCAGAAACGGCTGATTTTCGACAAAAGAGATAACACCCCCCCATTACGTCATGCTTCAGAAATGTGGAAAATGGTCCGTTTTCAAATGTTTTATTTTGGAACGTCAGTTCACATTTGTAGGTGGATCATCAGTGTTAGAGCTAAAATTAGCATGTTTATAGTGATGTTCATGCTTCCAGGGGCTCGGGAAGTGAACTAAATACTATTTGGAGGCATTTAACGTTCAATCAAAAACAGCTGATTTTTGACAAAAGAGATAACACCCCCCCCCATTACGTCATGCTTCAGAAATGTGGAAAATGGTCCGTTTTAAAATGTTTTATTTTTGAATGTCAGTTCACATTTGTAGGTGGATCATCAGTGTTGGAGCTAGAATTAGCATGTTTAAAGTGATTTTCATGCTTCCAGGGGCCCTAAAAACAAGATTTATGGAATGGTTAAAAGTGCATGAAAATGGCCAATTTACTCACTCTGAGTTCTCAAAAAGGGTTTCTTCACCCCGGGAAGTTAATTAAATACCATTTTGAGGCATTTAATGTTCGAGCAAAAACGGCTGATTTTCGACAAAAGAGATAACACCCCCCCATTACGTCATGCTTCAGAAATGTGGAAAATGGTCCGTTTTCAAATGTTTTATTTTTGAACGTCAGTTCACATTTGTAGGTGGATCATCAGTGTTAGAGCTAAAATTAGCATGTTTAAAGTGATTTTCATGCTTCCAGGGGCTCGGGAAGTAAATTAAATACTATTTGGAGGCATTTAATGTTCAAGCAAAAACAGCTGATTTTTGACAAAAGAGATAACACCCCCCCATTACGTCATGCTTCAGAAATGTGGAAAATGGTCCGTTTTCAAATGTTTTATTTTTGAACGTCAGTTCACATTTGTAGGTGGATCATCAGTGTTAGAGCTAAAATTAGCATGTTTAAAGTGATTTTCATGCTTCCAGGGGCCCTAAACACAAGATTTATGGAATGGTTAAAAGTGCATGAAAATGGCCAATTTACTCACTCTGAGTTCTCAAAAAGTGTTTCTTCACCCCGGGAAGTTAATTAAATACCATTTGGAGGCATTTAATGTTTGAGCAGAAACGGCTGATTTTCGACAAAAGAGATAACACCCCCCTCATTAAGTCATGCTTCAGAAATGTGGAAAATGGTCCGTTTTCAAATGTTTTATTTTGGAACGTCAGTTCACATTTGTAGGTGGATCATCAGTGTTAGAGCTAAAATTAGCATGTTTATAGTGATGTTCATGCTTCCAGGGGCTCGGGAAGTGAATTAAATACTATTTGGAGGCATTTAATGTTCAAGCAAAAACAGCTGATTTTTGACAAAAGAGATAACACCCCCCCATTACGTCATGCTTCAGAAATGTGGAAAATGGTCCGTTTTCAAATGTTTTATTTTTGAACGTCAGTTCACATTTGTAGGTGGATCATCAGTGTTAGAGCTAAAATTAGCATGTTTAAAGTGATTTTCATGCTTCCAGGGGCCCTAAACACAAGATTTATGGAATGGTTAAAAGTGCATGAAAATGGCCAATTTACTCACTCTGAGTTCTCAAAAAGGGTTTCTTCACCCCGGGAAGTTAATTAAATACCATTTGGAGGCATTTAATGTTCGAGCAAAAACGGCTGATTTTCGACAAAAGAGATAACACCCCCCCATTACGTCATGCTTCAGAAATGTGGAAAATGGTCCGTTTTCAAATGTTTTATTTTTGAACGTCAGTTCACATTTGTAGGTGGATCATCAGTGTTAGAGCTAAAATTAGCATGTTTAAAGTGATTTTCATGCTTCCAGGGGCTCGGGAAGTGAATTAAATACTATTTGGAGGCATTTAATGTTCAAGCAAAAACAGCTGATTTTTGACAAAAGAGATAACACCCCCCCATTACGTCATGCTTCAGAAATGTGGAAAATGGTCCGTTTTCAAATGTTTTATTTTTGAACGTCAGTTCACATTTGTAGGTGGATCATCAGTGTTAGAGCTAAAATTAGCATGTTTAAAGTGATTTTCATGCTTCCAGGGGCCCTAAACACAAGATTTATGGAATGGTTAAAAGTGCATGAAAATGGCCAATTTACTCACTCTGAGTTCTCAAAAAGGGTTTCTTCACCCCGGGAAGTTAATTAAATACCATTTGGAGGCATTTAATGTTCGAGCAAAAACGGCTGATTTTCGACAAAAGAGATAACACCCCCCATTACGTCATGCTTCAGAAATGTGGAAAATGGTCCGTTTTCAAATGTTTTATTTTGGAACGTCAGTTCACATTTGTAGGTGGATCATCAGTGTTAGAGCTAAAATTAGCATGTTTATAGTGATGTTCATGCTTCCAGGGGCTCGGGAAGTGAATTAAATACTATTTGGAGGCATTTAACGTTCAATCAAAAACAGCTGATTTTTGACAAAAGAGATAACACCCCCCCATTACGTCATGCTTCAGAAATGTGGAAAATGGTCCGTTTTAAAATGTTTTATTTTTGAATGTCAGTTCACATTTGTAGGTGGATCATCAGTGTTAGAGCTAAAATTAGCATGTTTAAAGTGATTTTCATGCTTCCAGGGGCCCTAAACACAAGATTTATGGAATGGTTAAAAGTGCATGAAAATGGCCAATTTACTCACTCTGAGTTCTCAAAAAGGGTTTCTTCACCCCGGGAAGTTAATTAAATACCATTTGGAGGCATTTAATGTTCGAGCAGAAACGGCTGATTTTCGACAAAAGAGATAACACCCCCCCATTACGTCATGCTTCAGAAATGTGGAAAATGGTCCGTTTTCAAATGTTTTATTTTGGAACGTCAGTTCACATTTGTAGGTGGATCCTCAGTGTTAGAGCTAAAATTAGCATGTTTATAGTGATGTTCATGCTTCCAGGGGCTCGGGAAGTGAATTAAATACTATTTGGAGGCATTTAACGTTCAATCAAAAACAGCTGATTTTTGACAAAAGAGATAACACCCCCCCCCATTACGTCATGCTTCAGAAATGTGGAAAATGGTCCGTTTTAAAATGTTTTATTTTTGAATGCCAGTTCACATTTGTAGGTGGATCATCAGTGTTGGAGCTAAAATTAGCATGTTTAAAGTGATTTTCATGCTTCCAGGGGCCCTCAAAACAAGATTTATGGAATGGTTAAAAGTGCATGAAAATGGCCAATTTACTCACTCTGAGTTCTCAAAAAGGGTTTCTTCACCCCGGGAAGTTAATTAAATACCATTTGGAGGCATTTAATGTTCGAGCAAAAACGGCTGATTTTCGACAAAAGAGATAACACCCCCCCATTACGTCATGCTTCAGAAATGTGGAAAATGGTCAGTTTTCAAATGTTTTATTTTTGAACGTCAGTTCACATTTGTAGGTGGATCATCAGTGTTAGAGCTAAAATTAGCATGTTTAAAGTGATTTTCATGCTTCCAGGGGCTCGGGAAGTGAATTAAATACTATTTGGAGGCATTTAATGTTCAAGCAAAAACAGCTGATTTTTGACAAAAGAGATAACACCCCCCCATTACGTCATGCTTCAGAAATGTGGAAAATGGTCCGTTTTCAAATGTTTTATTTTTGAACGTCAGTTCACATTTGTAGGTGGATCATCAGTGTTAGAGCTAAAATTAGCATGTTTAAAGTGATTTTCATGCTTCCAGGGGCCCTAAACACAAGATTTATGGAATGGTTAAAAGTGCATGAAAATGGCCAATTTACTCACTCTGAGTTCTCAAAAAGTGTTTCTTCACCCCGGGAAGTTAATTAAATACCATTTGGAGGCATTTAATGTTTGAGCAGAAACGGCTGATTTTCGACAAAAGAGATAACACCCCCCCCATTAAGTCATGCTTCAGAAATGTGGAAAATGGTCCGTTTTCAAATGTTTTATTTTGGAACGTCAATTCACATTTGTAGGTGGATCATCAGTGTTAGAGCTAAAATTAGCATGTTTATAGTGATGTTCATGCTTCCAGGGGCTCGGGAAGTGAATTAAATACGATTTGGAGGCATTTAATGTTCAAGCAAAAACAGCTGATTTTTGACAAAAGAGATAACACCCCCCCCATTACGTCATGCTTCAGAAATGTGGAAAATGGTCCGTTTTCAAATGTTTTATTTTTGAACGTCAGTTCACATTTGTAGGTGGATCATCAGTGTTAGAGCTAAAATTAGCATGTTTAAAGTGATTTTCATGCTTCCAGGGGCCCTAAACACAAGATTTATGGAATGGTTAAAAGTGCATGAAAATGGCCAATTTACTCACTCTGAGTTCTCAAAAAGGGTTTCTTCACCCCGGGAAGTTAATTAAATACCATTTGAAGGCATTTAATGTTCGAGCAAAAACGGCTGATTTTGGACAAAAGAGATAACACCCCCCCATTACGTCATGCTTCAGAAATGTGGAAAATGGTTCGTTTTCAAATGTTTTATTTTTGAACATCAGTTCACATTTGTAGGTGGATCATCAGTGTTAGAGCTAAAATTAGCATGTTTAAAGTGATTTTCATGCTTCCAGGGGCCCTAAACACAAGATTTATGGAATGGTTAAAAGTGCATGAAAATGGCCAATTTACTCACTCTGAGTTCTCAAAAAGTGTTTCTTCACCCCGGGAAGTTAATTAAATACCATTTGGAGGCATTTAATGTTTGAGCAGAAACGGCTGATTTTCGACAAAAGAGATAACACCCCCCCCATTAAGTCATGCTTCAGAAATGTGGAAAATGGTCCGTTTTCAAATGTTTTATTTTGGAACGTCAGTTCACATTTGTAGGTGGATCATCAGTGTTAGAGCTAAAATTAGCATGTTTATAGTGATGTTCATGCTTCCAGGGGCTCGGGAAGTGAATTTAATACTATTTGGAGGCATTTAATGTTCAAGCAAAAACAGCTGATTTTTGACAAAAGAGATAACACCCCCCCATTACGTCATGCTTCAGAAATGTGGAAAATGGTCCGTTTTCAAATGTTTTATTTTTGAACGTCAGTTCACATTTGTAGGTGGATCATCAGTGTTAGAGCTAAAATTAGCATGTTTAAAGTGATTTTCATGCTTCCAGGGGCCCTAAACACAAGATTTATGGAATGGTTAAAAGTCATGAAAATGGCCAATTTACTCACTCTGAGTTCTCAAAAAGGGTTTCTTCACCCCGGGAAGTTAATTAAATACCATTTGAAGGCATTTAATGTTCGAGCAAAAACGGCTGATTTTCGACAAAAGAGATAACACCCCCCCATTACGTCATGCTTCAGAAATGTGGAAAATGGTCCGTTTTCAAATGTTTTATTTTTGAACATCAGTTCACATTTGTAGGTGGATCATCAGTGTTAGAGCTAAAATTAGCATGTTTAAAGTGATTTTCATGCTTCCAGGGGCTCGGGAAGTGAATTAAATACTATTTGGAGGCATTTAATGTTCAATCAAAAACAGCTGATTTTTGACAAAAGAGATAACACCCCCCATTACGTCATGCTTCAGAAATGTGGAAAATGGTCCGTTTTCAAATGTTTTATTTTTTAACGTCAGTTCACATTTGTAGGTGGATCATCAGTGTTAGAGCTAAAATTAGCATGTTTAAAGTGATTTTCATGCTTCCAGGGGCCCTAAACACAAGATTTATGGAATGGTTAAAAGTGCATGAAAATGGCCAATTTACTCACTCTGAGTTCTCAAAAAGGGTTTCTTCACCCCGGGAAGTTAATTAAATACCATTTGGAGGCATTTAATGTTCGAGCAAAAACGGCTGATTTTCGACAAAAGAGATAACACCCCCCATTACGTCATGCTTCAGAAATGTGGAAAATGGTCCGTTTTCAAATGTTTTATTTTGGAACGTCAGTTCACATTTGTAGGTGGATCATCAGTGTTAGAGCTAAAATTAGCATGTTTATAGTGATGTTCATGCTTCCAGGGGCTCGGGAAGTGAATTAAATACTATTTGGAGGCATTTAACGTTCAATCAAAAACAGCTGATTTTTGACAAAAGAGATAACACCCCCCCATTACGTCATGCTTCAGAAATGTGGAAAATGGTCCGTTTTAAAATGTTTTATTTTTGAATGTCAGTTCACATTTGTAGGTGGATCATCAGTGTTAGAGCTAAAATTAGCATGTTTAAAGTGATTTTCATGCTTCCAGGGGCCCTAAACACAAGATTTATGGAATGGTTAAAAGTGCATGAAAATGGCCAATTTACTCACTCTGAGTTCTCAAAAAGGGTTTCTTCACCCCGGGAAGTTAATTAAATACCATTTGGAGGCATTTAATGTTCGAGCAGAAACGGCTGATTTTCGACAAAAGAGATAACACCCCCCCATTACGTCATGCTTCAGAAATGTGGAAAATGGTCCGTTTTCAAATGTTTTATTTTGGAACGTCAGTTCACATTTGTAGGTGGATCATCAGTGTTAGAGCTAAAATTAGCATGTTTATAGTGATGTTCATGCTTCCAGGGGCTCGGGAAGTGAATTAAATACTATTTGGAGGCATTTAACGTTCAATCAAAAACAGCTGATTTTTGACAAAAGAGATAACACCCCCCCATTACGTCATGCTTCAGAAATGTGGAAAATGGTCCATTTTAAAATGTTTTATTTTTGAATGTCAGTTCACATTTGTAGGTGGATCATCAGTGTTAGAGCTAAAATTAGCATGTTTAAAGTGATTTTCATGCTTCCAGGGGCCCTAAACACAAGATTTATGGAATGGTTAAAAGTGCATGAAAATGGCCAATTTACTCACTCTGAGTTCTCAAAAAGGGTTTCTTCACCCCGGGAAGTTAATTAAATACCATTTGGAGGCATTTAATGTTCGAACAAAAACTGCTGATTTTCGACAAAAGAGATAACACCCCCCATTACGTCATGCTTCAGAAATGTGGAAAATGATCCGTTTTCAAATGTTTTATTTTTTAACGTCAGTTCACATTTGTAGGTGGATCATCAGTGTTAGAGCTAAAATTAGCATGTTTAAAGTGATTTTCATGCTTCCAGGGGCCCTAAACACAAGATTTATGGAATGGTTAAAAGTGCATGAAAATGGCCAATTTACTCACTCTGAGTTCTCAAAAAGGGTTTCTTCACCCCGGGAAGTTAATTAAATACCATTTGAAGGCATTTAATGTTCGAGCAAAAACGGCTGATTTTCGACAAAAGAGATAACACCCCCCCATTACGTCATGCTTCAGAAATGTGGAAAATGGTCCGTTTTCAAATGTTTTATTTTTGAACATCAGTTCACATTTGTAGGTGGATCATCAGTGTTAGAGCTAAAATTAGCATGTTTAAAGTGATTTTCATGCTTCCAGGGGCTCGGGAAGTGAATTAAATACTATTTGGAGGCATTTAATGTTCAATCAAAAACAGCTGATTTTTGACAAAAGAGATAACACCCCCCATTACGTCATGCTTCAGAAATGTGGAAAATGGTCCGTTTTCAAATGTTTTATTTTTTAACGTCAGTTCACATTTGTAGGTGGATCATCAGTGTTAGAGCTAAAATTAGCATGTTTAAAGTGATTTTCATGCTTCCAGGGGCCCTAAACACAAGATTTATGGAATGGTTAAAAGTGCATGAAAATGGCCAATTTACTCACTCTGAGTTCTCAAAAAGGGTTTCTTCACCTCGGGAAGTTAATTAAATACCATTTGGAGGCATTTAATGTTCGAGCAAAAACGGCTGATTTTCGACAAAAGAGATAACACCCCCCATTACGTCATGCTTCAGAAATGTGGAAAATGGTCCGTTTTCAAATGTTTTATTTTGGAACGTCAGTTCACATTTGTAGGTGGATCATCAGTGTTAGAGCTAAAATTAGCATGTTTATAGTGATGTTCATGCTTCCAGGGGCTCGGGAAGTGAATTAAATACTATTTGGAGGCATTTAACGTTCAATCAAAAACAGCTGATTTTTGACAAAAGAGATAACACCCCCCCCCATTACGTCATGCTTCAGAAATGTGGAAAATCGTCCGTTTTAAAATGTTTTATTTTGGAACGTCAGTTCACATTTGTAGGTGGATCATCAGTGTTAGAGCTAAAATTAGCATGTTTATAGTGATGTTCATGCTTCCAGGGGCTCGGGAAGTGAATTAAATACTATTTGGAGGCATTTAACGTTCAATCAAAAACAGCTGATTTTTGACAAAAGAGATAACACCCCCCCCATTACGTCATGCTTCAGAAATGTGGAAAATGGTCCGTTTTAAAATGTTTTATTTTTGAATGTCAGTTCACATTTGTAGGTGGATCATCAGTGTTGGAGCTAAAATTAGCATGTTTAAAGTGATTTTCATGCTTCCAGGGGCCCTAAAAACAAGATTTATGGAATGGTTAAAAGTGCATGAAAATGGCCAATTTACTCACTCTGAGTTCTCAAAAAGGGTTTCTTCACCCCGGGAAGTTAATTAAATACCATTTGGAGGCATTTAATGTTCGAGCAAAAACGGCTGATTTTCGACAAAAGAGATAACACCCCCCATTACGTCATGCTTCAGAAATGTGGAAAATGGTCCGTTTTCAAATGTTTTATTTTTGAACGTCAGTTCACATTTGTAGGTGGATCATCAGTGTTAGAGCTAAAATTAGCATGTTTAAAGTGATTTTCATGCTTCCAGGGGCTCGGGAAGTGAATTAAATACTATTTGGAGGCATTTAATGTTCAAGCAAAAACAGCTGATTTTTGACAAAAGAGATAACACCCCCCCATTACGTCATGCTTCAGAAATGTGGAAAATGGTCCGTTTTCAAATGTTTTATTTTTGAACGTCAGTTCACATTTGTAGGTGGATCATCAGTGTTAGAGCTAAAATTAGCATGTTTAAAGTGATTTTCATGCTTCCAGGGGCCCTAAACACAAGATTTATGGAATGGTTAAAAGTGCATGAAAATGGCCAATTTACTCACTCTGAGTTCTCAAAAAGGGTTTCTTCACCCCGGGAAGTTAATTAAATACCATTTGGAGGCATTTAATGTTCGAACAAAAACTGCTGATTTTCGACAAAAGAGATAACACCCCCCATTACGTCATGCTTCAGAAATGTGGAAAATGATCCGTTTTCAAATGTTTTATTTTTTAACGTCAGTTCACATTTGTAGGTGGATCATCAGTGTTAGAGCTAAAATTAGCATGTTTAAAGTGATTTTCATGCTTCCAGGGGCCCGAAACACAAGATTTATGGAATGGTTAAAAGTGCATGAAAATGGCCAATTTACTCACTCTGAGTTCTCAAAAAGGGTTTCTTCACCCCGGGAAGTTAATTAAATACCATTTGGAGGCATTTAATGTTCGAGCAAAAACGGCTGATTTTCGACAAAAGAGATAACACCCCCCCATTACGTCATGCTTCAGAAATGTGGAAAATGGTCCGTTTTCAAATGTTTTATTTTTGAACGTCAGTTCACATTTGTAGGTGGATCATCAGTGTTAGAGCTAAAATTAGCATGTTTAAAGTGATTTTCATGCTTCCAGGGGCTCGGGAAGTGAATTAAATACTATTTGGAGGCATTTAATGTTCAAGCAAAAACAGCTGATTTTTGACAAAAGAGATAACACCCCCCCATTACGTCATGCTTCAGAAATGTGGAAAATGGTCCGTTTTCAAATGTTTTATTTTTGAACGTCAGTTCACATTTGTAGGTGGATCATCAGTGTTAGAGCTAAAATTAGCATGTTTAAAGTGATTTTCATGCTTCCAGGGGCCCTAAACACAAGATTTATGGAATGGTTAAAAGTGCATGAAAATGGCCAATTTACTCACTCTGAGTTCTCAAAAAGGGTTTCTTCACCCCGGGAAGTTAATTAAATACCATTTGAAGGCATTTAATGTTCGAGCAAAAATGGCTGATTTTCGACAAAAGAGATAACACCCCCCCATTACGTCATGCTTCAGAAATGTGGAAAATGGTCCGTTTTCAAATGTTTTATTTTTGAACATCAGTTCACATTTGTAGGTGGATCATCAGTGTTAGAGCTAAAATTAGCATGTTTAAAGTGATTTTCATGCTTCCAGGGGCTCGGGAAGTGAATTAAATACTATTTGGAGGCATTTAATGTTCAATCAAAAACAGCTGATTTTTGACAAAAGAGATAACACCCCCCATTACGTCATGCTTCAGAAATGTGGAAAATGGTCCGTTTTCAAATGTTTTATTTTTTAACGTCAGTTCACATTTGTAGGTGGATCATCAGTGTTAGAGCTAAAATTAGCATGTTTAAAGTGATTTTCATGCTTCCAGGGGCCCTAAACACAAGATTTATGGAATGGTTAAAAGTGCATGAAAATGGCCAATTTACTCACTCTGAGTTCTCAAAAAGGGTTTCTTCACCTCGGGAAGTTAATTAAATACCATTTGGAGGCATTTAATGTTCGAGCAAAAACGGCTGATTTTCGACAAAAGAGATAACACCCCCCATTACGTCATGCTTCAGAAATGTGGAAAATGGTCCGTTTTCAAATGTTTTATTTTGGAACGTCAGTTCACATTTGTAGGTGGATCATCAGTGTTAGAGCTAAAATTAGCATGTTTATAGTGATGTTCATGCTTCCAGGGGCTCGGGAAGTGAATTAAATACTATTTGGAGGCATTTAACGTTCAATCAAAAACAGCTGATTTTTGACAAAAGAGATAACACCCCCCCCCATTACGTCATGCTTCAGAAATGTGGAAAATTGTCCGTTTTAAAATGTTTTATTTTGGAACGTCAGTTCACATTTGTAGGTGGATCATCAGTGTTAGAGCTAAAATTAGCATGTTTATAGTGATGTTCATGCTTCCAGGGGCTCGGGAAGTGAATTAAATACTATTTGGAGGCATTTAACGTTCAATCAAAAACAGCTGATTTTTGACAAAAGAGATAACACCCCCCCCATTACGTCATGCTTCAGAAATGTGGAAAATGGTCCGTTTTAAAATGTTTTATTTTTGAATGTCAGTTCACATTTGTAGGTGGATCATCAGTGTTGGAGCTAAAATTAGCATGTTTAAAGTGATTTTCATGCTTCCAGGGGCCCTAAAAACAAGATTTATGGAATGGTTAAAAGTGCATGAAAATGGCCAATTTACTCACTCTGAGTTCTCAAAAAGGGTTTCTTCACCCCGGGAAGTTAATTAAATACCATTTGGAGGCATTTAATGTTCGAGCAAAAACGGCTGATTTTCGACAAAAGAGATAACACCCCCCATTACGTCATGCTTCAGAAATGTGGAAAATGGTCCGTTTTCAAATGTTTTATTTTTGAACGTCAGTTCACATTTGTAGGTGGATCATCAGTGTTAGAGCTAAAATTAGCATGTTTAAAGTGATTTTCATGCTTCCAGGGGCTCGGGAAGTGAATTAAATACTATTTGGAGGCATTTAATGTTCAAGCAAAAACAGCTGATTTTTGACAAAAGAGATAACACCCCCCCATTACGTCATGCTTCAGAAATGTGGAAAATGGTCCGTTTTCAAATGTTTTATTTTTGAACGTCAGTTCACATTTGTAGGTGGATCATCAGTGTTAGAGCTAAAATTAGCATGTTTAAAGTGATTTTCATGCTTCCAGGGGCCCTAAACACAAGATTTATGGAATGGTTAAAAGTGCATGAAAATGGCCAATTTACTCACTCTGAGTTCTCAAAAAGTGTTTCTTCACCCCGGGAAGTTAATTAAATACCATTTGGAGGCATTTAATGTTTGAGCAGAAACGGCTGATTTTCGACAAAAGAGATAACACCCCCCCCATTAAGTCATGCTTCAGAAATGTGGAAAATGGTCCGTTTTCAAATGTTTTATTTTGGAACGTCAGTTCACATTTGTAGGTGGATCATCAGTGTTAGAGCTAAAATTAGCATGTTTATAGTGATGTTCATGCTTCCAGGGGCTCGGGAAGTGAATTAAATACTATTTGGAGGCATTTAATGTTCAAGCAAAAACAGCTGATTTTTGACAAAAGAGATAACACCCCCCATTACGTCATGCTTCAGAAATGTGGAAAATGGTCCGTTTTCAAATGTTTTATTTTTGAACGTCAGTTCACATTTGTAGGTGGATCATCAGTGTTAGAGCTAAAATTCGCATGTTTAAAGTGATTTTCATGCTTCCAGGGGCCCTAAACACAAGATTTATGGAATGGTTAAAAGTGCATGAAAATGGCCAATTTACTCACTCTGAGTTCTCAAAAAGGGTTTCTTCACCCCGGGAAGTTAATTAAATACCATTTGAAGGCATTTAATGTTCGAGCAAAAACGGCTGATTTTCGACAGAAGAGATAACACCCCCCCATTACGTCATGCTTCAGAAATGTGGAAAATGGTCCATTTTCAAATGTTTTATTTTTGAACATCAGTTCACATTTGTAGGTGGATCATCAGTGTTAGAGCTAAAATTAGCATGTTTAAAGTGATTTTCATGCTTCCAGGGGCTCGGGAAGTGAATTAAATACTATTTGGAGGCATTTAATGTTCAATCAAAAACAGATGATTTTTGACAAAAGAGATAACACCCCCCATTACGTCATGCTTCAGAAATGTGGAAAATGGTCCGTTTTCAAATGTTTTATTTTTTAACGTCAGTTCACATTTGTAGGTGGATCATCAGTGTTAGAGCTAAAATTAGCATGTTTAAAGTGATTTTCATGCTTCCAGGGGCCCTAAACACAAGATTTATGGAATGGTTAAAAGTGCATGAAAATGGCCAATTTACTCACTCTGAGTTCTCAAAAAGGGTTTCTTCACCCCGGGAAGTTAATTAAATACCATTTGGAGGCATTTAATGTTCGAGCAAAAACAGCTGATTTTCGACAAAAGAGATAACACCCCCCCATTACGTCATGCTTCAGAAATGTGGAAAACGGTCCGTTTTCAAATGTTTTATTTTTGAACGTCAGTTCACATTTGTAGGTGGATCATCAGTGTTAGAGCTAAAATTAGCATGTTTAAAGTGATTTTCATGCTTCCAGGGGCTCGGGAAGTGAATTAAATACTATTTGGAGGCATTTAATGTTCAATCAAAAACAGCTGATTTTTGACAAAAGAGATAACACCCCCCCATTACGTCATGCTTCAGAAATGTGGAAAATGGTCCGTTTTCAAATGTTTTATTTTTGAACGTCAGTTCACATTTGTAGGTGGATCATCAGTGTTAGAGCTAAAATTAGCATGTTTAAAGTGATTTTCATGCTTCCAGGGGCCCTAAACACAAGATTTATGGAATGGTTAAAAGTGCATGAAAATGGCCAATTTACTCACTCTGAGTTCTCAAAAAGGGTTTCTTCACCCCGGGAAGTTAATTAAATACCATTTGGAGGCATTTAATGTTCGAGCAAAAACGGCTGATTTTCGACAAAAGAGATAACACCCCCCATTACGTCATGCTTCAGAAATGTGGAAAATGGTCCGTTTTCAAATGTTTTATTTTGGAACGTCAGTTCACATTTGTAGGTGGATCATCAGTGTTAGAGCTAAAATTAGCATGTTTATAGTGATGTTCATGCTTCCAGGGGCTCGGGAAGTGAATTAAATACTATTTGGAGGCATTTAACGTTCAATCAAAAACAGCTGATTTTTGACAAAAGAGATAACACCCCCCCATTACGTCATGCTTCAGAAATGTGGAAAATGGTCCGTTTTAAAATGTTTTATTTTTGAATGTCAGTTCACATTTGTAGGTGGATCATCAGTGTTAGAGCTAAAATTAGCATGTTTAAAGTGATTTTCATGCTTCCAGGGGCCCTAAACACAAGATTTATGGAATGGTTAAAAGTGCATGAAAATGGCCAATTTACTCACTCTGAGTTCTCAAAAAGGGTTTCTTCACCCCGGGAAGTTAATTAAATACCATTTGGAGGCATTTAATGTTCGAGCAGAAACGGCTGATTTTCGACAAAAGAGATAACACCCCCCCATTACGTCATGCTTCAGAAATGTGGAAAATGGTCCGTTTTCAAATGTTTTATTTTGGAACGTCAGTTCACATTTGTAGGTGGATCATCAGTGTTAGAGCTAAAATTAGCATGTTTATAGTGATGTTCATGCTTCCAGGGGCTCGGGAAGTGAATTAAATACTATTTGGAGGCATTTAACGTTCAATCAAAAACAGCTGATTTTTGACAAAAGAGATAACACCCCCCCCCCATTACGTCATGCTTCAGAAATGTGGAAAATAGTCCGTTTTAAAATGTTTTATTTTTGAATGTCAGTTCACATTTGTAGGTGGATCATCAGTGTTGGAGCTAAAATTAGCATGTTTAAAGTGATTTTCATGCTTCCAGGGGCCCTAAAAACAAGATTTATGGAATGGTTAAAAGTGCATGAAAATGGCCAATTTACTCACTCTGAGTTCTCAAAAAGGGTCTCTTCACCCCGGGAAGTTAATTAAATACCATTTGGAGGCATTTAATGTTCGAGCAAAAACGGCTGATTTTCGACAAAAGAGATAACACCCCCCCATTACGTCATGCTTCAGAAATGTGGAAAATGGTCCGTTTTCAAATGTTTTATTTTTGAACGTCAGTTCACATTTGTAGGTGGATCATCAGTGTTAGAGCTAAAATTAGCATGTTTAAAGTGATTTTCATGCTTCCAGGGGCTCGGGAAGTAAATTAAATACTATTTGGAGGCATTTAATGTTCAAGCAAAAACAGCTGATTTTTGACAAAAGAGATAACACCCCCCCATTACGTCATGCTTCAGAAATGTGGAAAATGGTCCGTTTTCAAATGTTTTATTTTTGAACGTCAGTTCACATTTGTAGGTGGATCATCAGTGTTAGAGCTAAAATTAGCATGTTTAAAGTGATTTTCATGCTTCCAGGGGCCCTAAACACAAGATTTATGGAATGGTTAAAAGTGCATGAAAATGGCCAATTTACTCACTCTGAGTTCTCAAAAAGTGTTTCTTCACCCCGGGAAGTTAATTAAATACCATTTGGAGGCATTTAATGTTTGAGCAGAAACGGCTGATTTTCGACAAAAGAGATAACACCCCCCCCATTAAGTCATGCTTCAGAAATGTGGAAAATGGTCCGTTTTCAAATGTTTTATTTTGGAACGTCAGTTCACATTTGTAGGTGGATCATCAGTGTTAGAGCTAAAATTAGCATGTTTATAGTGATGTTCATGCTTCCAGGGGCTCGGGAAGTGAATTAAATACTATTTGGAGGCATTTAATGTTCAAGCAAAAACAGCTGATTTTTGACAAAAGAGATAACACCCCCCCATTACGTCATGCTTCAGAAATGTGGAAAATGGTCCGTTTTCAAATGTTTTATTTTTGAACGTCAGTTCACATTTGTAGGTGGATCATCAGTGTTAGAGCTAAAATTAGCATGTTTAAAGTGATTTTCATGCTTCCAGGGGCCCTAAACACAAGATTTATGGAATGGTTAAAAGTGCATGAAAATGGCCAATTTACTCACTCTGAGTTCTCAAAAAGGGTTTCTTCACCCCGGGAAGTTAATTAAATACCATTTGGAGGCATTTAATGTTCGAGCAAAAACGGCTGATTTTCGACAAAAGAGATAACACCCCCCCATTACGTCATGCTTCAGAAATGTGGAAAATGGTCCGTTTTCAAATGTTTTATTTTTGAACGTCAGTTCACATTTGTAGGTGGATCATCAGTGTTAGAGCTAAAATTAGCATGTTTAAAGTGATTTTCATGCTTCCAGGGGCTCGGGAAGTGAATTAAATACTATTTGGAGGCATTTAATGTTCAAGCAAAAACAGCTGATTTTTGACAAAAGAGATAACACCCCCCCATTACGTCATGCTTCAGAAATGTGGAAAATGGTCCGTTTTCAAATGTTTTATTTTTGAACGTCAGTTCACATTTGTAGGTGGATCATCAGTGTTAGAGCTAAAATTAGCATGTTTAAAGTGATTTTCATGCTTCCAGGGGCCCTAAACACAAGATTTATGGAATGGTTAAAAGTGCATGAAAATGGCCAATTTACTCACTCTGAGTTCTCAAAAAGGGTTTCTTCACCCTGGGAAGTTAATTAAATACCATTTGGAGGCATTTAATGTTCGAGCAAAAACGGCTGATTTTCGACAAAAGAGATAACACCCCCCATTACGTCATGCTTCAGAAATGTGGAAAATGGTCCGTTTTCAAATGTTTTATTTTTGAACGTCAGTTCACATTTGTAGGTGGATCATCAGTGTTAGAGCTAAAATTAGCATGTTTAAAGTGATTTTCATGCTTCCAGGGGCTCGGGAAGTGAATTAAATACTATTTGGAGGCATTTAATGTTCAAGCAAAAACAGCTGATTTTTGACAAAAGAGATAACACCCCCCCATTACGTCATGCTTCAGAAATGTGGAAAATGGTCCGTTTTCAAATGTTTTATTTTTGAACGTCAGTTCACATTTGTAGGTGGATCATCAGTGTTAGAGCTAAAATTAGCATGTTTAAAGTGATTTTCATGCTTCCAGGGGCCCTAAACACAAGATTTATGGAATGGTTAAAAGTGCATGAAAATGGCCAATTTACTCACTCTGAGTTCTCAAAAAGGGTTTCTTCACCCCGGGAAGTTAATTAAATACCATTTGGAGGCATTTAATGTTCGAGCAGAAACGGCTGATTTTCGACAAAAGAGATAACACCCCCCCATTACGTCATGCTTCAGAAATGTGGAAAATGGTCCGTTTTCAAATGTTTTATTTTGGAACGTCAGTTCACATTTGTAGGTGGATCATCAGTGTTAGAGCTAAAATTAGCATGTTTATAGTGATGTTCATGCTTCCAGGGGCTCGGGAAGTGAATTAAATACTATTTGGAGGCATTTAACGTTCAATCAAAAACAGCTGATTTTTGACAAAAGAGATAACACCCCCCCCCATTACGTCATGCTTCAGAAATGTGGAAAATGGTCCGTTTTAAAATGTTTTATTTTTGAATGTCAGTTCACATTTGTAGGTGGATCATCAGTGTTGGAGCTAAAATTAGCATGTTTAAAGTGATTTTCATGCTTCCAGGGGCCCTAAAAACAAGATTTATGGAATGGTTAAAAGTGCATGAAAATTGCCAATTTACTCACTCTGAGTTCTCAAAAAGGGTTTCTTCACCCCGGGAAGTTAATTAAATACCATTTGGAGGCATTTAATGTTCGAGCAAAAACGGCTGATTTTCGACAAAAGAGATAACACCCCCCCATTACGTCATGCTTCAGAAATGTGGAAAATGGTCCGTTTTCAAATGTTTTATTTTTGAACGTCAGTTCACATTTGTAGGTGGATCATCAGTGTTAGAGCTAAAATTAGCATGTTTAAAGTGATTTTCATGCTTCCAGGGGCTCGGGAAGTGAATTAAATACTATTTGGAGGCATTTAATGTTCAAGCAAAAACAGCTGATTTTTGACAAAAGAGATAACACCCCCCCATTACGTCATGCTTCAGAAATGTGGAAAATGGTCCGTTTTCAAATGTTTTATTTTTGAACGTCAGTTCACATTTGTAGGTGGATCATCAGTGTTAGAGCTAAAATTAGCATGTTTAAAGTGATTTTCATGCTTCCAGGGGCCCTAAACACAAGATTTATGGAATGGTTAAAAGTGCATGAAAATGGCCAATTTACTCACTCTGAGTTCTCAAAAAGTGTTTCTTCACCCCGGGAAGTTAATTAAATACCATTTGGAGGCATTTAATGTTTGAGCAGAAACGGCTGATTTTCGACAAAAGAGATAACACCCCCCCATTAAGTCATGCTTCAGAAATGTGGAAAATGGTCCGTTTTCAAATGTTTTATTTTGGAACGTCAATTCACATTTGTAGGTGGATCATCAGTGTTGGAGCTAAAATTAGCATGTTTATAGTGATGTTCATGCTTCCAGGGGCTCGGGAAGTGAATTAAATACGATTTGGAGGCATTTAATGTTCAAGCAAAAACAGCTGATTTTTGACAAAAGAGATAACACCCCCCCCATTACGTCATGCTTCAGAAATGTGGAAAATGGTCCGTTTTCAAATGTTTTATTTTTGAACGTCAGTTCACATTTGTAGGTGGATCATCAGTGTTAGAGCTAAAATTAGCATGTTTAAAGTGATTTTCATGCTTCCAGGGGCCCTAAACACAAGATTTATGGAATGGTTAAAAGTGCATGAAAATGGCCAATTTACTCACTCTGAGTTCTCAAAAAGTGTTTCTTCACCCCGGGAAGTTAATTAAATACAATTTGGAGGCATTTAATGTTTGAGCAGAAACGGCTGATTTTCGACAAAAGAGATAACACCCCCCCATTAAGTCATGCTTCAGAAATGTGGAAAATGGTCCGTTTTCAAATGTTTTATTTTGGAACGTCAGTTCACATTTGTAGGTGGATCATCAGTGTTAGAGCTAAAATTAGCATGTTTATAGTGATGTTCATGCTTCCAGGGGCTCGGGAAGTGAATTTAATACTATTTGGAGGCATTTAATGTTCAATCAAAAACAGCTGATTTTTGACAAAAGAGATAACACCCCCCATTACGTCATGCTTCAGAAATGTGGAAAATGGTCCGTTTTCAAATGTTTTATTTTTTAACGTCAGTTCACATTTGTAGGTGGATCATCAGTGTTAGAGCTAAAATTAGCATGTTTAAAGTGATTTTCATGCTTCCAGGGGCCCTAAACACAAGATTTATGGAATGGTTAAAAGTGCATGAAAATGGCCAATTTACTCACTCTGAGTTCTCAAAAAGGGTTTCTTCACCCCGGGAAGTTAATTAAATACCATTTGGAGGCATTTAATGTTCGAGCAAAAACGGCTGATTTTCGACAAAAGAGATAACAACCCCCCATTACGTCATGCTTCAGAAATGTGGAAAATGGTCCGTTTTCAAATGTTTTATTTTGGAACGTCAGTTCACATTTGTAGGTGGATCATCAGTGTTAGAGCTAAAATTAGCATGTTTATAGTGATGTTCATGCTTCCAGGGGCTCGGGAAGTGAATTAAATACTATTTGGAGGCATTTAACGTTCAATCAAAAACAGCTGATTTTTGACAAAAGAGATAACACCCCCCCATTACGTCATGCTTCAGAAATGTGGAAAATGGTCCGTTTTAAAATGTTTTATTTTTGAATGTCAGTTCACATTTGTAGGTGGATCATCAGTGTTAGAGCTAAAATTAGCATGTTTAAAGTGATTTTCATGCTTCCAGGGGCCCTAAACACAAGATTTATGGAATGGTTAAAAGTGCATGAAAATGGCCAATTTACTCACTCTGAGTTCTCAAAAAGGGTTTCTTCACCCCGGGAAGTTAATTAAATACCATTTGGAGGCATTTAATGTTCGAGCAGAAACGGCTGATTTTCGACAAAAGAGATAACACCCCCCCATTACGTCATGCTTCAGAAATGTGGAAAATGGTCCGTTTTCAAATGTTTTATTTTGGAACGTCAGTTCACATTTGTAGGTGGATCATCAGTGTTAGAGCTAAAATTAGCATGTTTATAGTGATGTTCATGCTTCCAGGGGCTCGGGAAGTGAATTAAATACTATTTGGAGGCATTTAACGTTCAATCAAAAACAGCTGATTTTTGACAAAAGAGATAACACCCCCCCCATTACGTCATGCTTCAGAAATGTGGAAAATGGTCCGTTTTAAAATGTTTTATTTTTGAATGTCAGTTCACATTTGTAGGTGGATCATCAGTGTTAGAGCTAAAATTAGCATGTTTAAAGTGATTTTCATGCTTCCAGGGGCCCTAAACACAAGATTTATGGAATGGTTAAAAGTGCATGAAAATGGCCAATTTACTCACTCTGAGTTCTCAAAAAGGGTTTCTTCACCCCGGGAAGTTAATTAAATACCATTTGGAGGCATTTAATGTTCGAGCAAAAACTGCTGATTTTCGACAAAAGAGATAACACCCCCCATTACGTCATGCTTCAGAAATGTGGAAAATGATCCGTTTTCAAATGTTTTATTTTTGAACGTCAGTTCACATTTGTAGGTGGATCATCAGTGTTAGAGCTAAAATTAGCATGTTTAAAGTGATTTTCATGCTTCCAGGGGCCCTAAACACAAGATTTATGGAATGGTTAAAAGTGCATGAAAATGGCCAATTTACTCACTCTGAGTTCTCAAAAAGGGTTTCTTCACCCCGGGAAGTTAATTAAATACCATTTGGAGGCATTTAATGTTCGAGCAAAAACGGCTGATTTTCGACAAAAGAGATAACACCCCCCCATTACGTCATGCTTCAGAAATGTGGAAAATGGTCCGTTTTCAAATGTTTTATTTTTGAACGTCAGTTCACATTTGTAGGTGGATCATCAGTGTTAGAGCTAAAATTAGCATGTTTAAAGTGATTTTCATGCTTCCAGGGGCTCGGGAAGTGAATTAAATACTATTTGGAGGCATTTAATGTTCAAGCAAAAACAGCTGATTTTTGACAAAAGAGATAACACCCCCCCATTACGTCATGCTTCAGAAATGTGGAAAATGGTCCGTTTTCAAATGTTTTATTTTTGAACGTCAGTTCACATTTGTAGGTGGATCATCAGTGTTAGAGCTAAAATTAGCATGTTTAAAGTGATTTTCATGCTTCCAGGGGCCCTAAACACAAGATTTATGGAATGGTTAAAAGTGCATGAAAATGGCCAATTTACTCACTCTGAGTTCTCAAAAAGGGTTTCTTCACCCCGGGAAGTTAATTAAATACCATTTGAAGGCATTTAATGTTCGAGCAAAAACGGCTGATTTTCGACAAAAGAGATAACACCCCCCCATTACGTCATGCTTCAGAAATGTGGAAAATGGTCCGTTTTCAAATGTTTTATTTTTGAACATCAGTTCACATTTGTAGGTGGATCATCAGTGTTAGAGCTAAAATTAGCATGTTTAAAGTGATTTTCATGCTTCCAGGGGCTCGGGAAGTGAATTAAATACTATTTGGAGGCATTTAATGTTCAATCAAAAACAGCTGATTTTTGACAAAAGAGATAACACCCCCCATTACGTCATGCTTCAGAAATGTGGAAAATGGTCCGTTTTCAAATGTTTTATTTTTTAACGTCAGTTCACATTTGTAGGTGGATCATCAGTGTTAGAGCTAAAATTAGCATGTTTAAAGTGATTTTCATGCTTCCAGGGGCCCTAAACACAAGATTTATGGAATGGTTAAAAGTGCATGAAAATGGCCAATTTACTCACTCTGAGTTCTCAAAAAGGGTTTCTTCACCTCGGGAAGTTAATTAAATACCATTTGGAGGCATTTAATGTTCGAGCAAAAACGGCTGATTTTCGACAAAAGAGATAACACCCCCCATTACGTCATGCTTCAGAAATGTGGAAAATGGTCCGTTTTCAAATGTTTTATTTTTGAACATCAGTTCACATTTGTAGGTGGATCATCAGTGTTAGAGCTAAAATTAGCATGTTTAAAGTGATTTTCATGCTTCCAGGGGCTCGGGAAGTGAATTAAATACTATTTGGAGGCATTTAATGTTCAATCAAAAACAGCTGATTTTTGACAAAAGAGATAACACCCCCCATTACGTCATGCTTCAGAAATGTGGAAAATGGTCCGTTTTCAAATGTTTTATTTTTTAACGTCAGTTCACATTTGTAGGTGGATCATCAGTGTTAGAGCTAAAATTAGCATGTTTAAAGTGATTTTCATGCTTCCAGGGGCCCTAAACACAAGATTTATGGAATGGTTAAAAGTGCATGAAAATGGCCAATTTACTCACTCTGAGTTCTCAAAAAGGGTTTCTTCACCCCGGGAAGTTAATTAAATACCATTTGGAGGCATTTAATGTTCGAGCAGAAACGGCTGATTTTCGACAAAAGAGATAACACCCCCCCATTACGTCATGCTTCAGAAATGTGGAAAATGGTCCGTTTTCAAATGTTTTATTTTGGAACGTCAGTTCACATTTGTAGGTGGATCATCAGTGTTAGAGCTAAAATTAGCATGTTTATAGTGATGTTCATGCTTCCAGGGGCTCGGGAAGTGAATTAAATACTATTTGGAGGCATTTAACGTTCAATCAAAAACAGCTGATTTTTGACAAAAGAGATAACACCCCCCCCCATTACGTCATGCTTCAGAAATGTGGAAAATGGTCCGTTTTAAAATGTTTTATTTTTGAATGTCAGTTCACATTTGTAGGTGGATCATCAGTGTTGGAGCTAAAATTAGCATGTTTAAAGTGATTTTCATGCTTCCAGGGGCCCTAAAAACAAGATTTATGGAATGGTTAAAAGTGCATGAAAATTGCCAATTTACTCACTCTGAGTTCTCAAAAAGGGTTTCTTCACCCCGGGAAGTTAATTAAATACCATTTGGAGGCATTTAATGTTCGAGCAAAAACGGCTGATTTTCGACAAAAGAGATAACACCCCCCCATTACGTCATGCTTCAGAAATGTGGAAAATGGTCCGTTTTCAAATGTTTTATTTTTGAACGTCAGTTCACATTTGTAGGTGGATCATCAGTGTTAGAGCTAAAATTAGCATGTTTAAAGTGATTTTCATGCTTCCAGGGGCTCGGGAAGTGAATTAAATACTATTTGGAGGCATTTAATGTTCAAGCAAAAACAGCTGATTTTTGACAAAAGAGATAACACCCCCCCATTACGTCATGCTTCAGAAATGTGGAAAATGGTCCGTTTTCAAATGTTTTATTTTTGAACGTCAGTTCACATTTGTAGGTGGATCATCAGTGTTAGAGCTAAAATTAGCATGTTTAAAGTGATTTTCATGCTTCCAGGGGCCCTAAACACAAGATTTATGGAATGGTTAAAAGTGCATGAAAATGGCCAATTTACTCACTCTGAGTTCTCAAAAAGTGTTTCTTCACCCCGGGAAGTTAATTAAATACCATTTGGAGGCATTTAATGTTTGAGCAGAAACGGCTGATTTTCGACAAAAGAGATAACACCCCCCCATTAAGTCATGCTTCAGAAATGTGGAAAATGGTCCGTTTTCAAATGTTTTATTTTGGAACGTCAATTCACATTTGTAGGTGGATCATCAGTGTTGGAGCTAAAATTAGCATGTTTATAGTGATGTTCATGCTTCCAGGGGCCCTAAACACAAGATTTATGGAATGATTAAAAGTGCATGAAAATGGCCAATTTACTCACTCTGAGTTCTCAAAAAGTGTTTCTTCACCCCGGGAAGTTAATTAAATACAATTTGGAGGCATTTAATGTTTGAGCAGAAACGGCTGATTTTCGACAAAAGAGATAACACCCCCCCATTAAGTCATGCTTCAGAAATGTGGAAAATGGTCCGTTTTCAAATGTTTTATTTTGGAACGTCAGTTCACATTTGTAGGTGGATCATCAGTGTTAGAGCTAAAATTAGCATGTTTATAGTGATGTTCATGCTTCCAGGGGCTCGGGAAGTGAATTTAATACTATTTGGAGGCATTTAATGTTCAAGCAAAAACAGCTGATTTTTGACAAAAGAGATAACACCCCCCCCATTACGTCATGCTTCAGAAATGTGGAAAATGGTCCGTTTTCAAATGTTTTATTTTTGAACGTCAGTTCACATTTGTAGGTGGATCATCAGTGTTAGAGCTAAAATTAGCATGTTTAAAGTGATTTTCATGCTTCCAGGGGCCCTAAACACAAGATTTATGGAATGGTTAAAAGTGCATGAAAATGGCCAATTTACTCACTCTGAGTTCTCAAAAAGGGTTTCTTCACCCCGGGAAGTTAATTAAATACCATTTGGAGGCATTTAATGTTCGAGCAAAAACTGCTGATTTTCGACAAAAGAGATAACACCCCCCATTACGTCATGCTTCAGAAATGTGGAAAATGATCCGTTTTCAAATGTTTTATTTTTGAACGTCAGTTCACATTTGTAGGTGGATCATCAGTGTTAGAGCTAAAATTAGCATGTTTAAAGTGATTTTCATGCTTCCAGGGGCCCTAAACACAAGATTTATGGAATGGTTAAAAGTGCATGAAAATGGCCAATTTACTCACTCTGAGTTCTCAAAAAGGGTTTCTTCACCCCGGGAAGTTAATTAAATACCATTTGGAGGCATTTAATGTTCGAGCAAAAACGGCTGATTTTCGACAAAAGAGATAACACCCCCCCATTACGTCATGCTTCAGAAATGTGGAAAATGGTCCGTTTTCAAATGTTTTATTTTTGAACGTCAGTTCACATTTGTAGGTGGATCATCAGTGTTAGAGCTAAAATTAGCATGTTTAAAGTGATTTTCATGCTTCCAGGGGCTCGGGAAGTGAATTAAATACTATTTGGAGGCATTTAATGTTCAAGCAAAAACAGCTGATTTTTGACAAAAGAGATAACACCCCCCCATTACGTCATGCTTCAGAAATGTGGAAAATGGTCCGTTTTCAAATGTTTTATTTTTGAACGTCAGTTCACATTTGTAGGTGGATCATCAGTGTTAGAGCTAAAATTAGCATGTTTAAAGTGATTTTCATGCTTCCAGGGGCCCTAAACACAAGATTTATGGAATGGTTAAAAGTGCATGAAAATGGCCAATTTACTCACTCTGAGTTCTCAAAAAGGGTTTCTTCACCCCGGGAAGTTAATTAAATACCATTTGAAGGCATTTAATGTTCGAGCAAAAACGGCTGATTTTCGACAAAAGAGATAACACCCCCCCATTACGTCATGCTTCAGAAATGTGGAAAATGGTCCGTTTTCAAATGTTTTATTTTTGAACATCAGTTCACATTTGTAGGTGGATCATCAGTGTTAGAGCTAAAATTAGCATGTTTAAAGTGATTTTCATGCTTCCAGGGGCTCGGGAAGTGAATTAAATACTATTTGGAGGCATTTAATGTTCAATCAAAAACAGCTGATTTTTGACAAAAGAGATAACACCCCCCATTACGTCATGCTTCAGAAATGTGGAAAATGGTCCGTTTTCAAATGTTTTATTTTTTAACGTCAGTTCACATTTGTAGGTGGATCATCAGTGTTAGAGCTAAAATTAGCATGTTTAAAGTGATTTTCATGCTTCCAGGGGCCCTAAACACAAGATTTATGGAATGGTTAAAAGTGCATGAAAATGGCCAATTTACTCACTCTGAGTTCTCAAAAAGGGTTTCTTCACCCCGGGAAGTTAATTAAATACCATTTGGAGGCATTTAATGTTCGAGCAAAAACGGCTGATTTTCGACAAAAGAGATAACACCCCCCATTACGTCATGCTTCAGAAATGTGGAAAATGGTCCGTTTTCAAATGTTTTATTTTGGAACGTCAGTTCACATTTGTAGGTGGATCATCAGTGTTAGAGCTAAAATTAGCATGTTTATAGTGATGTTCATGCTTCCAGGGGCTCGGGAAGTGAATTAAATACTATTTGGAGGCATTTAACGTTCAATCAAAAACAGCTGATTTTTGACAAAAGAGATAACACCCCCCCATTACGTCATGCTTCAGAAATGTGGAAAATGGTCCGTTTTAAAATGTTTTATTTTTGAATGTCAGTTCACATTTGTAGGTGGATCATCAGTGTTAGAGCTAAAATTAGCATGTTTAAAGTGATTTTCATGCTTCCAGGGGCCCTAAACACAAGATTTATGGAATGGTTAAAAGTGCATGAAAATGGCCAATTTACTCACTCTGAGTTCTCAAAAAGGGTTTCTTCACCCCGGGAAGTTAATTAAATACCATTTGGAGGCATTTAATGTTCGAGCAGAAACGGCTGATTTTCGACAAAAGAGATAACACCCCCCCATTACGTCATGCTTCAGAAATGTGGAAAATGGTCCGTTTTCAAATGTTTTATTTTGGAACGTCAGTTCACATTTGTAGGTGGATCATCAGTGTTAGAGCTAAAATTAGCATGTTTATAGTGATGTTCATGCTTCCAGGGGCTCGGGAAGTGAATTAAATACTATTTGGAGGCATTTAACGTTCAATCAAAAACAGCTGATTTTTGACAAAAGAGATAACACCCCCCCCATTACGTCATGCTTCAGAAATGTGGAAAATGGTCCGTTTTAAAATGTTTTATTTTTGAATGTCAGTTCACATTTGTAGGTGGATCATCAGTGTTAGAGCTAAAATTAGCATGTTTAAAGTGATTTTCATGCTTCCAGGGGCCCTAAACACAAGATTTATGGAATGGTTAAAAGTGCATGAAAATGGCCAATTTACTCACTCTGAGTTCTCAAAAAGGGTTTCTTCACCCCGGGAAGTTAATTAAATACCATTTGGAGGCATTTAATGTTCGAGCAAAAACTGCTGATTTTCGACAAAAGAGATAACACCCCCCATTACGTCATGCTTCAGAAATGTGGAAAATGATCCGTTTTCAAATGTTTTATTTTTGAACGTCAGTTCACATTTGTAGGTGGATCATCAGTGTTAGAGCTAAAATTAGCATGTTTAAAGTGATTTTCATGCTTCCAGGGGCCCTAAACACAAGATTTATGGAATGGTTAAAAGTGCATGAAAATGGCCAATTTACTCACTCTGAGTTCTCAAAAAGGGTTTCTTCACCCCGGGAAGTTAATTAAATACCATTTGGAGGCATTTAATGTTCGAGCAAAAACGGCTGATTTTCGACAAAAGAGATAACACCCCCCCATTACGTCATGCTTCAGAAATGTGGAAAATGGTCCGTTTTCAAATGTTTTATTTTTGAACGTCAGTTCACATTTGTAGGTGGATCATCAGTGTTAGAGCTAAAATTAGCATGTTTAAAGTGATTTTCATGCTTCCAGGGGCTCGGGAAGTGAATTAAATACTATTTGGAGGCATTTAATGTTCAAGCAAAAACAGCTGATTTTTGACAAAAGAGATAACACCCCCCCATTACGTCATGCTTCAGAAATGTGGAAAATGGTCCGTTTTCAAATGTTTTATTTTTGAACGTCAGTTCACATTTGTAGGTGGATCATCAGTGTTAGAGCTAAAATTAGCATGTTTAAAGTGATTTTCATGCTTCCAGGGGCCCTAAACACAAGATTTATGGAATGGTTAAAAGTGCATGAAAATGGCCAATTTACTCACTCTGAGTTCTCAAAAAGGGTTTCTTCACCCCGGGAAGTTAATTAAATACCATTTGAAGGCATTTAATGTTCGAGCAAAAACGGCTGATTTTCGACAAAAGAGATAACACCCCCCCATTACGTCATGCTTCAGAAATGTGGAAAATGGTCCGTTTTCAAATGTTTTATTTTTGAACATCAGTTCACATTTGTAGGTGGATCATCAGTGTTAGAGCTAAAATTAGCATGTTTAAAGTGATTTTCATGCTTCCAGGGGCTCGGGAAGTGAATTAAATACTATTTGGAGGCATTTAATGTTCAATCAAAAACAGCTGATTTTTGACAAAAGAGATAACACCCCCCATTACGTCATGCTTCAGAAATGTGGAAAATGGTCCGTTTTCAAATGTTTTATTTTTTAACGTCAGTTCACATTTGTAGGTGGATCATCAGTGTTAGAGCTAAAATTAGCATGTTTAAAGTGATTTTCATGCTTCCAGGGGCCCTAAACACAAGATTTATGGAATGGTTAAAAGTGCATGAAAATGGCCAATTTACTCACTCTGAGTTCTCAAAAAGGGTTTCTTCACCTCGGGAAGTTAATTAAATACCATTTGGAGGCATTTAATGTTCGAGCAAAAACGGCTGATTTTCGACAAAAGAGATAACACCCCCCATTACGTCATGCTTCAGAAATGTGGAAAATGGTCCGTTTTCAAATGTTTTATTTTTGAACATCAGTTCACATTTGTAGGTGGATCATCAGTGTTAGAGCTAAAATTAGCATGTTTAAAGTGATTTTCATGCTTCCAGGGGCTCGGGAAGTGAATTAAATACTATTTGGAGGCATTTAATGTTCAATCAAAAACAGCTGATTTTTGACAAAAGAGATAACACCCCCCATTACGTCATGCTTCAGAAATGTGGAAAATGGTCCGTTTTCAAATGTTTTATTTTTTAACGTCAGTTCACATTTGTAGGTGGATCATCAGTGTTAGAGCTAAAATTAGCATGTATAAAGTGATTTTCATGCTTCCAGGGGCCCTAAACACAAGATTTATGGAATGGTTAAAAGTGCATGAAAATGGCCAATTTACTCACTCTGAGTTCTCAAAAAGGGTTTCTTCACCTCGGGAAGTTAATTAAATACCATTTGGAGGCATTTAATGTTCGAGCAAAAACGGCTGATTTTCGACAAAAGAGATAACACCCCCCATTACGTCATGCTTCAGAAATGTGGAAAATGGTCCGTTTTCAAATGTTTTATTTTGGAACGTCAGTTCACATTTGTAGGTGGATCATCAGTGTTAGAGCTAAAATTAGCATGTTTATAGTGATGTTCATGCTTCCAGGGGCTCGGGAAGTGAATTAAATACTATTTGGAGGCATTTAACGTTCAATCAAAAACAGCTGATTTTTGACAAAAGAGATAACACCCCCCCATTACGTCATGCTTCAGAAATGTGGAAAATCGTCCGTTTTAAAATGTTTTATTTTTGAATGTCAGTTCACATTTGTAGGTGGATCATCAGTGTTAGAGCTAAAATTAGCATGTTTAAAGTGATTTTCATGCTTCCAGGGGCCCTAAACACAAGATTTATGGAATGGTTAAAAGTGCATGAAAATGGCCAATTTACTCACTCTGAGTTCTCAAAAAGGGTTTCTTCACCCCGGGAAGTTAATTAAATACCATTTGGAGGCATTTAATGTTCGAGCAGAAACGGCTGATTTTCGACAAAAGAGATAACACCCCCCCATTACGTCATGCTTCAGAAATGTGGAAAATGGTCCGTTTTCAAATGTTTTATTTTGGAACGTCAGTTCACATTTGTAGGTGGATCATCAGTGTTAGAGCTAAAATTAGCATGTTTATAGTGATGTTCATGCTTCCAGGGGCTCGGGAAGTGAATTAAATACTATTTGGAGGCATTTAACGTTCAATCAAAAACAGCTGATTTTTGACAAAAGAGATAACACCCCCCCCATTACGTCATGCTTCAGAAATGTGGAAAATGGTCCGTTTTAAAATGTTTTATTTTTGAATGTCAGTTCACATTTGTAGGTGGATCATCAGTGTTGGAGCTAAAATTAGCATGTTTAAAGTGATTTTCATGCTTCCAGGGGCCCTAAAAACAAGATTTATGGAATGGTTAAAAGTGCATGAAAATGGCCAATTTACTCACTCTGAGTTCTCAAAAAGGGTTTCTTCACCCCGGGAAGTTAATTAAATACCATTTGGAGGCATTTAATGTTCGAGCAAAAACGGCTGATTTTCGACAAAAGAGATAACACCCCCCATTACGTCATGCTTCAGAAATGTGGAAAATGGTCCGTTTTCAAATGTTTTATTTTTGAACGTCAGTTCACATTTGTAGGTGGATCATCAGTGTTAGAGCTAAAATTAGCATGTTTAAAGTGATTTTCATGCTTCCAGGGGCTCGGGAAGTGAATTAAATACTATTTGGAGGCATTTAATGTTCAAGCAAAAACAGCTGATTTTTGACAAAAGAGATAACACCCCCCCATTACGTCATGCTTCAGAAATGTGGAAAATGGTCCGTTTTCAAATGTTTTATTTTTGAACGTCAGTTCACATTTGTAGGTGGATCATCAGTGTTAGAGCTAAAATTAGCATGTTTAAAGTGATTTTCATGCTTCCAGGGGCCCTAAACACAAGATTTATGGAATGGTTAAAAGTGCATGAAAATGGCCAATTTACTCACTCTGAGTTCTCAAAAAGTGTTTCTTCACCCCGGGAAGTTAATTAAATACCATTTGGAGGCATTTAATGTTTGAGCAGAAACGGCTGATTTTCGACAAAAGAGATAACACCCCCCCCATTAAGTCATGCTTCAGAAATGTGGAAAATGGTCCGTTTTCAAATGTTTTATTTTGGAACGTCAGTTCACATTTGTAGGTGGATCATCAGTGTTAGAGCTAAAATTAGCATGTTTATAGTGATGTTCATGCTTCCAGGGGCTCGGGAAGTGAATTAAATACTATTTGGAGGCATTTAATGTTCAAGCAAAAACAGCTGATTTTTGACAAAAGAGATAACACCCCCCCATTACGTCATGCTTCAGAAATGTGGAAAATGGTCCGTTTTCAAATGTTTTATTTTTGAACGTCAGTTCACATTTGTAGGTGGATCATCAGTGTTAGAGCTAAAATTAGCATGTTTAAAGTGATTTTCATGCTTCCAGGGGCCCTAAACACAAGATTTATGGAATGGTTAAAAGTGCATGAAAATGGCCAATTTACTCACTCTGAGTTCTCAAAAAGGGTTTCTTCACCCCGGGAAGTTAATTAAATACCATTTGAAGGCATTTAATGTTCGAGCAAAAACGGCTGATTTTCGACAGAAGAGATAACACCCCCCCATTACGTCATGCTTCAGAAATGTGGAAAATGGTCCGTTTTCAAATGTTTTATTTTTGAACATCAGTTCACATTTGTAGGTGGATCATCAGTGTTAGAGCTAAAATTAGCATGTTTAAAGTGATTTTCATGCTTCCAGGGGCCCTAAACACAAGATTTATGGAATGGTTAAAAGTGCATGAAAATGGCCAATTTACTCACTCTGAGTTCTCAAAAAGGGTTTCTTCACCCCGGGAAGGTAATTAAATACCATTTGGAGGCATTTAATGTTCGAGCAAAAACGGCTGATTTTCGACAAAAGAGATAACACCCCCCCATTACGTCATGCTTCAGAAATGTGGAAAACGGTCCGTTTTCAAATGTTTTATTTTTGAACGTCAGTTCACATTTGTAGGTGGATCATCAGTGTTAGAGCTAAAATTAGCATGTTTAAAGTGATTTTCATGCTTCCAGGGGCTCAGGAAGTGAATTAAATACTATTTGGAGGCATTTAATGTTCAATCAAAAACAGCTGATTTTTGACAAAAGAGATAACACCCCCCCATTACGTCATGCTTCAGAAATGTGGAAAATGGTCCGTTTTCAAATGTTTTATTTTTGAACGTCAGTTCACATTTGTAGGTGGATCATCAGTGTTAGAGCTAAAATTAGCATGTTTAAAGTGATTTTCATGCTTCCAGGGGCCCAAAACACAAGATTTATGGAATGGTTAAAAGTGCATGAAAATGGCCAATTTACTCACTCTGAGTTCTCAAAAAGGGTTTCTTCACCCCGGGAAGTTAATTAAATACCATTTGGAGGCATTTAATGTTCGAGCAAAAACTGCTGATTTTCGACAAAAGAGATAACACCCCCCATTACGTCATGCTTCAGAAATGTGGAAAATGATCCGTTTTCAAATGTTTTATTTTTGAACGTCAGTTCACATTTGTAGGTGGATCATCAGTGTTAGAGCTAAAATTAGCATGTTTAAAGTGATTTTCATGCTTCCAGGGGCCCTAAACACAAGATTTATGGAATGGTTAAAAGTGCATGAAAATGGCCAATTTACTCACTCTGAGTTCTCAAAAAGGGTTTCTTCACCCCGGGAAGTTAATTAAATACCATTTGGAGGCATTTAATGTTCGAGCAAAAACGGCTGATTTTCGACAAAAGAGATAACACCCCCCCATTACGTCATGCTTCAGAAATGTGGAAAATGGTCCGTTTTCAAATGTTTTATTTTTGAACGTCAGTTCACATTTGTAGGTGGATCATCAGTGTTAGAGCTAAAATTAGCATGTTTAAAGTGATTTTCATGCTTCCAGGGGCTCGGGAAGTGAATTAAATACTATTTGGAGGCATTTAATGTTCAAGCAAAAACAGCTGATTTTTGACAAAAGAGATAACACCCCCCCATTACGTCATGCTTCAGAAATGTGGAAAATGGTCCATTTTCAAATGTTTTATTTTTGAACGTCAGTTCACATTTGTAGGTGGATCATCAGTGTTAGAGCTAAAATTAGCATGTTTAAAGTGATTTTCATGCTTCCAGGGGCCCTAAACACAAGATTTATGGAATGGTTAAAAGTGCATGAAAATGGCCAATTTACTCACTCTGAGTTCTCAAAAAGTGTTTCTTCACCCCGGGAAGTTAATTAAATACCATTTGGAGGCATTTAATGTTTGAGCAGAAACGGCTGATTTTCGACAAAAGAGATAACACCCCCCCCATTAAGTCATGCTTCAGAAATGTGGAAAATGGTCCGTTTTCAAATGTTTTATTTTGGAACGTCAGTTCACATTTGTAGGTGGATCATCAGTGTTAGACCTAAAATTAGCATGTTTATAGTGATGTTCATGCTTCCAGGGGCTCGGGAAGTGAATTAAATACTATTTGGAGGCATTTAATGTTCAATCAAAAACAGCTGATTTTTGACAAAAGAGATAACACCCCCCCATTACGTCATGCTTCAGAAATGTGGAAAATGGTCCGTTTTAAAATGTTTTATTTTTGAATGTCAGTTCACATTTGTAGGTGGATCATCAGTGTTGGAGCTAAAATTAGCATGTTTAAAGTGATTTTCATGCTTCCAGGGGCCCTAAACACAAGATTTATGGAATGGTTAAAAGTGCATGAAAATGGCCAATTTACTCACTCTGAGTTCTCAAAAAGTGTTTCTTCACCCCGGGAAGTTAATTAAATACCATTTGGAGGCATTTAATGTTCGAGCAAAAACGGCTGATTTTCGACAAAAGAGATAACACCCCCCCATTACGTCATGCTTCAGAAATGTGGAAAATGGTCCGTTTTCAAATGTTTTATTTTTGAACGTCAGTTCACATTTGTAGGTGGATCATCAGTGTTAGAGCTAAAATTAGCATGTTTAAAGTGATTTTCATGCTTCCAGGGGCTCGGGAAGTGAATTAAATACTATTTGGAGGCATTTAATGTTCAAGCAAAAACAGCTGATTTTTGACAAAAGAGATAACACCCCCCCCATTACGTCATGCTTCAGAAATGTGGAAAATGGTCCGTTTTCAAATGTTTTTATTTTTGAACGTCAGTTCACATTTGTAGGTGGATCATCAGTGTTAGAGCTAAAATTAGCATCTTTAAAGTGATTTTCATGCTTCCAGGGGCCCTAAACACAAGATTTATGGAATGGTTAAAAGTGCATGAAAATGGCCAATTTACTCACTCTGAGTTCTCAAAAAGTGTTTCTTCACCCCGGGAAGTTAATTGAATACCATTTGGAGGCATTTAATGTTCGAGCAGAAACGGCTGATTTTCGACAAAAGAGATAACACCCCCCCCATTAAGTCATGCTTCAGAAATGTGGAAAATGGTCCGTTTTCAAATGTTTTATTTTGGAACGTCAGTTCACATTTGTAGGTGGATCATCAGTGTTAGAGCTAAAATTAGCATGTTTATAGTGATGTTCATGCTTCCAGGGGCTCGGGAAGTGAATTAAATACTATTTGGAGGCATTTAATGTTCAATCAAAAACAGCTGATTTTTGACAAAAGAGATAACACCCCCCCATTACGTCATGCTTCAGAAATGTGGAAAATGGTCCGTTTTCAAATGTTTTATTTTTTAACGTCAGTTCACATTTGTAGGTGGATCATCAGTGTTAGAGCTAAAATTAGCATGTTTAAAGTGATTTTCATGCTTCCAGGGGCTCGGGAAGTGAATTAAATACTATTTGGAGGCATTTAATGTTCAAGCAAAAACAGCTGATTTTTGACAAAAGAGATAACACCCCCCCCATTACGTCATGCTTCAGAAATGTGGAAAATGGTCCGTTTTCAAATGTTTTTATTTTTGAACGTCAGTTCACATTTGTAGGTGGATCATCAGTGTTAGAGCTAAAATTAGCATCTTTAAAGTGATTTTCATGCTTCCAGGGGCCCTAAACACAAGATTTATGGAATGGTTAAAAGTGCATGAAAATGGCCAATTTACTCACTCTGAGTTCTCAAAAAGTGTTTCTTCACCCCGGGAAGTTAATTAAATACCATTTGGAGGCATTTAATGTTCGAGCAGAAACGGCTGATTTTCGACAAAAGAGATAACACCCCCCCCATAAGTCATGCTTCAGAAATGTGGAAAATGGTCCGTTTTCAAATGTTTTATTTTGGAACGTCAGTTCACATTTGTAGGTGGATCATCAGTGTTAGAGCTAAAATTAGCATGTTTATAGTGATGTTCATGCTTCCAGGGGCTCGGGAAGTGAATTAAATACTATTTGGAGGCATTTAATGTTCAATCAAAAACAGCTGATTTTTGACAAAAGAGATAACACCCCCCCATTACGTCATGCTTCAGAAATGTGGAAAATGGTCCGTTTTCAAATGTTTTATTTTTTAACGTCAGTTCACATTTGTAGGTGGATCATCAGTGTTAGAGCTAAAATTAGCATGTTTAAAGTGATTTTCATGCTTCCAGGGGCCCTAAACACAAGATTTATTGAATGGTTAAAAGTGCATGAAAATGGCCAATTTACTCACTCTGAGTTCTCAAAAAGGGTTTCTTCACCCCGGGAAGGTAATTAAATACCATTTGGAGGCATTTAATGTTCGAGCAAAAACGGCTGATTTTCGACAAAAGAGATAACACCCCCCCATTACGTCATGCTTCAGAAATGTGGAAAACGGTCCGTTTTCAAATGTTTTATTTTTGAACGTCAGTTCACATTTGTAGGTGGATCATCAGTGTTAGAGCTAAAATTAGCATGTTTAAAGTGATTTTCATGCTTCCAGGGGCTCAGGAAGTGAATTAAATACTATTTGGAGGCATTTAATGTTCAATCAAAAACAGCTGATTTTTGACAAAAGAGATAACACCCCCCCATTACGTCATGCTTCAGAAATGTGGAAAATGGTCCGTTTTCAAATGTTTTATTTTTGAACGTCAGTTCACATTTGTAGGTGGATCATCAGTGTTAGAGCTAAAATTAGCATGTTTAAAGTGATTTTCATGCTTCCAGGGGCCCTAAACACAAGATTTATGGAATGGTTAAAAGTGCATGAAAATGGCCAATTTACTCACTCTGAGTTCTCAAAAAGGGTTTCTTCACCCCGGGAAGTTAATTAAATACCATTTGGAGGCATTTAATGTTCGAGCAAAAACTGCTGATTTTCGACAAAAGAGATAACACCCCCCATTACGTCATGCTTCAGAAATGTGGAAAATGATCCGTTTTCAAATGTTTTATTTTTGAACGTCAGTTCACATTTGTAGGTGGATCATCAGTGTTAGAGCTAAAATTAGCATGTTTAAAGTGATTTTCATGCTTCCAGGGGCCCTAAACACAAGATTTATGGAATGGTTAAAAGTGCATGAAAATGGCCAATTTACTCACTCTGAGTTCTCAAAAAGGGTTTCTTCACCCCGGGAAGTTAATTAAATACCATTTGGAGGCATTTAATGTTCGAGCAAAAACGGCTGATTTTCGACAAAAGAGATAACACCCCCCCATTACGTCATGCTTCAGAAATGTGGAAAATGGTCCGTTTTCAAATGTTTTATTTTTGAACGTCAGTTCACATTTGTAGGTGGATCATCAGTGTTAGGGCTAAAATTAGCATGTTTAAAGTGATTTTCATGCTTCCAGGGGCTCGGGAAGTGAATTAAATACTATTTGGAGGCATTTAATGTTCAAGCAAAAACAGCTGATTTTTGACAAAAGAGATAACACCCCCCCATTACGTCATGCTTCAGAAATGTGGAAAATGGTCCATTTTCAAATGTTTTATTTTTGAACGTCAGTTCACATTTGTAGGTGGATCATCAGTGTTAGAGCTAAAATTAGCATGTTTAAAGTGATTTTCATGCTTCCAGGGGCCCTAAACACAAGATTTATGGAATGGTTAAAAGTGCATGAAAATGGCCAATTTACTCACTCTGAGTTCTCAAAAAGTGTTTCTTCACCCCGGGAAGTTAATTAAATACCATTTGGAGGCATTTAATGTTTGAGCAGAAACGGCTGATTTTCGACAAAAGAGATAACACCCCCCCCATTAAGTCATGCTTCAGAAATGTGGAAAATGGTCCGTTTTCAAATGTTTTATTTTGGAACGTCAGTTCACATTTGTAGGTGGATCATCAGTGTTAGAGCTAAAATTAGCATGTTTATAGTGATGTTCATGCTTCCAGGGGCTCGGGAAGTGAATTAAATACTATTTGGAGGCATTTAATGTTCAATCAAAAACAGCTGATTTTTGACAAAAGAGATAACACCCCCCCATTACGTCATGCTTCAGAAATGTGGAAAATGGTCCGTTTTAAAATGTTTTATTTTTGAATGTCAGTTCACATTTGTAGGTGGATCATCAGTGTTGGAGCTAAAATTAGCATGTTTAAAGTGATTTTCATGCTTCCAGGGGCCCTAAACACAAGATTTATGGAATGGTTAAAAGTGCATGAAAATGGCCAATTTAGTCACTCTGAGTTCTCAAAAAGTGTTTCTTCACCCCGGGAAGTTAATTAAATACCATTTGGAGGCATTTAATGTTCGAGCAAAAACGGCTGATTTTTGACAAAAGAGATAACACCCCCCCATTACGTCATGCTTCAGAAATGTGGAAAATGGTCCGTTTTCAAATGTTTTATTTTTGAACGTCAGTTCACATTTGTAGGTGGATCATCAGTGTTAGAGCTAAAATTAGCATGTTTAAAGTGATTTTCATGCTTCCAGGGGCTCGGGAAGTGAATTAAATACTATTTGGAGGCATTTAATGTTCAAGCAAAAACAGCTGATTTTTGACAAAAGAGATAACACCCCCCCCATTACGTCATGCTTCAGAAATGTGGAAAATGGTCCGTTTTCAAATGTTTTTATTTTTGAACGTCAGTTCACATTTGTAGGTGGATCATCAGTGTTAGAGCTAAAATTAGCATCTTTAAAGTGATTTTCATGCTTCCAGGGGCCCTAAACACAAGATTTATGGAATGGTTAAAAGTGCATGAAAATGGCCAATTTACTCACTCTGAGTTCTCAAAAAGTGTTTCTTCACCCCGGGAAGTTAATTAAATACCATTTGGAGGCATTTAATGTTCGAGCAGAAACGGCTGATTTTCGACAAAAGAGATAACACCCCCCCCATTAAGTCATGCTTCAGAAATGTGGAAAATGGTCCGTTTTCAAATGTTTTATTTTGGAACGTCAGTTCACATTTGTAGGTGGATCATCAGTGTTAGAGCTAAAATTAGCATGTTTATAGTGATGTTCATGCTTCCAGGGGCTCGGGAAGTGAATTAAATACTATTTGGAGGCATTTAATGTTCAATCAAAAACAGCTGATTTTTGACAAAAGAGATAACACCACCCCATTACGTCATGCTTCAGAAATGTGGAAAATGGTCCGTTTTCAAATGTTTTATTTTTGAACGTCAGTTCACATTTGTAGGTGGATCATCAGTGTTAGAGCTAAAATTAGCATGTTTAAAGTGATTTTCATGCTTCCAGGGGCCCTAAACACAAGATTTATGGAATGGTTAAAAGTGCATGAAAATGGCCAATTTACTCACTCTGAGTTCTCAAAAAGGGTTTCTTCACCCCGGGAAGTTAATTAAATACCATTTGAAGGCATTTAATGTTCGAGCAAAAACGGCTGATTTTCGACAAAAGAGATAACACCCCCCCATTACGTCATGCTTCAGAAATGTGGAAAATGGTCCGTTTTCAAATGTTTTATTTTTGAACATCAGTTCACATTTGTAGGTGGATCATCAGTGTTAGAGCTAAAATTAGCATGTTTAAAGTGATTTTCATGCTTCCAGGGGCTCAGGAAGTGAATTAAATACTATTTGGAGGCATTTAATGTTCAATCAAAAACAGCTGATTTTTGACAAAAGAGATAACACCCCCCCATTACGTCATGCTTCAGATATGTGGAAAATGGTCCGTTTTCAAATGTTTTATTTTTGAACGTCAGTTCACATTTGTAGGTGGATCATCAGTGTTAGAGCTAAAATTAGCATGTTTAAAGTGATTTTCATGCTTCCAGGGGCCCTAAACACAAGATTTATGGAATGGTTAAAAGTGCATGAAAATGGCCAATTTACTCACTCTGAGTTCTCAAAAAGGGTTTCTTCACCCCGGGAAGTTAATTAAATACCATTTGGAGGCATTTAATGTTCGAGCAAAAACTGCTGATTTTCGACAAAAGAGATAACACCCCCCATTACGTCATGCTTCAGAAATGTGGAAAATGATCCGTTTTCAAATGTTTTATTTTTGAACGTCAGTTCACATTTGTAGGTGGATCATCAGTGTTAGAGCTAAAATTAGCATGTTTAAAGTGATTTTCATGCTTCCAGGGGCCCTAAACACAAGATTTATGGAATGGTTAAAAGTGCATGAAAATGGCCAATTTACTCACTCTGAGTTCTCAAAAAGGGTTTCTTCACCCCGGGAAGTTAATTAAATACCATTTGGAGGCATTTAATGTTCGAGCAAAAACGGCTGATTTTCGACAAAAGAGATAACACCCCCCCATTACGTCATGCTTCAGAAATGTGGAAAATGGTCCGTTTTCAAATGCTTTATTTTTGAACGTCAGTTCACATTTGTAGGTGGATCATCAGTGTTAGAGCTAAAATTAGCATGTTTAAAGTGATTTTCATGCTTCCAGGGGCTCGGGAAGTGAATTAAATACTATTTGGAGGCATTTAATGTTCAAGCAAAAACAGCTGATTTTTGACAAAAGAGATAACACCCCCCCATTACGTCATGCTTCAGAAATGTGGAAAATGGTCCATTTTCAAATGTTTTATTTTTGAACGTCAGTTCACATTTGTAGGTGGATCATCAGTGTTAGAGCTAAAATTAGCATGTTTAAAGTGATTTTCATGCTTCCAGGGGCCCTAAACACAAGATTTATGGAATGGTTAAAAGTGCATGAAAATGGCCAATTTACTCACTCTGAGTTCTCAAAAAGTGTTTCTTCACCCCGGGAAGTTAATTAAATACCATTTGGAGGCATTTAATGTTTGAGCAGAAACGGCTGATTTTCGACAAAAGAGATAACACCCCCCCCATTAAGTCATGCTTCAGAAATGTGGAAAATGGTCCGTTTTCAAATGTTTTATTTTGGAACGTCAGTTCACATTTGTAGGTGGATCATCAGTGTTAGAGCTAAAATTAGCATGTTTATAGTGATGTTCATGCTTCCAGGGGCTCGGGAAGTGAATTAAATACTATTTGGAGGCATTTAATGTTCAATCAAAAACAGCTGATTTTTGACAAAAGAGATAACACCCCCCCATTACGTCATGCTTCAGAAATGTGGAAAATGGTCCGTTTTAAAATGTTTTATTTTTGAATGTCAGTTCACATTTGTAGGTGGATCATCAGTGTTGGAGCTAAAATTAGCATGTTTAAAGTGATTTTCATGCTTCCAGGGGCCCTAAACACAAGATTTATGGAATGGTTAAAAGTGCATGAAAATGGCCAATTTACTCACTCTGAGTTCTCAAAAAGTGTTTCTTCACCCCGGGAAGTTAATTAAATACCATTTGGAGGCATTTAATGTTCGAGCAAAAACGGCTGATTTTTGACAAAAGAGATAACACCCCCCCATTACGTCATGCTTCAGAAATGTGGAAAATGGTCCGTTTTCAAATGTTTTATTTTTGAATGTCAGTTCACATTTGTAGGTGGATCATCAGTGTTAGAGCTAAAATTAGCATGTTTAAAGTGATTTTCATGCTTCCAGGGGCTCGGGAAGTGAATTAAATACTATTTGGAGGCATTTAATGTTCAAGCAAAAACAGCTGATTTTTGACAAAAGAGATAACACCCCCCCCATTACGTCATGCTTCAGAAATGTGGAAAATGGTCCGTTTTCAAATGTTTTTATTTTTGAACGTCAGTTCACATTTGTAGGTGGATCATCAGTGTTAGAGCTAAAATTAGCATCTTTAAAGTGATTTTCATGCTTCCAGGGGCCCTAAACACAAGATTTATGGAATGGTTAAAAGTGCATGAAAATGGCCAATTTACTCACTCTGAGTTCTCAAAAAGTGTTTCTTCACCCCGGGAAGTTAATTAAATACCATTTGGAGGCATTTAATGTTCGAGCAGAAACGGCTGATTTTCGACAAAAGAGATAACACCCCCCCCATTAAGTCATGCTTCAGAAATGTGGAAAATGGTCCGTTTTCAAATGTTTTATTTTGGAACGTCAGTTCACATTTGTAGGTGGATCATCAGTGTTAGAGCTAAAATTAGCATGTTTATAGTGATGTTCATGCTTCCAGGGGCTCGGGAAGTGAATTAAATACTATTTGGAGGCATTTAATGTTCAATCAAAAACAGCTGATTTTTGACAAAAGAGATAACACCCCCCCATTACGTCATGCTTCAGAAATGTGGAAAATGGTCCGTTTTCAAATGTTTTATTTTTGAACGTCAGTTCACATTTGTAGGTGGATCATCAGTGTTAGAGCTAAAATTAGCATGTTTAAAGTGATTTTCATGCTTCCAGGGGCCCTAAACACAAGATTTATGGAATGGTTAAAAGTGCATGAAAATGGCCAATTTACTCACTCTGAGTTCTCAAAAAGGGTTTCTTCACCCCGGGAAGTTAATTAAATACCATTTGAAGGCATTTAATGTTCGAGCAAAAACGGCTGATTTTCGACAAAAGAGATAACACCCCCCCATTACGTCATGCTTCAGAAATGTGGAAAATGGTCCGTTTTCAAATGTTTTATTTTTGAACATCAGTTCACATTTGTAGGTGGATCATCAGTGTTAGAGCTAAAATTAGCATGTTTAAAGTGATTTTCATGCTTCCAGGGGCTCGGGAAATGAATTAAATACTATTTGGAGGCATTTAATGTTCAATCAAAAACAGCTGATTTTTGACAAAAGAGATAACACCCCCCATTACGTCATGCTTCAGAAATGTGGAAAATGGTCCGTTTTCAAATGTTTTATTTTTTAACGTCAGTTCACATTTGTAGGTGGATCATCAGTGTTAGAGCTAAAATTAGCATGTTTAAAGTGATTTTCATGCTTCCAGGGGCCCTAAACACAAGATTTATGGAATGGTTAAAAGTGCATGAAAATGGCCAATTTACTCACTCTGAGTTCTCAAAAAGGGTTTCTTCACCCCGGGAAGTTAATTAAATACCATTTGGAGGCATTTAATGTTCGAGCAAAAACGGCTGATTTTCGACAAAAGAGATAACACCCCCCCATTACGTCATGCTTCAGAAATGTGGAAAATGGTCCGTTTTCAAATGTTTTATTTTGGAACGTCAGTTCACATTTGTAGGTGGATCATCAGTGTTAGAGCTAAAATTAGCATGTTTATAGTGATGTTCATGCTTCCAGGGGCTCGGGAAGTGAATTAAATACTATTTGGAGGCATTTAACGTTCAATCAAAAACAGCTGATTTTTGACAAAAGAGATAACACCCCCCCCCATTACGTCATGCTTCAGAAATGTGGAAAATGGTCCGTTTTAAAATGTTTTATTTTTGAATGTCAGTTCACATTTGTAGGTGGATCATCAGTGTTAGAGCTAAAATTAGCATGTTTAAAGTGATTTTCATGCTTCCAGGGGCCCTAAACACAAGATTTATGGAATGGTTAAAAGTGCATGAAAATGGCCAATTTACTCACTCTGAGTTCTCAAAAAGGGTTTCTTCACCCCGGGAAGTTAATTAAATACCATTTGGAGGCATTTAATGTTCGAGCAGAAACGGCTGATTTTCGACAAAAGAGATAACACCCCCCCATTACGTCATGCTTCAGAAATGTGGAAAATGGTCCGTTTTCAAATGTTTTATTTTGGAACGTCAGTTCACATTTGTAGGTGGATCATCAGTGTTAGAGCTAAAATTAGCATGTTTATAGTGATGTTCATGCTTCCAGGGGCTCGGGAAGTGAATTAAATACTATTTGGAGGCATTTAACGTTCAATCAAAAACAGCTGATTTTTGACAAAAGAGATAACACCCCCCCATTACGTCATGCTTCAGAAATGTGGAAAATGGTCCGTTTTAAAATGTTTTATTTTTGAATGTCAGTTCACATTTGTAGGTGGATCATCAGTGTTGGAGCTAAAATTTGCATGTTTAAAGTGATTTTCATGCTTCCAGGGGCCCTAAACACAAGATTTATGGAATGGTTAAAAGTGCATGAAAATGGCCAATTTACTCACTCTGAGTTCTCAAAAAGGGTTTCTTCACCCCGGGAAGTTAATTAAATACCATTTGGAGGCATTTAATGTTCGAGCAAAAACGGCTGATTTTCGACAAAAGAGATAACACCCCCCCATTACGTCATGCTTCAGAAATGTGGAAAATGGTCCGTTTTCAAATGTTTTATTTTTGAACGTCAGTTCACATTTGTAGGTGGATCATCAGTGTTAGAGCTAAAATTAGCATGTTTAAAGTGATTTTCATGCTTCCAGGGGCCCTAAACACAAGATTTATGGAATGGTTAAAAGTGCATGAAAATGGCCAATTTACTCACTCTGAGTTCTCAAAAAGTGTTTCTTCACCCCGGGAAGTTAATTAAATACCATTTGGAGGCATTTAATGTTTGAGCAGAAACGGCTGATTTTCGACAAAAGAGATAACACCCCCCCCATTAAGTCATGCTTCAGAAATGTGGAAAATGGTCCGTTTTCAAATGTTTTATTTTGGAACGTCAGTTCACATTTGTAGGTGGATCATCAGTGTTAGAGCTAAAATTAGCATGTTTATAGTGATGTTCATGCTTCCAGGGGCTCGGGAAGTGAATTAAATACTATTTGGAGGCATTTAATGTTCAATCAAAAACAGCTGATTTTTGACAAAAGAGATAACACCCCCCCATTACGTCATGCTTCAGAAATGTGGAAAATGGTCCGTTTTAAAATGTTTTATTTTTGAATGTCAGTTCACATTTGTAGGTGGATCATCAGTGTTAGAGCTAAAATTAGCATCTTTAAAGTGATTTTCATGCTTCCAGGGGCCCTAAACACAAGATTTATGGAATGGTTAAAAGTGCATGAAAATGGCCAATTTACTCACTCTGAGTTCTCAAAAAGTGTTTCTTCACCCCGGGAAGTTAATTAAATACCATTTGGAGGCATTTAATGTTCGAGCAGAAACTGCTGATTTTCGACAAAAGAGATAACACCCCCCCCATTAAGTCATGCTTCAGAAATGTGGAAAATGGTCCGTTTTCAAATGTTTTATTTTGGAACGTCAGTTCACATTTGTAGGTGGATCATCAGTGTTAGAGCTAAAATTAGCATGTTTATAGTGATGTTCATGCTTCCAGGGGCTCGGGAAGTGAATTAAATACTATTTGGAGGCATTTAATGTTCAATCAAAAACAGCTGATTTTTGACAAAAGAGATAACACCCCCCCATTACGTCATGCTTCAGAAATGTGGAAAATGGTCAGTTTTAAAATGTTTTATTTTTGAATGTCAGTTCACATTTGTAGGTGGATCATCAGTGTTGGAGCTAAAATTAGCATGTTTAAAGTGATTTTCATGCTTCCAGGGGCCCTAAACACAAGATTTATGGAATGGTTAAAAGTGCATGAAAATGGCCAATTTACTCACTCTGCGTTCTCATAAAGGGTTTCTTCACCCCGGGAAGTTAATTAAATACCATTTGGAGGCATTTAATGTTCGAGCAAAAACGGCTGATTTTCGACAAAAGAGATAACACCCCCCCATTACGTCATGCTTCAGAAATGTGGAAAATGGTCCGTTTTCAAATGTTTTATTTTTGAACGTCAGTTCACATTTGTAGGTGGATCATCAGTGTTAGAGCTAAAATTAGCATGTTTAAAGTGATTTTCATGCTTCCAGGGGCTCGGGAAGTGAATTAAATACTATTTGGAGGCATTTAATGTTCAATCAAAAACAGCTGATTTTTGACAAAAGAGATAACACCCCCCCATTACGTCATGCTTCAGAAATGTGGAAAATGGTCCGTTTTCAAATGTTTTATTTTTGAACGTCAGTTCACATTTGTAGGTGGATCATCAGTGTTAGAGCTAAAATTAGCATGTTTAAAGTGATTTTCATGCTTCCAGGGGCCCTAAACACAAGATTTATGGAATGTTTAAAAGTGCATGAAAATGGCCAATTTACTCACTCTGAGTTCTCAAAAAGTGTTTCTTCACCCCGGGAAGTTAATTAAATACCATTTGGAGGCATTTAATGTTCGAGCAGAAACGGCTGATTTTCGACAAAAGAGATAACACCCCCCCCATTAAGTCATGCTTCAGAAATGTGGAAAATGGTCCGTTTTCAAATGTTTTATTTTGGAACGTCAGTTCACATTTGTAGGTGGATCATCAGTGTTAGAGCTAAAATTAGCATGTTTATAGTGATGTTCATGCTTCCAGGGGCTCGGGAAGTGAATTAAATACTATTTGGAGGCATTTAATGTTCAATCAAAAACAGCTGATTTTTGACAAAAGAGATAACACCCCCCCATTACGTCATGCTTCAGAAATGTGGAAAATGGTCCGTTTTCAAATGTTTTATTTTTGAACGTCAGTTCACATTTGTAGGTGGATCATCAGTGTTAGAGCTAAAATTAGCATGTTTAAAGTGATTTTCATGCTTCCAGGGGCCCTAAACACAAGATTTATGGAATGGTTAAAAGTGCATGAAAATGGCCAATTTACTCACTCTGAGTTCTCAAAAAGGGTTTCTTCACCCCGGGAAGTTAATTAAATACCATTTGAAGGCATTTAATGTTCGAGCAAAAACGGCTGATTTTCGACAAAAGAGATAACACCCCCCCATTACGTCATGCTTCAGAAATGTGGAAAATGGTCCGTTTTCAAATGTTTTATTTTTGAACATCAGTTCACATTTGTAGGTGGATCATCAGTGTTAGAGCTAAAATTAGCATGTTTAAAGTGATTTTCATGCTTCCAGGGGCTCGGGAAATGAATTAAATACTATTTGGAGGCATTTAATGTTCAATCAAAAACAGCTGATTTTTGACAAAAGAGATAACACCCCCCATTACGTCATGCTTCAGAAATGTGGAAAATGGTCCGTTTTCAAATGTTTTATTTTTTAACGTCAGTTCACATTTGTAGGTGGATCATCAGTGTTAGAGCTAAAATTAGCATGTTTAAAGTGATTTTCATGCTTCCAGGGGCCCTAAACACAAGATTTATGGAATGGTTAAAAGTGCATGAAAATGGCCAATTTACTCACTCTGAGTTCTCAAAAAGGGTTTCTTCACCCCGGGAAGTTAATTAAATACCATTTGGAGGCATTTAATGTTCGAGCAAAAACGGCTGATTTTCGACAAAAGAGATAACACCCCCCCATTACGTCATGCTTCAGAAATGTGGAAAATGGTCCGTTTTCAAATGTTTTATTTTGGAACGTCAGTTCACATTTGTAGGTGGATCATCAGTGTTAGAGCTAAAATTAGCATGTTTATAGTGATGTTCATGCTTCCAGGGGCTCGGGAAGTGAATTAAATACTATTTGGAGGCATTTAACGTTCAATCAAAAACAGCTGATTTTTGACAAAAGAGATAACACCCCCCCATTACGTCATGCTTCAGAAATGTGGAAAATGGTCCGTTTTAAAAGGTTTTATTTTTGAATGTCAGTTCACATTTGTAGGTGGATCATCAGTGTTAGAGCTAAAATTAGCATGTTTAAAGTGATTTTCATGCTTCCAGGGGCCCTAAACACAAGATTTATGGAATGGTTAAAAGTGCATGAAAATGGCCAATTTACTCACTCTGAGTTCTCAAAAAGGGTTTCTTCACCCCGGGAAGTTAATTAAATACCATTTGGAGGCATTTAATGTTCGAGCAGAAACGGCTGATTTTCGACAAAAGAGATAACACCCCCCCATTACGTCATGCTTCAGAAATGTGGAAAATGGTCCGTTTTCAAATGTTTTATTTTGGAACGTCAGTTCACATTTGTAGGTGGATCATCAGTGTTAGAGCTAAAATTAGCATGTTTATAGTGATGTTCATGCTTCCAGGGGCTCGGGAAGTGAATTAAATACTATTTGGAGGCATTTAACGTTCAATCAAAAACAGCTGTTTTTTGACAAAAGAGATAACACCCCCCCATTACGTCATGCTTCAGAAATGTGGAAAATGGTCCGTTTTAAAATGTTTTATTTTTGAATGTCAGTTCACATTTGTAGGTGGATCATCAGTGTTGGAGCTAAAATTTGCATGTTTAAAGTGATTTTCATGCTTCCAGGGGCCCTAAACACAAGATTTATGGAATGGTTAAAAGTGCATGAAAATGGCCAATTTACTCACTCTGAGTTCTCAAAAAGGGTTTCTTCACCCCGGGAAGTTAATTAAATACCATTTGGAGGCATTTAATGTTCGAGCAAAAACGGCTGATTTTCGACAAAAGAGATAACACCCCCCCATTACGTCATGCTTCAGAAATGTGGAAAATGGTCCGTTTTCAAATGTTTTATTTTGGAACGTCAGTTCACATTTGTAGGTGGATCATCAGTGTTAGAGCTAAAATTAGCATGTTTATAGTGATGTTCATGCTTCCAGGGGCTCGGGAAGTGAATTAAATACTATTTGGAGGCATTTAATGTTCAATCAAAAACAGCTGATTTTTGACAAAAGAGATAACACCCCCCCATTACGTCATGCTTCAGAAATGTGGAAAATGGTCCGTTTTCAAATGTTTTATTTTTGAACGTCAGTTCACATTTGTAGGTGGATCATCAGTGTTAGAGCTAAAATTAGCATGTTTAAAGTGATTTTCATGCTTCCAGGGGCCCTAAACACAAGATTTATGGAATGGTTAAAAGTGCATGAAAATGGCCAATTTACTCACTCTGAGTTCTCAAAAAGGGTTTCTTCACCCCGGGAAGTTAATTAAATACCATTTGAAGGCATTTAATGTTCGAGCAAAAACGGCTGATTTTCGACAAAAGAGATAACACCCCCCCATTACGTCATGCTTCAGAAATGTGGAAAATGGTCCGTTTTCAAATGTTTTATTTTTGAACATCAGTTCACATTTGTAGGTGGATCATCAGTGTTAGAGCTAAAATTAGCATGTTTAAAGTGATTTTCATGCTTCCAGGGGCTCGGGAAGTGAATTAAATACTATTTGGAGGCATTTAATGTTCAAGCAAAAACAGCTGATTTTTGACAAAAGAGATAACACCCCCCCATTACGTCATGCTTCAGAAATGTGGAAAATGGTCCGTTTTCAAATGTTTTATTTTTGAACGTCAGTTCACATTTGTAGGTGGATCATCAGTGTTAGAGCTAAAATTAGCATGTTTAAAGTGATTTTCATGCTTCCAGGGGCCCTAAACACAAGATTTATGGAATGGTTAAAAGTGCATGAAAATGGCCAATTTACTCACTCTGAGTTCTCAAAAAGTGTTTCTTCACCCCGGGAAGTTAATTAAATACCATTTGGAGGCATTTAATGTTTGAGCAGAAACGGCTGATTTTCGACAAAAGAGATAACACCCCCCCCATTAAGTCATGCTTCAGAAATGTGGAAAATGGTCCGTTTTCAAATGTTTTATTTTGGAACGTCAGTTCACATTTGTAGGTGGATCATCAGTGTTAGAGCTAAAATTAGCATGTTTATAGTGATGTTCATGCTTCCAGGGGCTCGGGAAGTGAATTAAATACTATTTGGAGGCATTTAATGTTCAATCAAAAACAGCTGATTTTTGACAAAAGAGATAACACCCCCCCATTACGTCATGCTTCAGAAATGTGGAAAATGGTCCGTTTTAAAATGTTTTATTTTTGAATGTCAGTTCACATTTGTAGGTGGATCATCAGTGTTAGAGCTAAAATTAGCATCTTTAAAGTGATTTTCATGCTTCCAGGGGCCCTAAACACAAGATTTATGGAATGGTTAAAAGTGCATGAAAATGGCCAATTTACTCACTCTGAGTTCTCAAAAAGTGTTTCTTCACCCCGGGAAGTTAATTAAATACCATTTGGAGGCATTTAATGTTCGAGCAGAAACTGCTGATTTTCGACAAAAGAGATAACACCCCCCCCATTAAGTCATGCTTCAGAAATGTGGAAAATGGTCCGTTTTCAAATGTTTTATTTTGGAACGTCAGTTCACATTTGTAGGTGGATCATCAGTGTTAGAGCTAAAATTAGCATGTTTATAGTGATGTTCATGCTTCCAGGGGCTCGGGAAGTGAATTAAATACTATTTGGAGGCATTTAATGTTCAATCAAAAACAGCTGATTTTTGACAAAAGAGATAACACCCCCCCATTACGTCATGCTTCAGAAATGTGGAAAATGGTCCGTTTTAAAATGTTTTATTTTTGAATGTCAGTTCACATTTGTAGGTGGATCATCAGTGTTGGAGCTAAAATTAGCATGTTTAAAGTGATTTTCATGCTTCCAGGGGCCCTAAACACAAGATTTATGGAATGGTTAAAAGTGCATGAAAATGGCCAATTTACTCACTCTGCGTTCTCATAAAGGGTTTCTTCACCCCGGGAAGTTAATTAAATACCATTTGGAGGCATTTAATGTTCGAGCAAAAACGGCTGATTTTCGACAAAAGAGATAACACCCCCCCATTACGTCATGCTTCAGAAATGTGGAAAATGGTCCGTTTTCAAATGTTTTATTTTTGAACGTCAGTTCACATTTGTAGGTGGATCATCAGTGTTAGAGCTAAAATTAGCATGTTTAAAGTGATTTTCATGCTTCCAGGGGCTCGGGAAGTGAATTAAATACTATTTGGAGGCATTTAATGTTCAATCAAAAACAGCTGATTTTTGACAAAAGAGATAACACCCCCCCATTACGTCATGCTTCAGAAATGTGGAAAATGGTCCGTTTTCAAATGTTTTATTTTTGAACGTCAGTTCACATTTGTAGGTGGATCATCAGTGTTAGAGCTAAAATTAGCATGTTTAAAGTGATTTTCATGCTTCCAGGGGCCCTAAACACAAGATTTATGGAATGTTTAAAAGTGCATGAAAATGGCCAATTTACTCACTCTGAGTTCTCAAAAAGTGTTTCTTCACCCCGGGAAGTTAATTAAATACCATTTGGAGGCATTTAATGTTCGAGCAGAAACGGCTGATTTTCGACAAAAGAGATAACACCCCCCCCATTAAGTCATGCTTCAGAAATGTGGAAAATGGTCCGTTTTCAAATGTTTTATTTTGGAACGTCAGTTCACATTTGTAGGTGGATCATCAGTGTTAGAGCTAAAATTAGCATGTTTATAGTGATGTTCATGCTTCCAGGGGCTCGGGAAGTGAATTAAATACTATTTGGAGGCATTTAATGTTCAATCAAAAACAGCTGATTTTTGACAAAAGAGATAACACCCCCCCATTACGTCATGCTTCAGAAATGTGGAAAATGGTCCGTTTTCAAATGTTTTATTTTTGAACGTCAGTTCACATTTGTAGGTGGATCATCAGTGTTAGAGCTAAAATTAGCATGTTTAAAGTGATTTTCATGCTTCCAGGGGCCCTAAACACAAGATTTATGGAATGGTTAAAAGTGCATGAAAATGGCCAATTTACTCACTCTGAGTTCTCAAAAAGGGTTTCTTCACCCCGGGAAGTTAATTAAATACCATTTGAAGGCATTTAATGTTCGAGCAAAAACGGCTGATTTTCGACAAAAGAGATAACACCCCCCCATTACGTCATGCTTCAGAAATGTGGAAAATGGTCCGTTTTCAAATGTTTTATTTTTGAACATCAGTTCACATTTGTAGGTGGATCATCAGTGTTAGAGCTAAAATTAGCATGTTTAAAGTGATTTTCATGCTTCCAGGGGCTCGGGAAATGAATTAAATACTATTTGGAGGCATTTAATGTTCAATCAAAAACAGCTGATTTTTGACAAAAGAGATAACACCCCCCATTACGTCATGCTTCAGAAATGTGGAAAATGGTCCGTTTTCAAATGTTTTATTTTTTAACGTCAGTTCACATTTGTAGGTGGATCATCAGTGTTAGAGCTAAAATTAGCATGTTTAAAGTGATTTTCATGCTTCCAGGGGCCCTAAACACAAGATTTATGGAATGGTTAAAAGTGCATGAAAATGGCCAATTTACTCACTCTGAGTTCTCAAAAAGGGTTTCTTCACCCCGGGAAGTTAATTAAATACCATTTGGAGGCATTTAATGTTCGAGCAAAAACGGCTGATTTTCGACAAAAGAGATAACACCCCCCCATTACGTCATGCTTCAGAAATGTGGAAAATGGTCCGTTTTCAAATGTTTTATTTTGGAACGTCAGTTCACATTTGTAGGTGGATCATCAGTGTTAGAGCTAAAATTAGCATGTTTATAGTGATGTTCATGCTTCCAGGGGCTCGGGAAGTGAATTAAATACTATTTGGAGGCATTTAACGTTCAATCAAAAACAGCTGATTTTTGACAAAAGAGATAACACCCCCCCATTACGTCATGCTTCAGAAATGTGGAAAATGGTCCGTTTTAAAAGGTTTTATTTTTGAATGTCAGTTCACATTTGTAGGTGGATCATCAGTGTTAGAGCTAAAATTAGCATGTTTAAAGTGATTTTCATGCTTCCAGGGGCCCTAAACACAAGATTTATGGAATGGTTAAAAGTGCATGAAAATGGCCAATTTACTCACTCTGAGTTCTCAAAAAGGGTTTCTTCACCCCGGGAAGTTAATTAAATACCATTTGGAGGCATTTAATGTTCGAGCAGAAACGGCTGATTTTCGACAAAAGAGATAACACCCCCCCATTACGTCATGCTTCAGAAATGTGGAAAATGGTCCGTTTTCAAATGTTTTATTTTGGAACGTCAGTTCACATTTGTAGGTGGATCATCAGTGTTAGAGCTAAAATTAGCATGTTTATAGTGATGTTCATGCTTCCAGGGGCTCGGGAAGTGAATTAAATACTATTTGGAGGCATTTAACGTTCAATCAAAAACAGCTGTTTTTTGACAAAAGAGATAACACCCCCCCATTACGTCATGCTTCAGAAATGTGGAAAATGGTCCGTTTTAAAATGTTTTATTTTTGAATGTCAGTTCACATTTGTAGGTGGATCATCAGTGTTGGAGCTAAAATTTGCATGTTTAAAGTGATTTTCATGCTTCCAGGGGCCCTAAACACAAGATTTATGGAATGGTTAAAAGTGCATGAAAATGGCCAATTTACTCACTCTGAGTTCTCAAAAAGGGTTTCTTCACCCCGGGAAGTTAATTAAATACCATTTGGAGGCATTTAATGTTCGAGCAAAAACGGCTGATTTTCGACAAAAGAGATAACACCCCCCCATTACGTCATGCTTCAGAAATGTGGAAAATGGTCCGTTTTCAAATGTTTTATTTTTGAACGTCAGTTCACATTTGTAGGTGGATCATCAGTGTTAGAGCTAAAATTAGCATGTTTAAAGTGATTTTCATGCTTCCAGGGGCTCGGGAAGTGAATTAAATACTATTTGGAGGCATTTAATGTTCAAGCAAAAACAGCTGATTTTTGACAAAAGAGATAACACCCCCCCATTACGTCATGCTTCAGAAATGTGGAAAATGGTCCGTTTTCAAATGTTTTATTTTTGAACGTCAGTTCACATTTGTAGGTGGATCATCAGTGTTAGAGCTAAAATTAGCATGTTTAAAGTGATTTTCATGCTTCCAGGGGCCCTAAACACAAGATTTATGGAATGGTTAAAAGTGCATGAAAATGGCCAATTTACTCACTCTGAGTTCTCAAAAAGTGTTTCTTCACCCCGGGAAGTTAATTAAATACCATTTGGAGGCATTTAATGTTTGAGCAGAAACGGCTGATTTTCGACAAAAGAGATAACACCCCCCCCATTAAGTCATGCTTCAGAAATGTGGAAAATGGTCCGTTTTCAAATGTTTTATTTTGGAACGTCAGTTCACATTTGTAGGTGGATCATCAGTGTTAGAGCTAAAATTAGCATGTTTATAGTGATGTTCATGCTTCCAGGGGCTCGGGAAGTGAATTAAATACTATTTGGAGGCATTTAATGTTCAATCAAAAACAGCTGATTTTTGACAAAAGAGATAACACCCCCCCATTACGTCATGCTTCAGAAATGTGGAAAATGGTCCGTTTTAAAATGTTTTATTTTTGAATGTCAGTTCACATTTGTAGGTGGATCATCAGTGTTGGAGCTAAAATTAGCATGTTTAAAGTGATTTTCATGCTTCCAGGGGCCCTAAACACAAGATTTATGGAATGGTTAAAAGTGCATGAAAATGGCCAATTTACTCACTCTGAGTTCTCAAAAAGGGTTTCTTCACCCCGGGAAGTTAATTAAATACCATTTGGAGGCATTTAATGTTCGAGCAAAAACGGCTGATTTTCGACAAAAGAGATAACACCCCCCCATTACGTCATGCTTCAGAAATGTGGAAAATGGTCCGTTTTCAAATGTTTTATTTTTGAACGTCAGTTCACATTTGTAGGTGGATCATCAGTGTTAGAGCTAAAATTAGCATGTTTAAAGTGATTTTCATGCTTCCAGGGGCTCGGGAAGTGAATTAAATACTATTTGGAGGCATTTAATGTTCAAGCAAAAACAGCTGATTTTTGACAAAAGAGATAACACCCCCCCATTACGTCATGCTTCAGAAATGTGGAAAATGGTCCGTTTTCAAATGTTTTATTTTTGAACGTCAGTTCACATTTGTAGGTGGATCATCAGTGTTAGAGCTAAAATTAGCATGTTTAAAGTGATTTTCATGCTTCCAGGGGCCCTAAACACAAGATTTATGGAATGGTTAAAAGTGCATGAAAATGGCCAATTTACTCACTCTGAGTTCTCAAAAAGGGTTTCTTCACCCCGGGAAGTTAATTAAATACCATTTGGAGGCATTTAATGTTTGAGCAAAAACTGCTGATTTTCGACAAAAGAGATAACACCCCCCATTACGTCATGCTTCAGAAATGTGGAAAATGGTCTGTTTTCAAATGTTTTTATTTTTGAACGTCAGTTCACATTTGTAGGTGGACCATCAGTGTTAGAGCTAAAATTAGCATCTTTAAAGTGATTTTCATGCTTCCAGGGGCCCTAAACACAAGATTTATGGAATGGTTAAAAGTGCATGAAAATGGCCAATTTACTCACTCTGAGTTCTCAAAAAGTGTTTCTTCACCCCGGGAAGTTAATTAAATACCATTTGGAGGCATTTAATGTTCGAGCAGAAACGGCTGATTTTCGACAAAAGAGATAACACCCCCCCCATTAAGTCATGCTTCAGAAATGTGGAAAATGGTCCGTTTTCAAATGTTTTATTTTGGAACGTCAGTTCACATTAGTAGGTGGATCATCAGTGTTAGAGCTAAAATTAGCATGTTTATAGTGATGTTCATGCTTCCAGGGGCTCGGGAAGTGAATTAAATACTATTTGGAGGCATTTAATGTTCAATCAAAAACAGCTGATTTTTGACAAAAGAGATAACACCCCCCCATTACGTCATGCTTCAGAAATGTGGAAAATGGTCCGTTTTAAAATGTTTTATTTTTGAATGTCAGTTCACATTTGTAGGTGGATCATCAGTGTTGGAGCTAAAATTAGCATGTTTAAAGTGATTTTCATGCTTCCAGGGGCCCTAAACACAAGATTTATGGAATGGTTAAAAGTGCATGAAAATGGCCAATTTACTCACTCTGAGTTCTCAAAAAGGGTTTCTTCACCCCGGGAAGTTAATTAAATACCATTTGGAGGCATTTAATGTTCGAGCAAAAACGGCTGATTTTCGACAAAAGAGATAACACCCCCCCATTACGTCATGCTTCAGAAATGTGGAAAATGGTCCGTTTTCAAATGTTTTATTTTTGAACGTCAGTTCACATTTGTAGGTGGATCATCAGTGTTAGAGCTAAAATGCTAAAATTAGCATGTTTAAAGTGATTGTCATGCTTCCAGGGGCTCGGGAAGTGAATTAAATACTATTTGGAGGCATTTAATGTTCAATCAAAAACAGCTGATTTTTGACAAAAGAGATAACACCCCCCCATTACGTCATGCTTCAGAAATGTGGAAAATGGTCCGTTTTCAAATGTTTTATTTTTGAACGTCAGTTCACATTTGTAGGTGGATCATCAGTGTTAGAGCTAAAATTAGCATGTTTAAAGTGATTTTCATGCTTCCAGGGGCCCTAAACACAAGATTTATGGAATGTTTAAAAGTGCATGAAAATGGCCAATTTACTCACTCTGAGTTCTCAAAAAGGGTTTCTTCACCCCGGGAAGTTAATTAAATACCATTTGGAGGCACTTAATGTTCGAGCAAAAACTGCTGATTTTCGACAAAAGAGATAACACCCCCCATTACGTCATGCTTCAGAAATGTGGAAAATGATCCGTTTTCAAATGTTTTATTTTTGAACGTCAGTTCACATTTGTAGGTGGATCATCAGTGTTAGAGCTAAAATTAGCATGTTTAAAGTGATTTTCATGCTTCCAGGGGCACTAAACACAAGATTTATGGAATGGTTAAAAGTGCATGAAAATGGCCAATTTACTCACTCTGAGTTCTCAAAAAGTGTTTCTTCACCCCGGGAAGTTAATTAAATACCATTTGGAGGCATTTAATGTTCGAGCAGAAACGGCTGATTTTCGACAAAAGAGATAACACCCCCCCCATTAAGTCATGCTTCAGAAATGTGGAAAATGGTCCGTTTTCAAATGTTTTATTTTGGAACGTCAGTTCACATTTGTAGGTGGATCATCAGTGTTAGAGCTAAAATTAGCATGTTTATAGTGATGTTCATGCTTCCAGGGGCTCGGGAAGTGAATTAAATACTATTTGGAGGCATTTAATGTTCAATCAAAAACAGCTGATTTTTGACAAAAGAGATAACACCCCCCCATTACGTCATGCTTCAGAAATGTGGAAAATGGTCCGTTTTCAAATGTTTTATTTTTGAACGTCAGTTCACATTTGTAGGTGGATCATCAGTGTTAGAGCTAAAATTAGCATGTTTAAAGTGATTTTCATGCTTCCAGGGGCCCTAAACACAAGATTTATGGAATGGTTAAAAGTGCATGAAAATGGCCAATTTACTCACTCTGAGTTCTCAAAAAGGGTTTCTTCACCCCGGGAAGTTAATTAAATACCATTTGAAGGCATTTAATGTTCGAGCAAAAACGGCTGATTTTCGACAAAAGAGATAACACCCCCCCATTACGTCATGCTTCAGAAATGTGGAAAATGGTCCGTTTTCAAATGTTTTATTTTTGAACATCAGTTCACATTTGTAGGTGGATCATCAGTGTTAGAGCTAAAATTAGCATGTTTAAAGTGATTTTCATGCTTCCAGGGGCTCGGGAAATGAATTAAATACTATTTGGAGGCATTTAATGTTCAATCAAAAACAGCTGATTTTTGACAAAAGAGATAACACCCCCCATTACGTCATGCTTCAGAAATGTGGAAAATGGTCCGTTTTCAAATGTTTTATTTTTTAACGTCAGTTCACATTTGTAGGTGGATCATCAGTGTTAGAGCTAAAATTAGCATGTTTAAAGTGATTTTCATGCTTCCAGGGGCCCTAAACACAAGATTTATGGAATGGTTAAAAGTGCATGAAAATGGCCAATTTACTCACTCTGAGTTCTCAAAAAGGGTTTCTTCACCCCGGGAAGTTAATTAAATACCATTTGGAGGCATTTAATGTTCGAGCAAAAACGGCTGATTTTCGACAAAAGAGATAACACCCCCCCATTACGTCATGCTTCAGAAATGTGGAAAATGGTCCGTTTTCAAATGTTTTATTTTGGAACGTCAGTTCACATTTGTAGGTGGATCATCAGTGTTAGAGCTAAAATTAGCATGTTTATAGTGATGTTCATGCTTCCAGGGGCTCGGGAAGTGAATTAAATACTATTTGGAGGCATTTAACGTTCAATCAAAAACAGCTGATTTTTGACAAAAGAGATAACACCCCCCCCATTACGTCATGCTTCAGAAATGTGGAAAATGGTCCGTTTTAAAATGTTTTATTTTTGAATGTCAGTTCACATTTGTAGGTGGATCATCAGTGTTAGAGCTAAAATTAGCATGTTTAAAGTGATTTTCATGCTTCCAGGGGCCCTAAACACAAGATTTATGGAATGGTTAAAAGTGCATGAAAATGGCCAATTTACTCACTCTGAGTTCTCAAAAAGGGTTTCTTCACCCCGGGAAGTTAATTAAATACCATTTGGAGGCATTTAATGTTCGAGCAGAAACGGCTGATTTTCGACAAAAGAGATAACACCCCCCCATTACGTCATGCTTCAGAAATGTGGAAAATGGTCCGTTTTCAAATGTTTTATTTTGGAACGTCAGTTCACATTTGTAGGTGTATCATCAGTGTTAGAGCTAAAATTAGCATGTTTATAGTGATGTTCATGCTTCCAGGGGCTCGGGAAGTGAATTAAATACTATTTGGAGGCATTTAACGTTCAATCAAAAACAGCTGATTTTTGACAAAAGAGATAACACCCCCCCATTACGTCATGCTTCAGAAATGTGGAAAATGGTCCGTTTTAAAATGTTTTATTTTTGAATGTCAGTTCACATTTGTAGGTGGATCATCAGTGTTGGAGCTAAAATTTGCATGTTTAAAGTGATTTTCATGCTTCCAGGGGCCCTAAACACAAGATTTATGGAATGGTTAAAAGTGCATGAAAATGGCCAATTTACTCACTCTGAGTTCTCAAAAAGGGTTTCTTCACCCCGGGAAGTTAATTAAATACCATTTGGAGGCATTTAATGTTCGAGCAAAAACGGCTGATTTTCGACAAAAGAGATAACACCCCCCCATTACGTCATGCTTCAGAAATGTGGAAAATGGTCCGTTTTCAAATGTTTTATTTTTGAACGTCAGTTCACATTTGTAGGTGGATCATCAGTGTTAGAGCTAAAATTAGCATGTTTAAAGTGATTTTCATGCTTCCAGGGGCTCGGGAAGTGAATTAAATACTATTTGGAGGCATTTAATGTTCAAGCAAAAACAGCTGATTTTTGACAAAAGAGATAACACCCCCCCATTACGTCATGCTTCAGAAATGTGGAAAATGGTCCGTTTTCAAATGTTTTATTTTTGAACGTCAGTTCACATTTGTAGGTGGATCATCAGTGTTAGAGCTAAAATTAGCATGTTTAAAGTGATTTTCATGCTTCCAGGGGCCCTAAACACAAGATTTATGGAATGGTTAAAAGTGCATGAAAATGGCCAATTTACTCACTCTGAGTTCTCAAAAAGTGTTTCTTCACCCCGGGAAGGTAATTAAATACCATTTGGAGGCATTTAATGTTTGAGCAGAAACGGCTGATTTTCGACAAAAGAGATAACACCCCCCCCATTAAGTCATGCTTCAGAAATGTGGAAAATGGTCCGTTTTCAAATGTTTTATTTTGGAACGTCAGTTCACATTTGTAGGTGGATCATCAGTGTTAGAGCTAAAATTAGCATGTTTATAGTGATGTTCATGCTTCCAGGGGCTCGGGAAGTGAATTAAATACTATTTGGAGGCATTTAATGTTCAATCAAAAACAGCTGATTTTTGACAAAAGAGATAACACCCCCCCATTACGTCATGCTTCAGAAATGTGGAAAATGGTCCGTTTTAAAATGTTTTATTTTTGAATGTCAGTTCACATTTGTAGGTGGATCATCAGTGTTAGAGCTAAAATTAGCATCTTTAAAGTGATTTTCATGCTTCCAGGGGCCCTAAACACAAGATTTATGGAATGGTTAAAAGTGCATGAAAATGGCCAATTTACTCACTCTGAGTTCTCAAAAAGTGTTTCTTCACCCCGGGAAGTTAATTAAATACCATTTGGAGGCATTTAATGTTCGAGCAGAAACTGCTGATTTTCGACAAAAGAGATAACACCCCCCCCATTAAGTCATGCTTCAGAAATGTGGAAAATGGTCCGTTTTCAAATGTTTTATTTTGGAACGTCAGTTCACATTTGTAGGTGGATCATCAGTGTTAGAGCTAAAATTAGCATGTTTATAGTGATGTTCATGCTTCCAGGGGCTCGGGAAGTGAATTAAATACTATTTGGAGGCATTTAATGTTCAATCAAAAACAGCTGATTTTTGACAAAAGAGATAACACCCCCCCATTACGTCATGCTTCAGAAATGTGGAAAATGGTCCGTTTTAAAATGTTTTATTTTTGAATGTCAGTTCACATTTGTAGGTGGATCATCAGTGTTGGAGCTAAAATTAGCATGTTTAAAGTGATTTTCATGCTTCCAGGGGCCCTAAACACAAGATTTATGGAATGGTTAAAAGTGCATGAAAATGGCCAATTTACTCACTCTGCATTCTCAAAAAGGGTTTCTTCACCCCGGGAAGTTAATTAAATACCATTTGGAGGCATTTAATGTTCGAGCAAAAACGGCTGATTTTCGACAAAAGAGATAACACCCCCCCATTACGTCATGCTTCAGAAATGTGGAAAATGGTCCGTTTTCAAATGTTTTATTTTTGAACGTCAGTTCACATTTGTAGGTGGATCATCAGTGTTAGAGCTAAAATTAGCATGTTTAAAGTGATTTTCATGCTTCCAGGGGCTCGGGAAGTGAATTAAATACTATTTGGAGGCATTTAATGTTCAATCAAAAACAGCTGATTTTTGACAAAAGAGATAACACCCCCCCATTACGTCATGCTTCAGAAATGTGGAAAATGGTCCGTTTTCAAATGTTTTATTTTTGAACGTCAGTTCACATTTGTAGGTGGATCATCAGTGTTAGAGCTAAAATTAGCATGTTTAAAGTGATTTTCATGCTTCCAGGGGCCCTAAACACAAGATTTATGGAATGTTTAAAAGTGCATGAAAATGGCCAATTTACTCACTCTGAGTTCTCAAAAAGTGTTTCTTCACCCCGGGAAGTTAATTAAATACCATTTGGAGGCATTTAATGTTCGAGCAGAAACGGCTGATTTTCGACAAAAGAGATAACACCCCCCCCATTAAGTCATGCTTCAGAAATGTGGAAAATGGTCCGTTTTCAAATGTTTTATTTTGGAACGTCAGTTCACATTTGTAGGTGGATCATCAGTGTTAGAGCTAAAATTAGCATGTTTATAGTGATGTTCATGCTTCCAGGGGCTCGGGAAGTGAATTAAATACTATTTGGAGGCATTTAATGTTCAATCAAAAACAGCTGATTTTTGACAAAAGAGATAACACCCCCCCATTACGTCATGCTTCAGAAATGTGGAAAATGGTCCGTTTTCAAATGTTTTATTTTTGAACGTCAGTTCACATTTGTAGGTGGATCATCAGTGTTAGAGCTAAAATTAGCATGTTTAAAGTGATTTTCATGCTTCCAGGGGCCCTAAACACAAGATTTATGGAATGGTTAAAAGTGCATGAAAATGGCCAATTTACTCACTCTGAGTTCTCAAAAAGGGTTTCTTCACCCCGGGAAGTTAATTAAATACCATTTGAAGGCATTTAATGTTCGAGCAAAAACGGCTGATTTTCGACAAAAGAGATAACACCCCCCCATTACGTCATGCTTCAGAAATGTGGAAAATGGTCCGTTTTCAAATGTTTTATTTTTGAACATCAGTTCACATTTGTAGGTGGATCATCAGTGTTAGAGCTAAAATTAGCATGTTTAAAGTGATTTTCATGCTTCCAGGGGCTCGGGAAATGAATTAAATACTATTTGGAGGCATTTAATGTTCAATCAAAAACAGCTGATTTTTGACAAAAGAGATAACACCCCCCATTACGTCATGCTTCAGAAATGTGGAAAATGGTCCGTTTTCAAATGTTTTATTTTTTAACGTCAGTTCACATTTGTAGGTGGATCATCAGTGTTAGAGCTAAAATTAGCATGTTTAAAGTGATTTTCATGCTTCCAGGGGTCCTAAACACAAGATTTATGGAATGGTTAAAAGTGCATGAAAATGGCCAATTTACTCACTCTGAGTTCTCAAAAAGGGTTTCTTCACCCCGGGAAGTTAATTAAATACCATTTGGAGGCATTTAATGTTCGAGCAAAAACGGCTGATTTTCGACAAAAGAGATAACACCCCCCCATTACGTCATGCTTCAGAAATGTGGAAAATGGTCCGTTTTCAAATGTTTTATTTTGGAACGTCAGTTCACATTTGTAGGTGGATCATCAGTGTTAGAGCTAAAATTAGCATGTTTATAGTGATGTTCATGCTTCCAGGGGCTCGGGAAGTGAATTAAATACTATTTGGAGGCATTTAACGTTCAATCAAAAACAGCTGATTTTTGACAAAAGAGATAACACCCCCCCATTACGTCATGCTTCAGAAATGTGGAAAATGGTCCGTTTTAAAAGGTTTTATTTTTGAATGTCAGTTCACATTTGTAGGTGGATCATCAGTGTTAGAGCTAAAATTAGCATGTTTAAAGTGATTTTCATGCTTCCAGGGGCCCTAAACACAAGATTTATGGAATGGTTAAAAGTGCATGAAAATGGCCAATTTACTCACTCTGAGTTCTCAAAAAGGGTTTCTTCACCCCGGGAAGTTAATTAAATACCATTTGGAGGCATTTAATGTTCGAGCAGAAACGGCTGATTTTCGACAAAAGAGATAACACCCCCCCATTACGTCATGCTTCAGAAATGTGGAAAATGGTCCGTTTTCAAATGTTTTATTTTGGAACGTCAGTTCACATTTGTAGGTGGATCATCAGTGTTAGAGCTAAAATTAGCATGTTTATAGTGATGTTCATGCTTCCAGGGGCTCGGGAAGTGAATTAAATACTATTTGGAGGCATTTAACGTTCAATCAAAAACAGCTGTTTTTTGACAAAAGAGATAACACCCCCCCATTACGTCATGCTTCAGAAATGTGGAAAATGGTCCGTTTTAAAATGTTTTATTTTTGAATGTCAGTTCACATTTGTAGGTGGATCATCAGTGTTGGAGCTAAAATTTGCATGTTTAAAGTGATTTTCATGCTTCCAGGGGCCCTAAACACAAGATTTATGGAATGGTTAAAAGTGCATGAAAATGGCCAATTTACTCACTCTGAGTTCTCAAAAAGGGTTTCTTCACCCCGGGAAGTTAATTAAATACCATTTGGAGGCATTTAATGTTCGAGCAAAAACGGCTGATTTTCGACAAAAGAGATAACACCCCCCCATTACGTCATGCTTCAGAAATGTGGAAAATGGTCCGTTTTCAAATGTTTTATTTTTGAACGTCAGTTCACATTTGTAGGTGGATCATCAGTGTTAGAGCTAAAATTAGCATGTTTAAAGTGATTTTCATGCTTCCAGGGGCTCGGGAAGTGAATTAAATACTATTTGGAGGCATTTAATGTTCAAGCAAAAACAGCTGATTTTTGACAAAAGAGATAACACCCCCCCATTACGTCATGCTTCAGAAATGTGGAAAATGGTCCGTTTTCAAATGTTTTATTTTTGAACGTCAGTTCACATTTGTAGGTGGATCATCAGTGTTAGAGCTAAAATTAGCATGTTTAAAGTGATTTTCATGCTTCCAGGGGCCCTAAACACAAGATTTATGGAATGGTTAAAAGTGCATGAAAATGGCCAATTTACTCACTCTGAGTTCTCAAAAAGTGTTTCTTCACCCCGGGAAGTTAATTAAATACCATTTGGAGGCATTTAATGTTTGAGCAGAAACGGCTGATTTTCGACAAAAGAGATAACACCCCCCCCATTAAGTCATGCTTCAGAAATGTGGAAAATGGTCCGTTTTCAAATGTTTTATTTTGGAACGTCAGTTCACATTTGTAGGTGGATCATCAGTGTTAGAGCTAAAATTAGCATGTTTATAGTGATGTTCATGCTTCCAGGGGCTCGGGAAGTGAATTAAATACTATTTGGAGGCATTTAATGTTCAATCAAAAACAGCTGATTTTTGACAAAAGAGATAACACCCCCCCATTACGTCATGCTTCAGAAATGTGGAAAATGGTCCGTTTTAAAATGTTTTATTTTTGAATGTCAGTTCACATTTGTAGGTGGATCATCAGTGTTGGAGCTAAAATTAGCATGTTTAAAGTGATTTTCATGCTTCCAGGGGCCCTAAACACAAGATTTATGGAATGGTTAAAAGTGCATGAAAATGGCCAATTTACTCACTCTGAGTTCTCAAAAAGGGTTTCTTCACCCCGGGAAGTTAATTAAATACCATTTGGAGGCATTTAATGTTCGAGCAAAAACGGCTGATTTTCGACAAAAGAGATAACACCCCCCCATTACGTCATGCTTCAGAAATGTGGAAAATGGTCCGTTTTCAAATGTTTTATTTTTGAACGTCAGTTCACATTTGTAGGTGGATCATCAGTGTTAGAGCTAAAATTAGCATGTTTAAAGTGATTTTCATGCTTCCAGGGGCTCGGGAAGTGAATTAAATACTATTTGGAGGCATTTAATGTTCAAGCAAAAACAGCTGATTTTTGACAAAAGAGATAACACCCCCCCATTACGTCATGCTTCAGAAATGTGGAAAATGGTCCGTTTTCAAATGTTTTATTTTTGAACGTCAGTTCACATTTGTAGGTGGATCATCAGTGTTAGAGCTAAAATTAGCATGTTTAAAGTGATTTTCATGCTTCCAGGGGCCCTAAACACAAGATTTATGGAATGGTTAAAAGTGCATGAAAATGGCCAATTTACTCACTCTGAGTTCTCAAAAAGGGTTTCTTCACCCCGGGAAGTTAATTAAATACCATTTGGAGGCATTTAATGTTTGAGCAAAAACTGCTGATTTTCGACAAAAGAGATAACACCCCCCATTACGTCATGCTTCAGAAATGTGGAAAATGGTCTGTTTTCAAATGTTTTTATTTTTGAACGTCAGTTCACATTTGTAGGTGGACCATCAGTGTTAGAGCTAAAATTAGCATCTTTAAAGTGATTTTCATGCTTCCAGGGGCCCTAAACACAAGATTTATGGAATGGTTAAAAGTGCATGAAAATGACCAATTTACTCACTCTGAGTTCTCAAAAAGTGTTTCTTCACCCCGGGAAGTTAATTAAATACCATTTGGAGGCATTTAATGTTCGAGCAGAAACGGCTGATTTTCGACAAAAGAGATAACACCCCCCCCATTAAGTCATGCTTCAGAAATGTGGAAAATGGTCCGTTTTCAAATGTTTTATTTTGGAACGTCAGTTCACATTTGTAGGTGGATCATCAGTGTTAGAGCTAAAATTAGCATGTTTATAGTGATGTTCATGCTTCCAGGGGCTCGGGAAGTGAATTAAATACTATTTGGAGGCATTTAATGTTCAATCAAAAACAGCTGATTTTTGACAAAAGAGATAACACCCCCCCATTACGTCATGCTTCAGAAATGTGGAAAATGGTCCGTTTTAAAATGTTTTATTTTTGAATGTCAGTTCACATTTGTAGGTGGATCATCAGTGTTGGAGCTAAAATTAGCATGTTTAAAGTGATTTTCATGCTTCCAGGGGCCCTAAACACAAGATTTATGGAATGGTTAAAAGTGCATGAAAATGGCCAATTTACTCACTCTGAGTTCTCAAAAAGGGTTTCTTCACCCCGGGAAGTTAATTAAATACCATTTGGAGGCATTTAATGTTCGAGCAAAAACGGCTGATTTTCGACAAAAGAGATAACACCCCCCCATTACGTCATGCTTCAGAAATGTGGAAAATGGTCCGTTTTCAAATGTTTTATTTTTGAACATCAGTTCACATTTGTAGGTGGATCATCAGTGTTAGAGCTAAAATGCTAAAATTAGCATGTTTAAAGTGATTGTCATGCTTCCAGGGGCTCGGGAAGTGAATTAAATACTATTTGGAGGCATTTAATGTTCAATCAAAAACAGCTGATTTTTGACAAAAGAGATAACACCCCCCCATTACGTCATGCTTCAGAAATGTGGAAAATGGTCCGTTTTCAAATGTTTTATTTTTGAACGTCAGTTCACATTTGTAGGTGGATCATCAGTGTTAGAGCTAAAATTAGCATGTTTAAAGTGATTTTCATGCTTCCAGGGGCCCTAAACACAAGATTTATGGAATGTTTAAAAGTGCATGAAAATGGCCAATTTACTCACTCTGAGTTCTCAAAAAGGGTTTCTTCACCCCGGGAAGTTAATTAAATACCATTTGGAGGCACTTAATGTTCGAGCAAAAACTGCTGATTTTCGACAAAAGAGATAACACCCCCCCATTAAGTCATGCTTCAGAAATGTGGAAAATGGTCCGTTTTCAAATGTTTTATTTTGGAACGTCAGTTCACATTTGTAGGTGGATCATCAGTGTTAGAGCTAAAATTAGCATGTTTATAGTGATGTTCATGCTTCCAGGGGCTCGGGAAGTGAATTAAATACTATTTGGAGGCATTTAATGTTCAATCAAAAACAGCTGATTTTTGACAAAAGAGATAACACCCCCCCATTACGTCATGCTTCAGAAATGTGGAAAATGGTCCTTTTTAAAATGTTTTATTTTTGAATGTCAGTTCACATTTGTAGGTGGATCATCAGTGTTGGAGCTAAAATTAGCATGTTTAAAGTGATTTTCATGCTTCCAGGGGCCCTAAACACAAGATTTATGGAATGGTTAAAAGTGCATGAAAATGGCCAATTTACTCACTCTGAGTTCTCAAAAAGGGTTTCTTCACCCCGGGAAGTTAATTAAATACCATTTGGAGGCATTTAATGTTCGAGCAAAAACGGCTGATTTTCGACAAAAGAGATAACACCCCCCCATTACGTCATGCTTCAGAAATGTGGAAAATGGTCCGTTTTCAAATGTTTTATTTTTGAACGTCAGTTCACATTTGTAGGTGGATCATCAGTGTTAGAGCTAAAATTAGCATGTTTAAAGTGATTTTCATGCTTCCAGGGGCTCGGGAAGTGAATTAAATACTATTTGGAGGCATTTAATGTTCAAGCAAAAACAGCTGATTTTTGACAAAAGAGATAACAGCCCCCCATTACGTCATGCTTCAGAAATGTGGAAAATGGTCCGTTTTCAAATGTTTTTATTTTTGAACGTCAGTTCACATTTGTAGGTGGATCATCAGTGTTAGAGCTAAAATTAGCATCTTTAAAGCGATTTTCATGCTTCCAGGGGCCCTAAACACAAGATTTATGGAATGGTTAAAAGTGCATGAAAATGGCCAATTTACTCACTCTGAGTTCTCAAAAAGTGTTTCTTCACCCCGGGAAGTTAATTAAATACCATTTGGAGGCATTTAATGTTTGAGCAGAAACGGCTGATTTTCGACAAAAGAGATAACACCCCCCCCATTAAGTCATGCTTCAGAAATGTGGAAAATGGTCCGTTTTCAAATGTTTTATTTTGGAACGTCAGTTCACATTTGTAGGTGGATCATCAGTGTTAGAGCTAAAATTAGCATGTTTATAGTGATGTTCATGCTTCCAGGGGCTCGGGAAGTGAATTAAATACTATTTGGAGGCATTTAATGTTCAATCAAAAACAGCTGATTTTTGACAAAAGAGATAACACCCCCCCATTACGTCATGCTTCAGAAATGTGGAAAATGGTCCGTTTTAAAATGTTTTATTTTTGAATGTCAGTTCACATTTGTAGGTGGATCATCAGTGTTGGAGCTAAAATTAGCATGTTTAAAGTGATTTTCATGCTTCCAGGGGCCCTAAACACAAGATTTATGGAATGGTTAAAAGTGCATGAAAATGGCCAATTTACTCACTCTGAGTTCTCAAAAAGGGTTTCTTCACCCCGGGAAGTTAATTAAATACCATTTGGAGGCATTTAATGTTCGAGCAAAAACGGCTGATTTTCGACAAAAGAGATAACACCCCCCCATTACGTCATGCTTCAGAAATGTGGAAAATGGTCCGTTTTCAAATGTTTTATTTTTGAACGTCAGTTCACATTTGTAGGTGGATCATCAGTGTTAGAGCTAAAATTAGCATGTTTAAAGTGATTTTCATGCTTCCAGGGGCTCGTGAAGTGAATTAAATACTATTTGGAGGCATTTAATGTTCAAGCAAAAACAGCTGATTTTTGACAAAAGAGATAACACCCCCCCATTACGTCATGCTTCAGAAATGTGGAAAATGGTCCGTTTTCAAATGTTTTATTTTTGAACGTCAGTTCACATTTGTAGGTGGATCATCAGTGTTAGAGCTAAAATTAGCATGTTTAAAGTGATTTTCATGCTTCCAGGGGCCCTAAACACAAGATTTATGGAATGGTTAAAAGTGCATGAAAATGGCCAATTTACTCACTCTGAGTTCTCAAAAAGGGTTTCTTCACCCCGGGAAGTTAATTAAATACCATTTGGAGATTTGGAGGCATTTAATGTTTGAGCAAAAACTGCTGATTTTCGACAAAAGAGATAACACCCCCCATTACGTCATGCTTCAGAAATGTGGAAAATGGTCTGTTTTCAAATGTTTTTATTTTTGAACGTCAGTTCACATTTGTAGGTGGACCATCAGTGTTAGAGCTAAAATTAGCATCTTTAAAGTGATTTTCATGCTTCCAGGGGCCCTAAACACAAGATTTATGGAATGGTTAAAAGTGCATGAAAATGGCCAATTTACTCACTCTGAGTTCTCAAAAAGTGTTTCTTCACCCCGGGAAGTTAATTAAATACCATTTGGAGGCATTTAATGTTCGAGCAGAAACGGCTGATTTTCGACAAAAGAGATAACACCCCCCCCATTAAGTCATGCTTCAGAAATGTGGAAAATGGTCCGTTTTCAAATGTTTTATTTTGGAACGTCAGTTCACATTTGTAGGTGGATCATCAGTGTTAGAGCTAAAATTAGCATGTTTATAGTGATGTTCATGCTTCCAGGGGCTCGGGAAGTGAATTAAATACTATTTGGAGGCATTTAATGTTCAATCAAAAACAGCTGATTTTTGACAAAAGAGATAACACCCCCCCATTACGTCATGCTTCAGAAATGTGGAAAATGGTCCGTTTTAAAATGTTTTATTTTTGAATGTCAGTTCACATTTGTAGGTGGATCATCAGTGTTGGAGCTAAAATTAGCATGTTTAAAGTGATTTTCATGCTTCCAGGGGCCCTAAACACAAGATTTATGGAATGGTTAAAAGTGCATGAAAATGGCCAATTTACTCACTCTGAGTTCTCAAAAAGGGTTTCTTCACCCCGGGAAGTTAATTAAATACCATTTGGAGGCATTTAATGTTCGAGCAAAAACGGCTGATTTTCGACAAAAGAGATAACACCCCCCCATTACGTCATGCTTCAGAAATGTGGAAAATGGTCCGTTTTCAAATGTTTTATTTTTGAACGTCAGTTCACATTTGTAGGTGGATCATCAGTGTTAGAGCTAAAATTAGTATGTTTAAAGTGATTGTCATGCTTCCAGGGGCTCGGGAAGTGAATTAAATACTATTTGGAGGCATTTAATGTTCAATCAAAAACAGCTGATTTTTGACAAAAGAGATAACACCCCCCCATTACGTCATGCTTCAGAAATGTGGAAAATGGTCCGTTTTCAAATGTTTTATTTTTGAACGTCAGTTCACATTTGTAGGTGGATCATCAGTGTTAGAGCTAAAATTAGCATGTTTAAAGTGATTTTCATGCTTCCAGGGGCCCTAAACACAAGATTTATGGAATGTTTAAAAGTGCATGAAAATGGCCAATTTACTCACTCTGAGTTCTCAAAAAGGGTTTCTTCACCCCGGGAAGTTAATTAAATACCATTTGGAGGCACTTAATGTTCGAGCAAAAACTGCTGATTTTCGACAAAAGAGATAACACCCCCCATTACGTCATGCTTCAGAAATGTGGAAAATGATCCGTTTTCAAATGTTTTATTTTTGAACGTCAGTTCACATTTGTAGGTGGATCATCAGTGTTAGAGCTAAAATTAGCATGTTTAAAGTGATTTTCATGCTTCCAGGGGCACTAAACACAAGATTTATGGAATGGTTAAAAGTGCATGAAAATGGCCAATTTACTCACTCTGAGTTCTCAAAAAGGGTTTCTTCACCCCGGGAAGTTAATTAAATACCATTTGGAGGCATTTAATGTTCGAGCAGAAACGGCTGATTTTCGACAAAAGAGATAACACCCCCCCATTACGTCATGCTTCAGAAATGTGGAAAATGGTCCGTTTTCAAATGTTTTATTTTGGAACGTCAGTTCACATTTGTAGGTGGATCATCAGTGTTAGAGCTAAAATTAGCATGTTTATAGTGATGTTCATGCTTCCAGGGGCTCGGGAAGTGAATTAAATACTATTTGGAGGCATTTAACGTTCAATCAAAAACAGCAGATTTTTGACAAAAGAGATAACACCCCCCCATTACGTCATGCTTCAGAAATGTGGAAAATGGTCCGTTTTAAAATGTTTTATTTTTGAATGTCAGTTCACATTTGTAGGTGGATCATCAGTGTTGGAGCTAAAATTAGCATGTTTAAAGTGATTTTCATGCTTCCAGGGGCCCTAAACACAAGATTTATGGAATGGTTAAAAGTGCATGAAAATGGCCAATTTACTCACTCTGAGTTCTCAAAAAGGGTTTCTTCACCCCGGGAAGTTAATTAAATACCATTTGGAGGCATTTAATGTTCGAGCAAAAACTGCTGATTTTCGACAAAAGAGATAACACCCCCCCATTACGTCATGCTTCAGAAATGTGGAAAATGGTCCGTTTTCAAATGTTTTATTTTTGAACGTCAGTTCACATTAATAGGTGGATCATCAGTGTTAGAGCTAAAATTAGCATGTTTAAAGTGATTTTCATGCTTCCAGGGGCTCGGGAAGTGAATTAAATACTATTTGGAGGCATTTAATGTTCAAGCAAAAACAGCTGATTTTTGACAAAAGAGATAACACCCCCCCATTACGTCATGCTTCAGAAATGTGGAAAATGGTCCGTTTTCAAATGATTTATTTTTGAACGTCAGTTCACATTTGTAGGTGGATCATCAGTGTTAGAGCTAAAATTAGCATGTTTAAAGTGATTTTCATGCTTCCAGGGGCCCTAAACACAAGATTTATGGAATGGTTAAAAGTGCATGAAAATGGCCAATTTACTCACTCTGAGTTCTCAAAAAGTGTTTCTTCACCCCGGGAAGTTAATTAAATACCATTTGGAGGCATTTAATGTTTGAGCAGAAACGGCTGATTTTCGACAAAAGAGATAACACCCCCCCATTAAGTCATGCTTCAGAAATGTGGAAAATGGTCCGTTTTCAAATGTTTTATTTTGGAACGTCAGTTCACATTTGTAGGTGGATCATCAGTGTTAGAGCTAAAATTAGCATGTTTATAGTGATGTTCATGCTTCCAGGGGCTCGGGAAGTGAATTAAATACTATTTGGAGGCATTTAATGTTCAATCAAAAACAGCTGATTTTTGACAAAAGAGATAACACCCCCCCCATTACGTCATGCTTCAGAAATGTGGAAAATGGTCCTTTTTAAAATGTTTTATTTTTGAATGTCAGTTCACATTTGTAGGTGGATCATCAGTGTTGGAGCTAAAATTAGCATGTTTAAAGTGATTTTCATGCTTCCAGGGGCCCTAAACACAAGATTTATGGAATGGTTAAAAGTGCATGAAAATGGCCAATTTACTCACTCTGAGTTCTCAAAAAGGGTTTCTTCACCCCGGGAAGTTAATTAAATACCATTTGGAGGCATTTAATGTTCGAGCAAAAACGGCTGATTTTCGACAAAAGAGATAACACCCCCCCATTACGTCATGCTTCAGAAATGTGGAAAATGGTCCGTTTTCAAATGTTTTATTTTTGAACGTCAGTTCACATTTGTAGGTGGATCATCAGTGTTAGAGCTAAAATTAGCATGTTTAAAGTGATTTTCATGCTTCCAGGGGCTCGGGAAGTGAATTAAATACTATTTGGAGGCATTTAATGTTCAAGCAAAAACAGCTGATTTTTGACAAAAGAGATAACAGCCCCCCATTACGTCATGCTTCAGAAATGTGGAAAATGGTCCGTTTTCAAATGTTTTTATTTTTGAACGTCAGTTCACATTTGTAGGTGGATCATCAGTGTTAGAGCTAAAATTAGCATCTTTAAAGCGATTTTCATGCTTCCAGGGGCCCTAAACACAAGATTTATGGAATGGTTAAAAGTGCATGAAAATGGCCAATTTACTCACTCTGAGTTCTCAAAAAGTGTTTCTTCACCCCGGGAAGTTAATTAAATACCATTTGGAGGCATTTAATGTTCGAGCAGAAACGGCTGATTTTCGACAAAAGAGATAACACCCCCCCCATTAAGTCATGCTTCAGAAATGTGGAAAATGGTCCGTTTTCAAATGTTTTATTTTGGAACGTCAGTTCACATTTGTAGGTGGATCATCAGTGTTAGAGCTAAAATTAGCACGTTTATAGTGATGTTCATGCTTCCAGGGGCTCGGGAAGTGAATTAAATACTATTAGGAGGCATTTAATGTTCAATCAAAAACAGCTGATTTTTGACAAAAGAGATAACACCCCCCCATTACGTCATGCTTCAGAAATGTGGAAAATGGTCCGTTTTAAAATGTTTTATTTTTGAATGTCAGTTCACATTTGTAGGTGGATCATCAGTGTTGGAGCTAAAATTAGCATGTTTAAAGTGATTTTCATGCTTCCAGGGGCCCTAAACACAAGATTTATGGAATGGTTAAAAGTGCATGAAAATGGCCAATTTACTCACTCTGAGTTCTCAAAAAGGGTTTCTTCACCCCGGGAAGTTAATTAAATACCATTTGGAGGCATTTAATGTTCGAGCAAAAACGGCTGATTTTCGACAAAAGAGATAACACCCCCCCATTACGTCATGCTTCAGAAATGTGGAAAATGGTCCGTTTTCAAATGTTTTATTTTTGAACGTCAGTTCACATTTGTAGGTGGATCATCAGTGTTAGAGCTAAAATTAGCATGTTTAAAGTGATTTTCATGCTTCCAGGGGCTCGTGAAGTGAATTAAATACTATTTGGAGGCATTTAATGTTCAAGCAAAAACAGCTGATTTTTGACAAAAGAGATAACACCCCCCCATTACGTCATGCTTCAGAAATGTGGAAAATGGTCCGTTTTCAAATGTTTTATTTTTGAACGTCAGTTCACATTTGTAGGTGGATCATCAGTGTTAGAGCTAAAATTAGCATGTTTAAAGTGATTTTCATGCTTCCAGGGGCCCTAAACACAAGATTTATGGAATGGTTAAAAGTGCATGAAAATGGCCAATTTACTCACTCTGAGTTCTCAAAAAGGGTTTCTTCACCCCGGGAAGTTAATTAAATACCATTTGGAGATTTGGAGGCATTTAATGTTTGAGCAAAAACTGCTGATTTTCGACAAAAGAGATAACACCCCCCATTACGTCATGCTTCAGAAATGTGGAAAATGGTCTGTTTTCAAATGTTTTTATTTTTGAACGTCAGTTCACATTTGTAGGTGGACCATCAGTGTTAGAGCTAAAATTAGCATCTTTAAAGTGATTTTCATGCTTCCAGGGGCCCTAAACACAAGATTTATGGAATGGTTAAAAGTGCATGAAAATGGCCAATTTACTCACTCTGAGTTCTCAAAAAGTGTTTCTTCACCCCGGGAAGTTAATTAAATACCATTTGGAGGCATTTAATGTTCGAGCAGAAACGGCTGATTTTCGACAAAAGAGATAACACCCCCCCCATTAAGTCATGCTTCAGAAATGTGGAAAATGGTCCGTTTTCAAATGTTTTATTTTGGAACGTCAGTTCACATTTGTAGGTGGATCATCAGTGTTAGAGCTAAAATTAGCATGTTTATAGTGATGTTCATGCTTCCAGGGGCTCGGGAAGTGAATTAAATACTATTTGGAGGCATTTAATGTTCAATCAAAAACAGCTGATTTTTGACAAAAGAGATAACACCCCCCCATTACGTCATGCTTCAGAAATGTGGAAAATGGTCCGTTTTAAAATGTTTTATTTTTGAATGTCAGTTCACATTTGTAGGTGGATCATCAGTGTTGGAGCTAAAATTAGCATGTTTAAAGTGATTTTCATGCTTCCAGGGGCCCTAAACACAAGATTTATGGAATGGTTAAAAGTGCATGAAAATGGCCAATTTACTCACTCTGAGTTCTCAAAAAGGGTTTCTTCACCCCGGGAAGTTAATTAAATACCATTTGGAGGCATTTAATGTTCGAGCAAAAACGGCTGATTTTCGACAAAAGAGATAACACCCCCCCATTACGTCATGCTTCAGAAATGTGGAAAATGGTCCGTTTTCAAATGTTTTATTTTTGAACGTCAGTTCACATTTGTAGGTGGATCATCAGTGTTAGAGCTAAAATTAGCATGTTTAAAGTGATTGTCATGCTTCCAGGGGCTCGGGAAGTGAATTAAATACTATTTGGAGGCATTTAATGTTCAATCAAAAACAGCTGATTTTTGACAAAAGAGATAACACCCCCCCATTACGTCATGCTTCAGAAATGTGGAAAATGGTCCGTTTTCAAATGTTTTATTTTTGAACGTCAGTTCACATTTGTAGGTGGATCATCAGTGTTAGAGCTAAAATTAGCATGTTTAAAGTGATTTTCATGCTTCCAGGGGCCCTAAACACAAGATTTATGGAATGTTTAAAAGTGCATGAAAATGGCCAATTTACTCACTCTGAGTTCTCAAAAAGGGTTTCTTCACCCCGGGAAGTTAATTAAATACCATTTGGAGGCACTTAATGTTCGAGCAAAAACTGCTGATTTTCGACAAAAGAGATAACACCCCCCATTACGTCATGCTTCAGAAATGTGGAAAATGATCCGTTTTCAAATGTTTTATTTTTGAACGTCAGTTCACATTTGTAGGTGGATCATCAGTGTTAGAGCTAAAATTAGCATGTTTAAAGTGATTTTCATGCTTCCAGGGGCACTAAACACAAGATTTATGGAATGGTTAAAAGTGCATGAAAATGGCCAATTTACTCACTCTGAGTTCTCAAAAAGGGTTTCTTCACCCCGGGAAGTTAATTAAATACCATTTGGAGGCATTTAATGTTCGAGCAGAAACGGCTGATTTTCGACAAAAGAGATAACACCCCCCCATTACGTCATGCTTCAGAAATGTGGAAAATGGTCCGTTTTCAAATGTTTTATTTTGGAACGTCAGTTCACATTTGTAGGTGGATCATCAGTGTTAGAGCTAAAATTAGCATGTTTATAGTGATGTTCATGCTTCCAGGGGCTCGGGAAGTGAATTAAATACTATTTGGAGGCATTTAACGTTCAATCAAAAACAGCTGATTTTTGACAAAAGAGATAACACCCCCCCATTACGTCATGCTTCAGAAATGTGGAAAATGGTCCGTTTTAAAATGTTTTATTTTTGAATGTCAGTTCACATTTGTAGGTGGATCATCAGTGTTGGAGCTAAAATTAGCATGTTTAAAGTGATTTTCATGCTTCCAGGGGCCCTAAACACAAGATTTATGGAATGGTTAAAAGTGCATGAAAATGGCCAATTTACTCACTCTGAGTTCTCAAAAAGGGTTTCTTCACCCCGGGAAGTTAATTAAATACCATTTGGAGGCATTTAATGTTCGAGCAAAAACTGCTGATTTTCGACAAAAGAGATAACACCCCCCCATTACGTCATGCTTCAGAAATGTGGAAAATGGTCCGTTTTCAAATGTTTTATTTTTGAACGTCAGTTCACATTTGTAGGTGGATCATCAGTGTTAGAGCTAAAATTAGCATGTTTAAAGTGATTTTCATGCTTCCAGGGGCTCGGGAAGTGAATTAAATACTATTTGGAGGCATTTAATGTTCAAGCAAAAACAGCTGATTTTTGACAAAAGAGATAACACCCCCCCATTACGTCATGCTTCAGAAATGTGGAAAATGGTCCGTTTTCAAATGATTTATTTTTGAACGTCAGTTCACATTTGTAGGTGGATCATCAGTGTTAGAGCTAAAATTAGCATGTTTAAAGTGATTTTCATGCTTCCAGGGGCCCTAAACACAAGATTTATGGAATGGTTAAAAGTGCATGAAAATGGCCAATTTACTCACTCTGAGTTCTCAAAAAGTGTTTCTTCACCCCGGGAAGTTAATTAAATACCATTTGGAGGCATTTAATGTTTGAGCAGAAACGGCTGATTTTCGACAAAAGAGATAACACCCCCCCATTAAGTCATGCTTCAGAAATGTGGAAAATGGTCCGTTTTCAAATGTTTTATTTTGGAACGTCAGTTCACATTTGTAGGTGGATCATCAGTGTTAGAGCTAAAATTAGCATGTTTATAGTGATGTTCATGCTTCCAGGGGCTCGGGAAGTGAATTAAATACTATTTGGAGGCATTTAATGTTCAATCAAAAACAGCTGATTTTTGACAAAAGAGATAACACCCCCCCATTACGTCATGCTTCAGAAATGTGGAAAATGGTCCTTTTTAAAATGTTTTATTTTTGAATGTCAGTTCACATTTGTAGGTGGATCATCAGTGTTGGAGCTAAAATTAGCATGTTTAAAGTGATTTTCATGCTTCCAGGGGCCCTAAACACAAGATTTATGGAATGGTTAAAAGTGCATGAAAATGGCCAATTTACTCACTCTGAGTTCTCAAAAAGGGTTTCTTCACCCCGGGAAGTTAATTAAATACCATTTGGAGGCATTTAATGTTCGAGCAAAAACGGCTGATTTTCGACAAAAGAGATAACACCCCCCCATTACGTCATGCTTCAGAAATGTGGAAAATGGTCCGTTTTCAAATGTTTTATTTTTGAACGTCAGTTCACATTTGTAGGTGGATCATCAGTGTTAGAGCTAAAATTAGCATGTTTAAAGTGATTTTCATGCTTCCAGGGGCTCGGGAAGTGAATTAAATACTATTTGGAGGCATTTAATGTTCAAGCAAAAACAGCTGATTTTTGACAAAAGAGATAACAGCCCCCCATTACGTCATGCTTCAGAAATGTGGAAAATGGTCCGTTTTCAAATGTTTTTATTTTTGAACGTCAGTTCACATTTGTAGGTGGATCATCAGTGTTAGAGCTAAAATTAGCATCTTTAAAGCGATTTTCATGCTTCCAGGGGCCCTAAACACAAGATTTATGGAATGGTTAAAAGTGCATGAAAATGGCCAATTTACTCACTCTGAGTTCTCAAAAAGTGTTTCTTCACCCCGGGAAGTTAATTAAATACCATTTGGAGGCATTTAATGTTCGAGCAGAAACGGCTGATTTTCGACAAAAGAGATAACACCCCCCCCATTAAGTCATGCTTCAGAAATGTGGAAAATGGTCCGTTTTCAAATGTTTTATTTTGGAACGTCAGTTCACATTTGTAGGTGGATCATCAGTGTTAGAGCTAAAATTAGCACGTTTATAGTGATGTTCATGCTTCCAGGGGCTCGGGAAGTGAATTAAATACTATTAGGAGGCATTTAATGTTCAATCAAAAACAGCTGATTTTTGACAAAAGAGATAACACCCCCCCATTACGTCATGCTTCAGAAATGTGGAAAATGGTCCGTTTTAAAATGTTTTATTTTTGAATGTCAGTTCACATTTGTAGGTGGATCATCAGTGTTGGAGCTAAAATTAGCATGTTTAAAGTGATTTTCATGCTTCCAGGGGCCCTAAACACAAGATTTATGGAATGGTTAAAAGTGCATGAAAATGGCCAATTTACTCACTCTGAGTTCTCAAAAAGGGTTTCTTCACCCCGGGAAGTTAATTAAATACCATTTGGAGGCATTTATTGTTCGAGCAAAAACGGCTGATTTTCGACAAAAGAGATAACACCCCCCCATTACGTCATGCTTCAGAAATGTGGAAAATGGTCCGTTTTCAAATGTTTTATTTTTGAACATCAGTTCACATTTGTAGGTGGATCATCAGTGTTAGAGCTAAAATTAGCATGTTTAAAGTGATTTTCATGCTTCCAGGGGCTCGGGAAATGAATTAAATACTATTTGGAGGCATTTAATGTTCAATCAAAAACAGCTGATTTTTGACAAAAGAGATAACACCCCCCATTACGTCATGCTTCAGAAATGTGGAAAATGGTCCGTTTTCAAATGTTTTATTTTTTAACGTCAGTTCACATTTGTAGGTGGATCATCAGTGTTAGAGCTAAAATTAGCATGTTTAAAGTGATTTTCATGCTTCCAGGGGCCCTAAACACAAGATTTATGGAATGGTTAAAAGTGCATGAAAATGGCCAATTTACTCACTCTGAGTTCTCAAAAAGGGTTTCTTCACCCCGGGAAGTTAATTAAATACCATTTGGAGGCATTTAATGTTCGAGCAAAAACGGCTGATTTTCGACAAATGAGATAACACCCCCCCATTACGTCATGCTTCAGAAATGTGGAAAATGGTCCGTTTTCAAATGTTTTATTTTGGAACGTCAGTTGACATTTGTAGGTGGATCATCAGTGTTAGAGCTAAAATTAGCATGTTTATAGTGATGTTCATGCTTCCAGGGGCTCGGGAAGTGAATTAAATACTATTTGGAGGCATTTAACGTTCAATCAAAAACAGCTGATTTTTGACAAAAGAGATAACACCCCCCCATTACGTCATGCTTCAGAAATGTGGAAAATGGTCCGTTTTAAAAGGTTTTATTTTTGAATGTCAGTTCACATTTGTAGGTGGATCATCAGTGTTAGAGCTAAAATTAGCATGTTTAAAGTGATTTTCATGCTTCCAGGGGCCCTAAACACAAGATTTATGGAATGGTTAAAAGTGCATGAAAATGGCCAATTTACTCACTCTGAGTTCTCAAAAAGGGTTTCTTCACCCCGGGAAGTTAATTAAATACCATTTGGAGGCATTTAATGTTCGAGCAGAAACGGCTGATTTTCGACAAAAGAGATAACACCCCCCCATTACGTCATGCTTCAGAAATGTGGAAAATGGTCCGTTTTCAAATGTTTTATTTTGGAACGTCAGTTCATATTTGTAGGTGGATCATCAGTGTTAGAGCTAAAATTAGCATGTTTATAGTGATGTTCATGCTTCCAGGGGCTCGGGAAGTGAATTAAATACTATTTGGAGGCATTTAACGTTCAATCAAAAACAGCTGATTTTTGACAAAAGAGATAACACCCCTCCATTACGTCATGCTTCAGAAATGTGGAAAATGGTCCGTTTTCAAATGTTTTATTTTTGAACGTCAGTTCACATTTGTAGGTGGATCATCAGTGTTAGAGCTAAAATTAGCATGTTTAAAGTGATTTTCATGCTTCCAGGGGCCCTAAACACAAGATTTATGGAATGGTTAAAAGTGCATGGAAATGGCCAATATACTCACTCTGAGTTCTCAAAAAGGGTTTCTTCACCCCGGGAAGTTAATTAAATACCATTTGGAGGCATTTAATGTTCGAGCAAAAACGGCTGATTTTCGACAAAAGAGATAACACCCCCCCATTACGTCATGCTTCAGAAATGTGGAAAATGGTCCGTTTTCAAATGTTTTATTTTTGAACGTCAGTTCACATTTGTAGGTGGATCATCAGTGTTAGAGCTAAAATTAGCATGTTTAAAGTGATTTTCATGCTTCCAGGGGCTCGGGAAGTGAATTAAATACTATTTGGAGGCATTTAATGTTCAAGCAAAAACAGCTGATTTTTGACAAAAGAGATAACACCCCCCCATTACGTCATGCTTCAGAAATGTGGAAAATGGTCCGTTTTCAAATGTTTTATTTTTGAACGTCAGTTCACATTTGTAGGTGGATCATCAGTGTTAGAGCTAAAATTAGCATGTTTAAAGTGATTTTCATGCTTCCAGGGGCCCTAAACACAAGATTTATGGAATGGTTAAAAGTGCATGAAAATGGCCAATTTACTCACTCTGAGTTCTCAAAAAGGGTTTCTTCACCCCGGGAAGTTAATTAAATACCATTTGGAGGCATTTAATGTTTGAGCAAAAACTGCTGATTTTCGACAAAAGAGATAACACCCCCCATTACGTCATGCTTCAGAAATGTGGAAAATGGTCTGTTTTCAAATGTTTTTATTTTTGAACGTCAGTTCACATTTGTAGGTGGACCATCAGTGTTAGAGCTAAAATTAGCATCTTTAAAGTGATTTTCATGCTTCCAGGGGCCCTAAACACAAGATTTATGGAATGGTTAAAAGTGCTTGAAAATGGCCAATTTACTCACTCTGAGTTCTCAAAAAGTGTTTCTTCACCCCGGGAAGTTAATTAAATACCATTTGGAGGCATTTAATGTTCGAGCAGAAACGGCTGATTTTCGACAAAAGAGATAACACCCCCCCCATTAAGTCATGCTTCAGAAATGTGGAAAATGGTCCGTTTTCAAATGTTTTATTTTGGAACGTCAGTTCACATTTGTAGGTGGATCATCAGTGTTAGAGCTAAAATTAGCATGTTTATAGTGATGTTCATGCTTCCAGGGGCTCGGGAAGTGAATTAAATACTATTTGGAGGCATTTAATGTTCAATCAAAAACAGCTGATTTTTGACAAAAGAGATAACACCCCCCCATTACGTCATGCTTCAGAAATGTGGAAAATGGTCCGTTTTAAAATGTTTTATTTTTGAATGTCAGTTCACATTTGTAGGTGGATCATCAGTGTTGGAGCTAAAATTAGCATGTTTAAAGTGATTTTCATGCTTCCAGGGGCCCTAAACACAAGATTTATGGAATGGTTAAAAGTGCATGAAAATGGCCAATTTACTCACTCTGAGTTCTCAAAAAGGGTTTCTTCACCCCGGGAAGTTAATTAAATACCATTTGGAGGCATTTAATGTTCGAGCAAAAACGGCTGATTTTCGACAAAAGAGATAACACCCCCCCATTACGTCATGCTTCAGAAATGTGGAAAATGGTCCGTTTTCAAATGTTTTATTTTTGAACGTCAGTTCACATTTGTAGGTGGATCATCAGTGTTAGAGCTAAAATTAGCATGTTTAAAGTGATTGTCATGCTTCCAGGGGCTCGGGAAGTGAATTAAATACTATTTGGAGGCATTTAATGTTCAATCAAAAACAGCTGATTTTTGACAAAAGAGATAACACCCCCCCATTACGTCATGCTTCAGAAATGTGGAAAATGGTCCGTTTTCAAATGTTTTATTTTTGAACGTCAGTTCACATTTGTAGGTGGATCATCAGTGTTAGAGCTAAAATTAGCATGTTTAAAGTGATTTTCATGCTTCCAGGGGCCCTAAACACAAGATTTATGGAATGTTTAAAAGTGCATGAAAATGGCCAATTTACTCACTCTGAGTTCTCAAAAAGGGTTTCTTCACCCCGGGAAGTTAATTAAATACCATTTGGAGGCATTTAATGTTCGAGCAAAAACTGCTGATTTTCGACAAAAGAGATAACACCCCCCATTACGTCATGCTTCAGAAATGTGGAAAATGATCCGTTTTCAAATGTTTTATTTTTGAACGTCAGTTCACATTTGTAGGTGGATCATCAGTGTTAGAGCTAAAATTAGCATGTTTAAAGTGATTTTCATGCTTCCAGGGGCACTAAACACAAGATTTATGGAATGGTTAAAAGTGCATGAAAATGGCCAATTTACTCACTCTGAGTTCTCAAAAAGGGTTTCTTCACCCCGGGAAGTTAATTAAATACCATTTGGAGGCATTTAATGTTCGAGCAGAAACGGCTGATTTTCGACAAAAGAGATAACACCCCCCCATTACGTCATGCTTCAGAAATGTGGAAAATGGTCCGTTTTCAAATGTTTTATTTTGGAACGTCAGTTCACATTTGTAGGTGGATCATCAGTGTTAGAGCTAAAATTAGCATGTTTATAGTGATGTTCATGCTTCCAGGGGCTCGGGAAGTGAATTAAATACTATTTGGAGGCATTTAACGTTCAATCAAAAACAGCAGATTTTTGACAAAAGAGATAACACCCCCCCATTACGTCATGCTTCAGAAATGTGGAAAATGGTCCGTTTTAAAATGTTTTATTTTTGAATGTCAGTTCACATTTGTAGGTGGATCATCAGTGTTGGAGCTAAAATTAGCATGTTTAAAGTGATTTTCATGCTTCCAGGGGCCCTAAACACAAGATTTATGGAATGGTTAAAAGTGCATGAAAATGGCCAATTTACTCACTCTGAGTTCTCAAAAAGGGTTTCTTCACCCCGGGAAGTTAATTAAATACCATTTGGAGGCATTTAATGTTCGAGCAAAAACGGCTGATTTTCGACAAAAGAGATAACACCCCCCCATTACGTCATGCTTCAGAAATGTGGAAAATGGTCCGTTTTCAAATGTTTTATTTTTGAACGTCAGTTCACATTTGTAGGTGGATCATCAGTGTTAGAGCTAAAATTAGCATGTTTAAAGTGATTTTCATGCTTCCAGGGGCTCGGGAAGTGAATTAAATACTATTTTGAGGCATTTAATGTTCAAGCAAAAACAGCTGATTTTTGACAAAAGAGATAACACCCCCCCATTACGTCATGCTTCAGAAATGTGGAAAATGGTCCGTTTTCAAATGATTTATTTTTGAACGTCAGTTCACATTTGTAGGTGGATCATCAGTGTTAGAGCTAAAATTAGCATGTTTAAAGTGATTTTCATGCTTCCAGGGGCCCTAAACACAAGATTTATGGAATGGTTAAAAGTGCATGAAAATGGCCAATTTACTCACTCTGAGTTCTCAAAAAGTGTTTCTTCACCCCGGGAAGTTAATTAAATACCATTTGGAGGCATTTAATGTTTGAGCAGAAACGGCTGATTTTCGACAAAAGAGATAACACCCCCCCATTAAGTCATGCTTCAGAAATGTGGAAAATGGTCCGTTTTCAAATGTTTTATTTTGGAACGTCAGTTCACATTTGTAGGTGGATCATCAGTGTTAGAGCTAAAATTAGCATGTTTATAGTGATGTTCATGCTTCCAGGGGCTCGGGAAGTGAATTAAATACTATTTGGAGGCATTTAATGTTCAATCAAAAACAGCTGATTTTTGACAAAAGAGATAACACCCCCCCATTACGTCATGCTTCAGAAATGTGGAAAATGGTCCTTTTTAAAATGTTTTATTTTTGAATGTCAGTTCACATTTGTAGGTGGATCATCAGTGTTGGAGCTAAAATTAGCATGTTTAAAGTGATTTTCATGCTTCCAGGGGCCCTAAACACAAGATTTATGGAATGGTTAAAAGTGCATGAAAATGGCCAATTTACTCACTCTGAGTTCTCAAAAAGGGTTTCTTCACCCCGGGAAGTTAATTAAATACCATTTGGAGGCATTTAATGTTCGAGCAAAAACGGCTGATTTTCGACAAAAGAGATAACACCCCCCCATTACGTCATGCTTCAGAAATGTGGAAAATGGTCCGTTTTCAAATGTTTTATTTTTGAACGTCAGTTCACATTTGTAGGTGGATCATCAGTGTTAGAGCTAAAATTAGCATGTTTAAAGTGATTTTCATGCTTCCAGGGGCTCGGGAAGTGAATTAAATACTATTTGGAGGCATTTAATGTTCAAGCAAAAACAGCTGATTTTTGACAAAAGAGATAACAGCCCCCCCATTACGTCATGCTTCAGAAATGTGGAAAATGGTCCGTTTTCAAATGATTTATTTTTGAACGTCAGTTCACATTTGTAGGTGGATCATCAGTGTTAGAGCTAAAATTAGCATCTTTAAAGTGATTTTCATGCTTCCAGGGGCCCTAAACACAAGATTTATGGAATGGTTAAAAGTGCATGAAAATGGCCAATTTACTCACTCTGAGTTCTCAAAAGGTGTTTCTTCACCCCGGGAAGTTAATTAAATACCATTTGGAGGCATTTAATGTTCGAGCAGAAACGGCTGATTTTCGACAAAAGAGATAACACCCCCCCCATTAAGTCATGCTTCAGAAATGTGGAAAATGGTCCGTTTTCAAATGTTTTATTTTGGAACGTCAGTTCACATTTGTAGGTGGATCATCAGTGTTAGAGCTAAAATTAGCACGTTTATAGTGATGTTCATGCTTCCAGGGGCTCGGGAAGTGAATTAAATACTATTAGGAGGCATTTAATGTTCAATCAAAAACAGCTGATTTTTGACAAAAGAGATAACACCCCCCCATTACGTCATGCTTCAGAAATGTGGAAAATGGTCCGTTTTAAAATGTTTTATTTTTGAATGTCAGTTCACATTTGTAGGTGGATCATCAGTGTTGGAGCTAAAATTAGCATGTTTAAAGTGATTTTCATGCTTCCAGGGGCCCTAAACACAAGATTTATGGAATGGTTAAAAGCGCATGAAAATGGCCAATTTACTCACTCTGAGTTCTCAAAAAGGGTTTCTTCACCCCGGGAAGTTAATTAAATACCATTTGGAGGCATTTAATGTTCGAGCAGAAACGGCTGATTTTCGACAAAAGAGATAACACCCCCCCATTACGTCATGCTTCAGAAATGTGGAAAATGGTCCGTTTTCAAATGTTTTATTTTTGAACGTCAGTTCACATTTGTAGGTGGATCATCAGTGTTAGAGCTAAAATTAGCATGTTTAAAGTGATTTTCATGCTTCCAGGGGCTCGTGAAGTGAATTAAATACTATTTGGAGGCATTTAATGTTCAAGCAAAAACAGCTGATTTTTGACAAAAGAGATAACACCCCCCCATTACGTCATGCTTCAGAAATGTGGAAAATGGTCCGTTTTCAAATGTTTTATTTTTGAACGTCAGTTCACATTTGTAGGTGGATCATCAGTGTTAGAGCTAAAATTAGCATGTTTAAAGTGATTTTCATGCTTCCAGGGGCCCTAAACACAAGATTTATGGAATGGTTAAAAGTGCATGAAAATGGCCAATTTACTCACTCTGAGTTCTCAAAAAGGGTTTCTTCACCCCGGGAAGTTAATTAAATACCATTTGGAGATTTGGAGGCATTTAATGTTTGAGCAAAAACTGCTGATTTTCGACAAAAGAGATAACACCCCCCATTACGTCATGCTTCAGAAATGTGGAAAATGGTCTGTTTTCAAATGTTTTTATTTTTGAACGTCAGTTCACATTTGTAGGTGGACCATCAGTGTTAGAGCTAAAATTAGCATCTTTAAAGTGATTTTCATGCTTCCAGGGGCCCTAAACACAAGATTTATGGAATGGTTAAAAGTGCATGAAAATGGCCAATTTACTCACTCTGAGTTCTCAAAAAGTGTTTCTTCACCCCGGGAAGTTAATTAAATACCATTTGGAGGCATTTAATGTTCGAGCAGAAACGGCTGATTTTCGACAAAAGAGATAACACCCCCCCCATTAAGTCATGCTTCAGAAATGTGGAAAATGGTCCGTTTTCAAATGTTTTATTTTGGAACGTCAGTTCACATTTGTAGGTGGATCATCAGTGTTAGAGCTAAAATTAGCATGTTTATAGTGATGTTCATGCTTCCAGGGGCTCGGGAAGTGAATTAAATACTATTTGGAGGCATTTATTGTTCAATCAAAAACAGCTGATTTTTGACAAAAGAGATAACACCCCCCCATTACGTCATGCTTCAGAAATGTGGAAAATGGTCCGTTTTAAAATGTTTTATTTTTGAATGTCAGTTCACATTTGTAGGTGGATCATCAGTGTTGGAGCTAAAATTAGCATGTTTAAAGTGATTTTCATGCTTCCAGGGGCCCTAAACACAAGATTTATGGAATGGTTAAAAGTGCATGAAAATGGCCAATTTACTCACTCTGAGTTCTCAAAAAGGGTTTCTTCACCCCGGGAAGTTAATTAAATACCATTTGGAGGCATTTAATGTTCGAGCAAAAACGGCTGATTTTCGACAAAAGAGATAACACCCCCCCATTACGTCATGCTTCAGAAATGTGGAAAATGGTCCGTTTTCAAATGTTTTATTTTTGAACGTCAGTTCACATTTGTAGGTGGATCATCAGTGTTAGAGCTAAAATTAGCATGTTTAAAGTGATTGTCATGCTTCCAGGGGCTCGGGAAGTGAATTAAATACTATTTGGAGGCATTTAATGTTCAATCAAAAACAGCTGATTTTTGACAAAAGAGATAACACCCCCCCATTACGTCATGCTTCAGAAATGTGGAAAATGGTCCGTTTTCAAATGTTTTATTTTTGAACGTCAGTTCACATTTGTAGGTGGATCATCAGTGTTAGAGCTAAAATTAGCATGTTTAAAGTGATTTTCATGCTTCCAGGGGCCCTAAACACAAGATTTATGGAATGTTTAAAAGTGCATGAAAATGGCCAATTTACTCACTCTGAGTTCTCAAAAAGGGTTTCTTCACCCCGGGAAGTTAATTAAATACCATTTGGAGGCACTTAATGTTCGAGCAAAAACTGCTGATTTTCGACAAAAGAGATAACACCCCCCATTACGTCATGCTTCAGAAATGTGGAAAATGATCCGTTTTCAAATGTTTTATTTTTGAACGTCAGTTCACATTTGTAGGTGGATCATCAGTGTTAGAGCTAAAATTAGCATGTTTAAAGTGATTTTCATGCTTCCAGGGGCACTAAACACAAGATTTATGGAATGGTTAAAAGTGCATGAAAATGGCCAATTTACTCACTCTGAGTTCTCAAAAAGGGTTTCTTCACCCCGGGAAGTTAATTAAATACCATTTGGAGGCATTTAATGTTCGAGCAGAAACGGCTGATTTTCGACAAAAGAGATAACACCCCCCCATTACGTCATGCTTCAGAAATGTGGAAAATGGTCCGTTTTCAAATGTTTTATTTTGGAACGTCAGTTCACATTTGTAGGTGGATCATCAGTGTTAGAGCTAAAATTAGCATGTTTATAGTGATGTTCATGCTTCCAGGGGCTCGGGAAGTGAATTAAATACTATTTGGAGGCATTTAACGTTCAATCAAAAACAGCTGATTTTTGACAAAAGAGATAACACCCCCCCATTACGTCATGCTTCAGAAATGTGGAAAATGGTCCGTTTTAAAATGTTTTATTTTTGAATGTCAGTTCACATTTGTAGGTGGATCATCAGTGTTGGAGCTAAAATTAGCATGTTTAAAGTGATTTTCATGCTTCCAGGGGCCCTAAACACAAGATTTATGGAATGGTTAAAAGTGCATGAAAATGGCCAATTTACTCACTCTGAGTTCTCAAAAAGGGTTTCTTCACCCCGGGAAGTTAATTAAATACCATTTGGAGGCATTTAATGTTCGAGCAAAAACTGCTGATTTTCGACAAAAGAGATAACACCCCCCCATTACGTCATGCTTCAGAAATGTGGAAAATGGTCCGTTTTCAAATGTTTTATTTTTGAACGTCAGTTCACATTTGTAGGTGGATCATCAGTGTTAGAGCTAAAATTAGCATGTTTAAAGTGATTTTCATGCTTCCAGGGGCTCGGGAAGTGAATTAAATACTATTTGGAGGCATTTAATGTTCAAGCAAAAACAGCTGATTTTTGACAAAAGAGATAACACCCCCCCATTACGTCATGCTTCAGAAATGTGGAAAATGGTCCGTTTTCAAATGATTTATTTTTGAACGTCAGTTCACATTTGTAGGTGGATCATCAGTGTTAGAGCTAAAATTAGCATGTTTAAAGTGATTTTCATGCTTCCAGGGGCCCTAAACACAAGATTTATGGAATGGTTAAAAGTGCATGAAAATGGCCAATTTACTCACTCTGAGTTCTCAAAAAGTGTTTCTTCACCCCGGGAAGTTAATTAAATACCATTTGGAGGCATTTAATGTTTGAGCAGAAACGGCTGATTTTCGACAAAAGAGATAACACCCCCCCATTAAGTCATGCTTCAGAAATGTGGAAAATGGTCCGTTTTCAAATGTTTTATTTTGGAACGTCAGTTCACATTTGTAGGTGGATCATCAGTGTTAGAGCTAAAATTAGCATGTTTATAGTGATGTTCATGCTTCCAGGGGCTCGGGAAGTGAATTAAATACTATTTGGAGGCATTTAATGTTCAATCAAAAACAGCTGATTTTTGACAAAAGAGATAACACCCCCCCATTACGTCATGCTTCAGAAATGTGGAAAATGGTCCGTTTTCAAATGTTTTATTTTTGAACGTCAGTTCACATTTGTAGGTGGATCATCAGTGTTAGAGCTAAAATTAGCATGTTTAAAGTGATTTTCATGCTTCCAGGGGCCCTAAACACAAGATTTATGGAATGTTTAAAAGTGCATGAAAATGGCCAATTTACTCACTCTGAGTTCTCAAAAAGGGTTTCTTCACCCCGGGAAGTTAATTAAATACCATTTGGAGGCATTTAATGTTCGAGCAAAAACTGCTGATTTTCGACAAAAGAGATAACACCCCCCATTACGTCATGCTTCAGAAATGTGGAAAATGATCCGTTTTCAAATGTTTTATTTTTGAACGTCAGTTCACATTTGTAGGTGGATCATCAGTGTTAGAGCTAAAATTAGCATGTTTAAAGTGATTTTCATGCTTCCAGGGGCACTAAACACAAGATTTATGGAATGGTTAAAAGTGCATGAAAATGGCCAATTTACTCACTCTGAGTTCTCAAAAAGGGTTTCTTCACCCCGGGAAGTTAATTAAATACCATTTGGAGGCATTTAATGTTCGAGCAGAAACGGCTGATTTTCGACAAAAGAGATAACACCCCCCCATTACGTCATGCTTCAGAAATGTGGAAAATGGTCCGTTTTCAAATGTTTTATTTTGGAACGTCAGTTCACATTTGTAGGTGGATCATCAGTGTTAGAGCTAAAATTAGCATGTTTATAGTGATGTTCATGCTTCCAGGGGCTCGGGAAGTGAATTAAATACTATTTGGAGGCATTTAACGTTCAATCAAAAACAGCAGATTTTTGACAAAAGAGATAACACCCCCCCATTACGTCATGCTTCAGAAATGTGGAAAATGGTCCGTTTTAAAATGTTTTATTTTTGAATGTCAGTTCACATTTGTAGGTGGATCATCAGTGTTGGAGCTAAAATTAGCATGTTTAAAGTGATTTTCATGCTTCCAGGGGCCCTAAACACAAGATTTATGGAATGGTTAAAAGTGCATGAAAATGGCCAATTTACTCACTCTGAGTTCTCAAAAAGGGTTTCTTCACCCCGGGAAGTTAATTAAATACCATTTGGAGGCATTTAATGTTCGAGCAAAAACGGCTGATTTTCGACAAAAGAGATAACACCCCCCCATTACGTCATGCTTCAGAAATGTGGAAAATGGTCCGTTTTCAAATGTTTTATTTTTGAACGTCAGTTCACATTTGTAGGTGGATCATCAGTGTTAGAGCTAAAATTAGCATGTTTAAAGTGATTTTCATGCTTCCAGGGGCTCGGGAAGTGAATTAAATACTATTTGGAGGCATTTAATGTTCAAGCAAAAACAGCTGATTTTTGACAAAAGAGATAACACCCCCCCATTACGTCATGCTTCAGAAATGTGGAAAATGGTCCGTTTTCAAATGATTTATTTTTGAACGTCAGTTCACATTTGTAGGTGGATCATCAGTGTTAGAGCTAAAATTAGCATGTTTAAAGTGATTTTCATGCTTCCAGGGGCCCTAAACACAAGATTTATGGAATGGTTAAAAGTGCATGAAAATGGCCAATTTACTCACTCTGAGTTCTCAAAAAGTGTTTCTTCACCCCGGGAAGTTAATTAAATACCATTTGGAGGCATTTAATGTTTGAGCAGAAACGGCTGATTTTCGACAAAAGAGATAACACCCCCCCATTAAGTCATGCTTCAGAAATGTGGAAAATGGTCCGTTTTCAAATGTTTTATTTTGGAACGTCAGTTCACATTTGTAGGTGGATCATCAGTGTTAGAGCTAAAATTAGCATGTTTATAGTGATGTTCATGCTTCCAGGGGCTCGGGAAGTGAATTAAATACTATTTGGAGGCATTTAATGTTCAATCAAAAACAGCTGATTTTTGACAAAAGAGATAACACCCCCCCATTACGTCATGCTTCAGAAATGTGGAAAATGGTCCTTTTTAAAATGTTTTATTTTTGAATGTCAGTTCACATTTGTAGGTGGATCATCAGTGTTGGAGCTAAAATTAGCATGTTTAAAGTGATTTTCATGCTTCCAGGGGCCCTAAACACAAGATTTATGGAATGGTTAAAAGTGCATGAAAATGGCCAATTTACTCACTCTGAGTTCTCAAAAAGGGTTTCTTCACCCCGGGAAGTTAATTAAATACCATTTGGAGGCATTTAATGTTCGAGCAAAAACGGCTGATTTTCGACAAAAGAGATAACACCCCCCCATTACGTCATGCTTCAGAAATGTGGAAAATGGTCCGTTTTCAAATGTTTTATTTTTGAACGTCAGTTCACATTTGTAGGTGGATCATCAGTGTTAGAGCTAAAATTAGCATGTTTAAAGTGATTTTCATGCTTCCAGGGGCTCGGGAAGTGAATTAAATACTATTTGGAGGCATTTAATGTTCAAGCAAAAACAGCTGATTTTTGACAAAAGAGATAACAGCCCCCCCATTACGTCATGCTTCAGAAATGTGGAAAATGGTCCGTTTTCAAATGATTTATTTTTGAACGTCAGTTCACATTTGTAGGTGGATCATCAGTGTTAGAGCTAAAATTAGCATCTTTAAAGTGATTTTCATGCTTCCAGGGGCCCTAAACACAAGATTTATGGAATGGTTAAAAGTGCATGAAAATGGCCAATTTACTCACTCTGAGTTCTCAAAAAGTGTTTCTTCACCCCGGGAAGTTAATTAAATACCATTTGGAGGCATTTAATGTTCGAGCAGAAACGGCTGATTTTCGACAAAAGAGATAACACCCCCCCCATTAAGTCATGCTTCAGAAATGTGGAAAATGGTCCGTTTTCAAATGTTTTATTTTGGAACGTCAGTTCACATTTGTAGGTGGATCATCAGTGTTAGAGCTAAAATTAGCACGTTTATAGTGATGTTCATGCTTCCAGGGGCTCGGGAAGTGAATTAAATACTATTAGGAGGCATTTAATGTTCAATCAAAAACAGCTGATTTTTGACAAAAGAGATAACACCCCCCCATTACGTCATGCTTCAGAAATGTGGAAAATGGTCCGTTTTAAAATGTTTTATTTTTGAATGTCAGTTCACATTTGTAGGTGGATCATCAGTGTTGGAGCTAAAATTAGCATGTTTAAAGTGATTTTCATGCTTCCAGGGGCCCTAAACACAAGATTTATGGAATGGTTAAAAGTGCATGAAAATGGCCAATTTACTCACTCTGAGTTCTCAAAAAGGGTTTCTTCACCCCGGGAAGTTAATTAAATACCATTTGGAGGCATTTAATGTTCGAGCAGAAACGGCTGATTTTCGACAAAAGAGATAACACCCCCCCATTACGTCATGCTTCAGAAATGTGGAAAATGGTCCGTTTTCAAATGTTTTATTTTTGAACGTCAGTTCACATTTGTAGGTGGATCATCAGTGTTAGAGCTAAAATTAGCATGTTTAAAGTGATTTTCATGCTTCCAGGGGCTCGTGAAGTGAATTAAATACTATTTGGAGGCATTTAATGTTCAAGCAAAAACAGCTGATTTTTGACAAAAGAGATAACACCCCCCCATTACGTCATGCTTCAGAAATGTGGAAAATGGTCCGTTTTCAAATGTTTTATTTTTGAACGTCAGTTCACATTTGTAGGTGGATCATCAGTGTTAGAGCTAAAATTAGCATGTTTAAAGTGATTTTCATGCTTCCAGGGGCCCTAAACACAAGATTTATGGAATGGTTAAAAGTGCATGAAAATGGCCAATTTACTCACTCTGAGTTCTCAAAAAGGGTTTCTTCACCCCGGGAAGTTAATTAAATACCATTTGGAGATTTGGAGGCATTTAATGTTTGAGCAAAAACTGCTGATTTTCGACAAAAGAGATAACACCCCCCATTACGTCATGCTTCAGAAATGTGGAAAATGGTCTGTTTTCAAATGTTTTTATTTTTGAACGTCAGTTCACATTTGTAGGTGGACCATCAGTGTTAGAGCTAAAATTAGCATCTTTAAAGTGATTTTCATGCTTCCAGGGGCCCTAAACACAAGATTTATGGAATGGTTAAAAGTGCATGAAAATGGCCAATTTACTCACTCTGAGTTCTCAAAAAGTGTTTCTTCACCCCGGGAAGTTAATTAAATACCATTTGGAGGCATTTAATGTTCGAGCAGAAACGGCTGATTTTCGACAAAAGAGATAACACCCCCCCCATTAAGTCATGCTTCAGAAATGTGGAAAATGGTCCGTTTTCAAATGTTTTATTTTGGAACGTCAGTTCACATTTGTAGGTGGATCATCAGTGTTAGAGCTAAAATTAGCATGTTTATAGTGATGTTCATGCTTCCAGGGGCTCGGGAAGTGAATTAAATACTATTTGGAGGCATTTAATGTTCAATCAAAAACAGCTGATTTTTGACAAAAGAGATAACACCCCCCCATTACGTCATGCTTCAGAAATGTGGAAAATGGTCCGTTTTAAAATGTTTTATTTTTGAATGTCAGTTCACATTTGTAGGTGGATCATCAGTGTTGGAGCTAAAATTAGCATGTTTAAAGTGATTTTCATGCTTCCAGGGGCCCTAAACACAAGATTTATGGAATGGTTAAAAGTGCATGAAAATGGCCAATTTACTCACTCTGAGTTCTCAAAAAGGGTTTCTTCACCCCGGGAAGTTAATTAAATACCATTTGGAGGCATTTAATGTTCGAGCAAAAACGGCTGATTTTCGACAAAAGAGATAACACCCCCCCATTACGTCATGCTTCAGAAATGTGGAAAATGGTCCGTTTTCAAATGTTTTATTTTTGAACGTCAGTTCACATTTGTAGGTGGATCATCAGTGTTAGAGCTAAAATTAGCATGTTTAAAGTGATTGTCATGCTTCCAGGGGCTCGGGAAGTGAATTAAATACTATTTGGAGGCATTTAATGTTCAATCAAAAACAGCTGATTTTTGACAAAAGAGATAACACCCCCCCATTACGTCATGCTTCAGAAATGTGGAAAATGGTCCGTTTTCAAATGTTTTATTTTTGAACGTCAGTTCACATTTGTAGGTGGATCATCAGTGTTAGAGCTAAAATTAGCATGTTTAAAGTGATTTTCATGCTTCCAGGGGCCCTAAACACAAGATTTATGGAATGTTTAAAAGTGCATGAAAATGGCCAATTTACTCACTCTGAGTTCTCAAAAAGGGTTTCTTCACCCCGGGAAGTTAATTAAATACCATTTGGAGGCACTTAATGTTCGAGCAAAAACTGCTGATTTTCGACAAAAGAGATAACACCCCCCATTACGTCATGCTTCAGAAATGTGGAAAATGATCCGTTTTCAAATGTTTTATTTTTGAACGTCAGTTCACATTTGTAGGTGGATCATCAGTGTTAGAGCTAAAATTAGCATGTTTAAAGTGATTTTCATGCTTCCAGGGGCACTAAACACAAGATTTATGGAATGGTTAAAAGTGCATGAAAATGGCCAATTTACTCACTCTGAGTTCTCAAAAAGGGTTTCTTCACCCCGGGAAGTTAATTAAATACCATTTGGAGGCATTTAATGTTCGAGCAGAAACGGCTGATTTTCGACAAAAGAGATAACACCCCCCCATTACGTCATGCTTCAGAAATGTGGAAAATGGTCCGTTTTCAAATGTTTTATTTTGGAACGTCAGTTCACATTTGTAGGTGGATCATCAGTGTTAGAGCTAAAATTAGCATGTTTATAGTGATGTTCATGCTTCCAGGGGCTCGGGAAGTGAATTAAATACTATTTGGAGGCATTTAACGTTCAATCAAAAACAGCTGATTTTTGACAAAAGAGATAACACCCCCCCATTACGTCATGCTTCAGAAATGTGGAAAATGGTCCGTTTTAAAATGTTTTATTTTTGAATGTCAGTTCACATTTGTAGGTGGATCATCAGTGTTGGAGCTAAAATTAGCATGTTTAAAGTGATTTTCATGCTTCCAGGGGCCCTAAACACAAGATTTATGGAATGGTTAAAAGTGCATGAAAATGGCCAATTTACTCACTCTGAGTTCTCAAAAAGGGTTTCTTCACCCCGGGAAGTTAATTAAATACCATTTGGAGGCATTTAATGTTCGAGCAAAAACTGCTGATTTTCGACAAAAGAGATAACACCCCCCCATTACGTCATGCTTCAGAAATGTGGAAAATGGTCCGTTTTCAAATGTTTTATTTTTGAACGTCAGTTCACATTTGTAGGTGGATCATCAGTGTTAGAGCTAAAATTAGCATGTTTAAAGTGATTTTCATGCTTCCAGGGGCTCGGGAAGTGAATTAAATACTATTTGGAGGCATTTAATGTTCAAGCAAAAACAGCTGATTTTTGACAAAAGAGATAACACCCCCCCATTACGTCATGCTTCAGAAATGTGGAAAATGGTCCGTTTTCAAATGATTTATTTTTGAACGTCAGTTCACATTTGTAGGTGGATCATCAGTGTTAGAGCTAAAATTAGCATGTTTAAAGTGATTTTCATGCTTCCAGGGGCCCTAAACACAAGATTTATGGAATGGTTAAAAGTGCATGAAAATGGCCAATTTACTCACTCTGAGTTCTCAAAAAGTGTTTCTTCACCCCGGGAAGTTAATTAAATACCATTTGGAGGCATTTAATGTTTGAGCAGAAACGGCTGATTTTCGACAAAAGAGATAACACCCCCCCATTAAGTCATGCTTCAGAAATGTGGAAAATGGTCCGTTTTCAAATGTTTTATTTTGGAACGTCAGTTCACATTTGTAGGTGGATCATCAGTGTTAGAGCTAAAATTAGCATGTTTATAGTGATGTTCATGCTTCCAGGGGCTCGGGAAGTGAATTAAATACTATTTGGAGGCATTTAATGTTCAATCAAAAACAGCTGATTTTTGACAAAAGAGATAACACCCCCCCATTACGTCATGCTTCAGAAATGTGGAAAATGGTCCTTTTTAAAATGTTTTATTTTTGAATGTCAGTTCACATTTGTAGGTGGATCATCAGTGTTGGAGCTAAAATTAGCATGTTTAAAGTGATTTTCATGCTTCCAGGGGCCCTAAACACAAGATTTATGGAATGGTTAAAAGTGCATGAAAATGGCCAATTTACTCACTCTGAGTTCTCAAAAAGGGTTTCTTCACCCCGGGAAGTTAATTAAATACCATTTGGAGGCATTTATTGTTCGAGCAAAAACGGCTGATTTTCGACAAAAGAGATAACACCCCCCCATTACGTCATGCTTCAGAAATGTGGAAAATGGTCCGTTTTCAAATGTTTTATTTTTGAACATCAGTTCACATTTGTAGGTGGATCATCAGTGTTAGAGCTAAAATTAGCATGTTTAAAGTGATTTTCATGCTTCCAGGGGCTCGGGAAATGAATTAAATACTATTTGGAGGCATTTAATGTTCAATCAAAAACAGCTGATTTTTGACAAAAGAGATAACACCCCCCATTACGTCATGCTTCAGAAATGTGGAAAATGGTCCGTTTTCAAATGTTTTATTTTTTAACGTAAGTTCACATTTGTAGGTGGATCATCAGTGTTAGAGCTAAAATTAGCATGTTTAAAGTGATTTTCATGCTTCCAGGGGCCCTAAACACAAGATTTATGGAATGGTTAAAAGTGCATGAAAATGGCCAATTTACTCACTCTGAGTTCTCAAAAAGGGTTTCTTCACCCCGGGAAGTTAATTAAATACCATTTGGAGGCATTTAATGTTCGAGCAAAAACGGCTGATTTTCGACAAATGAGATAACACCCCCCCATTACGTCATGCTTCAGAAATGTGGAAAATGGTCCGTTTTCAAATGTTTTATTTTGGAACGTCAGTTGACATTTGTAGGTGGATCATCAGTGTTAGAGCTAAAATTAGCATGTTTATAGTGATGTTCATGCTTCCAGGGGCTCGGGAAGTGAATTAAATACTATTTGGAGGCATTTAACGTTCAATCAAAAACAGCTGATTTTTGACAAAAGAGATAACACCCCCCCATTACGTCATGCTTCAGAAATGTGGAAAATGGTCCGTTTTAAAAGGTTTTATTTTTGAATGTCAGTTCACATTTGTAGGTGGATCATCAGTGTTAGAGCTAAAATTAGCATGTTTAAAGTGATTTTCATGCTTCCAGGGGCCCTAAACACAAGATTTATGGAATGGTTAAAAGTGCATGAAAATGGCCAATTTACTCACTCTGAGTTCTCAAAAAGGGTTTCTTCACCCCGGGAAGTTAATTAAATACCATTTGGAGGCATTTAATGTTCGAGCAGAAACGGCTGATTTTCGACAAAAGAGATAACACCCCCCCATTACGTCATGCTTCAGAAATGTGGAAAATGGTCCGTTTTCAAATGTTTTATTTTGGAACGTCAGTTCATATTTGTAGGTGGATCATCAGTGTTAGAGCTAAAATTAGCATGTTTATAGTGATGTTCATGCTTCCAGGCGCTCGGGAAGTGAATTAAATACTATTTGGAGGCATTTAACGTTCAATCAAAAACAGCTGATTTTTGACAAAAGAGATAACACCCCCCCATTACGTCATGCTTCAGAAATGTGGAAAATGGTCCGTTTTAAAATGTTTTATTTTTGAATGTCAGTTCACATTTGTAGGTGGATCATCAGTGTTGGAGCTAAAATTTGCATGTTTAAAGTGATTTTCATGCTTCCAGGGGCCCTAAACACAAGATTTATGGAATGGTTAAAAGTGCATGAAAATGGCCAATTTACTCACTCTGAGTTCTCAAAAAGGGTTTCTTCACCCCGGGAAGTTAATTAAATACCATTTGGAGGCATTTAATGTTCGAGCAAAAACGGCTGATTTTCGACAAAAGAGATAACACCCCCCCATTACGTCATGCTTCAGAAATGTGGAAAATGGTCCTTTTTCAAATGTTTTATTTTTGAACGTCAGTTCACATTTGTAGGTGGATCATCAGTGTTAGAGCTAAAATTAGCATGTTTAAAGTGATTTTCATGCTTCCAGGGGCTCGGGAAGTGAATTAAATACTATTTGGAGGCATTTAATGTTCAAGCAAAAACAGCTGATTTTTGACAAAAGAGATAACACCCCCCCATTACGTCATGCTTCAGAAATGTGGAAAATGGTCCGTTTTCAAATGTTTTATTTTTGAACGTCAGTTCACATTTGTAGGTGGATCATCAGTGTTAGAGCTAAAATTAGCATGTTTAAAGTGATTTTCATGCTTCCAGGGGCCCTAAACACAAGATTTATGGAATGGTTAAAAGTGCATGAAAATGGCCAATTTACTCACTCTGAGTTCTCAAAAAGTGTTTCTTCACCCCGGGAAGTTAATTAAATACCATTTGGAGGCATTTAATGTTTGAGCAGAAACGGCTGATTTTCGACAAAAGAGATAACACCCCCCCCATTAAGTCATGCTTCAGAAATGTGGAAAATGGTCCGTTTTCAAATGTTTTATTTTGGAACGTCAGTTCACATTTGTAGGTGGATCATCAGTGTTAGAGCTAAAATTAGCATGTTTATAGTGATGTTCATGCTTCCAGGGGCTCGGGAAGTGAATTAAATACTATTTGGAGGCATTTAATGTTCAATCAAAAACAGCTGATTTTTGACAAAAGAGATAACACCCCCCCATTACGTCATGCTTCAGAAATGTGGAAAATGGTCCGTTTTAAAATGTTTTATTTTTGAATGTCAGTTCACATTTGTAGGTGGATCATCAGTGTTGGAGCTAAAATTAGCATGTTTAAAGTGATTTTCATGCTTCCAGGGGCCCTAAACACAAGATTAATGGAATGGTTAAAAGTGCATGAAAATGGCCAATTTACTCACTCTGAGTTCTCAAAAAGGGTTTCTTCACCCCGGGAAGTTAATTAAATACCATTTGGAGGCATTTAATGTTCGAGCAAAAACGGCTGATTTTCGACAAAAGAGATAACACCCCCCCATTACGTCATGCTTCAGAAATGTGGAAAATGGTCCGTTTTCAAATGTTTTATTTTTGAACGTCAGTTCACATTTGTAGGTGGATCATCAGTGTTAGAGCTAAAATTAGCATGTTTAAAGTGATTTTCATGCTTCCAGGGGCTCGGGAAGTGAATTAAATACTATTTGGAGGCATTTAATGTTCAAGCAAAAACAGCTGATTTTTGACAAAAGAGATAACACCCCCCCATTACGTCATGCTTCAGAAATGTGGAAAATGGTCCGTTTTCAAATGTTTTATTTTTGAACGTCAGTTCACATTTGTAGGTGGATCATCAGTGTTAGAGCTAAAATTAGCATGTTTAAAGTGATTTTCATGCTTCCAGGGGCCCTAAACACAAGATTTATGGAATGGTTAAAAGTGCATGAAAATGGCCAATTTACTCACTCTGAGTTCTCAAAAAGGGTTTCTTCACCCCGGGAAGTTAATTAAATACCATTTGGAGGCATTTAATGTTTGAGCAAAAACTGCTGATTTTCGACAAAAGAGATAACACCCCCCATTACGTCATGCTTCAGAAATGTGGAAAATGGTCTGTTTTCAAATGTTTTTATTTTTGAACGTCAGTTCACATTTGTAGGTGGACCATCAGTGTTAGAGCTAAAATTAGCATCTTTAAAGTGATTTTCATGCTTCCAGGGGCCCTAAACACAAGATTTATGGAATGGTTAAAAGTGCTTGAAAATGGCCAATTTACTCACTCTGAGTTCTCAAAAAGTGTTTCTTCACCCCGGGAAGTTAATTAAATACCATTTGGAGGCATTTAATGTTCGAGCAGAAACGGCTGATTTTCGACAAAAGAGATAACACCCCCCCCATTAAGTCATGCTTCAGAAATGTGGAAAATGGTCCGTTTTCAAATGTTTTATTTTGGAACGTCAGTTCACATTTGTAGGTGGATCATCAGTGTTAGAGCTAAAATTAGCATGTTTATAGTGATGTTCATGCTTCCAGGGGCTCGGGAAGTGAATTAAATACTATTTGGAGGCATTTAATGTTCAATCAAAAACAGCTGATTTTTGACAAAAGAGATAACACCCCCCCATTACGTCATGCTTCAGAAATGTGGAAAATGGTCCGTTTTAAAATGTTTTATTTTTGAATGTCAGTTCACATTTGTAGGTGGATCATCAGTGTTGGAGCTAAAATTAGCATGTTTAAAGTGATTTTCATGCTTCCAGGGGCCCTAAACACAAGATTTATGGAATGGTTAAAAGTGCATGAAAATGGCCAATTTACTCACTCTGAGTTCTCAAAAAGGGTTTCTTCACCCCGGGAAGTTAATTAAATACCATTTGGAGGCATTTAATGTTCGAGCAAAAACGGCTGATTTTCGACAAAAGAGATAACACCCCCCCATTACGTCATGCTTCAGAAATGTGGAAAATGGTCCGTTTTCAAATGTTTTATTTTTGAACGTCAGTTCACATTTGTAGGTGGATCATCAGTGTTAGAGCTAAAATTAGCATGTTTAAAGTGATTGTCATGCTTCCAGGGGCTCGGGAAGTGAATTAAATACTATTTGGAGGCATTTAATGTTCAATCAAAAACAGCTGATTTTTGACAAAAGAGATAACACCCCCCCATTACGTCATGCTTCAGAAATGTGGAAAATGGTCCGTTTTCAAATGTTTTATTTTTGAACGTCAGTTCACATTTGTAGGTGGATCAGCAGTGTTAGAGCTAAAATTAGCATGTTTAAAGTGATTTTCATGCTTCCAGGGGCCCTAAACACAAGATTTATGGAATGTTTAAAAGTGCATGAAAATGGCCAATTTACTCACTCTGAGTTCTCAAAAAGGGTTTCTTCACCCCGGGAAGTTAATTAAATACCATTTGGAGGCATTTAATGTTCGAGCAAAAACTGCTGATTTTCGACAAAAGAGATAACACCCCCCATTACGTCATGCTTCAGAAATGTGGAAAATGATCCGTTTTCAAATGTTTTATTTTTGAACGTCAGTTCACATTTGTAGGTGGATCATCAGTGTTAGAGCTAAAATTAGCATGTTTAAAGTGATTTTCATGCTTCCAGGGGCACTAAACACAAGATTTATGGAATGGTTAAAAGTGCATGAAAATGGCCAATTTACTCACTCTGAGTTCTCAAAAAGGGTTTCTTCACCCCGGGAAGTTAATTAAATACCATTTGGAGGCATTTAATGTTCGAGCAGAAACGGCTGATTTTCGACAAAAGAGATAACACCCCCCCATTACGTCATGCTTCAGAAATGTGGAAAATGGTCCGTTTTCAAATGTTTTATTTTGGAACGTCAGTTCACATTTGTAGGTGGATCATCAGTGTTAGAGCTAAAATTAGCATGTTTATAGTGATGTTCATGCTTCCAGGGGCTCGGGAAGTGAATTAAATACTATTTGGAGGCATTTAACGTTCAATCAAAAACAGCAGATTTTTGACAAAAGAGATAACACCCCCCCATTACGTCATGCTTCAGAAATGTGGAAAATGGTCCGTTTTAAAATGTTTTATTTTTGAATGTCAGTTCACATTTGTAGGTGGATCATCAGTGTTGGAGCTAAAATTAGCATGTTTAAAGTGATTTTCATGCTTCCAGGGGCCCTAAACACAAGATTTATGGAATGGTTAAAAGTGCATGAAAATGGCCAATTTACTCACTCTGAGTTCTCAAAAAGGGTTTCTTCACCCCGGGAAGTTAATTAAATACCACTTGGAGGCATTTAATGTTCGAGCAAAAACGGCTGATTTTCGACAAAAGAGATAACACCCCCCCATTACGTCATGCTTCAGAAATGTGGAAAATGGTCCGTTTTCAAATGTTTTATTTTTGAACGTCAGTTCACATTTGTAGGTGGATCATCAGTGTTAGAGCTAAAATTAGCATGTTTAAAGTGATTTTCATGCTTCCAGGGGCTCGGGAAGTGAATTAAATACTATTTGGAGGCATTTAATGTTCAAGCAAAAACAGCTGATTTTTGACAAAAGAGATAACACCCCCCCATTACGTCATGCTTCAGAAATGTGGAAAATGGTCCGTTTTCAAATGATTTATTTTTGAACGTCAGTTCACATTTGTAGGTGGATCATCAGTGTTAGAGCTAAAATTAGCATGTTTAAAGTGATTTTCATGCTTCCAGGGGCCCTAAACACAAGATTTATGGAATGGTTAAAAGTGCATGAAAATGGCCAATTTACTCACTCTGAGTTCTCAAAAAGTGTTTCTTCACCCCGGGAAGTTAATTAAATACCATTTGGAGGCATTTAATGTTTGAGCAGAAACGGCTGATTTTCGACAAAAGAGATAACACCCCCCCATTAAGTCATGCTTCAGAAATGTGGAAAATGGTCCGTTTTCAAATGTTTTATTTTGGAACGTCAGTTCACATTTGTAGGTGGATCATCAGTGTTAGAGCTAAAATTAGCATGTTTATAGTGATGTTCATGCTTCCAGGGGCTCGGGAAGTGAATTAAATACTATTTGGAGGCATTTAATGTTCAATCAAAAACAGCTGATTTTTGACAAAAGAGATAACACCCCCCCATTACGTCATGCTTCAGAAATGTGGAAAATGGTCCTTTTTAAAATGTTTTATTTTTGAATGTCAGTTCACATTTGTAGGTGGATCATCAGTGTTGGAGCTAAAATTAGCATGTTTAAAGTGATTTTCATGCTTCCAGGGGCCCTAAACACAAGATTTATGGAATGGTTAAAAGTGCATGAAAATGGCCAATTTACTCACTCTGAGTTCTCAAAAAGGGTTTCTTCACCCCGGGAAATTAATTAAATACCATTTGGAGGCATTTAATGTTCGAGCAAAAACGGCTGATTTTCGACAAAAGAGATAACACCCCCCCATTACGTCATGCTTCAGAAATGTGGAAAATGGTCCGTTTTCAAATGTTTTATTTTTGAACGTCAGTTCACATTTGTAGGTGGATCATCAGTGTTAGAGCTAAAATTAGCATGTTTAAAGTGATTTTCATGCTTCCAGGGGCTCGGGAAGTGAATTAAATACTATTTGGAGGCATTTAATGTTCAAGCAAAAACAGCTGATTTTTGACAAAAGAGATAACAGCCCCCCCATTACGTCATGCTTCAGAAATGTGGAAAATGGTCCGTTTTCAAATGATTTATTTTTGAACGTCAGTTCACATTTGTAGGTGGATCATCAGTGTTAGAGCTAAAATTAGCATCTTTAAAGTGATTTTCATGCTTCCAGGGGCCCTAAACACAAGATTTATGGAATGGTTAAAAGTGCATGAAAATGGCCAATTTACTCACTCTGAGTTCTCAAAAAGTGTTTCTTCACCCCGGGAAGTTAATTAAATACCATTTGGAGGCATTTAATGTTCGAGCAGAAACGGCTGATTTTCGACAAAAGAGATAACACCCCCCCCATTAAGTCATGCTTCAGAAATGTGGAAAATGGTCCGTTTTCAAATGTTTTATTTTGGAACGTCAGTTCACATTTGTAGGTGGATCATCAGTGTTAGAGCTAAAATTAGCACGTTTATAGTGATGTTCATGCTTCCAGGGGCTCGGGAAGTGAATTAAATACTATTAGGAGGCATTTAATGTTCAATCAAAAACAGCTGATTTTTGACAAAAGAGATAACACCCCCCCATTACGTCATGCTTCAGAAATGTGGAAAATGGTCCGTTTTAAAATGTTTTATTTTTGAATGTCAGTTCACATTTGTAGGTGGATCATCAGTGTTGGAGCTAAAATTAGCATGTTTAAAGTGATTTTCATGCTTCCAGGGGCCCTAAACACAAGATTTATGGAATGGTTAAAAGTGCATGAAAATGGCCAATTTACTCACTCTGAGTTCTCAAAAAGGGTTTCTTCACCCCGGGAAGTTAATTAAATACCATTTGGAGGCATTTATTGTTCGAGCAAAAACGGCTGATTTTTGACAAAAGAGATAACACCCCCCCATTACGTCATGCTTCAGAAATGTGGAAAATGGTCCGTTTTCAAATGTTTTATTTTTGAACGTCAGTTCACATTTGTAGGTGGATCATCAGTGTTAGAGCTAAAATTAGCATGTTTAAAGTGATTTTCATGCTTCCAGGGGCTCGGGAAGTGAATTAAATACTATTTGGAGGCATTTAATGTTCAATCAAAAACAGCTGATTTTTGACAAAAGAGATAACACCCCCCCATTACGTCATGCTTCAGAAATGTGGAAAATGGTCCGTTTTCAAATGTTTTATTTTTGAACGTCAGTTCACATTTGTAGGTGGATCATCAGTGTTAGAGCTAAAATTAGCATGTTTAAAGTGATTTTCATGCTTCCAGGGGCCCTAAACACAAGATTTATGGAATGGTTAAAAGTGCATGAAAATGGCCAATTTACTCACTCTGAGTTCTCAAAAAGGGTTTCTTCACCCCGGGAAGTTAATTAAATACCATTTGGAGGCATTTAATGTTCGAGCAAAAACTGCTGATTTTCGACAAAAGAGATAACACCCCCCATTACGTCATGCTTCAGAAATGTGGAAAATGGTCTGTTTTCAAATGTTTTTATTTTTGAACGTCAGTTCACATTTGTAGGTGGATCATCAGTGTTAGAGCTAAAATTAGCATCTTTAAAGTGATTTTCATGCTTCCAGGGGCCCTAAACACAAGATTTATGGAATGGTTAAAAGTGCATGAAAATGGCCAATTTACTCACTCTGAGTTCTCAAAAAGTGTTTCTTCACCCCGGGAAGTTAATTAAATACCATTTGGAGGCATTTAATGTTCGAGCAGAAACGGCTGATTTTCGACAAAAGAGATAACACCCCCCCCATTAAGTCATGCTTCAGAAATGTGGAAAATGGTCCGTTTTCAAATGTTTTATTTTGGAACGTCAGTTCACATTTGTAGGTGGATCATCAGTGTTAGAGCTAAAATTAGCATGTTTATAGTGATGTTCATGCTTCGAGGGGCTCGGGAAGTGAATTAAATACTATTTGGAGGCATTTAATGTTCAATCAAAAACAGCTGATTTTTGACAAAAGAGATAACACCCCCCCATTACGTCATGCTTCAGAAATGTGGAAAATGGTCCGTTTTAAAATGTTTTATTTTTGAATGTCAGTTCACATTTGTAGGTGGATCATCAGTGTTGGAGCTAAAATTAGCATGTTTAAAGTGATTTTCATGCTTCCAGGGGCCCTAAACACAAGATTTATGGAATGGTTAAAAGTGCATGAAAATGGCCAATTTACTCACTCTGAGTTCTCAAAAAGGGTTTCTTCACCCCGGGAAGTTAATTAAATACCATTTGGAGGCATTTAATGTTCGAGCAAAAACGGCTGATTTTCGACAAAAGAGATAACACCCCCCCATTACGTCATGCTTCAGAAATGTGGAAAATGGTCCGTTTTCAAATGTTTTATTTTTGAACGTCAGTTCACATTTGTAGGTGGATCATCAGTGTTAGAGCTAAAATTAGCATGTTTAAAGTGATTTTCATGCTTCCAGGGGCTCGGGAAGTGAATTAAATACTATTTGGAGGCATTTAATGTTCAATCAAAAACAGCTGATTTTTGACAAAAGAGATAACACCCCCCCATTACGTCATGCTTCAGAAATGTGGAAAATGGTCCGTTTTCAAATGTTTTATTTTTGAACGTCAGTTCACATTTGTAGGTGGATCATCAGTGTTAGAGCTAAAATTAGCATGTTTAAAGTGATTTTCATGCTTCCAGGGGCCCTAAACACAAGATTTATGGAATGGTTAAAAGTGCATGAAAATGGCCAATTTACTCACTCTGAGTTCTCAAAAAGGGTTTCTTCACCCCGGGAAGTTAATTAAATACCATTTGGAGGCATTTAATGTTCGAGCAAAAACTGCTGATTTTCGACAAAAGAGATAACACCCCCCATTACGTCATGCTTCAGAAATGTGGAAAATGATCCGTTTTCAAATGTTTTATTTTTGAACGTCAGTTCACATTTGTAGGTGGATCATCAGTGTTAGAGCTAAAATTAGCATGTTTAAAGTGATTTTCATGCTTCCAGGGGCACTAAACACAAGATTTATGGAATGGTTAAAAGTGCATGAAAATGGCCAATTTACTCACTCTGAGTTCTCAAAAAGGGTTTCTTCACCCCGGGAAGTTAATTAAATTCCATTTGGATGCATTTAATGTTCGAGCAGAAACAGCTGATTTTTGACAAAAGAGATAACACCCCCCCATTACGTCATGCTTCAGAAATGTGGAAAATGGTCCGTTTTCAAATGTTTTATTTTGGAACGTCAGTTCACATTTGTAGGTGGATCATCAGTGTTAGAGCTAAAATTAGCATGTTTATAGTGATGTTCATGCTTCCAGGGGCTCGGGAAGTGAATTAAATACTATTTGGAGGCATTTAATGTTCAATCAAAAACAGCTGATTTTTGACAAAAGAGATAACACCCCCCCATTACGTCATGCTTCAGAAATGTGGAAAATGGTCCTTTTTAAAATGTTTTATTTTTGAATGTCAGTTCACATTTGTAGGTGGATCATCAGTGTTGGAGCTAAAATTAGCATGTTTAAAGTGATTTTCATGCTTCCAGGGGCCCTAAACACAAGATTTATGGAATGGTTAAAAGTGCATGAAAATGGCCAATTTACTCACTCTGAGTTCTCAAAAAGGGTTTCTTCACCCCGGGAAGTTAATTAAATACCATTTGGAGGCATTTAATGTTCGAGCAAAAACGGCTGATTTTCGACAAAAGAGATAACACCCCCCCATTACGTCATGCTTCAGAAATGTGGAAAATGGTCCGTTTTCAAATGTTTTATTTTTGAACGTCAGTTCACATTTGTAGGTGGATCATCAGTGTTAGAGCTAAAATTAGCATGTTTAAAGTGATTTTCATGCTTCCAGGGGCTCGGGAAGTGAATTAAATACTATTTGGAGGCATTTAATGTTCAAGCAAAAACAGCTGATTTTTGACAAAAGAGATAACAGCCCCCCCATTACGTCATGCTTCAGAAATGTGGAAAATGGTCCGTTTTCAAATGATTTATTTTTGAACGTCAGTTCACATTTGTAGGTGGATCATCAGTGTTAGAGCTAAAATTAGCATCTTTAAAGTGATTTTCATGCTTCCAGGGGCCCTAAACACAAGATTTATGGAATGGTTAAAAGTGCATGAAAATGGCCAATTTACTCACTCTGAGTTCTCAAAAAGTGTTTCTTCACCCCGGGAAGTTAATTAAATACCATTTGGAGGCATTTAATGTTCGAGCAGAAACGGCTGATTTTCGACAAAAGAGATAACACCCCCCCCATTAAGTCATGCTTCAGAAATGTGGAAAATGGTCCGTTTTCAAATGTTTTATTTTGGAACGTCAGTTCACATTTGTAGGTGGATCATCAGTGTTAGAGCTAAAATTAGCACGTTTATAGTGATGTTCATGCTTCCAGGGGCTCGGGAAGTGAATTAAATACTATTAGGAGGCATTTAATGTTCAATCAAAAACAGCTGATTTTTGACAAAAGAGATAACACCCCCCCATTACGTCATGCTTCAGAAATGTGGAAAATGGTCCGTTTTAAAATGTTTTATTTTTGAATGTCAGTTCACATTTGTAGGTGGATCATCAGTGTTGGAGCTAAAATTAGCATGTTTAAAGTGATTTTCATGCTTCCAGGGGCCCTAAACACAAGATTTATGGAATGGTTAAAAGTGCATGAAAATGGCCAATTTACTCACTCTGAGTTCTCAAAAAGTGTTTCTTCACCCCGGGAAGTTAATTAAATACCATTTGGAGGCATTTAATGTTCGAGCAGAAACGGCTGATTTTCGACAAAAGAGATAACACCCCCCCCCATTAAGTCATGCTTCAGAAATGTGGAAAATGGTCCGTTTTCAAATGTTTTATTTTGGAACGTCAGTTCACATTTGTAGGTGGATCATCAGTGTTAGAGCTAAAATTAGCATGTTTATAGTGATGTTCATGCTTCGAGGGGCTCGGGAAGTGAATTAAATACTATTTGGAGGCATTTAATGTTCAATCAAAAACAGCTGATTTTTGACAAAAGAGATAACACCCCCCCATTACGTCATGCTTCAGAAATGTGGAAAATGGTCCGTTTTAAAATGTTTTATTTTTGAATGTCAGTTCACATTTGTAGGTGGATCATCAGTGTTGGAGCTAAAATTAGCATGTTTAAAGTGATTTTCATGCTTCCAGGGGCCCTAAACACAAGATTTATGGAATGGTTAAAAGTGCATGAAAATGGCCAATTTACTCACTCTGAGTTCTCAAAAAGGGTTTCTTCACCCCGGGAAGTTAATTAAATACCATTTGGAGGCATTTAATGTTCGAGCAAAAACGGCTGATTTTCGACAAAAGAGATAACACCCCCCCATTACGTCATGCTTCAGAAATGTGGAAAATGGTCCGTTTTCAAATGTTTTATTTTTGAACGTCAGTTCACATTTGTAGGTGGATCATCAGTGTTAGAGCTAAAATTAGCATGTTTAAAGTGATTTTCATGCTTCCAGGGGCTCGGGAAGTGAATTAAATACTATTTGGAGGCATTTAATGTTCAATCAAAAACAGCTGATTTTTGACAAAAGAGATAACACCCCCCCATTACGTCATGCTTCAGAAATGTGGAAAATGGTCCGTTTTCAAATGTTTTATTTTTGAACGTCAGTTCACATTTGTAGGTGGATCATCAGTGTTAGAGCTAAAATTAGCATGTTTAAAGTGATTTTCATGCTTCCAGGGGCCCTAAACACAAGATTTATGGAATGGTTAAAAGTGCATGAAAATGGCCAATTTACTCACTCTGAGTTCTCAAAAAGGGTTTCTTCACCCCGGGAAGTTAATTAAATACCATTTGGAGGCATTTAATGTTCGAGCAAAAACTGCTGATTTTCGACAAAAGAGATAACACCCCCCATTACGTCATGCTTCAGAAATGTGGAAAATGATCCGTTTTCAAATGTTTTATTTTTGAACGTCAGTTCACATTTGTAGGTGGATCATCAGTGTTAGAGCTAAAATTAGCATGTTTAAAGTGATTTTCATGCTTCCAGGGGCACTAAACACAAGATTTATGGAATGGTTAAAAGTGCATGAAAATGGCCAATTTACTCACTCTGAGTTCTCAAAAAGGGTTTCTTCACCCCGGGAAGTTAATTAAATTCCATTTGGATGCATTTAATGTTCGAGCAGAAACAGCTGATTTTTGACAAAAGAGATAACACCCCCCCATTACGTCATGCTTCAGAAATGTGGAAAATGGTCCGTTTTCAAATGTTTTATTTTTGAACGTCAGTTCACATTTGTAGGTGGATCATCAGTGTTAGAGCTAAAATTAGCATGTTTAAAGTGATTTTCATGCTTCCAGGGGCACTAAACACAAGATTTATGGAATGGTTAAAAGTGGATGAAAATGGCCAATTTACTCACTCTGAGTTCTCAAAAAGGGTTTCTTCACACCGGGAAGTTAATAAAATACCATTTGGAGGCATTTAATGTTCGAGCAAAAACGGCTGATTTTCAACAAAAGAGATAACACCCCCCCCCATTACGTCATGCTTCAGAAATGTAGAAAATGGTCTGCTTTCAAATGTTTTATTTTTTAACGTCTGTTCACATTTGTAGGTGGATCATCAGTGTTAGAGCTAAAATTAGCATGTTTAAAGTGATTTTCATGCTTCCAGGGGCCCTAAACACAAGATTTATGGAATGGTTAAAAGTGCATGAAAATGGCCAATTTACTCACTCTGAGTTCTCAAAAAGGGTTTCTTCACCCCGGGAAGTTAATTAAATACCATTTGGAGGCATTTAATGTTCAAGCAAAAACGGCTGATTTTCGACAAAAGAGATAACACCCCCCCATTTCGTCATGCTTCAGAAATGTGGAAAATGGTCCGTTTTCAAATGTTTTATTTTTGAACGTCAGTTCACATTTGTAGGTGGATCATCAGTGTTAGAGCTAAAATTAGCATGTTTAAAGTGATTTTCATGCTTCCAGGGGCTCGGGAAGTGAATTAAATACTATTTGGAGGCATTTAATGTTCAAGCAAAAACAGCTGATTTTTGACAAAAGAGATAACACCCCCCCATTACGTCATGCTTCAGAAATGTGGAAAATGGTCCATTTTCAAATGTTTTATTTTTGAACGTCAGTTCACATTTGTAGGTGGATCATCAGTGTTAGAGCTAAAATTAGCATGTTTAAAGTGATTTTCATGCTTCCAGGGGCCCTAAACACAAGATTTATGGAATGGTTAAAAGTGCATGAAAATGGCCAATTTACTCACTCTGAGTTCTCAAAAAGTGTTTCTTCACCCCGGGAAGTTAATTAAATACCATTTGGAGGCATTTAATGTTTGAGCAGAAACGGCTGATTTTCGACAAAAGAGATAACACCCCCCCCATTAAGTCATGCTTCAGAAATGTGGAAAATGGTCCGTTTTCAAATGTTTTATTTTGGAACGTCAGTTCACATTTGTAGGTGGATCATCAGTGTTAGAGCTAAAATTAGCATGTTTATAGTGATGTTCATGCTTCCAGGGGCTCGGGAAGTGAATTAAATACTATTTGGAGGCATTTAATGTTCAATCAAAAACAGCTGATTTTTGACAAAAGAGATAACACCCCCCCATTACGTCATGCTTCAGAAATGTGGAAAATGGTCCGTTTTAAAATGTTTTATTTTTGAATGTCAGTTCACATTTGTAGGTGGATCATCAGTGTTGGAGCTAAAATTAGCATGTTTAAAGTGATTTTCATGCTTCCAGGGGCCCTAAACACAAGATTTATGGAATGGTTAAAAGTGTATGAAAATGGCCAATTTACTCACTCTGAGTTCTCAAAAAGGGTTTCTTCACCCCGGGAAGTTAATTAAATACCATTTGGAGGCATTTAATGTTCGAGCAAAAACGGCTGATTTTAGACAAAAGAGATAACACCCCCCCCATTACGTCATGCTTCAGAAATGTGGAAAATGGTCCGTTTTCAAATGTTTTATTTTTGAACGTCAGTTCACATTTGTAGGTGGATCATCAGTGTTAGAGCTAAAATTAGCATGTTTAAAGTGATTGTCATGCTTCCAGGGGCTCGGGAAGTGAATTAAATACTATTTGGAGGCATTTAATGTTCAAGCAAAAACAGCTGATTTTTGACAAAAGAGATAACACCCCCCCATTACATCATGCTTCAGAAATGTGGAAAATGGTCCGTTTTCAAATGTTTTTATTTTTGAACGTCAGTTCACATTTGTAGGTGGATCATCAGTGTTAGAGCTAAAATTAGCATCTTTAAAGTGATTTTCATGCTTCCAGGGGCCCTAAACACAAGATTTATGGAATGGTTAAAAGTGCATGAAAATGGCCAATTTACTCACTCTGAGTTCTCAAAAAGTGTTTCTTCACCCCGGGAAGTTAATTAAATACCATTTGGAGGCATTTAATGTTCGAGCAGAAACGGCTGATTTTCGACAAAAGAGATAACACCCCCCCCCATAAAGTCATGCTTCAGAAATGTGGAAAATGGTCCGTTTTCAAATGTTTTATTTTGGAACGTCAGTTCACATTTGTAGGTGGATCATCAGTGTTAGAGCTAAAATTAGCATGTTTATAGTGATGTTCATGGTTCCAGGGGCTCGGGAAGTGAATTAAATACTATTTGGAGGCATTTAATGTTCAATCAAAAACAGCTGATTTTTGACAAAAGAGATAACACCCCCCCATTACGTCATGCTTCAGAAATGTGGAAAATGGTCCGTTTTAAAATGTTTTATTTTTGAATGTCAGTTCACATTTGTAGGTGGATCATCAGTGTTGGAGCTAAAATTAGCATGTTTAAAGTGATTTTCATGCTTCCAGGGGCCCTAAACACAAGATTTATGGAATGGTTAAAAGTGCATGAAAATGGCCAATTTACTCACTCTGAGTTCTCAAAAAGGGTTTCTTCACCCCGGGAAGTTAATTAAATACCATTTGGAGGCATTTAATGTTCGAGCAAAAACGGCTGATTTTCAACAAAAGAGATAACACCCCCCATTACGTCATGCTTCAGAAATGTGGAAAATGGTCCGTTTTCAAATGTTTTATTTTTGAACGTCAGTTCACATTTGTAGGTGGATCATCAGTGTTAGAGCTAAAATTAGCATGTTTAAAGTGATTTTCATGCTTCCAGGGGCTCGGGAAGTGAATTAAATACTATTTGGAGGCATTTAATGTTCAAGCAAAAACAGCTGATTTTTGACAAAAGAGATAACACCCCCCCATTACGTCATGCTTCAGAAATGTGGAAAATGGTCCGTTTTCAAATGTTTTATTTTTGAACGTCAGTTCACATTTGTAGGTGGATCATCAGTGTTAGAGCTAAAATTAGCATGTTTAAAGTGATTTTCATGCTTCCAGGGGCCCTAAACACAAGATTTATGGAATGGTTAAAAGTGCATGAAAATGGCCAATTTACTCACTCTGAGTTCTCAAAAAGGGTTTCTTCACCCCGGGAAGTTAATTAAATACCATTTGGAGGCATTTAATGTTCGAGCAAAAACTGCTGATTTTCGTCAAAAGAGATAACACCCCCCATTACGTCATGCTTCAGAAATGTGGAAAATGATCCGTTTTCAAATGTTTTATTTTTGAACGTCAGTTCACATTTGTAGGTGGATCATCAGTGTTAGAGCTAAAATTAGCATGTTTAAAGTGATTTTCATGCTTCCAGGGGCACTAAACACAAGATTTATGGAATGGTTAAAAGTGCATGAAAATGGCCAATTTACTCACTCTGAGTTCTCAAAAAGGGTTTCTTCACCCCGGGAAGTTAATTAAATACCATTTGGAGGCATTTAATGTTCGAGCAGAAACAGCTGATTTTTGACAAAAGAGATAACACCCCCCCATTACGTCATGCTTCAGAAATGTGGAAAATGGTCCGTTTTCAAATGTTTTATTTTTGAACGTCAGTTCACATTTGTAGGTGGATCATCAGTGTTAGAGCTAAAATTAGCATGTTTAAAGTGATTTTCATGCTTCCAGGGGCCCTAAACACAAGATTTATGGAATGGTTAAAAGTGCATGAAAATGGCCAATTTACTCACTCTGAGTTCTCAAAAAGGGTTTCTTCACCCCGGGAAGTTAATTAAATACCATTTGGAGGCATTTAATGTTCGAGCAGAAACGGCTGATTTTCGACAAAAGAGATAACACCCCCCCCATTAAGTCATGCTTCAGAAATGTGGAAAATGGTCCGTTTTCAAATGTTTTATTTTTGAACGTCAGTTCACATTTGTAGGTGGATCATCAGTGTTAGAGCTAAAATTAGCATGTTTAAAGTGATTTTCATGCTTCCAGGGGCCCTAAACACAAGATTTATGGAATGGTTAAAAGTGCATGAAAATAGCTAATTTACTCACTCTGAGTTCTCAAAAAGGGTTTCTTCACCCCGGGAAGTTAATTAAATACCATTTGGAGGCATTTAATGTTCGAGCAAAAACTGCTGATTTTCGACAAAAGAGATAACACCCCCCATTACGTCATGCTTCAGAAATGTGGAAAATGATCCGTTTTCAAATGTTTTATTTTTGAACGTCAGTTCACATTTGTAGGTGGATCATCAGTGTTAGAGCTAAAATTAGCATGTTTAAAGTGATTTTCATGCTTCCAGGGGCTCGGGAAGTGAATTAAATACTATTTGGAGGCATTTAATGTTCAAGCAAAAACAGCTGATTTTTGACAAAAGAGATAACACCCCCCCATTACGTCATGCTTCAGAAATGTGGAAAATGGTCCGTTTTCAAATGTTTTATTTTTGAACGTCAGTTCACATTTGTAGGTGGATCATCAGTGTTAGAGCTAAAATTAGCATGTTTAAAGTGATTTTCATGCTTCCAGGGGCACTAAACACAAGATTTATGGAATGGTTAAAAGTGCATGAAAATGGCCAATTTACTCACTCTGAGTTCTCAAAAAGGGTTTCTTCACCCCGGGAAGTTAATTAAATACCATTTGGAGGCATTTAATGTTCGAGCAGAAACAGCTGATTTTTGACAAAAGAGATAACACCCCCCCATTACGTCATGCTTCAGAAATGTGGAAAATGGTCCGTTTTCAAATGTTTTATTTTTGAACGTCAGTTCACATTTGTAGGTGGATCATCAGTGTTAGAGCTAAAATTAGCATGTTTAAAGTGATTTTCATGCTTCCAGGGGCACTAAACACAAGATTTATGGAATGGTTAAAAGTGCATGAAAATGGCCAATTTACTCACTCTGAGTTCTCAAAAAGGGTTTCTTCACCCCGGGAAGTTAATTAAATACCATTTGGAGGCATTTAATGTTCGAGCAAAAACTGCTGATTTTCGACAAAAGAGATAACACCCCCCATTACGTCATGCTTCAGAAATGTGGAAAATGATCCGTTTTCAAATGTTTTATTTTTGAACGTCAGTTCACATTTGTAGGTGGATCATCAATGTTAGAGCTAAAATTAGCATGTTTAAAGTGATTTTCATGCTTCCAGGGGCACTAAACACAAGATTTATGGAATGGTTAAAAGTGCATGAAAATGGCCAATTTACTCACTCTGAGTTCTCAAAAAGGGTTTCTTCACCCCGGGAAGTTAATTAAATACCATTTGGAGGCATTTAATGTTCGAGCAGAAACAGCTGATTTTTGACAAAAGAGATAACACCCCCCCATTACGTCATGCTTCAGAAATGTGGAAAATGGTCCGTTTTCAAATGTTTTATTTTTGAACGTCAGTTCACATTTGTAGGTGGATCATCAGTGTTAGAGCTAAAATTAGCATGTTTAAAGTGATTTTCATGCTTCCAGGGGCACTAAACACAAGATTTATGGAATGGTTAAAAGTGCATGAAAATGGCCAATTTACTCACTCTGAGTTCTCAAAAAGGGTTTCTTCACACCGGGAAGTTAATTAAATACCATTTGGAGGCATTTAATGTTCGAGCAAAAACGGCTGATTTTCGACAAAAGAGATAACACCCCCCCATTACGTCATGCTTCAGAAATGTAGAAAATGGTCTGCTTTCAAATGTTTTATTTTTTAACGTCAGTTCACATTTGTAGGTGGATCATCAGTGTTAGAGCTAAAATTAGCATGTTTAAAGTGATTTTCATGCTTCCAGGGGCCCTAAACACAAGATTTATGGAATGGTTAAAAGTGCATGAAAATGGCCAATTTACTCATTCTGAGTTCTCAAAAAGGGTTTCTTCACCCCGGGAAGTTAATTAAATACCATTTGGAGGCATTTAATGTTCGAGCAGAAACGGCTGATTTTCGACAAAAGAGATAACACCCCCCCCCATTAAGTCATGCTTCAGAAATGTGGAAAATGGTCCGTTTTCAAATGTTTTATTTTGGAACGTCAGTTCACATTTGTAGGTGGATCATCAGTGTTAGAGCTAAAATTAGCATGTTTATAGTGATGTTCATGCTTCCAGGTGCTCGGGAAGTGAATTAAATACTATTTGGAGGCATTTAATGTTCAATCAAAAACAGCTGATTTTTGACAAAAGAGATAACACCCCCCCATTACGTCATGCTTCAGAAATGTGGAAAATGGTCCGTTTTAAAATGTTTTATTTTTGAATGTCAGTTCACATTTGTAGGTGGATCATCAGTGTTGGAGCTAAAATTAGCATGTTTAAAGTGATTTTCATGCTTCCAGGGGCCCTAAACACAAGATTTATGGAATGGTTAAAAGTGCATGAAAATGGCCAATTTACTCACTCTGAGTTCTCAAAAAGGGTTTCTTCACCCCGGGAAGTTAATTAAATACCATTTGGAGGCATTTAATGTTCGAGCAAAAACGGCTGATTTTCGACAAAAGAGATAACACCCCCCCATTACGTCATGCTTCAGAAATGTGGAAAATGGTCCGTTTTCAAATGTTTTATTTTTGAACGTCAGTTCACATTTGTAGGTGGATCATCAGTGTTAGAGCTAAAATTAGCATGTTTAAAGTGATTTTCATGCTTCCAGGGGCTCGGGAAGTGAATTAAATACTATTTGGAGGCATTTAATGTTCAATCAAAAACAGCTGATTTTTAACAAAAGAGATAACACCCCCCCATTACGTCATGCTTCAGAAATGTGGAAAATGGTCCGTTTTCAAATGTTTTATTTTTGAACGTCAGTTCACATTTGTAGGTGGATCATCAGTGTTAGAGCTAAAATTAGCATGTTTAAAGTGATTTTCATGCTTCCAGGGGCCCTAAACACAAGATTTATGGAATGGTTAAAAGTGCATGAAAATAGCTAATTTACTCACTCTGAGTTCTCAAAAAGGGTTTCTTCACCCCGGGAAGTTAATTAAATACCATTTGGAGGCATTTAATGTTCGAGCAAAAACTGCTGATTTTCGACAAAAGAGATAACACCCCCCATTACGTCATGCTTCAGAAATGTGGAAAATGATCCGTTTTCAAATGTTTTATTTTTGAACGTCAGTTCACATTTGTAGGTGGATCATCAGTGTTAGAGCTAAAATTAGCATGTTTAAAGTGATTTTCATGCTTCCAGGGGCTCGGGAAGTGAATTAAATACTATTTGGAGGCATTTAATGTTCAAGCAAAAACAGCTGATTTTTGACAAAAGAGATAACACCCCCCATTACGTCATGCTTCAGAAATGTGGAAAATGGTCCGTTTTCAAATGTTTTATTTTTGAACGTCAGTTCACATTTGTAGGTGGATCATCAGTGTTAGAGCTAAAATTAGCATGTTTAAAGTGATTTTCATGCTTCCAGGGGCCCTAAACACAAGATTTATGGAATGGTTAAAAGTGCATGGAAATGGCCAATTTACTCACTCTGAGTTCTCAAAAAGGGTTTCTTCACCCCGGGAAGTTAATTAAATACCATTTGGAGGCATTTAATGTTCGAGCAAAAACGGCTGATTTTCGACAAAAGAGATAACACCCCCCATTACGTCATGCTTCAGAAATGTGGAAAATGGTCCGTTTTCAAATGTTTTGTTTTTGAACGTCAGTTCACATTTGTAGGTGGATCATCAGTGTTAGAGCTAAAATTAGCATGTTTAAAGTGATTTTCATGCTTCCAGGGGCCCTAAACACAAGATTTATGGAATGGTTAAAAGTGCATGAAAATGGCCAATTTACTCACTCTGAGTTCTCAAAAAGGGTTTCTTCACCCCGGGAAGTTAATTAAATACCATTTGGAGGCATTTAATGTTCGAGCAAAAACGGCTGATTTTCGACAAAAGAGATAACACCCCCCCATTACGTCATGCTTCAGAAATGTGGAAAATGGTCCGTTTTCAAATGTTTTATTTTTGAACGTCAGTTCAAATTTGTAGGTGGATCATCAGTGTTAGAGCTAAAATTAGCATGTTTAAAGTGATTTTCATGCTTCCAGGGGCTCGGGAAGTGAATTAAATACTATTTGGAGGCATTTAATGTTCAAGCAAAAACAGCTGATTTTTGACAAAAGAGATAACACCCCCCCCCCCCATTACGTCATGCTTCAGAAATGTGGAAAATGGTCCGTTTTCAAATGTTTTATTTTTGAACGTCAGTTCACATTTGTAGGTGGATCATCAGTGTTAGAGCTAAAATTAGCATGTTTAAAGTGATTTTCATGCTTCCAGGGGCCCTAAACACAAGATTTATGGAATGGTTAAAAGTGCATGAAAATGGCCAATTTACTCACTCTGAGTTCTCAAAAAGGGTTTCTTCACCCCGGGAAGTTAATTAAATACCATTTGAAGGCATTTAATGTTCGAGCAAAAACGGCTGATTTTCGACAAAAGAGATAACACCCCCCCATTACGTCATGCTTCAGAAATGTGGAAAATGGTCCGTTTTCAAATGTTTTATTTTTGAACATCAGTTCACATTTGTAGGTGGATCATCAGTGTTAGAGCTAAAATTAGCATGTTTAAAGTGATTTTCATGCTTCCAGGGGCTCGGGAAGTGAATTAAATGCTATTTGGAGGCATTTAATGTTCAATCAAAAACAGCTGATTTTTGACAAAAGAGATTACACCCCCCATTACGTCATGCTTCAGAAATGTGGAAAATGGTCCGTTGTCAAATGTTTTATTTTTGAACATCAGTTCACATTTGTAGGTGGATCATCAGTGTTAGAGCTAAAATTAGCATGTTTAAAGTGATTTTCATGCTTCCAGGGGCTCGGGAAGTGAATTAAATGCTATTTGGAGGCATTTAATGTTCAATCAAAAACAGCTGATTTTTGACAAAAGAGATAACACCCCCCATTACGTCATGCTTCAGAAATGTAGAAAATGGTCCGTTTTCAAATGTTTTATTTTTTAACGTCAGTTCACATTTGTAGGTGGATCATCAGTGTTAGAGCTAAAATTAGCATGTTTAAAGTGATTTTCATGCTTCCAGGGGCCCTAAACACAAGATTTATGGAATGGTTAAAAGTGCATGAAAATGGCCAATTTACTCACTCTGAGTTCTCAAAAAGGGTTTCTTCACCCCGGGAAGTTAATTAAATACCATTTGGAGGCATTTAATGTTCGAGCAAAAACGGCTGATTTTCGACAAAAGAGATAACACCCCCCCATTACGTCATGCTTCAGAAATGTGGAAAATGGTCCGTTTTCAAATGTTTTATTTTTGAACGTCAGTTCACATTTGTAGGTGGATCATCAGTGTTAGAGCTAAAATTAGCATGTTTAAAGTGATTTTCATGCTTCCAGGGGCTCGGGAAGTGAATTAAATACTATTTGGAGGCATTTAATGTTCAATCAAAAACAGCTGATTTTTGACAAAAGAGATAACACCCCCCCCATTAAGTCATGCTTCAGAAATGTGGAAAATGGTCCGTTTTCAAATGTTTTATTTTTGAACGTCAGTTCACATTTGTAGGTGGATCATCAGTGTTAGAGCTAAAATTAGCATGTTTAAAGTGATTTTCATGCTTCCAGGGGCCCTAAACACAAGATTTATGGAATGGTTAAAAGTGCATGAAAATGGCCAATTTACTCACTCTGAGTTCTCAAAAAGTGTTTCTTCACCCCGGGAAGTTAATTAAATACCATTTGGAGGCATTTAATGTTCAAGCAGAAACGGCTGATTTTCGACAAAAGAGATAACACCCCCCCCATTAAGTCATGCTTCAGAAATGTGGAAAATGGTCCGTTTTCAAATGTTTTATTTTGGAACGTCAGTTCACATTTGTAGGTGGATCATCAGTGTTAGAGCTAAAATTAGCATGTTTATAGTGATGTTCATGCTTCCAGGGGCTCGGGAAGTGAATTAAATACTATTTGGAGGCATTTAACGTTCAATCAAAAACAGCTGATTTTTGACAAAAGAGATAACACCCCTCCATTACGTCATGCTTCAGAAATGTGGAAAATGGTCCGTTTTCAAATGTTTTATTTTTGAACGTCAGTTCACATTTGTAGGTGGATCATCAGTGTTAGAGCTAAAATTAGCATGTTTAAAGTGATTTTCATGCTTCCAGGGGCCCTAAACACAAGATTTATGGAATGGTTAAAAGTGCATGGAAATGGCCAATATACTCACTCTGAGTTCTCAAAAAGGGTTTCTTCACCCCGGGAAGTTAATTAAATACCATTTGGAGGCATTTAATGTTCGAGCAAAAACGGCTGATTTTCGACAAAAGAGATAACACCCCCCCATTACGTCATGCTTCAGAAATGTGGAAAATGGTCCGTTTTCAAATGTTTTATTTTTGAACGTCAGTTCACATTTGTAGGTGGATCATCAGTGTTAGAGCTAAAATTAGCATGTTTAAAGTGATTTTCATGCTTCCAGGGGCCCTAAACACAAGATTTATGGAATGGTTAAAAGTGCATGAAAATGGCCAATTTACTCACTCTGAGTTCTCAAAAAGGGTTTCTTCACCCCGGGAAGTTAATTAAATACCATTTGGAGGCATTTAATGTTCGAGCAAAAACGGCTGATTTTCGACAAAAGAGATAACACCCCCCCATTACGTCATGCTTCAGAAATGTGGAAAATGGTCCGTTTTCAAATGTTTTATTTTTGAACGTCAGTTCACATTTGTAGGTGGATCATCAGTGTTAGAGCTTAAATTAGCATGTTTAAAGTGATTTTCATGCTTCCAGGGGCTCGGGAAGTGAATTAAATACTATTTGGAGGCATTTAATGTTCAAGCAAAAACAGCTGATTTTTGACAAAAGAGATAACACCCCCCCCATTACGTCATGCTTCAGAAATGTGGAAAATGGTCCGTTTTCAAATGTTTTATTTTTGAACGTCAGTTCACATTTGTAGGTGGATCATCAGTGTTAGAGCTAAAATTAGCATGTTTAAAGTGATTTTCATGCTTCCAGGGGCCCTAAACACAAGATTTATGGAATGGTTAAAAGTGCATGAAAATGGCCAATTTACTCACTCTGAGTTCTCAAAAAGGGTTTCTTCACCCCGGGAAGTTAATTAAATACCATTTGAAGGCATTTAATGTTCGAGCAAAAACGGCTGATTTTCGACAAAAGAGATAACACCCCCCCATTACGTCATGCTTCAGAAATGTGGAAAATGGTCCGTTTTCAAATGTTTTATTTTTGAACATCAGTTCACATTTGTAGGTGGATCATCAGTGTTAGAGCTAAAATTAGCATGTTTAAAGTGATTTTCATGCTTCCAGGGGCTCGGGAAGTGAATTAAATGCTATTTGGAGGCATTTAATGTTCAATCAAAAACAGCTGATTTTTGACAAAAGAGATTACACCCCCCATTACGTCATGCTTCAGAAATGTGGAAAATGGTCCGTTTTCAAATGTTTTATTTTTGAACATCAGTTCACATTTGTAGGTGGATCATCAGTGTTAGAGCTAAAATTAGCATGTTTAAAGTGATTTTCATGCTTCCAGGGGCTCGGGAAGTGAATTAAATGCTATTTGGAGGCATTTAATGTTCAATCAAAAACAGCTGATTTTTGACAAAAGAGATAACACCCCCCATTACGTCATGCTTCAGAAATGTGGAAAATGGTCCGTTTTCAAATGTTTTATTTTTTAACGTCAGTTCACATTTGTAGGTGGATCATCAGTGTTAGAGCTAAAATTAGCATGTTTAAAGTGATTTTCATGCTTCCAGGGGCCCTAAACACAAGATTTATGGAATGGTTAAAAGTGCATGAAAATGGCCAATTTACTCACTCTGAGTTCTCAAAAAGGGTTTCTTCACCCCGGGAAGTTAATTAAATACCATTTGGAGGCATTTAATGTTCGAGCAAAAACGGCTGATTTTCGACAAAAGAGATAACACCCCCCCATTACGTCATGCTTCAGAAATGTGGAAAATGGTCCGTTTTCAAATGTTTTATTTTTGAACGTCAGTTCACATTTGTAGGTGGATCATCAGTGTTAGAGCTAAAATTAGCATGTTTAAAGTGATTTTCATGCTTCCAGGGGCTCGGGAAGTGAATTAAATACTATTTGGAGGCATTTAATGTTCAATCAAAAACAGCTGATTTTTGACAAAAGAGATAACACCCCCCCCTTACGTCATGCTTCAGAAATGTGGAAAATGGTCCGTTTTCAAATGTTTTATTTTTGAACGTCAGTTCACATTTGTAGGTGGATCATCAGTGTTAGAGCTAAAATTAGCATGTTTAAAGCGATTTTCATGCTTCCAGGGGCCCTAAACACAAGATTTATGGAATGGTTAAAAGTGCATGAAAATGGCCAATTTACTCACTCTGAGTTCTCAAAAAGTGTTTCTTCACCCCGGGAAGTTAATTAAATACCATTTGGAGGCATTTAATGTTCAAGCAGAAACGGCTGATTTTCGACAAAAGAGATAACACCCCCCCCATTAAGTCATGCTTCAGAAATGTGGAAAATGGTCCGTTTTCAAATGTTTTATTTTGGAACGTCAGTTCACATTTGTAGGTGGATCATCAGTGTTAGAGCTAAAATTAGCATGTTTAAAGTGATTTTCATGCTTCCAGGGGCTCGGGAAGTGAATTAAATACTATTTGGAGGCATTTAATGTTCAATCAAAAACAGCTGATTTTTTACAAAAGAGATAACACCCCCCCATTACGTCATGCTTCAGAAATGTGGAAAATGGTCCGTTTTCAAATGTTTTATTTTTGAACGTCAGTTCACATTTGTAGGTGGATCATCAGTGTTAGAGCTAAAATTAGCATGTTTAAAGTGATTTTCATGCTTCCAGGGGCCCTAAACACAAGATTTATGGAATGGTTAAAAGTGCATGAAAATGGCCAATTTACTCACTCTGAGTTCCCCAAAAGGGTTTCTTCACCCCGGGAAGTTAATTAAATACCATTTGGAGGCATTTAATGTTCGAGCAAAAACTGCTGATTTTCGACAAAAGAGATAACACCCCCCCATTACGTCATGCTTCAGAAATGTGGAAAATGGTCCGTTTTCAAATGTTTTATTTTTGAACGTCAGTTCACATTTGTAGGTGGATCATCAGTGTTAGAGCTAAAATTAGCATGTTTAAAGTGATTTTCATGCTTCCAGGGGCTCGGGAAGTGAATTAAATACTATTTGGAGGCATTTAATGTTCAAGCAAAAACAGCTGATTTTTGACAAAAGAGATAACACCCCCCCATTACGTCATGCTTCAGAAATGTGGAAAATGGTCCGTTTTCAAATGTTTTATTTTTGAACGTCAGTTCACATTTGTAGGTGGATCATCAGTGTTAGAGCTAAAATTAGCATGTTTAAAGTGATTTTCATGCTTCCAGGGGCCCTAAACACAAGATTTATGGAATGGTTAAAAGTGCATGAAAATGGCCAATTTACTCACTCTGAGTTCTCAAAAAGGGTTTCTTCACCCCGGGAAGTTAATTAAATACCATTTGGAGGCATTTAATGTTCGAGCAAAAACTGCTGATTTTCGTCAAAAGAGATAACACCCCCCATTACGTCATGCTTCAGAAATGTGGAAAATGATCCGTTTTCAAATGTTTTATTTTTGAACGTCAGTTCACATTTGTAGGTGGATCATCAGTGTTAGAGCTAAAATTAGCATGTTTAAAGTGATTTTCATGCTTCCAGGGGCACTAAACACAAGATTTATGGAATGGTTAAAAGTGCATGAAAATGGCCAATTTACTCACTCTGAGTTCTCAAAAAGGGTTTCTTCACCCCGGGAAGTTAATTAAATACCATTTGGAGGCATTTAATGTTCGAGCAGAAACAGCTGATTTTTGACAAAAGAGATAACACCCCCCCATTACGTCATGCTTCAGAAATGTGGAAAATGGTCCGTTTTCAAATGTTTTATTTTTGAACGTCAGTTCACATTTGTAGGTGGATCATCAGTGTTAGAGCTAAAATTAGCATGTTTAAAGTGATTTTCATGCTTCCAGGGGCCCTAAACACAAGATTTATGGAATGGTTAAAAGTGCATGAAAATGGCCAATTTACTCACTCTGAGTTCTCAAAAAGGGTTTCTTCACCCCGGGAAGTTAATTAAATACCATTTGGAGGCATTTAATGTTCGAGCAGAAACGGCTGATTTTCGACAAAAGAGATAACACCCCCCCCATTAAGTCATGCTTCAGAAATGTGGAAAATGGTCCGTTTTCAAATGTTTTATTTTTGAACGTCAGTTCACATTTGTAGGTGGATCATCAGTGTTAGAGCTAAAATTAGCATGTTTAAAGTGATTTTCATGCTTCCAGGGGCCCTAAACACAAGATTTATGGAATGGTTAAAAGTGCATGAAAATAGCTAATTTACTCACTCTGAGTTCTCAAAAAGGGTTTCTTCACCCCGGGAAGTTAATTAAATACCATTTGGAGGCATTTAATGTTCGAGCAAAAACTGCTGATTTTCGACAAAAGAGATAACACCCCCCATTACGTCATGCTTCAGAAATGTGGAAAATGATCCGTTTTCAAATGTTTTATTTTTGAACGTCAGTTCACATTTGTAGGTGGATCATCAGTGTTAGAGCTAAAATTAGCATGTTTAAAGTGATTTTCATGCTTCCAGGGGCTCGGGAAGTGAATTAAATACTATTTGGAGGCATTTAATGTTCAAGCAAAAACAGCTGATTTTTGACAAAAGAGATAACACCCCCCCATTACGTCATGCTTCAGAAATGTGGAAAATGGTCCGTTTTCAAATGTTTTATTTTTGAACGTCAGTTCACATTTGTAGGTGGATCATCAGTGTTAGAGCTAAAATTAGCATGTTTAAAGTGATTTTCATGCTTCCAGGGGCACTAAACACAAGATTTATGGAATGGTTAAAAGTGCATGAAAATGGCCAATTTACTCACTCTGAGTTCTCAAAAAGGGTTTCTTCACCCCGGGAAGTTAATTAAATACCATTTGGAGGCATTTAATGTTCGAGCAGAAACAGCTGATTTTTGACAAAAGAGATAACACCCCCCCATTACGTCATGCTTCAGAAATGTGGAAAATGGTCCGTTTTCAAATGTTTTATTTTTGAACGTCAGTTCACATTTGTAGGTGGATCATCAGTGTTAGAGCTAAAATTAGCATGTTTAAAGTGATTTTCATGCTTCCAGGGGCACTAAACACAAGATTTATGGAATGGTTAAAAGTGCATGAAAATGGCCAATTTACTCACTCTGAGTTCTCAAAAAGGGTTTCTTCACCCCGGGAAGTTAATTAAATACCATTTGGAGGCATTTAATGTTCGAGCAAAAACTGCTGATTTTCGACAAAAGAGATAACACCCCCCATTACGTCATGCTTCAGAAATGTGGAAAATGATCCGTTTTCAAATGTTTTATTTTTGAACGTCAGTTCACATTTGTAGGTGGATCATCAATGTTAGAGCTAAAATTAGCATGTTTAAAGTGATTTTCATGCTTCCAGGGGCACTAAACACAAGATTTATGGAATGGTTAAAAGTGCATGAAAATGGCCAATTTACTCACTCTGAGTTCTCAAAAAGGGTTTCTTCACCCCGGGAAGTTAATTAAATACCATTTGGAGGCATTTAATGTTCGAGCAGAAACAGCTGATTTTTGACAAAAGAGATAACACCCCCCCATTACGTCATGCTTCAGAAATGTGGAAAATGGTCCGTTTTCAAATGTTTTATTTTTGAACGTCAGTTCACATTTGTAGGTGGATCATCAGTGTTAGAGCTAAAATTAGCATGTTTAAAGTGATTTTCATGCTTCCAGGGGCACTAAACACAAGATTTATGGAATGGTTAAAAGTGCATGAAAATGGCCAATTTACTCACTCTGAGTTCTCAAAAAGGGTTTCTTCACACCGGGAAGTTAATTAAATACCATTTGGAGGCATTTAATGTTCGAGCAAAAACGGCTGATTTTCGACAAAAGAGATAACACCCCCCCATTACGTCATGCTTCAGAAATGTAGAAAATGGTCTGCTTTCAAATGTTTTATTTTTTAACGTCAGTTCACATTTGTAGGTGGATCATCAGTGTTAGAGCTAAAATTAGCATGTTTAAAGTGATTTTCATGCTTCCAGGGGCCCTAAACACAAGATTTATGGAATGGTTAAAAGTGCATGAAAATGGCCAATTTACTCATTCTGAGTTCTCAAAAAGGGTTTCTTCACCCCGGGAAGTTAATTAAATACCATTTGGAGGCATTTAATGTTCGAGCAGAAACGGCTGATTTTCGACAAAAGAGATAACACCCCCCCCCATTAAGTCATGCTTCAGAAATGTGGAAAATGGTCCGTTTTCAAATGTTTTATTTTGGAACGTCAGTTCACATTTGTAGGTGGATCATCAGTGTTAGAGCTAAAATTAGCATGTTTATAGTGATGTTCATGCTTCCAGGTGCTCGGGAAGTGAATTAAATACTATTTGGAGGCATTTAATGTTCAATCAAAAACAGCTGATTTTTGACAAAAGAGATAACACCCCCCCATTACGTCATGCTTCAGAAATGTGGAAAATGGTCCGTTTTAAAATGTTTTATTTTTGAATGTCAGTTCACATTTGTAGGTGGATCATCAGTGTTGGAGCTAAAATTAGCATGTTTAAAGTGATTTTCATGCTTCCAGGGGCCCTAAACACAAGATTTATGGAATGGTTAAAAGTGCATGAAAATGGCCAATTTACTCACTCTGAGTTCTCAAAAAGGGTTTCTTCACCCCGGGAAGTTAATTAAATACCATTTGGAGGCATTTAATGTTCGAGCAAAAACGGCTGATTTTCGACAAAAGAGATAACACCCCCCCATTACGTCATGCTTCAGAAATGTGGAAAATGGTCCGTTTTCAAATGTTTTATTTTTGAACGTCAGTTCACATTTGTAGGTGGATCATCAGTGTTAGAGCTAAAATTAGCATGTTTAAAGTGATTTTCATGCTTCCAGGGGCTCGGGAAGTGAATTAAATACTATTTGGAGGCATTTAATGTTCAATCAAAAACAGCTGATTTTTAACAAAAGAGATAACACCCCCCCATTACGTCATGCTTCAGAAATGTGGAAAATGGTCCGTTTTCAAATGTTTTATTTTTGAACGTCAGTTCACATTTGTAGGTGGATCATCAGTGTTAGAGCTAAAATTAGCATGTTTAAAGTGATTTTCATGCTTCCAGGGGCCCTAAACACAAGATTTATGGAATGGTTAAAAGTGCATGAAAATAGCTAATTTACTCACTCTGAGTTCTCAAAAAGGGTTTCTTCACCCCGGGAAGTTAATTAAATACCATTTGGAGGCATTTAATGTTCGAGCAAAAACTGCTGATTTTCGACAAAAGAGATAACACCCCCCATTACGTCATGCTTCAGAAATGTGGAAAATGATCCGTTTTCAAATGTTTTATTTTTGAACGTCAGTTCACATTTGTAGGTGGATCATCAGTGTTAGAGCTAAAATTAGCATGTTTAAAGTGATTTTCATGCTTCCAGGGGCTCGGGAAGTGAATTAAATACTATTTGGAGGCATTTAATGTTCAAGCAAAAACAGCTGATTTTTGACAAAAGAGATAACACCCCCCCATTACGTCATGCTTCAGAAATGTGGAAAATGGTCCGTTTTCAAATGTTTTATTTTTGAACGTCAGTTCACATTTGTAGGTGGATCATCAGTGTTAGAGCTAAAATTAGCATGTTTAAAGTGATTTTCATGCTTCCAGGGGCACTAAACACAAGATTTATGGAATGGTTAAAAGTGCATGAAAATGGCCAATTTACTCACTCTGAGTTCTCAAAAAGGGTTTCTTCACCCCGGGAAGTTAATTAAATACCATTTGGAGGCATTTAATGTTCGAGCAGAAACAGCTGATTTTTGACAAAAGAGATAACACCCCCCCATTACGTCATGCTTCAGAAATGTGGAAAATGGTCCGTTTTCAAATGTTTTATTTTTGAACGTCAGTTCACATTTGTAGGTGGATCATCAGTGTTAGAGCTAAAATTAGCATGTTTAAAGTGATTTTCATGCTTCCAGGGGCACTAAACACAAGATTTATGGAATGGTTAAAAGTGCATGAAAATGGCCAATTTACTCACTCTGAGTTCTCAAAAAGGGTTTCTTCACCCCGGGAAGTTAATTAAATACCATTTGGAGGCATTTAATGTTCGAGCAAAAACTGCTGATTTTCGACAAAAGAGATAACACCCCCCATTACGTCATGCTTCAGAAATGTGGAAAATGATCCGTTTTCAAATGTTTTATTTTTGAACGTCAGTTCACATTTGTAGGTGGATCATCAATGTTAGAGCTAAAATTAGCATGTTTAAAGTGATTTTCATGCTTCCAGGGGCACTAAACACAAGATTTATGGAATGGTTAAAAGTGCATGAAAATGGCCAATTTACTCACTCTGAGTTCTCAAAAAGGGTTTCTTCACCCCGGGAAGTTAATTAAATACCATTTGGAGGCATTTAATGTTCGAGCAGAAACAGCTGATTTTTGACAAAAGAGATAACACCCCCCCATTACGTCATGCTTCAGAAATGTGGAAAATGGTCCGTTTTCAAATGTTTTATTTTTGAACGTCAGTTCACATTTGTAGGTGGATCATCAGTGTTAGAGCTAAAATTAGCATGTTTAAAGTGATTTTCATGCTTCCAGGGGCACTAAACACAAGATTTATGGAATGGTTAAAAGTGCATGAAAATGGCCAATTTACTCACTCTGAGTTCTCAAAAAGGGTTTCTTCACACCGGGAAGTTAATTAAATACCATTTGGAGGCATTTAATGTTCGAGCAAAAACGGCTGATTTTCGACAAAAGAGATAACACCCCCCCATTACGTCATGCTTCAGAAATGTAGAAAATGGTCTGCTTTCAAATGTTTTATTTTTTAACGTCAGTTCACATTTGTAGGTGGATCATCAGTGTTAGAGCTAAAATTAGCATGTTTAAAGTGATTTTCATGCTTCCAGGGGCCCTAAACACAAGATTTATGGAATGGTTAAAAGTGCATGAAAATGGCCAATTTACTCATTCTGAGTTCTCAAAAAGGGTTTCTTCACCCCGGGAAGTTAATTAAATACCATTTGGAGGCATTTAATGTTCGAGCAGAAACGGCTGATTTTCGACAAAAGAGATAACACCCCCCCCCATTAAGTCATGCTTCAGAAATGTGGAAAATGGTCCGTTTTCAAATGTTTTATTTTGGAACGTCAGTTCACATTTGTAGGTGGATCATCAGTGTTAGAGCTAAAATTAGCATGTTTATAGTGATGTTCATGCTTCCAGGTGCTCGGGAAGTGAATTAAATACTATTTGGAGGCATTTAATGTTCAATCAAAAACAGCTGATTTTTGACAAAAGAGATAACACCCCCCCATTACGTCATGCTTCAGAAATGTGGAAAATGGTCCGTTTTAAAATGTTTTATTTTTGAATGTCAGTTCACATTTGTAGGTGGATCATCAGTGTTGGAGCTAAAATTAGCATGTTTAAAGTGATTTTCATGCTTCCAGGGGCCCTAAACACAAGATTTATGGAATGGTTAAAAGTGCATGAAAATGGCCAATTTACTCACTCTGAGTTCTCAAAAAGGGTTTCTTCACCCCGGGAAGTTAATTAAATACCATTTGGAGGCATTTAATGTTCGAGCAAAAACGGCTGATTTTCGACAAAAGAGATAACACCCCCCCATTACGTCATGCTTCAGAAATGTGGAAAATGGTCCGTTTTCAAATGTTTTATTTTTGAACGTCAGTTCACATTTGTAGGTGGATCATCAGTGTTAGAGCTAAAATTAGCATGTTTAAAGTGATTTTCATGCTTCCAGGGGCTCGGGAAGTGAATTAAATACTATTTGGAGGCATTTAATGTTCAATCAAAAACAGCTGATTTTTAACAAAAGAGATAACACCCCCCCATTACGTCATGCTTCAGAAATGTGGAAAATGGTCCGTTTTCAAATGTTTTATTTTTGAACGTCAGTTCACATTTGTAGGTGGATCATCAGTGTTAGAGCTAAAATTAGCATGTTTAAAGTGATTTTCATGCTTCCAGGGGCCCTAAACACAAGATTTATGGAATGGTTAAAAGTGCATGAAAATAGCTAATTTACTCACTCTGAGTTCTCAAAAAGGGTTTCTTCACCCCGGGAAGTTAATTAAATACCATTTGGAGGCATTTAATGTTCGAGCAAAAACTGCTGATTTTCGACAAAAGAGATAACACCCCCCATTACGTCATGCTTCAGAAATGTGGAAAATGATCCGTTTTCAAATGTTTTATTTTTGAACGTCAGTTCACATTTGTAGGTGGATCATCAGTGTTAGAGCTAAAATTAGCATGTTTAAAGTGATTTTCATGCTTCCAGGGGCTCGGGAAGTGAATTAAATACTATTTGGAGGCATTTAATGTTCAAGCAAAAACAGCTGATTTTTGACAAAAGAGATAACACCCCCCATTACGTCATGCTTCAGAAATGTGGAAAATGGTCCGTTTTCAAATGTTTTATTTTTGAACGTCAGTTCACATTTGTAGGTGGATCATCAGTGTTAGAGCTAAAATTAGCATGTTTAAAGTGATTTTCATGCTTCCAGGGGCCCTAAACACAAGATTTATGGAATGGTTAAAAGTGCATGGAAATGGCCAATTTACTCACTCTGAGTTCTCAAAAAGGGTTTCTTCACCCCGGGAAGTTAATTAAATACCATTTGGAGGCATTTAATGTTCGAGCAAAAACGGCTGATTTTCGACAAAAGAGATAACACCCCCCATTACGTCATGCTTCAGAAATGTGGAAAATGGTCCGTTTTCAAATGTTTTGTTTTTGAACGTCAGTTCACATTTGTAGGTGGATCATCAGTGTTAGAGCTAAAATTAGCATGTTTAAAGTGATTTTCATGCTTCCAGGGGCCCTAAACACAAGATTTATGGAATGGTTAAAAGTGCATGAAAATGGCCAATTTACTCACTCTGAGTTCTCAAAAAGGGTTTCTTCACCCCGGGAAGTTAATTAAATACCATTTGGAGGCATTTAATGTTCGAGCAAAAACGGCTGATTTTCGACAAAAGAGATAACACCCCCCCATTACGTCATGCTTCAGAAATGTGGAAAATGGTCCGTTTTCAAATGTTTTATTTTTGAACGTCAGTTCAAATTTGTAGGTGGATCATCAGTGTTAGAGCTAAAATTAGCATGTTTAAAGTGATTTTCATGCTTCCAGGGGCTCGGGAAGTGAATTAAATACTATTTGGAGGCATTTAATGTTCAAGCAAAAACAGCTGATTTTTGACAAAAGAGATAACACCCCCCCCCCCATTACGTCATGCTTCAGAAATGTGGAAAATGGTCCGTTTTCAAATGTTTTATTTTTGAACGTCAGTTCACATTTGTAGGTGGATCATCAGTGTTAGAGCTAAAATTAGCATGTTTAAAGTGATTTTCATGCTTCCAGGGGCCCTAAACACAAGATTTATGGAATGGTTAAAAGTGCATGAAAATGGCCAATTTACTCACTCTGAGTTCTCAAAAAGGGTTTCTTCACCCCGGGAAGTTAATTAAATACCATTTGAAGGCATTTAATGTTCGAGCAAAAACGGCTGATTTTCGACAAAAGAGATAACACCCCCCCATTACGTCATGCTTCAGAAATGTGGAAAATGGTCCGTTTTCAAATGTTTTATTTTTGAACATCAGTTCACATTTGTAGGTGGATCATCAGTGTTAGAGCTAAAATTAGCATGTTTAAAGTGATTTTCATGCTTCCAGGGGCTCGGGAAGTGAATTAAATGCTATTTGGAGGCATTTAATGTTCAATCAAAAACAGCTGATTTTTGACAAAAGAGATTACACCCCCCATTACGTCATGCTTCAGAAATGTGGAAAATGGTCCGTTGTCAAATGTTTTATTTTTGAACATCAGTTCACATTTGTAGGTGGATCATCAGTGTTAGAGCTAAAATTAGCATGTTTAAAGTGATTTTCATGCTTCCAGGGGCTCGGGAAGTGAATTAAATGCTATTTGGAGGCATTTAATGTTCAATCAAAAACAGCTGATTTTTGACAAAAGAGATAACACCCCCCATTACGTCATGCTTCAGAAATGTAGAAAATGGTCCGTTTTCAAATGTTTTATTTTTTAACGTCAGTTCACATTTGTAGGTGGATCATCAGTGTTAGAGCTAAAATTAGCATGTTTAAAGTGATTTTCATGCTTCCAGGGGCCCTAAACACAAGATTTATGGAATGGTTAAAAGTGCATGAAAATGGCCAATTTACTCACTCTGAGTTCTCAAAAAGGGTTTCTTCACCCCGGGAAGTTAATTAAATACCATTTGGAGGCATTTAATGTTCGAGCAAAAACGGCTGATTTTCGACAAAAGAGATAACACCCCCCCATTACGTCATGCTTCAGAAATGTGGAAAATGGTCCGTTTTCAAATGTTTTATTTTTGAACGTCAGTTCACATTTGTAGGTGGATCATCAGTGTTAGAGCTAAAATTAGCATGTTTAAAGTGATTTTCATGCTTCCAGGGGCTCGGGAAGTGAATTAAATACTATTTGGAGGCATTTAATGTTCAATCAAAAACAGCTGATTTTTGACAAAAGAGATAACACCCCCCCCATTAAGTCATGCTTCAGAAATGTGGAAAATGGTCCGTTTTCAAATGTTTTATTTTTGAACGTCAGTTCACATTTGTAGGTGGATCATCAGTGTTAGAGCTAAAATTAGCATGTTTAAAGTGATTTTCATGCTTCCAGGGGCCCTAAACACAAGATTTATGGAATGGTTAAAAGTGCATGAAAATGGCCAATTTACTCACTCTGAGTTCTCAAAAAGTGTTTCTTCACCCCGGGAAGTTAATTAAATACCATTTGGAGGCATTTAATGTTCAAGCAGAAACGGCTGATTTTCGACAAAAGAGATAACACCCCCCCCATTAAGTCATGCTTCAGAAATGTGGAAAATGGTCCGTTTTCAAATGTTTTATTTTGGAACGTCAGTTCACATTTGTAGGTGGATCATCAGTGTTAGAGCTAAAATTAGCATGTTTATAGTGATGTTCATGCTTCCAGGGGCTCGGGAAGTGAATTAAATACTATTTGGAGGCATTTAACGTTCAATCAAAAACAGCTGATTTTTGACAAAAGAGATAACACCCCTCCATTACGTCATGCTTCAGAAATGTGGAAAATGGTCCGTTTTCAAATGTTTTATTTTTGAACGTCAGTTCACATTTGTAGGTGGATCATCAGTGTTAGAGCTAAAATTAGCATGTTTAAAGTGATTTTCATGCTTCCAGGGGCCCTAAACACAAGATTTATGGAATGGTTAAAAGTGCATGGAAATGGCCAATATACTCACTCTGAGTTCTCAAAAAGGGTTTCTTCACCCCGGGAAGTTAATTAAATACCATTTGGAGGCATTTAATGTTCGAGCAAAAACGGCTGATTTTCGACAAAAGAGATAACACCCCCCCATTACGTCATGCTTCAGAAATGTGGAAAATGGTCCGTTTTCAAATGTTTTATTTTTGAACGTCAGTTCACATTTGTAGGTGGATCATCAGTGTTAGAGCTAAAATTAGCATGTTTAAAGTGATTTTCATGCTTCCAGGGGCCCTAAACACAAGATTTATGGAATGGTTAAAAGTGCATGAAAATGGCCAATTTACTCACTCTGAGTTCTCAAAAAGGGTTTCTTCACCCCGGGAAGTTAATTAAATACCATTTGGAGGCATTTAATGTTCGAGCAAAAACGGCTTATTTTCGACAAAAGAGATAACACCCCCCCATTACGTCATGCTTCAGAAATGTGGAAAATGGTCCGTTTTCAAATGTTTTATTTTTGAACGTCAGTTCACATTTGTAGGTGGATCATCAGTGTTAGAGCTTAAATTAGCATGTTTAAAGTGATTTTCATGCTTCCAGGGGCTCGGGAAGTGAATTAAATACTATTTGGAGGCATTTAATGTTCAAGCAAAAACAGCTGATTTTTGACAAAAGAGATAACACCCCCCCCATTACGTCATGCTTCAGAAATGTGGAAAATGGTCCGTTTTCAAATGTTTTATTTTTGAACGTCAGTTCACATTTGTAGGTGGATCATCAGTGTTAGAGCTAAAATTAGCATGTTTAAAGTGATTTTCATGCTTCCAGGGGCCCTAAACACAAGATTTATGGAATGGTTAAAAGTGCATGAAAATGGCCAATTTACTCACTCTGAGTTCTCAAAAAGGGTTTCTTCACCCCGGGAAGTTAATTAAATACCATTTGAAGGCATTTAATGTTCGAGCAAAAACGGCTGATTTTCGACAAAAGAGATAACACCCCCCCATTACGTCATGCTTCAGAAATGTGGAAAATGGTCCGTTTTCAAATGTTTTATTTTTGAACATCAGTTCACATTTGTAGGTGGATCATCAGTGTTAGAGCTAAAATTAGCATGTTTAAAGTGATTTTCATGCTTCCAGGGGCTCGGGAAGTGAATTAAATGCTATTTGGAGGCATTTAATGTTCAATCAAAAACAGCTGATTTTTGACAAAAGAGATTACACCCCCCATTACGTCATGCTTCAGAAATGTGGAAAATGGTCCGTTTTCAAATGTTTTATTTTTGAACATCAGTTCACATTTGTAGGTGGATCATCAGTGTTAGAGCTAAAATTAGCATGTTTAAAGTGATTTTCATGCTTCCAGGGGCTCGGGAAGTGAATTAAATGCTATTTGGAGGCATTTAATGTTCAATCAAAAACAGCTGATTTTTGACAAAAGAGATAACACCCCCCATTACGTCATGCTTCAGAAATGTGGAAAATGGTCCGTTTTCAAATGTTTTATTTTTTAACGTCAGTTCACATTTGTAGGTGGATCATCAGTGTTAGAGCTAAAATTAGCATGTTTAAAGTGATTTTCATGCTTCCAGGGGCCCTAAACACAAGATTTATGGAATGGTTAAAAGTGCATGAAAATGGCCAATTTACTCACTCTGAGTTCTCAAAAAGGGTTTCTTCACCCCGGGAAGTTAATTAAATACCATTTGGAGGCATTTAATGTTCGAGCAAAAACGGCTGATTTTCGACAAAAGAGATAACACCCCCCCATTACGTCATGCTTCAGAAATGTGGAAAATGGTCCGTTTTCAAATGTTTTATTTTTGAACGTCAGTTCACATTTGTAGGTGGATCATCAGTGTTAGAGCTAAAATTAGCATGTTTAAAGTGATTTTCATGCTTCCAGGGGCTCGGGAAGTGAATTAAATACTATTTGGAGGCATTTAATGTTCAATCAAAAACAGCTGATTTTTGACAAAAGAGATAACACCCCCCCCTTACGTCATGCTTCAGAAATGTGGAAAATGGTCCGTTTTCAAATGTTTTATTTTTGAACATCAGTTCACATTTGTAGGTGGATCATCAGTGTTAGAGCTAAAATTAGCATGTTTAAAGCGATTTTCATGCTTCCAGGGGCCCTAAACACAAGATTTATGGAATGGTTAAAAGTGCATGAAAATGGCCAATTTACTCACTCTGAGTTCTCAAAAAGTGTTTCTTCACCCCGGGAAGTTAATTAAATACCATTTGGAGGCATTTAATGTTCAAGCAGAAACGGCTGATTTTCGACAAAAGAGATAACACCCCCCCCATTAAGTCATGCTTCAGAAATGTGGAAAATGGTCCGTTTTCAAATGTTTTATTTTGGAACGTCAGTTCACATTTGTAGGTGGATCATCAGTGTTAGAGCTAAAATTAGCATGTTTAAAGTGATTTTCATGCTTCCAGGGGCTCGGGAAGTGAATTAAATACTATTTGGAGGCATTTAATGTTCAATCAAAAACAGCTGATTTTTTACAAAAGAGATAACACCCCCCCATTACGTCATGCTTCAGAAATGTGGAAAATGGTCCGTTTTCAAATGTTTTATTTTTGAACGTCAGTTCACATTTGTAGGTGGATCATCAGTGTTAGAGCTAAAATTAGCATGTTTAAAGTGATTTTCATGCTTCCAGGGGCCCTAAACACAAGATTTATGGAATGGTTAAAAGTGCATGAAAATGGCCAATTTACTCACTCTGAGTTCCCCAAAAGGGTTTCTTCACCCCGGGAAGTTAATTAAATACCATTTGGAGGCATTTAATGTTCGAGCAAAAACTGCTGATTTTCGACAAAAGAGATAACACCCCCCCATTACGTCATGCTTCAGAAATGTGGAAAATGGTCCGTTTTCAAATGTTTTATTTTTGAACGTCAGTTCACATTTGTAGGTGGATCATCAGTGTTAGAGCTAAAATTAGCATGTTTAAAGTGATTTTCATGCTTCCAGGGGCTCGGGAAGTGAATTAAATACTATTTGGAGGCATTTAATGTTCAATCAAAAACAGCTGATTTTTGACAAAAGAGATAACACCCCCCATTACGTGATGCTTCAGAAATGTGGAAAATGGTCCGTTTTCAAATGTTTTATTTTTTAACGTCAGTTCACATTTGTAGGTGGATCATCAGTGTTAGAGCTAAAATTAGCATGTTTAAAGTGATTTTCATGCTTCCAGGGGCCCTAAACACAAGATTTATGGAATGGTTAAAAGTGCATGAAAATGGCCAATTTACTCACTCTGAGTTCTCAAAAAGGGTTTCTTCACCCCGGGAAGTTAATTAAATACCATTTGGAGGCATTTAATGTTCGAGCAAAAACGGCTGATTTTCGACAAAAGAGATAACACCCCCCCATTACGTCATGCTTCAGAAATGTGGAAAATGGTCTGTTTTCAAATGTTTTATTTTGGAACGTCAGTTCACATTTGTAGGTGGATCATCAGTGTTAGAGCTAAAATTAGCATGTTTAAAGTGATTTTCATGCTTCCAGGGGCTCGGGAAGTGAATTAAATACTATTTGGAGGCATTTAATGTTCAATCAAAAACAGCTGATTTTTGACAAAAGAGATAACACCCCCCCCTTACGTCATGCTTCAGAAATGTGGAAAATGGTCCGTTTTCAAATGTTTTATTTTTGAACGTCAGTTCACATTTGTAGGTGGATCATCAGTGTTAGAGCTACAATTAGCATGTTTAAAGTGATTTTCATGCTTCCAGGGGCCCTAAACACAAGATTTATGGAATGGTTAAAAGTGCATGAAAATGGCCAATTTACTCACTCTGAGTTCTCAAAAAGTGTTTCTTCACCCCGGGAAGTTAATTAAATACCATTTGGAGGCATTTAATGTTCAAGCAGAAACGGCTGATTTTCGACAAAAGAGATAACACCCCCCCCATTAAGTCATGCTTCAGAAATGTGGAAAATGGTCCGTTTTCAAATGTTTTATTTTGGAACGTCAGTTCACATTTGTAGGTGGATCATCAGTGTTAGAGCTAAAATTAGCATGTTTATAGTGATGTTCATGCTTCCAGGGGCTCGGGAAGTGAATTAAATACTATTTGGAGGCATTTAACGTTCAATCAAAAACAGCTGATTTTTGACAAAAGAGATAACACCCCCCCATTACGTCATGCTTCAGAAATGTGGAAAATGGTCCGTTTTAAAATGTTTTATTTTTGAATGTCAGTTCACATTTGTAGGTGGATCATCAGTGTTGGAGCTAAAATTAGCATGTTTAAAGTGATTTTCATGCTTCCAGGGGCCCTAAACACAAGATTTATGGAATGGTTAAAAGTGCATGAAAATGGCCAATTTACTCACTCTGAGTTCTCAAAAAGGGTTTCTTCACCCCGGGAAGTTAATTAAATACCATTTGGAGGCATTTAATGTTCGAGCAAAAATGGCTGATTTTCGACAAAAGAGATAACACCCCCCCATTACGTCATGCTTCAGAAATGTGGAAAATGGTCCGTTTTCAAATGTTTATTTTTGAACGTCAGTTCACATTTGTAGGTGGATCATCAGTGTTAGAGCTAAAATTAGCATGTTTAAAGTGATTTTCATGCTTCCAGGGGCTCGGGAAGTGAATTAAATACTATTTGGAGGCATTTAATGTTCAAGCAAAAAGAGCTGATTTTTGACAAAAGAGATAACACCCCCCCATTACGTCATGCTTCAGAAATGTGGAAAATGGTCCGTTTTCAAATGTTTTATTTTTGAATGTCAGTTCACATTTGTAGGTGGATCATCAGTGTTAGAGCTAAAATTAGCATGTTTAAAGTGATTTTCATGCTTCCAGGGGCCCTAAACACAAGATTTATGGAATGGTTAAAAGTGCATGAAAATGGCCAATTTACTCACTCTGAGTTCTCAAAAAGGGTTTCTTCACCCCGGGAAGTTAATTAAATACCATTTGGAGGCATTTAATGTTCAAGCAAAAACGGCTGATTTTCGACAAAAGAGATAACACCCCCCCATTACGTCATGCTTCAGAAATGTGGAAAATGGTCCGTTTTCAAATGTTTTATTTTTGAACGTCAGTTCACATTTGTAGGTGGATCATCAGTGTTAGAGCTAAAATTAGCATGTTTAAAGTGATTTTCATGCTTCCAGGGGCTCGGGAAGTGAATTAAATACTATTTGGAGGCATTTAATGTTCAATCAAAAACAGCTGATTTTTTACAAAAGAGATAACACCCCCCCATTACGTCATGCTTCAGAAATGTGGAAAATGGTCCGTTTTCAAATGTTTTATTTTTGAACGTCAGTTCACATTTGTAGGTGGATCATCAGTGTTAGAGCTAAAATTAGCATGTTTAAAGTGATTTTCATGCTTCCAGGGGCACTAAACACAAGATTTATGGAATGGTTAAAAGTGCATGAAAATGGCCAATTTACTCACTCTGAGTTCTCAAAAAGGGTTTCTTCACACCGGGAAGTTAATTAAATACCATTTGGAGGCATTTAATGTTCGAGCAAAAACGGCTGATTTTCGACAAAAGAGATAACACCCCCCCCATTACGTCATGCTTCAGAAATGTAGAAAATGGTCTGCTTTCAAATGTTTTATTTTTTAACGTCAGTTCACATTTGTAGGTGGATCATCAGTGTTAGAGCTAAAATTAGCATGTTTAAAGTGATTTTCATGCTTCCAGGGGCCCTAAACACAAGATTTATGGAATGGTTAAAAGTGCATGAAAATGGGCAATTTACTCACTCTGAGTTCTCAAAAAGGGTTTCTTCACCCCAGGAAGTTAATTAAATACCATTTGGAGGCATTTAATGTTCGAGCAGAAACGGCTGATTTTCGACAAAAGAGATAACACCCCCCCCCATTAAGTCATGCTTCAGAAATGTGGAAAATGGTCCGTTTTCAAATGTTTTATTTTGAAACGTCAGTTCACATTTGTAGGTGGATCATCAGTGTTAGAGCTAAAATTAGCATGTTTATAGTGATGTTCATGCTTCCAGGTGCTCGGGAAGTGAATTAAATACTATTTGGAGGCATTTAATGTTCAATCAAAAACAGCTGATTTTTAACAAAAGAGATAACACCCCCCCATTACGTCATGCTTCAGAAATGTGGAAAATGGTCCGTTTTAAAATGTTTTATTTTTGAATGTCAGTTCACATTTGTAGGTGGATCATCAGTGTTGGAGCTAAAATTAGCATGTTTAAAGTGATTTTCATGCTTCCAGGGGCCCTAAACACAAGATTTATGGAATGGTTAAAAGTGCATGAAAATGGCCAATTTACTCACTCTGAGTTCTCAAAAAGGGTTTCTTCACCCAGGGAAGTTAATTAAATACCATTTGGAGGCATTTAATGTTCGAGCAAAAACGGCTGATTTTCGACAAAAGAGATAACACCCCCCCATTACGTCATGCTTCAGAAATGTGGAAAATGGTCCGTTTTCAAATGTTTTATTTTTGAACGTCAGTGCACATTTGTAGGTGGATCATCAGTGTTAGAGCTAAAATTAGCATGTTTAAAGTGATTTTCATGCTTCCAGGGGCTCGGGAAGTGAATTAAATACTATTTGGAGGCATTTAATGTTCAATCAAAAACAGCTGATTTTTGACAAAAGAGATAACACCCCCCTATTACGTCATGCTTCAGAAATGTGGAAAATGGTCCGTTTTCAAATGTTTTATTTTTGAACGTCAGTTCACATTTGTAGGTGGATCATCAGTGTTAGAGCTAAAATTAGCATGTTTAAAGTGATTTTCATGCTTCCAGGGGCCCTAAACACAAGATTTATGGAATGGTTAAAAGTGCATGAAAATAGCTAATTTACTCACTCTGAGTTCTCAAAAAGGGTTTCTTCACCCCGGGAAGTTAATTAAATACCATTTGGAGGCATTTAATGTTCGAGCAAAAACTGCTGATTTTCGACAAAAGAGATAACACCCCCCATTACGTCATGCTTCAGAAATGTGGAAAATGATCCGTTTTCAAATGTTTTATTTTTGAACGTCAGTTCACATTTGTAGGTGGATCATCAGTGTTAGAGCTAAAATTAGCATGTTTAAAGTGATTTTCATGCTTCCAGGGGCTCGGGAAGTGAATTAAATACTATTTGGAGGCATTTAATGTTCAATCAAAAACAGCTGATTTTTTACAAAAGAGATAACACCCCCCCATTACGTCATGCTTCAGAAATGTGGAAAATGGTCCGTTTTCAAATGTTTTATTTTTGAACGTCAGTTCACATTTGTAGGTGGATCATCAGTGTTAGAGCTAAAATTAGCATGTTTAAAGTGATTTTCATGCTTCCAGGGGCCCTAAACACAAGATTTATGGAATGGTTAAAAGTGCATGAAAATGGCCAATTTACTCACTCTGAGTTCCCAAAAAGGGTTTCTTCACCCCGGGAAGTTAATTAAATACCATTTGGAGGCATTTAATGTTCGAGCAAAAACTGCTGATTTTCGACAAAAGAGATAACACCCCCCCATTACGTCATGCTTCAGAAATGTGGAAAATGGTCCGTTTTCAAATGTTTTATTTTTGAACGTCAGTTCACATTTGTAGGTGGATCATCAGTGTTAGAGCTAAAATTAGCATGTTTAAAGTGATTTTCATGCTTCCAGGGGCTCGGGAAGTGAATTAAATACTATTTGGAGGCATTTAATGTTCAATCAAAAACAGCTGATTTTTGACAAAAGAGATAACACCCCCATTACGTGATGCTTCAGAAATGTGGAAAATGGTCCGTTTTCAAATGTTTTATTTTTTAACGTCAGTTCACATTTGTAGGTGGATCATCAGTGTTAGAGCTAAAATTAGCATGTTTAAAGTGATTTTCATGCTTCCAGGGGCCCTAAACACAAGATTTATGGAATGGTTAAAAGTGCATGAAAATGGCCAATTTACTCACTCTGAGTTCTCAAAAAGGGTTTCTTCACCCCGGGAAGTTAATTAAATACCATTTGGAGGCATTTAATGTTCGAGCAAAAACGGCTGATTTTCGACAAAAGAGATAACACCCCCCCATTACGTCATGCTTCAGAAATGTAGAAAATGGTCTGCTTTCAAATGTTTTATTTTTTAACGTCAGTTCACATTTGTAGGTGGATCATCAGTGTTAGAGCTCAAAATTAGCATGTTTAAAGTGATTTTCATGCTTCCAGGGGCCCTAAACACAAGATTTATGGAATGGTTAAAAGTGCATGAAAATGGGCAATTTACTCACTCTGAGTTCTCAAAAAGGGTTTCTTCACCCCAGGAAGTTAATTAAATACCATTTGGAGGCATTTAATGTTCGAGCAGAAACGGCTGATTTTCGACAAAAGAGATAACACCCCCCCCCATTAAGTCATGCTTCAGAAATGTGGAAAATGGTCCGTTTTCAAATGTTTTATTTTGAAACGTCAGTTCACATTTGTAGGTGGATCATCAGTGTTAGAGCTAAAATTAGCATGTTTATAGTGATGTTCATGCTTCCAGGTGCTCGGGAAGTGAATTAAATACTATTTGGAGGCATTTAATGTTCAATCAAAAACAGCTGATTTTTAACAAAAGAGATAACACCCCCCCATTACGTCATGCTTCAGAAATGTGGAAAATGGTCCGTTTTAAAATGTTTTATTTTTGAATGTCAGTTCACATTTGTAGGTGGATCATCAGTGTTGGAGCTAAAATTAGCATGTTTAAAGTGATTTTCATGCTTCCAGGGGCCCTAAACACAAGATTTATGGAATGGTTAAAAGTGCATGAAAATGGCCAATTTACTCACTCTGAGTTCTCAAAAAGGGTTTCTTCACCCAGGGAAGTTAATTAAATACCATTTGGAGGCATTTAATGTTCGAGCAAAAACGGCTGATTTTCGACAAAAGAGATAACACCCCCCCATTACGTCATGCTTCAGAAATGTGGAAAATGGTCCGTTTTCAAATGTTTTATTTTTGAACGTCAGTGCACATTTGTAGGTGGATCATCAGTGTTAGAGCTAAAATTAGCATGTTTAAAGTGATTTTCATGCTTCCAGGGGCTCGGGAAGTGAATTAAATACTATTTGGAGGCATTTAATGTTCAATCAAAAACAGCTGATTTTTGACAAAAGAGATAACACCCCCCTATTACGTCATGCTTCAGAAATGTGGAAAATGGTCCGTTTTCAAATGTTTTATTTTTGAACGTCAGTTCACATTTGTAGGTGGATCATCAGTGTTAGAGCTAAAATTAGCATGTTTAAAGTGATTTTCATGCTTCCAGGGGCCCTAAACACAAGATTTATGGAATGGTTAAAAGTGCATGAAAATAGCTAATTTACTCACTCTGAGTTCTCAAAAAGGGTTTCTTCACCCCGGGAAGTTAATTAAATACCATTTGGAGGCATTTAATGTTCGAGCAAAAACTGCTGATTTTCGACAAAAGAGATAACACCCCCCATTACGTCATGCTTCAGAAATGTGGAAAATGATCCGTTTTCAAATGTTTTATTTTTGAACGTCAGTTCACATTTGTAGGTGGATCATCAGTGTTAGAGCTAAAATTAGCATGTTTAAAGTGATTTTCATGCTTCCAGGGGCTCGGGAAGTGAATTAAATACTATTTGGAGGCATTTAATGTTCAATCAAAAACAGCTGATTTTTTACAAAAGAGATAACACCCCCCCATTACGTCATGCTTCAGAAATGTGGAAAATGGTCCGTTTTCAAATGTTTTATTTTTGAACGTCAGTTCACATTTGTAGGTGGATCATCAGTGTTAGAGCTAAAATTAGCATGTTTAAAGTGATTTTCATGCTTCCAGGGGCCCTAAACACAAGATTTATGGAATGGTTAAAAGTGCATGAAAATGGCCAATTTACTCACTCTGAGTTCCCAAAAAGGGTTTCTTCACCCCGGGAAGTTAATTAAATACCATTTGGAGGCATTTAATGTTCGAGCAAAAACTGCTGATTTTCGACAAAAGAGATAACACCCCCCCATTACGTCATGCTTCAGAAATGTGGAAAATGGTCCGTTTTCAAATGTTTTATTTTTGAACGTCAGTTCACATTTGTAGGTGGATCATCAGTGTTAGAGCTAAAATTAGCATGTTTAAAGTGATTTTCATGCTTCCAGGGGCTCGGGAAGTGAATTAAATACTATTTGGAGGCATTTAATGTTCAATCAAAAACAGCTGATTTTTGACAAAAGAGATAACACCCCCATTACGTGATGCTTCAGAAATGTGGAAAATGGTCCGTTTTCAAATGTTTTATTTTTTAACGTCAGTTCACATTTGTAGGTGGATCATCAGTGTTAGAGCTAAAATTAGCATGTTTAAAGTGATTTTCATGCTTCCAGGGGCCCTAAACACAAGATTTATGGAATGGTTAAAAGTGCATGAAAATGGCCAATTTACTCACTCTGAGTTCTCAAAAAGGGTTTCTTCACCCCGGGAAGTTAATTAAATACCATTTGGAGGCATTTAATGTTCGAGCAAAAACGGCTGATTTTCGACAAAAGAGATAACACCCCCCCATTACGTCATGCTTCAGAAATGTGGAAAATGGTCCGTTTTCAAATGTTTTATTTTGGAACGTCAGTTCACATTTGTAGGTGGATCATCAGTGTTAGAGCTAAAATTAGCATGTTTAAAGTGATTTTCATGCTTCCAGGGGCTCGGGAAGTGAATTAAATACTATTTGGAGGCATTTAATGTTCAATCAAAAACAGCTGATTTTTGACAAAAGAGATAACACCCCCCCCTTACGTCATGCTTCAGAAATGTGGAAAATGGTCCGTTTTCAAATGTTTTATTTTTGAACGTCAGTTCACATTTGTAGGTGGATCATCAGTGTTAGAGCTACAATTAGCATGTTTAAAGTGATTTTCATGCTTCCAGGGGCCCTAAACACAAGATTTATGGAATGGTTAAAAGTGCATGAAAATGGCCAATTTACTCACTCTGAGTTCTCAAAAAGTGTTTCTTCACCCCGGGAAGTTAATTAAATACCATTTGGAGGCATTTAATGTTCAAGCAGAAACGGCTGATTTTCGACAAAAGAGATAACACCCCCCCCATTAAGTCATGCTTCAGAAATGTGGAAAATGGTCCGTTTTCAAATGTTTTCTTTTGGAACGTCAGTTCACATTTGTAGGTGGATCATCAGTGTTAGAGCTAAAATTAGCATGTTTATAGTGATGTTCATGCTTCCAGGGGCTCGGGAAGTGAATTAAATACTATTTGGAGGCATTTAACGTTCAATCAAAAACAGCTGATTTTTGACAAAAGAGATAACACCCCCCCATTACGTCATGCTTCAGAAATGTGGAAAATGGTCCGTTTTAAAATGTTTTATTTTTGAATGTCAGTTCACATTTGTAGGTGGATCATCAGTGTTGGAGCTAAAATTAGCATGTTTAAAGTGATTTTCATGCTTCCAGGGGCCCTAAACACAAGATTTATGGAATGGTTAAAAGTGCATGAAAATGGCCAATTTACTCACTCTGAGTTCTCAAAAAGGGTTTCTTCACCCCGGGAAGTTAATTAAATACCATTTGGAGGCATTTAATGTTTGAGCAAAAATGGCTGATTTTCGACAAAAGAGATAACACCCCCCCATTACGTCATGCTTCAGAAATGTGGAAAATGGTCCGTTTTCAAATGTTTATTTTTGAACGTCAGTTCACATTTGTAGGTGGATCATCAGTGTTAGAGCTAAAATTAGCATGTTTAAAGTGATTTTCATGCTTCCAGGGGCTCGGGAAGTGAATTAAATACTATTTGGAGGCATTTAATGTTCAAGCAAAAACAGCTGATTTTTGACAAAAGAGATAACACCCCCCCATTACGTCATGCTTCAGAAATGTGGAAAATGGTCCGTTTTCAAATGTTTTATTTTTGAATGTCAGTTCACATTTGTAGGTGGATCATCAGTGTTAGAGCTAAAATTAGCATGTTTAAAGTGATTTTCATGCTTCCAGGGGCCCTAAACACAAGATTTATGGAATGGTTAAAAGTGCATGAAAATGGCCAATTTACTCACTCTGAGTTCTCAAAAAGGGTTTCTTCACCCCGGGAAGTTAATTAAATACCATTTGGAGGCATTTAATGTTCGAGCAAAAACGGCTGATTTTCGACAAAAGAGATAACACCCCCCCATTACGTCATGCTTCAGAAATGTGGAAAATGGTCCGTTTTCAAATGTTTTATTTTTGAACGTCAGTTCACATTTGTAGGTGGATCATCAGTGTTAGAGCTAAAATTAGCATGTTTAAAGTGATTTTCATGCTTCCAGGGGCTCGGGAAGTGAATTAAATACTATTTGGAGGCATTTAATGTTCAAGCAAAAACAGCTGATTTTTGACAAAAGAGATAACACCCCCCCATTACGTCATGCTTCAGAAATGTGGAAAATGGTCCGTTTTCAAATGTTTTATTTTTGAACGTCAGTTCACATTTGTAGGTGGATCATCAGTGTTAGAGCTAAAATTAGCATGTTTAAAGTGATTTTCATGCTTCCAGGGGCACTAAACACAAGATTTATGGAATGGTTAAAAGTGCATGAAAATGGCCAATTTACTCACTCTGAGTTCTCAAAAAGGGTTTCTTCACACCGGGAAGTTAATTAAATACCATTTGGAGGCATTTAATGTTCGAGCAAAAACGGCTGATTTTCGACAAAAGAGATAACACCCCCCCCATTACGTCATGCTTCAGAAATGTAGAAAATGGTCTGCTTTCAAATGTTTTATTTTTTAACGTCAGTTCACATTTGTAGGTGGATCATCAGTGTTAGAGCTAAAATTAGCATGTTTAAAGTGATTTTCATGCTTCCAGGGGCCCTAAACACAAGATTTATGGAATGGTTAAAAGTGCATGAAAATAGCTAATTTACTCACTCTGAGTTCTCAAAAAGGGTTTCTTCACCCCGGGAAGTTAATTAAATACCATTTGGAGGCATTTAATGTTCGAGCAAAAACTGCTGATTTTCGACAAAAGAGATAACACCCCCCATTACGTCATGCTTCAGAAATGTGGAAAATGATCCGTTTTCAAATGTTTTATTTTTGAACGTCAGTTCACATTTGTAGGTGGATCATCAGTGTTAGAGCTAAAATTAGCATGTTTAAAGTGATTTTCATGCTTCCAGGGGCTCGGGAAGTGAATTAAATACTATTTGGAGGCATTTAATGTTCAAGCAAAAACAGCTGATTTTTGACAAAAGAGATAACACCCCCCATTACGTCATGCTTCAGAAATGTGGAAAATGGTCCGTTTTCAAATGTTTTATTTTTGAACATCAGTTCACATTTGTAGGTGGATCATCAGTGTTAGAGCTAAAATTAGCATGTTTAAAGTGATTTTCATGCTTCCAGGGGCCCTAAACACAAGATTTATGGAATGGTTAAAAGTGCATGGAAATGGCCAATTTACTCACTCTGAGTTCTCAAAAAGGGTTTCTTCACCCCGGGAAGTTAATTAAATACCATTTGGAGGCATTTAATGTTCGAGCAAAAACGGCTGATTTTCGACAAAAGAGATAACACCCCCCCATTACGTCATGCTTCAGAAATGTGGAAAATGGTCCGTTTTCAAATGTTTTGTTTTTGAACGTCAGTTCACATTTGTAGGTGGATCATCAGTGTTAGAGCTAAAATTAGCATGTTTAAAGTGATTTTCATGCTTCCAGGGGCCCTAAACACAAGATTTATGGAATGGTTAAAAGTGCATGAAAATGGCCAATTTACTCACTCTGAGTTCTCAAAAAGGGTTTCTTCACCCCGGGAAGTTAATTAAATACCATTTGGAGGCATTTAATGTTCGAGCAAAAACGGCTGATTTTCGACAAAAGAGATAACACCCCCCCATTACGTCATGCTTCAGAAATGTGGAAAATGGTCCGTTTTCAAATGTTTTATTTTTGAACGTCAGTTCAAATTTGTAGGTGGATCATCAGTGTTAGAGCTAAAATTAGCATGTTTAAAGTGATTTTCATGCTTCCAGGGGCTCGGGAAGTGAATTAAATACTATTTGGAGGCATTTAATGTTCAAGCAAAAACAGCTGATTTTTGACAAAAGAGATAACACCCCCCCCCCATTACGTCATGCTTCAGAAATGTGGAAAATGGTCCGTTTTCAAATGTTTTATTTTTGAACGTCAGTTCACATTTGTAGGTGGATCATCAGTGTTAGAGCTAAAATTAGCATGTTTAAAGTGATTTTCATGCTTCCAGGGGCCCTAAACACAAGATTTATGGAATGGTTAAAAGTGCATGAAAATGGCCAATTTACTCACTCTGAGTTCTCAAAAAGTGTTTCTTCACCCCGGGAAGTTAATTAAATACCATTTGGAGGCATTTAATGTTCAAGCAGAAACGGCTGATTTTCGACAAAAGAGATAACACCCCCCCCATTAAGTCATGCTTCAGAAATGTGGAAAATGGTCCGTTTTCAAATGTTTTATTTTGGAACGTCAGTTCACATTTGTAGGTGGATCATCAGTGTTAGAGCTAAAATTAGCATGTTTATAGTGATGTTCATGCTTCCAGGGGCTCGGGAAGTGAATTAAATACTATTTGGAGGCATTTAACGTTCAATCAAAAACAGCTGATTTTTGACAAAAGAGATAACACCCCTCCATTACGTCATGCTTCAGAAATGTGGAAAATGGTCCGTTTTCAAATGTTTTATTTTTGAACGTCAGTTCACATTTGTAGGTGGATCATCAGTGTTAGAGCTAAAATTAGCATGTTTAAAGTGATTTTCATGCTTCCAGGGGCCCTAAACACAAGATTTATGGAATGGTTAAAAGTGCATGGAAATGGCCAATATACTCACTCTGAGTTCTCAAAAAGGGTTTCTTCACCCCGGGAAGTTAATTAAATACCATTTGGAGGCATTTAATGTTCGAGCAAAAACGGCTGATTTTCGACAAAAGAGATAACACCCCCCCATTACGTCATGCTTCAGAAATGTGGAAAATGGTCCGTTTTCAAATGTTTTATTTTTGAACGTCAGTTCACATTTGTAGGTGGATCATCAGTGTTAGAGCTAAAATTAGCATGTTTAAAGTGATTTTCATGCTTCCAGGGGCCCTAAACACAAGATTTATGGAATGGTTAAAAGTGCATGAAAATGGCCAATTTACTCACTCTGAGTTCTCAAAAAGGGTTTCTTCACCCCGGGAAGTTAATTAAATACCATTTGGAGGCATTTAATGTTCGAGCAAAAACGGCTGATTTTCGACAAAAGAGATAACACCCCCCCATTACGTCATGCTTCAGAAATGTGGAAAATGGTCCGTTTTCAAATGTTTTATTTTTGAACGTCAGTTCACATTTGTAGGTGGATCATCAGTGTTAGAGCTAAAATTAGCATGTTTAAAGTGATTTTCATGCTTCCAGGGGCTCGGGAAGTGAATTAAATACTATTTGGAGGCATTTAATGTTCAAGCAAAAACAGCTGATTTTTGACAAAAGAGATAACACCCCCCCCATTACGTCATGCTTCAGAAATGTGGAAAATGGTCCGTTTTCAAATGTTTTATTTTTGAACGTCAGTTCACATTTGTAGGTGGATCATCAGTGTTAGAGCTAAAATTAGCATGTTTAAAGTGATTTTCATGCTTCCAGGGGCCCTAAACACAAGATTTATGGAATGGTTAAAAGTGCATGAAAATGGCCAATTTACTCACTCTGAGTTCTCAAAAAGGGTTTCTTCACCCCGGGAAGTTAATTAAATACCATTTGAAGGCATTTAATGTTCGAGCAAAAACGGCTGATTTTCGACAAAAGAGATAACACCCCCCCATTACGTCATGCTTCAGAAATGTGGAAAATGGTCCGTTTTCAAATGTTTTAGTTTTTGAACATCAGTTCACATTTGTAGGTGGATCATCAGTGTTAGAGCTAAAATTAGCATGTTTAAAGTGATTTTCATGCTTCCAGGGGCTCGGGAAGTGAATTAAATGCTATTTGGAGGCATTTAATGTTCAATCAAAAACAGCTGATTTTTGACAAAAGAGATTACACCCCCCATTACGTCATGCTTCAGAAATGTGGAAAATGGTCCGTTTTCAAATGTTTTATTTTTGAACATCAGTTCACATTTGTAGGTGGATCATCAGTGTTAGAGCTAAAATTAGCATGTTTAAAGTGATTTTCATGCTTCCAGGGGCTCGGGAAGTGAATTAAATGCTATTTGGAGGCATTTAATGTTCAATCAAAAACAGCTGATTTTTGACAAAAGAGATAACACCCCCCATTACGTCATGCTTCAGAAATGTGGAAAATGGTCCGTTTTCAAATGTTTTATTTTTTAACGTCAGTTCACATTTGTAGGTGGATCATCAGTGTTAGAGCTAAAATTAGCATGTTTAAAGTGATTTTCATGCTTCCAGGGGCCCTAAACACAAGATTTATGGAATGGTTAAAAGTGCATGAAAATGGCCAATTTACTCACTCTGAGTTCTCAAAAAGGGTTTCTTCACCCCGGGAAGTTAATTAAATACCATTTGGAGGCATTTAATGTTCGAGCAAAAACGGCTGATTTTCGACAAAAGAGATAACACCCCCCCATTACGTCATGCTTCAGAAATGTGGAAAATGGTCCGTTTTCAAATGTTTTATTTTTGAACGTCAGTTCACATTTGTAGGTGGATCATCAGTGTTAGAGCTAAAATTAGCATGTTTAAAGTGATTTTCATGCTTCCAGGGGCTCGGGAAGTGAATTAAATACTATTTGGAGGCATTTAATGTTCAATCAAAAACAGCTGATTTTTGACAAAAGAGATAACACCCCCCCCTTACGTCATGCTTCAGAAATGTGGAAAATGGTCCGTTTTCAAATGTTTTATTTTTGAACGTCAGTTCACATTTGTAGGTGGATCATCAGTGTTAGAGCTAAAATTAGCATGTTTAAAGCGATTTTCATGCTTCCAGGGGCCCTAAACACAAGATTTATGGAATGGTTAAAAGTGCATGAAAATGGCCAATTTACTCACTCTGAGTTCTCAAAAAGTGTTTCTTCACCCCGGGAAGTTAATTAAATACCATTTGGAGGCATTTAATGTTCAAGCAGAAACGGCTGATTTTCGACAAAAGAGATAACACCCCCCCCATTAAGTCATGCTTCAGAAATGTGGAAAATGGTCCGTTTTCAAATGTTTTATTTTGGAACGTCAGTTCACATTTGTAGGTGGAACATCAGTGTTAGAGCTAAAATTAGCATGTTTAAAGTGATTTTCATGCTTCCAGGGGCTCGGGAAGTGAATTAAATACTATTTGGAGGCATTTAATGTTCAATCAAAAACAGCTGATTTTTTACAAAAGAGATAACACCCCCCCCATTACGTCATGCTTCAGAAATGTGGAAAATGGTCCGTTTTCAAATGTTTTATTTTTGAACGTCAGTTCACATTTGTAGGTGGATCATCAGTGTTAGAGCTAAAATTAGCATGTTTAAAGTGATTTTCATGCTTCCAGGGGCCCTAAACACAAGATTTATGGAATGGTTAAAAGTGCATGAAAATGGCCAATTTACTCACTCTGAGTTCCCCAAAAGGGTTTCTTCACCCCGGGAAGTTAATTAAATACCATTTGGAGGCATTTAATGTTCGAGCAAAAACTGCTGATTTTCGACAAAAGAGATAACACCCCCCCATTACGTCATGCTTCAGAAATGTGGAAAATGGTCCGTTTTCAAATGTTTTATTTTTGAACGTCAGTTCACATTTGTAGGTGGATCATCAGTGTTAGAGCTAAAATTAGCATGTTTAAAGTGATTTTCATGCTTCCAGGGGCTCGGGAAGTGAATTAAATACTATTTGGAGGCATTTAATGTTCAATCAAAAACAGCTGATTTTTGACAAAAGAGATAACACCCCCCATTACGTGATGCTTCAGAAATGTGGAAAATGGTCCGTTTTCAAATGTTTTATTTTTTAACGTCAGTTCACATTTGTAGGTGGATCATCAGTGTTAGAGCTAAAATTAGCATGTTTAAAGTGATTTTCATGCTTCCAGGGGCCCTAAACACAAGATTTATGGAATGGTTAAAAGTGCATGAAAATGGCCAATTTACTCACTCTGAGTTCTCAAAAAGGGTTTCTTCACCCCGGGAAGTTAATTAAATACCATTTGGAGGCATTTAATGTTCGAGCAAAAACGGCTGATTTTCGACAAAAGAGATAACACCCCCCCATTACGTCATGCTTCAGAAATGTGGAAAATGGTCCGTTTTCAAATGTTTTATTTTGGAACGTCAGTTCACATTTGTAGGTGGATCATCAGTGTTAGAGCTAAAATTAGCATGTTTAAAGTGATTTTCATGCTTCCAGGGGCTCGGGAAGTGAATTAAATACTATTTGGAGGCATTTAATGTTCAATCAAAAACAGCTGATTTTTGACAAAAGAGATAACACCCCCCCCTTACGTCATGCTTCAGAAATGTGGAAAATGGTCCGTTTTCAAATGTTTTATTTTTGAACGTCAGTTCACATTTGTAGGTGGATCATCAGTGTTAGAGCTACAATTAGCATGTTTAAAGTGATTTTCATGCTTCCAGGGGCCCTAAACACAAGATTTATGGAATGGTTAAAAGTGCATGAAAATGGCCAATTTACTCACTCTGAGTTCTCAAAAAGTGTTTCTTCACCCCGGGAAGTTAATTAAATACCATTTGGAGGCATTTAATGTTCAAGCAGAAACGGCTGATTTTCGACAAAAGAGATAACACCCCCCCCATTAAGTCATGCTTCAGAAATGTGGAAAATGGTCCGTTTTCAAATGTTTTATTTTGGAACGTCAGTTCACATTTGTAGGTGGATCATCAGTGTTAGAGCTAAAATTAGCATGTTTATAGTGATGTTCATGCTTCCAGGGGCTCGGGAAGTGAATTAAATACTATTTGGAGGCATTTAACGTTCAATCAAAAACAGCTGATTTTTGACAAAAGAGATAACACCCCCCCATTACGTCATGCTTCAGAAATGTGGAAAATGGTCCGTTTTAAAATGTTTTATTTTTGAATGTCAGTTCACATTTGTAGGTGGATCATCAGTGTTGGAGCTAAAATTAGCATGTTTAAAGTGATTTTCATGCTTCCAGGGGCCCTAAACACAAGATTTATGGAATGGTTAAAAGTGCATGAAAATGGCCAATTTACTCACTCTGAGTTCTCAAAAAGGGTTTCTTCACCCCGGGAAGTTAATTAAATACCATTTGGAGGCATTTAATGTTCGAGCAAAAATGGCTGATTTTCGACAAAAGAGATAACACCCCCCCATTACGTCATGCTTCAGAAATGTGGAAAATGGTCCGTTTTCAAATGTTTATTTTTGAACGTCAGTTCACATTTGTAGGTGGATCATCAGTGTTAGAGCTACAATTAGCATGTTTAAAGTGATTTTCATGCTTCCAGGGGCCCTAAACACAAGATTTATGGAATGGTTAAAAGTGCATGAAAATGGCCAATTTACTCACTCTGAGTTCTCAAAAAGTGTTTCTTCACCCCGGGAAGTTAATTAAATACCATTTGGAGGCATTTAATGTTCAAGCAGAAACGGCTGATTTTCGACAAAAGAGATAACACCCCCCCCATTAAGTCATGCTTCAGAAATGTGGAAAATGGTCCGTTTTCAAATGTTTTATTTTGGAACGTCAGTTCACATTTGTAGGTGGATCATCAGTGTTAGAGCTAAAATTAGCATGTTTATAGTGATGTTCATGCTTCCAGGGGCTCGGGAAGTGAATTAAATACTATTTGGAGGCATTTAACGTTCAATCAAAAACAGCTGATTTTTGACAAAAGAGATAACACCCCCCCATTACGTCATGCTTCAGAAATGTGGAAAATGGTCCGTTTTAAAATGTTTTATTTTTGAATGTCAGTTCACATTTGTAGGTGGATCATCAGTGTTGGAGCTAAAATTAGCATGTTTAAAGTGATTTTCATGCTTCCAGGGGCCCTAAACACAAGATTTATGGAATGGTTAAAAGTGCATGAAAATGGCCAATTTACTCACTCTGAGTTCTCAAAAAGGGTTTCTTCACCCCGGGAAGTTAATTAAATACCATTTGGAGGCATTTAATGTTCGAGCAAAAATGGCTGATTTTCGACAAAAGAGATAACACCCCCCCATTACGTCATGCTTCAGAAATGTGGAAAATGGTCCGTTTTCAAATGTTTATTTTTGAACGTCAGTTCACATTTGTAGGTGGATCATCAGTGTTAGAGCTAAAATTAGCATGTTTAAAGTGATTTTCATGCTTCCAGGGGCTCGGGAAGTGAATTAAATACTATTTGGAGGCATTTAATGTTCAAGCAAAAACAGCTGATTTTTGACAAAAGAGATAACACCCCCCCCATTACGTCATGCTTCAGAAATGTGGAAAATGGTCCGTTTTCAAATGTTTTATTTTTGAACGTCAGTTCACATTTGTAGGTGGATCATCAGTGTTAGAGCTAAAATTAGCATGTTTAAAGTGATTTTCATGCTTCCAGGGGCCCTAAACACAAGATTTATGGAATGGTTAAAAGTGCATGAAAATGGCCAATTTACTCACTCTGAGTTCTCAAAAAGGGTTTCTTCACCCCGGGAAGTTAATTAAATACCATTTGAAGGCATTTAATGTTCGAGCAAAAACGGCTGATTTTCGACAAAAGAGATAACACCCCCCCATTACGTCATGCTTCAGAAATGTGGAAAATGGTCCGTTTTCAAATGTTTTAGTTTTTGAACATCAGTTCACATTTGTAGGTGGATCATCAGTGTTAGAGCTAAAATTAGCATGTTTAAAGTGATTTTCATGCTTCCAGGGGCTCGGGAAGTGAATTAAATGCTATTTGGAGGCATTTAATGTTCAATCAAAAACAGCTGATTTTTGACAAAAGAGATTACACCCCCCATTACGTCATGCTTCAGAAATGTGGAAAATGGTCCGTTTTCAAATGTTTTATTTTTGAACATCAGTTCACATTTGTAGGTGGATCATCAGTGTTAGAGCTAAAATTAGCATGTTTAAAGTGATTTTCATGCTTCCAGGGGCTCGGGAAGTGAATTAAATGCTATTTGGAGGCATTTAATGTTCAATCAAAAACAGCTGATTTTTGACAAAAGAGATAACACCCCCCATTACGTCATGCTTCAGAAATGTGGAAAATGGTCCGTTTTCAAATGTTTTATTTTTTAACGTCAGTTCACATTTGTAGGTGGATCATCAGTGTTAGAGCTAAAATTAGCATGTTTAAAGTGATTTTCATGCTTCCAGGGGCCCTAAACACAAGATTTATGGAATGGTTAAAAGTGCATGAAAATGGCCAATTTACTCACTCTGAGTTCTCAAAAAGGGTTTCTTCACCCCGGGAAGTTAATTAAATACCATTTGGAGGCATTTAATGTTCGAGCAAAAACGGCTGATTTTCGACAAAAGAGATAACACCCCCCCATTACGTCATGCTTCAGAAATGTGGAAAATGGTCCGTTTTCAAATGTTTTATTTTTGAACGTCAGTTCACATTTGTAGGTGGATCATCAGTGTTAGAGCTAAAATTAGCATGTTTAAAGTGATTTTCATGCTTCCAGGGGCTCGGGAAGTGAATTAAATACTATTTGGAGGCATTTAATGTTCAATCAAAAACAGCTGATTTTTGACAAAAGAGATAACACCCCCCCCTTACGTCATGCTTCAGAAATGTGGAAAATGGTCCGTTTTCAAATGTTTTATTTTTGAACGTCAGTTCACATTTGTAGGTGGATCATCAGTGTTAGAGCTAAAATTAGCATGTTTAAAGCGATTTTCATGCTTCCAGGGGCCCTAAACACAAGATTTATGGAATGGTTAAAAGTGCATGAAAATGGCCAATTTACTCACTCTGAGTTCTCAAAAAGTGTTTCTTCACCCCGGGAAGTTAATTAAATACCATTTGGAGGCATTTAATGTTCAAGCAGAAACGGCTGATTTTCGACAAAAGAGATAACACCCCCCCCATTAAGTCATGCTTCAGAAATGTGGAAAATGGTCCGTTTTCAAATGTTTTATTTTGGAACGTCAGTTCACATTTGTAGGTGGAACATCAGTGTTAGAGCTAAAATTAGCATGTTTAAAGTGATTTTCATGCTTCCAGGGGCTCGGGAAGTGAATTAAATACTATTTGGAGGCATTTAATGTTCAATCAAAAACAGCTGATTTTTTACAAAAGAGATAACACCCCCCCCATTACGTCATGCTTCAGAAATGTGGAAAATGGTCCGTTTTCAAATGTTTTATTTTTGAACGTCAGTTCACATTTGTAGGTGGATCATCAGTGTTAGAGCTAAAATTAGCATGTTTAAAGTGATTTTCATGCTTCCAGGGGCCCTAAACACAAGATTTATGGAATGGTTAAAAGTGCATGAAAATGGCCAATTTACTCACTCTGAGTTCCCCAAAAGGGTTTCTTCACCCCGGGAAGTTAATTAAATACCATTTGGAGGCATTTAATGTTCGAGCAAAAACTGCTGATTTTCGACAAAAGAGATAACACCCCCCCATTACGTCATGCTTCAGAAATGTGGAAAATGGTCCGTTTTCAAATGTTTTATTTTTGAACGTCAGTTCACATTTGTAGGTGGATCATCAGTGTTAGAGCTAAAATTAGCATGTTTAAAGTGATTTTCATGCTTCCAGGGGCTCGGGAAGTGAATTAAATACTATTTGGAGGCATTTAATGTTCAATCAAAAACAGCTGATTTTTGACAAAAGAGATAACACCCCCCATTACGTGATGCTTCAGAAATGTGGAAAATGGTCCGTTTTCAAATGTTTTATTTTTTAACGTCAGTTCACATTTGTAGGTGGATCATCAGTGTTAGAGCTAAAATTAGCATGTTTAAAGTGATTTTCATGCTTCCAGGGGCCCTAAACACAAGATTTATGGAATGGTTAAAAGTGCATGAAAATGGCCAATTTACTCACTCTGAGTTCTCAAAAAGGGTTTCTTCACCCCGGGAAGTTAATTAAATACCATTTGGAGGCATTTAATGTTCGAGCAAAAACGGCTGATTTTCGACAAAAGAGATAACACCCCCCCATTACGTCATGCTTCAGAAATGTGGAAAATGGTCCGTTTTCAAATGTTTTATTTTGGAACGTCAGTTCACATTTGTAGGTGGATCATCAGTGTTAGAGCTAAAATTAGCATGTTTAAAGTGATTTTCATGCTTCCAGGGGCTCGGGAAGTGAATTAAATACTATTTGGAGGCATTTAATGTTCAATCAAAAACAGCTGATTTTTGACAAAAGAGATAACACCCCCCCCTTACGTCATGCTTCAGAAATGTGGAAAATGGTCCGTTTTCAAATGTTTTATTTTTGAACGTCAGTTCACATTTGTAGGTGGATCATCAGTGTTAGAGCTACAATTAGCATGTTTAAAGTGATTTTCATGCTTCCAGGGGCCCTAAACACAAGATTTATGGAATGGTTAAAAGTGCATGAAAATGGCCAATTTACTCACTCTGAGTTCTCAAAAAGTGTTTCTTCACCCCGGGAAGTTAATTAAATACCATTTGGAGGCATTTAATGTTCAAGCAGAAACGGCTGATTTTCGACAAAAGAGATAACACCCCCCCCATTAAGTCATGCTTCAGAAATGTGGAAAATGGTCCGTTTTCAAATGTTTTATTTTGGAACGTCAGTTCACATTTGTAGGTGGATCATCAGTGTTAGAGCTAAAATTAGCATGTTTATAGTGATGTTCATGCTTCCAGGGGCTCGGGAAGTGAATTAAATACTATTTGGAGGCATTTAACGTTCAATCAAAAACAGCTGATTTTTGACAAAAGAGATAACACCCCCCCATTACGTCATGCTTCAGAAATGTGGAAAATGGTCCGTTTTAAAATGTTTTATTTTTGAATGTCAGTTCACATTTGTAGGTGGATCATCAGTGTTGGAGCTAAAATTAGCATGTTTAAAGTGATTTTCATGCTTCCAGGGGCCCTAAACACAAGATTTATGGAATGGTTAAAAGTGCATGAAAATGGCCAATTTACTCACTCTGAGTTCTCAAAAAGGGTTTCTTCACCCCGGGAAGTTAATTAAATACCATTTGGAGGCATTTAATGTTCGAGCAAAAATGGCTGATTTTCGACAAAAGAGATAACACCCCCCCATTACGTCATGCTTCAGAAATGTGGAAAATGGTCCGTTTTCAAATGTTTATTTTTGAACGTCAGTTCACATTTGTAGGTGGATCATCAGTGTTAGAGCTAAAATTAGCATGTTTAAAGTGATTTTCATGCTTCCAGGGGCTCGGGAAGTGAATTAAATACTATTTGGAGGCATTTAATGTTCAAGCAAAAAGAGCTGATTTTTGACAAAAGAGATAACACCCCCCCATTACGTCATGCTTCAGAAATGTGGAAAATGGTCCGTTTTCAAATGTTTTATTTTTGAATGTCAGTTCACATTTGTAGGTGGATCATCAGTGTTAGAGCTAAAATTAGCATGTTTAAAGTGATTTTCATGCTTCCAGGGGCCCTAAACACAAGATTTATGGAATGGTTAAAAGTGCATGAAAATGGCCAATTTACTCACTCTGAGTTCTCAAAAAGGGTTTCTTCACCCCGGGAAGTTAATTAAATACCATTTGGAGGCATTTAATGTTCGAGCAAAAACGGCTGATTTTCGACAAAAGAGATAACACCCCCCCCATTACGTCATGCTTCAGAAATGTGGAAAATGGTCCGTTTTCAAATGTTTTATTTTTGAACGTCAGTTCACATTTGTAGGTGGATCATCAGTGTTAGAGCTAAAATTAGCATGTTTAAAGTGATTTTCATGCTTCCAGGGGCTCGGGAAGTGAATTAAATACTATTTGGAGGCATTTAATGTTCAATCAAAAACAGCTGATTTTTTACAAAAGAGATAACACCCCCCCATTACGTCATGCTTCAGAAATGTGGAAAATGGTCCGTTTTCAAATGTTTTATTTTTGAACGTCAGTTCACATTTGTAGGTGGATCATCAGTGTTAGAGCTAAAATTAGCATGTTTAAAGTGATTTTCATGCTTCCAGGGGCACTAAACACAAGATTTATGGAATGGTTAAAAGTGCATGAAAATGGCCAATTTACTCACTCTGAGTTCTCAAAAAGGGTTTCTTCACACCGGGAAGTTAATTAAATACCATTTGGAGGCATTTAATGTTCGAGCAAAAACGGCTGATTTTCGACAAAAGAGATAACACCCCCCCCATTACGTCATGCTTCAGAAATGTAGAAAATGGTCTGCTTTCAAATGTTTTATTTTTTAACGTCAGTTCACATTTGTAGGTGGATCATCAGTGTTAGAGCTAAAATTAGCATGTTTAAAGTGATTTTCATGCTTCCAGGGGCCCTAAACACAAGATTTATGGAATGGTTAAAAGTGCATGAAAATGGGCAATTTACTCACTCTGAGTTCTCAAAAAGGGTTTCTTCACCCCAGGAAGTTAATTAAATACCATTTGGAGGCATTTAATGTTCGAGCAGAAACGGCTGATTTTCGACAAAAGAGATAACACCCCCCCCCATTAAGTCATGCTTCAGAAATGTGGAAAATGGTCCGTTTTCAAATGTTTTATTTTGAAACGTCAGTTCACATTTGTAGGTGGATCATCAGTGTTAGAGCTAAAATTAGCATGTTTATAGTGATGTTCATGCTTCCAGGTGCTCGGGAAGTGAATTAAATACTATTTGGAGGCATTTAATGTTCAATCAAAAACAGCTGATTTTTAACAAAAGAGATAACACCCCCCCATTACGTCATGCTTCAGAAATGTGGAAAATGGTCCGTTTTAAAATGTTTTATTTTTGAATGTCAGTTCACATTTGTAGGTGGATCATCAGTGTTGGAGCTAAAATTAGCATGTTTAAAGTGATTTTCATGCTTCCAGGGGCCCTAAACACAAGATTTATGGAATGGTTAAAAGTGCATGAAAATGGCCAATTTACTCACTCTGAGTTCTCAAAAAGGGTTTCTTCACCCAGGGAAGTTAATTAAATACCATTTGGAGGCATTTAATGTTCGAGCAAAAATGGCTGATTTTCGACAAAAGAGATAACACCCCCCCATTACGTCATGCTTCAGAAATGTGGAAAATGGTCCGTTTTCAAATGTTTTATTTTTGAACGTCAGTTCACATTTGTAGGTGGATCATCAGTGTTAGAGCTAAAATTAGCATGTTTAAAGTGATTTTCATGCTTCCAGGGGCTCGGGAAGTGAATTAAATACTATTTGGAGGCATTTAATGTTCAATCAAAAACAGCTGATTTTTGACAAAAGAGATAACACCCCCCTATTACGTCATGCTTCAGAAATGTGGAAAATGGTCCGTTTTCAAATGTTTTATTTTTGAACGTCAGTTCACATTTGTAGGTGGATCATCAGTGTTAGAGCTAAAATTAGCATGTTTAAAGTGATTTTCATGCTTCCAGGGGCCCTAAACACAAGATTTATGGAATGGTTAAAAGTGCATGAAAATAGCTAATTTACTCACTCTGAGTTCTCAAAAAGGGTTTCTTCACCCCGGGAAGTTAATTAAATACCATTTGGAGGCATTTAATGTTCGAGCAAAAACTGCTGATTTTCGACAAAAGAGATAACACCCCCCATTACGTCATGCTTCAGAAATGTGGAAAATGATCCGTTTTCAAATGTTTTATTTTTGAACGTCAGTTCACATTTGTAGGTGGATCATCAGTGTTAGAGCTAAAATTAGCATGTTTAAAGTGATTTTCATGCTTCCAGGGGCTCGGGAAGTGAATTAAATACTATTTGGAGGCATTTAATGTTCAATCAAAAACAGCTGATTTTTTACAAAAGAGATAACACCCCCCCCTTACGTCATGCTTCAGAAATGTGGAAAATGGTCCGTTTTCAAATGTTTTATTTTTGAACGTCAGTTCACATTTGTAGGTGGATCATCAGTGTTAGAGCTACAATTAGCATGTTTAAAGTGATTTTCATGCTTCCAGGGGCCCTAAACACAAGATTTATGGAATGGTTAAAAGTGCATGAAAATGGCCAATTTACTCACTCTGAGTTCTCAAAAAGTGTTTCTTCACCCCGGGAAGTTAATTAAATACCATTTGGAGGCATTTAATGTTCAAGCAGAAACGGCTGATTTTCGACAAAAGAGATAACACCCCCCCCATTAAGTCATGCTTCAGAAATGTGGAAAATGGTCCGTTTTCAAATGTTTTCTTTTGGAACGTCAGTTCACATTTGTAGGTGGATCATCAGTGTTAGAGCTAAAATTAGCATGTTTATAGTGATGTTCATGCTTCCAGGGGCTCGGGAAGTGAATTAAATACTATTTGGAGGCATTTAACGTTCAATCAAAAACAGCTGATTTTTGACAAAAGAGATAACACCCCCCCATTACGTCATGCTTCAGAAATGTGGAAAATGGTCCGTTTTAAAATGTTTTATTTTTGAATGTCAGTTCACATTTGTAGGTGGATCATCAGTGTTGGAGCTAAAATTAGCATGTTTAAAGTGATTTTCATGCTTCCAGGGGCCCTAAACACAAGATTTATGGAATGGTTAAAAGTGCATGAAAATGGCCAATTTACTCACTCTGAGTTCTCAAAAAGGGTTTCTTCACCCCGGGAAGTTAATTAAATACCATTTGGAGGCATTTAATGTTCGAGCAAAAATGGCTGATTTTCGACAAAAGAGATAACACCCCCCCATTACGTCATGCTTCAGAAATGTGGAAAATGGTCCGTTTTCAAATGTTTATTTTTGAACGTCAGTTCACATTTGTAGGTGGATCATCAGTGTTAGAGCTAAAATTAGCATGTTTAAAGTGATTTTCATGCTTCCAGGGGCTCGGGAAGTGAATTAAATACTATTTGGAGGCATTTAATGTTCAAGCAAAAACAGCTGATTTTTGACAAAAGAGATAACACCCCCCCATTACGTCATGCTTCAGAAATGTGGAAAATGGTCCGTTTTCAAATGTTTTATTTTTGAATGTCAGTTCACATTTGTAGGTGGATCATCAGTGTTAGAGCTAAAATTAGCATGTTTAAAGTGATTTTCATGCTTCCAGGGGCCCTAAACACAAGATTTATGGAATGGTTAAAAGTGCATGAAAATGGCCAATTTACTCACTCTGAGTTCTCAAAAAGGGTTTCTTCACCCCGGGAAGTTAATTAAATACCATTTGGAGGCATTTAATGTTCGAGCAAAAACGGCTGATTTTCGACAAAAGAGATAACACCCCCCCATTACGTCATGCTTCAGAAATGTGGAAAATGGTCCGTTTTCAAATGTTTTATTTTTGAACGTCAGTTCACATTTGTAGGTGGATCATCAGTGTTAGAGCTAAAATTAGCATGTTTAAAGTGATTTTCATGCTTCCAGGGGCTCGGGAAGTGAATTAAATACTATTTGGAGGCATTTAATGTTCAATCAAAAACAGCTGATTTTTTACAAAAGAGATAACACCCCCCCATTACGTCATGCTTCAGAAATGTGGAAAATGGTCCGTTTTCAAATGTTTTATTTTTGAACGTCAGTTCACATTTGTAGGTGGATCATCAGTGTTAGAGCTAAAATTAGCATGTTTAAAGTGATTTTCATGCTTCCAGGGGCCCTAAACACAAGATTTATGGAATGGTTAAAAGTGCATGAAAATGGCCAATTTACTCACTCTGAGTTCCCAAAAAGGGTTTCTTCACCCCGGGAAGTTAATTAAATACCATTTGGAGGCATTTAATGTTCGAGCAAAAACTGCTGATTTTTGACAAAAGAGATAACACCCCCCCATTACGTCATGCTTCAGAAATGTGGAAAATGGTCCGTTTTCAAATGTTTTATTTTTGAACGTCAGTTCACATTTGTAGGTGGATCATCAGTGTTAGAGCTAAAATTAGCATGTTTAAAGTGATTTTCATGCTTCCAGGGGCTCGGGAAGTGAATTAAATACTATTTGGAGGCATTTAATGTTCAAGCAAAAACAGCTGATTTTTGACAAAAGAGATAACACCCCCCCATTACGTCATGCTTCAGAAATGTGGAAAATGGTCCGTTTTCAAATGTTTTATTTTTGAACGTCAGTTCACATTTGTAGGTGGATCATCAGTGTTAGAGCTAAAATTAGCATGTTTAAAGTGATTTTCATGCTTCCAGGGGCACTAAACACAAGATTTATGGAATGGTTAAAAGTGCATGAAAATGGCCAATTTACTCACTCTGAGTTCTCAAAAAGGGTTTCTTCACACCGGGAAGTTAATTAAATACCATTTGGAGGCATTTAATGTTCGAGCAAAAACGGCTGATTTTCGACAAAAGAGATAACACCCCCCCCATTACGTCATGCTTCAGAAATGTAGAAAATGGTCTGCTTTCAAATGTTTTATTTTTTAACGTCAGTTCACATTTGTAGGTGGATCATCAGTGTTAGAGCTAAAATTAGCATGTTTAAAGTGATTTTCATGCTTCCAGGGGCCCTAAACACAAGATTTATGGAATGGTTAAAAGTGCATGAAAATGGGCAATTTACTCACTCTGAGTTCTCAAAAAGGGTTTCTTCACCCCGGGAAGTTAATTAAATACCATTTGGAGGCATTTAATGTTCGAGCAGAAACGGCTGATTTTCGACAAAAGAGATAACACCCCCCCCCATTAAGTCATGCTTCAGAAATGTGGAAAATGGTCCGTTTTCAAATGTTTTATTTTGAAACGTCAGTTCACATTTGTAGGTGGATCATCAGTGTTAGAGCTAAAATTAGCATGTTTATAGTGATGTTCATGCTTCCAGGTGCTCGGGAAGTGAATTAAATACTATTTGGAGGCATTTAATGTTCAATCAAAAACAGCTGATTTTTGACAAAAGAGATAACACCCCCCTATTACGTCATGCTTCAGAAATGTGGAAAATGGTCCGTTTTCAAATGTTTTATTTTTGAACGTCAGTTCACATTTGTAGGTGGATCATCAGTGTTAGAGCTAAAATTAGCATGTTTAAAGTGATTTTCATGCTTCCAGGGGCCCTAAACACAAGATTTATGGAATGGTTAAAAGTGCATGAAAATAGCTAATTTACTCACTCTGAGTTCTCAAAAAGGGTTTCTTCACCCCGGGAAGTTAATTAAATACCATTTGGAGGCATTTAATGTTCGAGCAAAAACTGCTGATTTTCGACAAAAGAGATAACACCCCCCATTACGTCATGCTTCAGAAATGTGGAAAATGATCCGTTTTCAAATGTTTTATTTTTGAACGTCAGTTCACATTTGTAGGTGGATCATCAGTGTTAGAGCTAAAATTAGCATGTTTAAAGTGATTTTCATGCTTCCAGGGGCTCGGGAAGTGAATTAAATACTATTTGGAGGCATTTAATGTTCAAGCAAAAACAGCTGATTTTTGACAAAAGAGATAACACCCCCCCATTACGTCATGCTTCAGAAATGTGGAAAATGGTCCGTTTTCAAATGTTTTATTTTTGAACGTCAGTTCACATTTGTAGGTGGATCATCAGTGTTAGAGCTAAAATTAGCATGTTTAAAGTGATTTTCATGCTTCCAGGGGCCCTAAACACAAGATTTATGGAATGGTTAAAAGTGCATGGAAATGGCCAATTTACTCACTCTGAGTTCTCAAAAAGGGTTTCTTCACCCCGGGAAGTTAATTAAATACCATTTGGAGGCATTTAATGTTCGAGCAAAAACGGCTGATTTTCGACAAAAGAGATAACACCCCCCCATTACGTCATGCTTCAGAAATGTGGAAAATGGTCCGTTTTCAAATGTTTTATTTTTGAACGTCAGTTCACATTTGTAGGTGGATCATCAGTGTTAGAGCTAAAATTAGCATGTTTAAAGTGATTTTCATGCTTCCAGGGGCCCTAAACACAAGATTTATGGAATGGTTAAAAGTGCATGAAAATGGCCAATTTACTCACTCTGAGTTCTCAAAAAGGGTTTCTTCACCCCGGGAAGTTAATTAAATACCATTTGGAGGCATTTAATGTTCGAGCAAAAACGGCTGATTTTCGACAAAAGAGATAACACCCCCCCATTACGTCATGCTTCAGAAATGTGGAAAATGGTCCGTTTTCAAATGTTTTATTTTTGAACGTCAGTTCATATTTGTAGGTGGGTCATCAGTGTTAGAGCTAAAATTAGCATGTTTAAAGTGATTTTCATGCTTCCAGGGGCTCGGGAAGTGAATTAAATACTATTTGGAGGCATTTAATGTTCAAGCAAAAACAGCTGATTTTTGACAAAAGAGATAACACCCCCCCCATTACGTCATGCTTCAGAAATGTGGAAAATGGTCCGTTTTCAAATGTTTTATTTTTGAACGTCAGTTCACATTTGTAGGTGGATCATCAGTGTTAGAGCTAAAATTAGCATGTTTAAAGTGATTTTCATGCTTCCAGGGGCCCTAAACACAAGATTTATGGAATGGTTAAAAGTGCATGAAAATGGCCAATTTACTCACTCTGAGTTCTCAAAAAGGGTTTCTTCACCCCGGGAAGTTAATTAAATACCATTTGAAGGCATTTAATGTTCGAGCAAAAACGGCTGATTTTCGACAAAAGAGATAACACCCCCCCATTACGTCATGCTTCAGAAATGTGGAAAATGGTCCGTTTTCAAATGTTTTATTTTTGAACATCAGTTCACATTTGTAGGTGGATCATCAGTGTTAGAGCTAAAATTAGCATGTTTAAAGTGATTTTCATGCTTCCAGGGGCTCGGGAAGTGAATTAAATGCTATTTGGAGGCATTTAATGTTCAATCAAAAACAGCTGATTTTTGACAAAAGAGATTACACCCCCCATTACGTCATGCTTCAGAAATGTGGAAAATGGTCCGTTTTCAAATGTTTTATTTTTGAACGTCAGTTCACATTTGTAGGTGGATCATCAGTGTTAGAGCTAAAATTAGCATGTTTAAAGTGATTTTCATGCTTCCAGGGGCCCTAAACACAAGATTTATGGAATGGTTAAAAGTGCATGAAAATGGCCAATTTACTCACTCTGAGTTCCCAAAAAGGGTTTCTTCACCCCGGGAAGTTAATTAAATACCATTTGGAGGCATTTAATGTTCGAGCAAAAACTGCTGATTTTTGACAAAAGAGATAACACCCCCCCATTACGTCATGCTTCAGAAATGTGGAAAATGGTCCGTTTTCAAATGTTTTATTTTTGAACGTCAGTTCACATTTGTAGGTGGATCATCAGTGTTAGAGCTAAAATTAGCATGTTTAAAGTGATTTTCATGCTTCCAGGGGCACTAAACACAAGATTTATGGAATGGTTAAAAGTGCATGAAAATGGCCAATTTACTCACTCTGAGTTCTCAAAAAGGGTTTCTTCACACCGGGAAGTTAATTAAATACCATTTGGAGGCATTTAATGTTCGAGCAAAAACGGCTGATTTTCGACAAAAGAGATAACACCCCCCCCATTACGTCATGCTTCAGAAATGTAGAAAATGGTCTGCTTTCAAATGTTTTATTTTTTAACGTCAGTTCACATTTGTAGGTGGATCATCAGTGTTAGAGCTAAAATTAGCATGTTTAAAGTGATTTTCATGCTTCCAGGGGCCCTAAACACAAGATTTATGGAATGGTTAAAAGTGCATGAAAATGGGCAATTTACTCACTCTGAGTTCTCAAAAAGGGTTTCTTCACCCCGGGAAGTTAATTAAATACCATTTGGAGGCATTTAATGTTCGAGCAGAAACGGCTGATTTTCGACAAAAGAGATAACACCCCCCCCCATTAAGTCATGCTTCAGAAATGTGGAAAATGGTCCGTTTTCAAATGTTTTATTTTGAAACGTCAGTTCACATTTGTAGGTGGATCATCAGTGTTAGAGCTAAAATTAGCATGTTTATAGTGATGTTCATGCTTCCAGGTGCTCGGGAAGTGAATTAAATACTATTTGGAGGCATTTAATGTTCAATCAAAAACAGCTGATTTTTGACAAAAGAGATAACACCCCCCCATTACGTCATGCTTCAGAAATGTGGAAAATGGTCCGTTTTAAAATGTTTTATTTTTGAATGTCAGTTCACATTTGTAGGTGGATCATCAGTGTTGGAGCTAAAATTAGCATGTTTAAAGTGATTTTCATGCTTCCAGGGGCCCTAAACACAAGATTTATGGAATGGTTAAAAGTGCATGAAAATGGCCAATTTACTCACTCTGAGTTCTCAAAAAGGGTTTCTTCACCCAGGGAAGTTAATTAAATACCATTTGGAGGCATTTAATGTTCGAGCAAAAACGGCTGATTTTCGACAAAAGAGATAACACCCCCCCATTACGTCATGCTTCAGAAATGTGGAAAATGGTCCGTTTTCAAATGTTTTATTTTTGAACGTCAGTTCACATTTGTAGGTGGATCATCAGTGTTAGAGCTAAAATTAGCATGTTTAAAGTGATTTTCATGCTTCCAGGGGCTCGGGAAGTGAATTAAATACTATTTGGAGGCATTTAATGTTCAATCAAAAACAGCTGATTTTTGACAAAAGAGATAACACCCCCCTATTACGTCATGCTTCAGAAATGTGGAAAATGGTCCGTTTTCAAATGTTTTATTTTTGAACGTCAGTTCACATTTGTAGGTGGATCATCAGTGTTAGAGCTAAAATTAGCATGTTTAAAGTGATTTTCATGCTTCCAGGGGCCCTAAACACAAGATTTATGGAATGGTTAAAAGTGCATGAAAATAGCTAATTTACTCACTCTGAGTTCTCAAAAAGGGTTTCTTCACCCCGGGAAGTTAATTAAATACCATTTGGAGGCATTTAATGTTCGAGCAAAAACTGCTGATTTTCGACAAAAGAGATAACACCCCCCATTACGTCATGCTTCAGAAATGTGGAAAATGATCCGTTTTCAAATGTTTTATTTTTGAACGTCAGTTCACATTTGTAGGTGGATCATCAGTGTTAGAGCTAAAATTAGCATGTTTAAAGTGATTTTCATGCTTCCAGGGGCTCGGGAAGTGAATTAAATACTATTTGGAGGCATTTAATGTTCAAGCAAAAACAGCTGATTTTTGACAAAAGAGATAACACCCCCCCATTACGTCATGCTTCAGAAATGTGGAAAATGGTCCGTTTTCAAATGTTTTATTTTTGAACGTCAGTTCACATTTGTAGGTGGATCATCAGTGTTAGAGCTAAAATTAGCATGTTTAAAGTGATTTTCATGCTTCCAGGGGCCCTAAACACAAGATTTATGGAATGGTTAAAAGTGCATGGAAATGGCCAATTTACTCACTCTGAGTTCTCAAAAAGGGTTTCTTCACCCCGGGAAGTTAATTAAATACCATTTGGAGGCATTTAATGTTCGAGCAAAAACGGCTGATTTTCGACAAAAGAGATAACACCCCCCCATTACGTCATGCTTCAGAAATGTGGAAAATGGTCCGTTTTCAAATGTTTTATTTTTGAACGTCAGTTCACATTTGTAGGTGGATCATCAGTGTTAGAGCTAAAATTAGCATGTTTAAAGTGATTTTCATGCTTCCAGGGGCCCTAAACACAAGATTTATGGAATGGTTAAAAGTGCATGAAAATGGCCAATTTACTCACTCTGAGTTCTCAAAAAGGGTTTCTTCACCCCGGGAAGTTAATTAAATACCATTTGGAGGCATTTAATGTTCGAGCAAAAACGGCTGATTTTCGACAAAAGAGATAACACCCCCCCATTACGTCATGCTTCAGAAATGTGGAAAATGGTCCGTTTTCAAATGTTTTATTTTTGAACGTCAGTTCATATTTGTAGGTGGGTCATCAGTGTTAGAGCTAAAATTAGCATGTTTAAAGTGATTTTCATGCTTCCAGGGGCTCGGGAAGTGAATTAAATACTATTTGGAGGCATTTAATGTTCAAGCAAAAACAGCTGATTTTTGACAAAAGAGATAACACCCCCCCCATTACGTCATGCTTCAGAAATGTGGAAAATGGTCCGTTTTCAAATGTTTTATTTTTGAACGTCAGTTCACATTTGTAGGTGGATCATCAGTGTTAGAGCTAAAATTAGCATGTTTAAAGTGATTTTCATGCTTCCAGGGGCCCTAAACACAAGATTTATGGAATGGTTAAAAGTGCATGAAAATGGCCAATTTACTCACTCTGAGTTCTCAAAAAGGGTTTCTTCACCCCGGGAAGTTAATTAAATACCATTTGAAGGCATTTAATGTTCGAGCAAAAACGGCTGATTTTCGACAAAAGAGATAACACCCCCCCATTACGTCATGCTTCAGAAATGTGGAAAATGGTCCGTTTTCAAATGTTTTATTTTTGAACATCAGTTCACATTTGTAGGTGGATCATCAGTGTTAGAGCTAAAATTAGCATGTTTAAAGTGATTTTCATGCTTCCAGGGGCTCGGGAAGTGAATTAAATGCTATTTGGAGGCATTTAATGTTCAATCAAAAACAGCTGATTTTTGACAAAAGAGATTACACCCCCCATTACGTCATGCTTCAGAAATGTGGAAAATGGTCCGTTTTCAAATGTTTTATTTTTGAACATCAGTTCACATTTGTAGGTGGATCATCAGTGTTAGAGCTAAAATTAGCATGTTTAAAGTGATTTTCATGCTTCCAGGGGCTCGGGAAGTGAATTAAATGCTATTTGGAGGCATTTAATGTTCAATCAAAAACAGCTGATTTTTGACAAAAGAGATAACACCCCCCATTACGTCATGCTTCAGAAATGTGGAAAATGGTCCGTTTTCAAATGTTTTATTTTTTAACGTCAGTTCACATTTGTAGGTGGATCATCAGTGTTAGAGCTAAAATTAGCATGTTTAAAGTGATTTTCATGCTTCCAGGGGCCCTAAACACAAGATTTATGGAATGGTTAAAAGTGCATGAAAATGGCCAATTTACTCACTCTGAGTTCTCAAAAAGGGTTTCTTCACCCCGGGAAGTTAATTAAATACCATTTGGAGGCATTTAATGTTCGAGCAAAAACGGCTGATTTTCGACAAAAGAGATAACACCCCCCCATTACGTCATGCTTCAGAAATGTGGAAAATGGTCCGTTTTCAAATGTTTTATTTTTGAACGTCAGTTCACATTTGTAGGTGGATCATCAGTGTTAGAGCTAAAATTAGCATGTTTAAAGTGATTTTCATGCTTCCAGGGGCCCTAAACACAAGATTTATGGAATGGTTAAAAGTGCATGAAAATGGCCAATTTACTCACTCTGAGTTCTCAAAAAGTGTTTCTTCACCCCGGGAAGTTAATTAAATACCATTTGGAGGCATTTAATGTTCAAGCAGAAACGGCTGATTTTCGACAAAAGAGATAACACCCCCCCCATTAAGTCATGCTTCAGAAATGTGGAAAATGGTCCGTTTTCAAATGTTTTATTTTGGAACGTCAGTTCACATTTGTAGGTGGATCATCAGTGTTAGAGCTAAAATTAGCATGTTTATAGTGATGTTCATGCTTCCAGGGGCTCGGGAAGTGAATTAAATACTATTTGGAGGCATTTAACGTTCAATCAAAAACAGCTGATTTTTGACAAAAGAGATAACACCCCTCCATTACGTCATGCTTCAGAAATGTGGAAAATGGTCCGTTTTAAAATGATTTATTTTTGAATGTCAGTTCACATTTGTAGGTGGATCATCAGTGTTGGAGCTAAAATTAGCATGTTTAAAGTGATTTTCATGCTTCCAGGGGCTCGGGAAGTGAATTAAATACTATTTGGAGGCATTTAATGTTCAATCAAAAACAGCTGATTTTTTACAAAAGAGATAACACCCCCCCATTACGTCATGCTTCAGAAATGTGGAAAATGGTCCGTTTTCAAATGTTTTATTTTTGAACGTCAGTTCACATTTGTAGGTGGATCATCAGTGTTAGAGCTAAAATTAGCATGTTTAAAGTGATTTTCATGCTTCCAGGGGCCCTAAACACAAGATTTATGGAATGGTTAAAAGTGCATGAAAATGGCCAATTTACTCACTCTGAGTTCACAAAAAGGGTTTCTTCACCCCGGGAAGTTAATTAAATACCATTTGGAGGCATTTAATGTTCGAGCAAAAACTGCTGATTTTTGACAAAAGAGATAACACCCCCCCATTACGTCATGCTTCAGAAATGTGGAAAATGGTCCGTTTTCAAATGTTTTATTTTTGAACGTCAGTTCACATTTGTAGGTGGATCATCAGTGTTAGAGCTAAAATTAGCATGTTTAAAGTGATTTTCATGCTTCCAGGGGCTCGGGAAGTGAATTAAATACTATTTGGAGGCATTTAATGTTCAAGCAAAAACAGCTGATTTTTGACAAAAGAGATAACACCCCCCCATTACGTCATGCTTCAGAAATGTGGAAAATGGTCCGTTTTCAAATGTTTTATTTTTGAACGTCAGTTCACATTTGTAGGTGGATCATCAGTGTTAGAGCTAAAATTAGCATGTTTAAAGTGATTTTCATGCTTCCAGGGGCACTAAACACAAGATTTATGGAATGGTTAAAAGTGCATGAAAATGGCCAATTTACTCACTCTGAGTTCTCAAAAAGGGTTTCTTCACACCGGGAAGTTAATTAAATACCATTTGGAGGCATTTAATGTTCGAGCAAAAACGGCTGATTTTCGACAAAAGAGATAACACCCCCCCCATTACGTCATGCTTCAGAAATGTAGAAAATGGTCTGCTTTCAAATGTTTTATTTTTTAACGTCAGTTCACATTTGTAGGTGGATCATCAGTGTTAGAGCTAAAATTAGCATGTTTAAAGTGATTTTCATGCTTCCAGGGGCCCTAAACACAAGATTTATGGAATGGTTAAAAGTGCATGAAAATGGGCAATTTACTCACTCTGAGTTCTCAAAAAGGGTTTCTTCACCCCGGGAAGTTAATTAAATACCATTTGGAGGCATTTAATGTTCGAGCAGAAACGGCTGATTTTCGACAAAAGAGATAACACCCCCCCCCATTAAGTCATGCTTCAGAAATGTGGAAAATGGTCCGTTTTCAAATGTTTTATTTTGAAACGTCAGTTCACATTTGTAGGTGGATCATCAGTGTTAGAGCTAAAATTAGCATGTTTATAGTGATGTTCATGCTTCCAGGTGCTCGGGAAGTGAATTAAATACTATTTGGAGGCATTTAATGTTCAATCAAAAACAGCTGATTTTTGACAAAAGAGATAACACCCCCCCATTACGTCATGCTTCAGAAATGTGGAAAATGGTCCGTTTTAAAATGTTTTATTTTTGAATGTCAGTTCACATTTGTAGGTGGATCATCAGTGTTGGAGCTAAAATTAGCATGTTTAAAGTGATTTTCATGCTTCCAGGGGCCCTAAACACAAGATTTATGGAATGGTTAAAAGTGCATGAAAATGGCCAATTTACTCACTCTGAGTTCTCAAAAAGGGTTTCTTCACCCAGGGAAGTTAATTAAATACCATTTGGAGGCATTTAATGTTCGAGCAAAAACGGCTGATTTTCGACAAAAGAGATAACACCCCCCCATTACGTCATGCTTCAGAAATGTGGAAAATGGTCCGTTTTCAAATGTTTTATTTTTGAACGTCAGTTCACATTTGTAGGTGGATCATCAGTGTTAGAGCTAAAATTAGCATGTTTAAAGTGATTTTCATGCTTCCAGGGGCTCGGGAAGTGAATTAAATACTATTTGGAGGCATTTAATGTTCAATCAAAAACAGCTGATTTTTGACAAAAGAGATAACACCCCCCTATTACGTCATGCTTCAGAAATGTGGAAAATGGTCCGTTTTCAAATGTTTTATTTTTGAACGTCAGTTCACATTTGTAGGTGGATCATCAGTGTTAGAGCTAAAATTAGCATGTTTAAAGTGATTTTCATGCTTCCAGGGGCCCTAAACACAAGATTTATGGAATGGTTAAAAGTGCATGAAAATAGCTAATTTACTCACTCTGAGTTCTCAAAAAGGGTTTCTTCACCCCGGGAAGTTAATTAAATACCATTTGGAGGCATTTAATGTTCGAGCAAAAACTGCTGATTTTCGACAAAAGAGATAACACCCCCCATTACGTCATGCTTCAGAAATGTGGAAAATGATCCGTTTTCAAATGTTTTATTTTTGAACGTCAGTTCACATTTGTAGGTGGATCATCAGTGTTAGAGCTAAAATTAGCATGTTTAAAGTGATTTTCATGCTTCCAGGGGCCCTAAACACAAGATTTATGGAATGGTTAAAAGTGCATGGAAATGGCCAATTTACTCACTCTGAGTTCTCAAAAAGGGTTTCTTCACCCCGGGAAGTTAATTAAATACCATTTGGAGGCATTTAATGTTCGAGCAAAAACGGCTGATTTTCGACAAAAGAGATAACACCCCCCCATTACGTCATGCTTCAGAAATGTGGAAAATGGTCCGTTTTCAAATGTTTTATTTTTGAACGTCAGTTCACATTTGTAGGTGGATCATCAGTGTTAGAGCTAAAATTAGCATGTTTAAAGTGATTTTCATGCTTCCAGGGGCCCTAAACACAAGATTTATGGAATGGTTAAAAGTGCATGAAAATGGCCAATTTACTCACTCTGAGTTCTCAAAAAGGGTTTCTTCACCCCGGGAAGTTAATTAAATACCATTTGGAGGCATTTAATGTTCGAGCAAAAACGGCTGATTTTCGACAAAAGAGATAACACCCCCCCATTACGTCATGCTTCAGAAATGTGGAAAATGGTCCGTTTTCAAATGTTTTATTTTTGAACGTCAGTTCATATTTGTAGGTGGGTCATCAGTGTTAGAGCTAAAATTAGCATGTTTAAAGTGATTTTCATGCTTCCAGGGGCTCGGGAAGTGAATTAAATACTATTTGGAGGCATTTAATGTTCAAGCAAAAACAGCTGATTTTTGACAAAAGAGATAACACCCCCCCCCATTACGTCATGCTTCAGAAATGTGGAAAATGGTCCGTTTTCAAATGTTTTATTTTTGAACGTCAGTTCACATTTGTAGGTGGATCATCAGTGTTAGAGCTAAAATTAGCATGTTTAAAGTGATTTTCATGCTTCCAGGGGCCCTAAACACAAGATTTATGGAATGGTTAAAAGTGCATGAAAATGGCCAATTTACTCACTCTGAGTTCTCAAAAAGGGTTTCTTCACCCCGGGAAGTTAATTAAATACCATTTGAAGGCATTTAATGTTCGAGCAAAAACGGCTGATTTTCGACAAAAGAGATAACACCCCCCCATTACGTCATGCTTCAGAAATGTGGAAAATGGTCCGTTTTCAAATGTTTTATTTTTGAACATCAGTTCACATTTGTAGGTGGATCATCAGTGTTAGAGCTAAAATTAGCATGTTTAAAGTGATTTTCATGCTTCCAGGGGCTCGGGAAGTGAATTAAATGCTATTTGGAGGCATTTAATGTTCAATCAAAAACAGCTGATTTTTGACAAAAGAGATTACACCCCCCATTACGTCATGCTTCAGAAATGTGGAAAATGGTCCGTTTTCAAATGTTTTATTTTTGAACATCAGTTCACATTTGTAGGTGGATCATCAGTGTTAGAGCTAAAATTAGCATGTTTAAAGTGATTTTCATGCTTCCAGGGGCCCTAAACACAAGATTTATGGAATGGTTAAAAGTGCATGGAAATGGCCAATTTACTCACTCTGAGTTCTCAAAAAGGGTTTCTTCACCCCGGGAAGTTAATTAAATACCATTTGGAGGCATTTAATGTTCGAGCAAAAACGGCTGATTTTCGACAAAAGAGATAACACCCCCCCATTACGTCATGCTTCAGAAATGTGGAAAATGGTCCGTTTTCAAATGTTTTATTTTTGAACGTCAGTTCACATTTGTAGGTGGATCATCAGTGTTAGAGCTAAAATTAGCATGTTTAAAGTGATTTTCATGCTTCCAGGGGCCCTAAACACAAGATTTATGGAATGGTTAAAAGTGCATGAAAATGGCCAATTTACTCACTCTGAGTTCTCAAAAAGGGTTTCTTCACCCCGGGAAGTTAATTAAATACCATTTGGAGGCATTTAATGTTCGAGCAAAAACGGCTGATTTTCGACAAAAGAGATAACACCCCCCCATTACGTCATGCTTCAGAAATGTGGAAAATGGTCCGTTTTCAAATGTTTTATTTTTGAACGTCAGTTCATATTTGTAGGTGGGTCATCAGTGTTAGAGCTAAAATTAGCATGTTTAAAGTGATTTTCATGCTTCCAGGGGCTCGGGAAGTGAATTAAATACTATTTGGAGGCATTTAATGTTCAAGCAAAAACAGCTGATTTTTGACAAAAGAGATAACACCCCCCCCATTACGTCATGCTTCAGAAATGTGGAAAATGGTCCGTTTTCAAATGTTTTATTTTTGAACGTCAGTTCACATTTGTAGGTGGATCATCAGTGTTAGAGCTAAAATTAGCATGTTTAAAGTGATTTTCATGCTTCCAGGGGCCCTAAACACAAGATTTATGGAATGGTTAAAAGTGCATGAAAATGGCCAATTTACTCACTCTGAGTTCTCAAAAAGGGTTTCTTCACCCCGGGAAGTTAATTAAATACCATTTGAAGGCATTTAATGTTCGAGCAAAAACGGCTGATTTTCGACAAAAGAGATAACACCCCCCCATTACGTCATGCTTCAGAAATGTGGAAAATGGTCCGTTTTCAAATGTTTTATTTTTGAACATCAGTTCACATTTGTAGGTGGATCATCAGTGTTAGAGCTAAAATTAGCATGTTTAAAGTGATTTTCATGCTTCCAGGGGCTCGGGAAGTGAATTAAATGCTATTTGGAGGCATTTAATGTTCAATCAAAAACAGCTGATTTTTGACAAAAGAGATTACACCCCCCATTACGTCATGCTTCAGAAATGTGGAAAATGGTCCGTTTTCAAATGTTTTATTTTTGAACATCAGTTCACATTTGTAGGTGGATCATCAGTGTTAGAGCTAAAATTAGCATGTTTAAAGTGATTTTCATGCTTCCAGGGGCTCGGGAAGTGAATTAAATGCTATTTGGAGGCATTTAATGTTCAATCAAAAACAGCTGATTTTTGACAAAAGAGATAACACCCCCCATTACGTCATGCTTCAGAAATGTGGAAAATGGTCCGTTTTCAAATGTTTTATTTTTTAACGTCAGTTCACATTTGTAGGTGGATCATCAGTGTTAGAGCTAAAATTAGCATGTTTAAAGTGATTTTCATGCTTCCAGGGGCCCTAAACACAAGATTTATGGAATGGTTAAAAGTGCATGAAAATGGCCAATTTACTCACTCTGAGTTCTCAAAAAGGGTTTCTTCACCCCGGGAAGTTAATTAAATACCATTTGGAGGCATTTAATGTTCGAGCAAAAACGGCTGATTTTCGACAAAAGAGATAACACCCCCCCATTACGTCATGCTTCAGAAATGTGGAAAATGGTCCGTTTTCAAATGTTTTATTTTTGAACGTCAGTTCACATTTGTAGGTGGATCATCAGTGTTAGAGCTAAAATTAGCATGTTTAAAGTGATTTTCATGCTTCCAGGGGCTCGGGAAGTGAATTAAATACTATTTGGAGGCATTTAATGTTCAATCAAAAACAGCTGATTTTTGACAAAAGAGATAACACCCCCCCCTTACGTCATGCTTCAGAAATGTGGAAAATGGTCCGTTTTCAAATGTTTTATTTTTGAACGTCAGTTCACATTTGTAGGTGGATCATCAGTGTTAGAGCTAAAATTAGCATGTTTAAAGTGATTTTCATGCTTCCAGGGGCCCTAAACACAAGATTTATGGAATGGTTAAAAGTGCATGAAAATGGCCAATTTACTCACTCTGAGTTCTCAAAAAGTGTTTCTTCACCCCGGGAAGTTAATTAAATACCATTTGGAGGCATTTAATGTTCAAGCAGAAACGGCTGATTTTCGACAAAAGAGATAACACCCCCCCCATTAAGTCATGCTTCAGAAATGTGGAAAATGGTCCGTTTTCAAATGTTTTATTTTGGAACGTCAGTTCACATTTGTAGGTGGATCATCAGTGTTAGAGCTAAAATTAGCATGTTTATAGTGATGTTCATGCTTCCAGGGGCTCGGGAAGTGAATTAAATACTATTTGGAGGCATTTAACGTTCAATCAAAAACAGCTGATTTTTGACAAAAGAGATAACACCCCTCCATTACGTCATGCTTCAGAAATGTGGAAAATGGTCCGTTTTAAAATGATTTATTTTTGAATGTCAGTTCACATTTGTAGGTGGATCATCAGTGTTGGAGCTAAAATTAGCATGTTTAAACTGATTTTCATGCTTCCAGGGGCTCGGGAAGTGAATTAAATACTATTTGGAGGCATTTAATGTTCAATCAAAAACAGCTGATTTTTTACAAAAGAGATAACACCCCCCCATTACGTCATGCTTCAGAAATGTGGAAAATGGTCCGTTTTCAAATGTTTTATTTTTGAACGTCAGTTCACATTTGTAGGTGGATCATCAGTGTTAGAGCTAAAATTAGCATGTTTAAAGTGATTTTCATGCTTCCAGGGGCCCTAAACACAAGATTTATGGAATGGTTAAAAGTGCATGAAAATGGCCAATTTACTCACTCTGAGTTCCCAAAAAGGGTTTCTTCACCCCGGGAAGTTAATTAAATACCATTTGGAGGCATTTAATGTTCGAGCAAAAACTGCTGATTTTTGACAAAAGAGATAACACCCCCCCATTACGTCATGCTTCAGAAATGTGGAAAATGGTCCGTTTTCAAATGTTTTATTTTTGAACGTCAGTTCACATTTGTAGGTGGATCATCAGTGTTAGAGCTAAAATTAGCATGTTTAAAGTGATTTTCATGCTTCCAGGGGCTCGGGAAGTGAATTAAATACTATTTGGAGGCATTTAATGTTCAAGCAAAAACAGCTGATTTTTGACAAAAGAGATAACACCCCCCCATTACGTCATGCTTCAGAAATGTGGAAAATGGTCCGTTTTCAAATGTTTTATTTTTGAACGTCAGTTCACATTTGTAGGTGGATCATCAGTGTTAGAGCTAAAATTAGCATGTTTAAAGTGATTTTCATGCTTCCAGGGGCACTAAACACAAGATTTATGGAATGGTTAAAAGTGCATGAAAATGGCCAATTTACTCACTCTGAGTTCTCAAAAAGGGTTTCTTCACACCGGGAAGTTAATTAAATACCATTTGGAGGCATTTAATGTTCGAGCAAAAACGGCTGATTTTCGACAAAAGAGATAACACCCCCCCCATTACGTCATGCTTCAGAAATGTAGAAAATGGTCTGCTTTCAAATGTTTTATTTTTTAACGTCAGTTCACATTTGTAGGTGGATCATCAGTGTTAGAGCTAAAATTAGCATGTTTAAAGTGATTTTCATGCTTCCAGGGGCCCTAAACACAAGATTTATGGAATGGTTAAAAGTGCATGAAAATGGGCAATTTACTCACTCTGAGTTCTCAAAAAGGGTTTCTTCACCCCGGGAAGTTAATTAAATACCATTTGGAGGCATTTAATGTTCGAGCAGAAACGGCTGATTTTCGACAAAAGAGATAACACCCCCCCCCATTAAGTCATGCTTCAGAAATGTGGAAAATGGTCCGTTTTCAAATGTTTTATTTTGAAACGTCAGTTCACATTTGTAGGTGGATCATCAGTGTTAGAGCTAAAATTAGCATGTTTATAGTGATGTTCATGCTTCCAGGTGCTCGGGAAGTGAATTAAATACTATTTGGAGGCATTTAATGTTCAATCAAAAACAGCTGATTTTTGACAAAAGAGATAACACCCCCCCATTACGTCATGCTTCAGAAATGTGGAAAATGGTCCGTTTTAAAATGTTTTATTTTTGAATGTCAGTTCACATTTGTAGGTGGATCATCAGTGTTGGAGCTAAAATTAGCATGTTTAAAGTGATTTTCATGCTTCCAGGGGCCCTAAACACAAGATTTATGGAATGGTTAAAAGTGCATGAAAATGGCCAATTTACTCACTCTGAGTTCTCAAAAAGGGTTTCTTCACCCAGGGAAGTTAATTAAATACCATTTGGAGGCATTTAATGTTCGAGCAAAAACGGCTGATTTTCGACAAAAGAGATAACACCCCCCCATTACGTCATGCTTCAGAAATGTGGAAAATGGTCCGTTTTCAAATGTTTTATTTTTGAACGTCAGTTCACATTTGTAGGTGGATCATCAGTGTTAGAGCTAAAATTAGCATGTTTAAAGTGATTTTCATGCTTCCAGGGGCTCGGGAAGTGAATTAAATACTATTTGGAGGCATTTAATGTTCAATCAAAAACAGCTGATTTTTGACAAAAGAGATAACACCCCCCTATTACGTCATGCTTCAGAAATGTGGAAAATGGTCCGTTTTCAAATGTTTTATTTTTGAACGTCAGTTCACATTTGTAGGTGGATCATCAGTGTTAGAGCTAAAATTAGCATGTTTAAAGTGATTTTCATGCTTCCAGGGGCCCTAAACACAAGATTTATGGAATGGTTAAAAGTGCATGAAAATAGCTAATTTACTCACTCTGAGTTCTCAAAAAGGGTTTCTTCACCCCGGGAAGTTAATTAAATACCATTTGGAGGCATTTAATGTTCGAGCAAAAACTGCTGATTTTCGACAAAAGAGATAACACCCCCCATTACGTCATGCTTCAGAAATGTGGAAAATGATCCGTTTTCAAATGTTTTATTTTTGAACGTCAGTTCACATTTGTAGGTGGATCATCAGTGTTAGAGCTAAAATTAGCATGTTTAAAGTGATTTTCATGCTTCCAGGGGCCCTAAACACAAGATTTATGGAATGGTTAAAAGTGCATGGAAATGGCCAATTTACTCACTCTGAGTTCTCAAAAAGGGTTTCTTCACCCCGGGAAGTTAATTAAATACCATTTGGAGGCATTTAATGTTCGAGCAAAAACGGCTGATTTTCGACAAAAGAGATAACACCCCCCCATTACGTCATGCTTCAGAAATGTGGAAAATGGTCCGTTTTCAAATGTTTTATTTTTGAACGTCAGTTCACATTTGTAGGTGGATCATCAGTGTTAGAGCTAAAATTAGCATGTTTAAAGTGATTTTCATGCTTCCAGGGGCCCTAAACACAAGATTTATGGAATGGTTAAAAGTGCATGAAAATGGCCAATTTACTCACTCTGAGTTCTCAAAAAGGGTTTCTTCACCCCGGGAAGTTAATTAAATACCATTTGGAGGCATTTAATGTTCGAGCAAAAACGGCTGATTTTCGACAAAAGAGATAACACCCCCCCATTACGTCATGCTTCAGAAATGTGGAAAATGGTCCGTTTTCAAATGTTTTATTTTTGAACGTCAGTTCATATTTGTAGGTGGGTCATCAGTGTTAGAGCTAAAATTAGCATGTTTAAAGTGATTTTCATGCTTCCAGGGGCTCGGGAAGTGAATTAAATACTATTTGGAGGCATTTAATGTTCAAGCAAAAACAGCTGATTTTTGACAAAAGAGATAACACCCCCCCCATTACGTCATGCTTCAGAAATGTGGAAAATGGTCCGTTTTCAAATGTTTTATTTTTGAACGTCAGTTCACATTTGTAGGTGGATCATCAGTGTTAGAGCTAAAATTAGCATGTTTAAAGTGATTTTCATGCTTCCAGGGACCCTAAACACAAGATTTATGGAATGGTTAAAAGTGCATGAAAATGGCCAATTTACTCACTCTGAGTTCTCAAAAAGGGTTTCTTCACCCCGGGAAGTTAATTAAATACCATTTGAAGGCATTTAATGTTCGAGCAAAAACGGCTGATTTTCGACAAAAGAGATAACACCCCCCCATTACGTCATGCTTCAGAAATGTGGAAAATGGTCCGTTTTCAAATGTTTTATTTTTGAACATCAGTTCACATTTGTAGGTGGATCATCAGTGTTAGAGCTAAAATTAGCATGTTTAAAGTGATTTTCATGCTTCCAGGGGCTCGGGAAGTGAATTAAATGCTATTTGGAGGCATTTAATGTTCAATCAAAAACAGCTGATTTTTGACAAAAGAGATTACACCCCCCATTACGTCATGCTTCAGAAATGTGGAAAATGGTCCGTTTTCAAATGTTTTATTTTTGAACATCAGTTCACATTTGTAGGTGGATCATCAGTGTTAGAGCTAAAATTAGCATGTTTAAAGTGATTTTCATGCTTCCAGGGGCTCGGGAAGTGAATTAAATGCTATTTGGAGGCATTTAATGTTCAATCAAAAACAGCTGATTTTTGACAAAAGAGATAACACCCCCCATTACGTCATGCTTCAGAAATGTGGAAAATGGTCCGTTTTCAAATGTTTTATTTTTTAACGTCAGTTCACATTTGTAGGTGGATCATCAGTGTTAGAGCTAAAATTAGCATGTTTAAAGTGATTTTCATGCTTCCAGGGGCCCTAAACACAAGATTTATGGAATGGTTAAAAGTGCATGAAAATGGCCAATTTACTCACTCTGAGTTCTTAAAAAGGGTTTCTTCACCCCGGGAAGTTAATTAAATACCATTTGGAGGCATTTAATGTTCGAGCAAAAACGGCTGATTTTCGACAAAAGAGATAACACCCCCCCATTACGTCATGCTTCAGAAATGTGGAAAATGGTCCGTTTTCAAATGTTTTATTTTTGAACGTCAGTTCACATTTGTAGGTGGATCATCAGTGTTAGAGCTAAAATTAGCATGTTTAAAGTGATTTTCATGCTTCCAGGGGCTCGGGAAGTGAATTAAATACTATTTGGAGGCATTTAATGTTCAATCAAAAACAGCTGATTTTTGACAAAAGAGATAACACCCCCCCCTTACGTCATGCTTCAGAAATGTGGAAAATGGTCCGTTTTCAAATGTTTTATTTTTGAACGTCAGTTCACATTTGTAGGTGGATCATCAGTGTTAGAGCTAAAATTAGCATGTTTAAAGTGATTTTCATGCTTCCAGGGGCCCTAAACACAAGATTTATGGAATGGTTAAAAGTGCATGAAAATGGCCAATTTACTCACTCTGAGTTCTCAAAAAGTGTTTCTTCACCCCGGGAAGTTAATTAAATACCATTTGGAGGCATTTAATGTTCAAGCAGAAACGGCTGATTTTCGACAAAAGAGATAACACCCCCCCCATTAAGTCATGCTTCAGAAATGTGGAAAATGGTCCGTTTTCAAATGTTTTATTTTGGAACGTCAGTTCACATTTGTAGGTGGATCATCAGTGTTAGAGCTAAAATTAGCATGTTTATAGTGATGTTCATGCTTCCAGGGGCTCGGGAAGTGAATTAAATACTATTTGGAGGCATTTAACGTTCAATCAAAAACAGCTGATTTTTGACAAAAGAGATAACACCCCTCCATTACGTCATGCTTCAGAAATGTGGAAAATTGTCCGTTTTAAAATGATTTATTTTTGAATGTCAGTTCACATTTGTAGGTGGATCATCAGTGTTGGAGCTAAAATTAGCATGTTTAAAGTGATTTTCATGCTTCCAGGGGCCCTAAACACAAGATTTATGGAATGGTTAAAAGTGCATGAAAATGGCCAATTTACTCACTCTGAGTTCTCAAAAAGGGTTTCTTCACCCCGGGAAGTTAATTAAATACCATTTGGAAGCATTTAATGTTCGAGCAAAAACGGCTGATTTTCGACAAAAGAGATAACACCCCCCCATTACGTCATGCTTCAGAAATGTGGAAAATGGTCCGTTTTCAAATGTTTTATTTTTGAACGTCAGTTCACATTTGTAGGTGGATCATCAGTGTTAGAGCTAAAATTAGCATGTTTAAAGTGATTTTCATGCTTCCAGGGGCTCGGGAAGTGAATTAAATACTATTTGGAGGCATTTAATGTTCAAGCAAAAACAGCTGATTTTTGACAAAAGAGATAACACCCCCCCATTACGTCATGCTTCAGAAATGTGGAAAATGGTCCGTTTTCAAATGTTTTATTTTTGAACGTCAGTTCACATTTGTAGGTGGATCATCAGTGTTAGAGCTAAAATTAGCATGTTTAAAGTGATTTTCATGCTTCCAGGGGCCCTAAACACAAGATTTATGGAATGGTTAAAAGTGCATGAAAATGGCCAATTTACTCACTCTGAGTTCTCAAAAAGGGTTTCTTCACCCCGGGAAGTTAATTAAATACCATTTGGAGGCATTTAATGTTCGAGCAAAAACGGCTGATTTTCGACAAAAGAGATAACACCCCCCCATTACGTCATGCTTCAGAAATTTGGAAAATGGTCCGTTTTCAAATGTTTTATTTTTGAACGTCAGTTCACATTTGTAGGTGGATCATCAGTGTTAGAGCTAAAATTAGCATGTTTAAAGTGATTTTCATGCTTCCAGGGGCTCGGGAAGTGAATTAAATACTATTTGGAGGCATTTAATGTTCAATCAAAAACAGCTGATTTTTTACAAAAGAGATAACACCCCCCCATTACGTCATGCTTCAGAAATGTGGAAAATGGTCCGTTTTCAAATGTTTTATTTTTGAACGTCAGTTCACATTTGTAGGTGGATCATCAGTGTTAGAGCTAAAATTAGCATGTTTAAAGTGATTTTCATGCTTCCAGGGGCCCTAAACACAAGATTTATGGAATGGTTAAAAGTGCATGAAAATGGCCAATTTACTCACTCTGAGTTCCCAAAAAGGGTTTCTTCACCCCGGGAAGTTAATTAAATACCATTTGGAGGCATTTAATGTTCAAGCAGAAACGGCTGATTTTCGACAAAAGAGATAACACCCCCCCATTAAGTCATGCTTCAGAAATGTGGAAAATGGTCCGTTTTCAAATGTTTTATTTTGGAACGTCAGTTCACATTTGTAGGTGGATCATCAGTGTTAGAGCTAAAATTAGCATGTTTATAGTGATGTTCATGCTTCCAGGGGCTCGGGAAGTGAATTAAATACTATTTGGAGGCATTTAACGTTCAATCAAAAACAGCTGATTTTTGACAAAAGAGATAACACCCCCCCATTACGTCATGCTTCAGAAATGTGGAAAATGGTCCGTTTTAAAATGTTTTATTTTTGAATGTCAGTTCACATTTGTAGGTGGATCATCAGTGTTGGAGCTAAAATTAGCATGTTTAAAGTGATTTTCATGCTTCCAGGGGCCCTAAACACAAGATTTATGGAATGGTTAAAAGTGCATGAAAATGGCCAATTTACTCACTCTGAGTTCTCAAAAAGGGTTTCTTCACCCCGGGAAGTTAATTAAATACCATTTGGAGGCATTTAATGTTCGAGCAAAAATGGCTGATTTTCGACAAAAGAGATAACACCCCCCCATTACGTCATGCTTCAGAAATGTGGAAAATGGTCCGTTTTCAAATGTTTATTTTTGAACGTCAGTTCACATTTGTAGGTGGATCATCAGTGTTAGAGCTAAAATTAGCATGTTTAAAGTGATTTTCATGCTTCCAGGGGCCCTAAACACAAGATTTATGGAATGGTTAAAAGTGCATGAAAATGGCCAATTTACTCACTCTGAGTTCTCAAAAAGGGTTTCTTCACCCCGGGAAGTTAATTAAATACCATTTGGAGGCATTTAATGTTCGAGCAGAAACGGCTGATTTTCGACAAAAGAGATAACACCCCCCCCATTAAGTCATGCTTCAGAAATGTGGAAAATGGTCCGTTTTCAAATGTTTTATTTTGAAACGTCAGTTCACATTTGTAGGTGGATCATCAGTGTTAGAGCTAAAATTAGCATGTTTATAGTGATGTTCATGCTTCCAGGTGCTCGGGAAGTGAATTAAATACTATTTGGAGGCATTTAATGTTCAATCAAAAACAGCTGATTTTTGACAAAAGAGATAACACCCCCCCATTACGTCATGCTTCAGAAATGTGGAAAATGGTCCGTTTTAAAATGTTTTATTTTTGAATGTCAGTTCACATTTGTAGGTGGATCATCAGTGTTGGAGCTAAAATTAGCATGTTTAAAGTGATTTTCATGCTTCCAGGGGCCCTAAACACAAGATTTATGGAATGGTTAAAAGTGCATGAAAATGGCCAATTTACTCACTCTGAGTTCTCAAAAAGGGTTTCTTCACCCAGGGAAGTTAATTAAATACCATTTGGAGGCATTTAATGTTCGAGCAAAAACGGCTGATTTTCGACAAAAGAGATAACACCCCCCCATTACGTCATGCTTCAGAAATGTGGAAAATGGTCCGTTTTCAAATGTTTTATTTTTGAACGTCAGTTCACATTTGTAGGTGGATCATCAGTGTTAGAGCTAAAATTAGCATGTTTAAAGTGATTTTCATGCTTCCAGGGGCTCGGGAAGTGAATTAAATACTATTTGGAGGCATTTAATGTTCAATCAAAAACAGCTGATTTTTGACAAAAGAGATAACACCCCCCCATTACGTCATGCTTCAGAAATGTGGAAAATGGTCCGTTTTCAAATGTTTTATTTTTGAACGTCAGTTCACATTTGTAGGTGGATCATCAGTGTTAGAGCTAAAATTAGCATGTTTAAAGTGATTTTCATGCTTCCAGGGGCCCTAAACACAAGATTTATGGAATGGTTAAAAGTGCATGAAAATAGCTAATTTACTCACTCTGAGTTCTCAAAAAGGGTTTCTTCACCCCGGGAAGTTAATTAAATACCATTTGGAGGCATTTAATGTTCGAGCAAAAACTGCTGATTTTCGACAAAAGAGATAACACCCCCCATTACGTCATGCTTCAGAAATGTGGAAAATGATCCGTTTTCAAATGTTTTATTTTTGAACGTCAGTTCACATTTGTAGGTGGATCATCAGTGTTAGAGCTAAAATTAGCATGTTTAAAGTGATTTTCATGCTTCCAGGGGCTCGGGAAGTGAAGTAAATACTATTTGGAGGCATTTAACGTTCAATCAAAAACAGCTGATTTTTGACAAAAGAGATAACACCCCTCCATTACGTCATGCTTCAGAAATGTGGAAAATGGTCCGTTTTAAAATGATTTATTTTTGAATGTCAGTTCACATTTGTAGGTGGATCATCAGTGTTGGAGCTAAAATTAGCATGTTTAAACTGATTTTCATGCTTCCAGGGGCTCGGGAAGTGAATTAAATACTATTTGGAGGCATTTAATGTTCAATCAAAAACAGCTGATTTTTTACAAAAGAGATAACACCCCCCCATTACGTCATGCTTCAGAAATGTGGAAAATGGTCCGTTTTCAAATGTTTTATTTTTGAACGTCAGTTCACATTTGTAGGTGGATCATCAGTGTTAGAGCTAAAATTAGCATGTTTAAAGTGATTTTCATGCTTCCAGGGGCCCTAAACACAAGATTTATGGAATGGTTAAAAGTGCATGAAAATGGCCAATTTACTCACTCTGAGTTCTCAAAAAGGGTTTCTTCACCCCGGGAAGTTAATTAAATACCATTTGAAGGCATTTAATGTTCGAGCAAAAACGGCTGATTTTCGACAAAAGAGATAACACCCCCCCATTACGTCATGCTTCAGAAATGTGGAAAATGGTCCGTTTTCAAATGTTTTATTTTTGAACATCAGTTCACATTTGTAGGTGGATCATCAGTGTTAGAGCTAAAATTAGCATGTTTAAAGTGATTTTCATGCTTCCAGGGGCTCGGGAAGTGAATTAAATGCTATTTGGAGGCATTTAATGTTCAATCAAAAACAGCTGATTTTTGACAAAAGAGATTACACCCCCCATTACGTCATGCTTCAGAAATGTGGAAAATGGTCCGTTTTCAAATGTTTTATTTTTGAACATCAGTTCACATTTGTAGGTGGATCATCAGTGTTAGAGCTAAAATTAGCATGTTTAAAGTGATTTTCATGCTTCCAGGGGCTCGGGAAGTGAATTAAATGCTATTTGGAGGCATTTAATGTTCAATCAAAAACAGCTGATTTTTGACAAAAGAGATAACACCCCCCATTACGTCATGCTTCAGAAATGTGGAAAATGGTCCGTTTTCAAATGTTTTATTTTTTAACGTCAGTTCACATTTGTAGGTGGATCATCAGTGTTAGAGCTAAAATTAGCATGTTTAAAGTGATTTTCATGCTTCCAGGGGCCCTAAACACAAGATTTATGGAATGGTTAAAAGTGCATGAAAATGGCCAATTTACTCACTCTGAGTTCTCAAAAAGGGTTTCTTCACCCCGGGAAGTTAATTAAATACCATTTGGAGGCATTTAATGTTCGAGCAAAAACGGCTGATTTTCGACAAAAGAGATAACACCCCCCCATTACGTCATGCTTCAGAAATGTGGAAAATGGTCCGTTTTCAAATGTTTTATTTTTGAACGTCAGTTCACATTTGTAGGTGGATCATCAGTGTTAGAGCTAAAATTAGCATGTTTAAAGTGATTTTCATGCTTCCAGGGGCTCGGGAAGTGAATTAAATACTATTTGGAGGCATTTAATGTTCAATCAAAAACAGCTGATTTTTGACAAAAGAGATAACACCCCCCCCTTACGTCATGCTTCAGAAATGTGGAAAATGGTCCGTTTTCAAATGTTTTATTTTTGAACGTCAGTTCACATTTGTAGGTGGATCATCAGTGTTAGAGCTAAAATTAGCATGTTTAAAGTGATTTTCATGCTTCCAGGGGCCCTAAACACAAGATTTATGGAATGGTTAAAAGTGCATGAAAATGGCCAATTTACTCACTCTGAGTTCTCAAAAAGTGTTTCTTCACCCCGGGAAGTTAATTAAATACCATTTGGAGGCATTTAATGTTCAAGCAGAAACGGCTGATTTTCGACAAAAGAGATAACACCCCCCCCATTAAGTCATGCTTCAGAAATGTGGAAAATGGTCCGTTTTCAAATGTTTTATTTTGGAACGTCAGTTCACATTTGTAGGTGGATCATCAGTGTTAGAGCTAAAATTAGCATGTTTATAGTGATGTTCATGCTTCCAGGGGCTCGGGAAGTGAATTAAATACTATTTGGAGGCATTTAACGTTCAATCAAAAACAGCTGATTTTTGACAAAAGAGATAACACCCCTCCATTACGTCATGCTTCAGAAATGTGGAAAATGGTCCGTTTTAAAATGATTTATTTTTGAATGTCAGTTCACATTTGTAGGTGGATCATCAGTGTTGGAGCTAAAATTAGCATGTTTAAACTGATTTTCATGCTTCCAGGGGCTCGGGAAGTGAATTAAATACTATTTGGAGGCATTTAATGTTCAATCAAAAACAGCTGATTTTTTACAAAAGAGATAACACCCCCCCATTACGTCATGCTTCAGAAATGTGGAAAATGGTCCGTTTTCAAATGTTTTATTTTTGAACGTCAGTTCACATTTGTAGGTGGATCATCAGTGTTAGAGCTAAAATTAGCATGTTTAAAGTGATTTTCATGCTTCCAGGGGCCCTAAACACAAGATTTATGGAATGGTTAAAAGTGCATGAAAATGGCCAATTTACTCACTCTGAGTTCCCAAAAAGGGTTTCTTCACCCCGGGAAGTTAATTAAATACCATTTGGAGGCATTTAATGTTCGAGCAAAAACTGCTGATTTTTGACAAAAGAGATAACACCCCCCCATTACGTCATGCTTCAGAAATGTGGAAAATGGTCCGTTTTCAAATGTTTTATTTTTGAACGTCAGTTCACATTTGTAGGTGGATCATCAGTGTTAGAGCTAAAATTAGCATGTTTAAAGTGATTTTCATGCTTCCAGGGGCTCGGGAAGTGAATTAAATACTATTTGGAGGCATTTAATGTTCAAGCAAAAACAGCTGATTTTTGACAAAAGAGATAACACCCCCCCATTACGTCATGCTTCAGAAATGTGGAAAATGGTCCGTTTTCAAATGTTTTATTTTTGAACGTCAGTTCACATTTGTAGGTGGATCATCAGTGTTAGAGCTAAAATTAGCATGTTTAAAGTGATTTTCATGCTTCCAGGGGCACTAAACACAAGATTTATGGAATGGTTAAAAGTGCATGAAAATGGCCAATTTACTCACTCTGAGTTCTCAAAAAGGGTTTCTTCACACCGGGAAGTTAATTAAATACCATTTGGAGGCATTTAATGTTCGAGCAAAAACGGCTGATTTTCGACAAAAGAGATAACACCCCCCCCATTACGTCATGCTTCAGAAATGTAGAAAATGGTCTGCTTTCAAATGTTTTATTTTTTAACGTCAGTTCACATTTGTAGGTGGATCATCAGTGTTAGAGCTAAAATTAGCATGTTTAAAGTGATTTTCATGCTTCCAGGGGCCCTAAACACAAGATTTATGGAATGGTTAAAAGTGCATGAAAATGGGCAATTTACTCACTCTGAGTTCTCAAAAAGGGTTTCTTCACCCCGGGAAGTTAATTAAATACCATTTGGAGGCATTTAATGTTCGAGCAGAAACGGCTGATTTTCGACAAAAGAGATAACACCCCCCCCCATTAAGTCATGCTTCAGAAATGTGGAAAATGGTCCGTTTTCAAATGTTTTATTTTGAAACGTCAGTTCACATTTGTAGGTGGATCATCAGTGTTAGAGCTAAAATTAGCATGTTTATAGTGATGTTCATGCTTCCAGGTGCTCGGGAAGTGAATTAAATACTATTTGGAGGCATTTAATGTTCAATCAAAAACAGCTGATTTTTGACAAAAGAGATAACACCCCCCCATTACGTCATGCTTCAGAAATGTGGAAAATGGTCCGTTTTAAAATGTTTTATTTTTGAATGTCAGTTCACATTTGTAGGTGGATCATCAGTGTTGGAGCTAAAATTAGCATGTTTAAAGTGATTTTCATGCTTCCAGGGGCCCTAAACACAAGATTTATGGAATGGTTAAAAGTGCATGAAAATGGCCAATTTACTCACTCTGAGTTCTCAAAAAGGGTTTCTTCACCCAGGGAAGTTAATTAAATACCATTTGGAGGCATTTAATGTTCGAGCAAAAACGGCTGATTTTCGACAAAAGAGATAACACCCCCCCATTACGTCATGCTTCAGAAATGTGGAAAATGGTCCGTTTTCAAATGTTTTATTTTTGAACGTCAGTTCACATTTGTAGGTGGATCATCAGTGTTAGAGCTAAAATTAGCATGTTTAAAGTGATTTTCATGCTTCCAGGGGCTCGGGAAGTGAATTAAATACTATTTGGAGGCATTTAATGTTCAATCAAAAACAGCTGATTTTTGACAAAAGAGATAACACCCCCCTATTACGTCATGCTTCAGAAATGTGGAAAATGGTCCGTTTTCAAATGTTTTATTTTTGAACGTCAGTTCACATTTGTAGGTGGATCATCAGTGTTAGAGCTAAAATTAGCATGTTTAAAGTGATTTTCATGCTTCCAGGGGCCCTAAACACAAGATTTATGGAATGGTTAAAAGTGCATGAAAATAGCTAATTTACTCACTCTGAGTTCTCAAAAAGGGTTTCTTCACCCCGGGAAGTTAATTAAATACCATTTGGAGGCATTTAATGTTCGAGCAAAAACTGCTGATTTTCGACAAAAGAGATAACACCCCCCATTACGTCATGCTTCAGAAATGTGGAAAATGATCCGTTTTCAAATGTTTTATTTTTGAACGTCAGTTCACATTTGTAGGTGGATCATCAGTGTTAGAGCTAAAATTAGCATGTTTAAAGTGATTTTCATGCTTCCAGGGGCCCTAAACACAAGATTTATGGAATGGTTAAAAGTGCATGGAAATGGCCAATTTACTCACTCTGAGTTCTCAAAAAGGGTTTCTTCACCCCGGGAAGTTAATTAAATACCATTTGGAGGCATTTAATGTTCGAGCAAAAACGGCTGATTTTCGACAAAAGAGATAACACCCCCCCATTACGTCATGCTTCAGAAATGTGGAAAATGGTCCGTTTTCAAATGTTTTATTTTTGAACGTCAGTTCACATTTGTAGGTGGATCATCAGTGTTAGAGCTAAAATTAGCATGTTTAAAGTGATTTTCATGCTTCCAGGGGCCCTAAACACAAGATTTATGGAATGGTTAAAAGTGCATGAAAATGGCCAATTTACTCACTCTGAGTTCTCAAAAAGGGTTTCTTCACCCCGGGAAGTTAATTAAATACCATTTGGAGGCATTTAATGTTCGAGCAAAAACGGCTGATTTTCGACAAAAGAGATAACACCCCCCCATTACGTCATGCTTCAGAAATGTGGAAAATGGTCCGTTTTCAAATGTTTTATTTTTGAACGTCAGTTCATATTTGTAGGTGGGTCATCAGTGTTAGAGCTAAAATTAGCATGTTTAAAGTGATTTTCATGCTTCCAGGGGCTCGGGAAGTGAATTAAATACTATTTGGAGGCATTTAATGTTCAAGCAAAAACAGCTGATTTTTGACAAAAGAGATAACACCCCCCCCATTACGTCATGCTTCAGAAATGTGGAAAATGGTCCGTTTTCAAATGTTTTATTTTTGAACGTCAGTTCACATTTGTAGGTGGATCATCAGTGTTAGAGCTAAAATTAGCATGTTTAAAGTGATTTTCATGCTTCCAGGGACCCTAAACACAAGATTTATGGAATGGTTAAAAGTGCATGAAAATGGCCAATTTACTCACTCTGAGTTCTCAAAAAGGGTTTCTTCACCCCGGGAAGTTAATTAAATACCATTTGAAGGCATTTAATGTTCGAGCAAAAACGGCTGATTTTCGACAAAAGAGATAACACCCCCCCATTACGTCATGCTTCAGAAATGTGGAAAATGGTCCGTTTTCAAATGTTTTATTTTTGAACATCAGTTCACATTTGTAGGTGGATCATCAGTGTTAGAGCTAAAATTAGCATGTTTAAAGTGATTTTCATGCTTCCAGGGGCTCGGGAAGTGAATTAAATGCTATTTGGAGGCATTTAATGTTCAATCAAAAACAGCTGATTTTTGACAAAAGAGATTACACCCCCCATTACGTCATGCTTCAGAAATGTGGAAAATGGTCCGTTTTCAAATGTTTTATTTTTGAACATCAGTTCACATTTGTAGGTGGATCATCAGTGTTAGAGCTAAAATTAGCATGTTTAAAGTGATTTTCATGCTTCCAGGGGCTCGGGAAGTGAATTAAATGCTATTTGGAGGCATTTAATGTTCAATCAAAAACAGCTGATTTTTGACAAAAGAGATAACACCCCCCATTACGTCATGCTTCAGAAATGTGGAAAATGGTCCGTTTTCAAATGTTTTATTTTTTAACGTCAGTTCACATTTGTAGGTGGATCATCAGTGTTAGAGCTAAAATTAGCATGTTTAAAGTGATTTTCATGCTTCCAGGGGCCCTAAACACAAGATTTATGGAATGGTTAAAAGTGCATGAAAATGGCCAATTTACTCACTCTGAGTTCTTAAAAAGGGTTTCTTCACCCCGGGAAGTTAATTAAATACCATTTGGAGGCATTTAATGTTCGAGCAAAAACGGCTGATTTTCGACAAAAGAGATAACACCCCCCCATTACGTCATGCTTCAGAAATGTGGAAAATGGTCCGTTTTCAAATGTTTTATTTTTGAACGTCAGTTCACATTTGTAGGTGGATCATCAGTGTTAGAGCTAAAATTAGCATGTTTAAAGTGATTTTCATGCTTCCAGGGGCTCGGGAAGTGAATTAAATACTATTTGGAGGCATTTAATGTTCAATCAAAAACAGCTGATTTTTGACAAAAGAGATAACACCCCCCCCTTACGTCATGCTTCAGAAATGTGGAAAATGGTCCGTTTTCAAATGTTTTATTTTTGAACGTCAGTTCACATTTGTAGGTGGATCATCAGTGTTAGAGCTAAAATTAGCATGTTTAAAGTGATTTTCATGCTTCCAGGGGCCCTAAACACAAGATTTATGGAATGGTTAAAAGTGCATGAAAATGGCCAATTTACTCACTCTGAGTTCTCAAAAAGTGTTTCTTCACCCCGGGAAGTTAATTAAATACCATTTGGAGGCATTTAATGTTCAAGCAGAAACGGCTGATTTTCGACAAAAGAGATAACACCCCCCCCATTAAGTCATGCTTCAGAAATGTGGAAAATGGTCCGTTTTCAAATGTTTTATTTTGGAACGTCAGTTCACATTTGTAGGTGGATCATCAGTGTTAGAGCTAAAATTAGCATGTTTATAGTGATGTTCATGCTTCCAGGGGCTCGGGAAGTGAATTAAATACTATTTGGAGGCATTTAACGTTCAATCAAAAACAGCTGATTTTTGACAAAAGAGATAACACCCCTCCATTACGTCATGCTTCAGAAATGTGGAAAATTGTCCGTTTTAAAATGATTTATTTTTGAATGTCAGTTCACATTTGTAGGTGGATCATCAGTGTTGGAGCTAAAATTAGCATGTTTAAAGTGATTTTCATGCTTCCAGGGGCCCTAAACACAAGATTTATGGAATGGTTAAAAGTGCATGAAAATGGCCAATTTACTCACTCTGAGTTCTCAAAAAGGGTTTCTTCACCCCGGGAAGTTAATTAAATACCATTTGGAAGCATTTAATGTTCGAGCAAAAACGGCTGATTTTCGACAAAAGAGATAACACCCCCCCATTACGTCATGCTTCAGAAATGTGGAAAATGGTCCGTTTTCAAATGTTTTATTTTTGAACGTCAGTTCACATTTGTAGGTGGATCATCAGTGTTAGAGCTAAAATTAGCATGTTTAAAGTGATTTTCATGCTTCCAGGGGCTCGGGAAGTGAATTAAATACTATTTGGAGGCATTTAATGTTCAAGCAAAAACAGCTGATTTTTGACAAAAGAGATAACACCCCCCCATTACGTCATGCTTCAGAAATGTGGAAAATGGTCCGTTTTCAAATGTTTTATTTTTGAACGTCAGTTCACATTTGTAGGTGGATCATCAGTGTTAGAGCTAAAATTAGCATGTTTAAAGTGATTTTCATGCTTCCAGGGGCCCTAAACACAAGATTTATGGAATGGTTAAAAGTGCATGAAAATGGCCAATTTACTCACTCTGAGTTCTCAAAAAGGGTTTCTTCACCCCGGGAAGTTAATTAAATACCATTTGGAGGCATTTAATGTTCGAGCAAAAACGGCTGATTTTCGACAAAAGAGATAACACCCCCCCATTACGTCATGCTTCAGAAATTTGGAAAATGGTCCGTTTTCAAATGTTTTATTTTTGAACGTCAGTTCACATTTGTAGGTGGATCATCAGTGTTAGAGCTAAAATTAGCATGTTTAAAGTGATTTTCATGCTTCCAGGGGCTCGGGAAGTGAATTAAATACTATTTGGAGGCATTTAATGTTCAATCAAAAACAGCTGATTTTTTACAAAAGAGATAACACCCCCCCATTACGTCATGCTTCAGAAATGTGGAAAATGGTCCGTTTTCAAATGTTTTATTTTTGAACGTCAGTTCACATTTGTAGGTGGATCATCAGTGTTAGAGCTAAAATTAGCATGTTTAAAGTGATTTTCATGCTTCCAGGGGCCCTAAACACAAGATTTATGGAATGGTTAAAAGTGCATGAAAATGGCCAATTTACTCACTCTGAGTTCCCAAAAAGGGTTTCTTCACCCCGGGAAGTTAATTAAATACCATTTGGAGGCATTTAATGTTCAAGCAGAAACGGCTGATTTTCGACAAAAGAGATAACACCCCCCCATTAAGTCATGCTTCAGAAATGTGGAAAATGGTCCGTTTTCAAATGTTTTATTTTGGAACGTCAGTTCACATTTGTAGGTGGATCATCAGTGTTAGAGCTAAAATTAGCATGTTTATAGTGATGTTCATGCTTCCAGGGGCTCGGGAAGTGAATTAAATACTATTTGGAGGCATTTAACGTTCAATCAAAAACAGCTGATTTTTGACAAAAGAGATAACACCCCCCCATTACGTCATGCTTCAGAAATGTGGAAAATGGTCCGTTTTAAAATGTTTTATTTTTGAATGTCAGTTCACATTTGTAGGTGGATCATCAGTGTTGGAGCTAAAATTAGCATGTTTAAAGTGATTTTCATGCTTCCAGGGGCCCTAAACACAAGATTTATGGAATGGTTAAAAGTGCATGAAAATGGCCAATTTACTCACTCTGAGTTCTCAAAAAGGGTTTCTTCACCCCGGGAAGTTAATTAAATACCATTTGGAGGCATTTAATGTTCGAGCAAAAATGGCTGATTTTCGACAAAAGAGATAACACCCCCCCATTACGTCATGCTTCAGAAATGTGGAAAATGGTCCGTTTTCAAATGTTTATTTTTGAACGTCAGTTCACATTTGTAGGTGGATCATCAGTGTTAGAGCTAAAATTAGCATGTTTAAAGTGATTTTCATGCTTCCAGGGGCCCTAAACACAAGATTTATGGAATGGTTAAAAGTGCATGAAAATGGCCAATTTACTCACTCTGAGTTCTCAAAAAGGGTTTCTTCACCCCGGGAAGTTAATTAAATACCATTTGGAGGCATTTAATGTTCGAGCAGAAACGGCTGATTTTCGACAAAAGAGATAACACCCCCCCCATTAAGTCATGCTTCAGAAATGTGGAAAATGGTCCGTTTTCAAATGTTTTATTTTGAAACGTCAGTTCACATTTGTAGGTGGATCATCAGTGTTAGAGCTAAAATTAGCATGTTTATAGTGATGTTCATGCTTCCAGGTGCTCGGGAAGTGAATTAAATACTATTTGGAGGCATTTAATGTTCAATCAAAAACAGCTGATTTTTGACAAAAGAGATAACACCCCCCCATTACGTCATGCTTCAGAAATGTGGAAAATGGTCCGTTTTAAAATGTTTTATTTTTGAATGTCAGTTCACATTTGTAGGTGGATCATCAGTGTTGGAGCTAAAATTAGCATGTTTAAAGTGATTTTCATGCTTCCAGGGGCCCTAAACACAAGATTTATGGAATGGTTAAAAGTGCATGAAAATGGCCAATTTACTCACTCTGAGTTCTCAAAAAGGGTTTCTTCACCCAGGGAAGTTAATTAAATACCATTTGGAGGCATTTAATGTTCGAGCAAAAACGGCTGATTTTCGACAAAAGAGATAACACCCCCCCATTACGTCATGCTTCAGAAATGTGGAAAATGGTCCGTTTTCAAATGTTTTATTTTTGAACGTCAGTTCACATTTGTAGGTGGATCATCAGTGTTAGAGCTAAAATTAGCATGTTTAAAGTGATTTTCATGCTTCCAGGGGCTCGGGAAGTGAATTAAATACTATTTGGAGGCATTTAATGTTCAATCAAAAACAGCTGATTTTTGACAAAAGAGATAACACCCCCCCATTACGTCATGCTTCAGAAATGTGGAAAATGGTCCGTTTTCAAATGTTTTATTTTTGAACGTCAGTTCACATTTGTAGGTGGATCATCAGTGTTAGAGCTAAAATTAGCATGTTTAAAGTGATTTTCATGCTTCCAGGGGCCCTAAACACAAGATTTATGGAATGGTTAAAAGTGCATGAAAATAGCTAATTTACTCACTCTGAGTTCTCAAAAAGGGTTTCTTCACCCCGGGAAGTTAATTAAATACCATTTGGAGGCATTTAATGTTCGAGCAAAAACTGCTGATTTTCGACAAAAGAGATAACACCCCCCATTACGTCATGCTTCAGAAATGTGGAAAATGATCCGTTTTCAAATGTTTTATTTTTGAACGTCAGTTCACATTTGTAGGTGGATCATCAGTGTTAGAGCTAAAATTAGCATGTTTAAAGTGATTTTCATGCTTCCAGGGGCTCGGGAAGTGAAGTAAATACTATTTGGAGGCATTTAACGTTCAATCAAAAACAGCTGATTTTTGACAAAAGAGATAACACCCCTCCATTACGTCATGCTTCAGAAATGTGGAAAATGGTCCGTTTTAAAATGATTTATTTTTGAATGTCAGTTCACATTTGTAGGTGGATCATCAGTGTTGGAGCTAAAATTAGCATGTTTAAACTGATTTTCATGCTTCCAGGGGCTCGGGAAGTGAATTAAATACTATTTGGAGGCATTTAATGTTCAATCAAAAACAGCTGATTTTTTACAAAAGAGATAACACCCCCCCATTACGTCATGCTTCAGAAATGTGGAAAATGGTCCGTTTTCAAATGTTTTATTTTTGAACGTCAGTTCACATTTGTAGGTGGATCATCAGTGTTAGAGCTAAAATTAGCATGTTTAAAGTGATTTTCATGCTTCCAGGGGCCCTAAACACAAGATTTATGGAATGGTTAAAAGTGCATGAAAATGGCCAATTTACTCACTCTGAGTTCCCAAAAAGGGTTTCTTCACCCCGGGAAGTTAATTAAATACCATTTGGAGGCATTTAATGTTCGAGCAAAAACTGCTGATTTTTGACAAAAGAGATAACACCCCCCCATTACGTCATGCTTCAGAAATGTGGAAAATGGTCCGTTTTCAAATGTTTTATTTTTGAACGTCAGTTCACATTTGTAGGTGGATCATCAGTGTTAGAGCTAAAATTAGCATGTTTAAAGTGATTTTCATGCTTCCAGGGGCTCGGGAAGTGAATTAAATACTATTTGGAGGCATTTAATGTTCAAGCAAAAACAGCTGATTTTTGACAAAAGAGATAACACCCCCCCATTACGTCATGCTTCAGAAATGTGGAAAATGGTCCGTTTTCAAATGTTTTATTTTTGAACGTCAGTTCACATTTGTAGGTGGATCATCAGTGTTAGAGCTAAAATTAGCATGTTTAAAGTGATTTTCATGCTTCCAGGGGCACTAAACACAAGATTTATGGAATGGTTAAAAGTGCATGAAAATGGCCAATTTACTCACTCTGAGTTCTCAAAAAGGGTTTCTTCACACCGGGAAGTTAATTAAATACCATTTGGAGGCATTTAATGTTCGAGCAAAAACGGCTGATTTTCGACAAAAGAGATAACACCCCCCCCATTACGTCATGCTTCAGAAATGTAGAAAATGGTCTGCTTTCAAATGTTTTATTTTTTAACGTCAGTTCACATTTGTAGGTGGATCATCAGTGTTAGAGCTAAAATTAGCATGTTTAAAGTGATTTTCATGCTTCCAGGGGCCCTAAACACAAGATTTATGGAATGGTTAAAAGTGCATGAAAATGGGCAATTTACTCACTCTGAGTTCTCAAAAAGGGTTTCTTCACCCCGGGAAGTTAATTAAATACCATTTGGAGGCATTTAATGTTCGAGCAGAAACGGCTGATTTTCGACAAAAGAGATAACACCCCCCCCCATTAAGTCATGCTTCAGAAATGTGGAAAATGGTCCGTTTTCAAATGTTTTATTTTGAAACGTCAGTTCACATTTGTAGGTGGATCATCAGTGTTAGAGCTAAAATTAGCATGTTTATAGTGATGTTCATGCTTCCAGGTGCTCGGGAAGTGAATTAAATACTATTTGGAGGCATTTAATGTTCAATCAAAAACAGCTGATTTTTGACAAAAGAGATAACACCCCCCCATTACGTCATGCTTCAGAAATGTGGAAAATGGTCCGTTTTAAAATGTTTTATTTTTGAATGTCAGTTCACATTTGTAGGTGGATCATCAGTGTTGGAGCTAAAATTAGCATGTTTAAAGTGATTTTCATGCTTCCAGGGGCCCTAAACACAAGATTTATGGAATGGTTAAAAGTGCATGAAAATGGCCAATTTACTCACTCTGAGTTCTCAAAAAGGGTTTCTTCACCCAGGGAAGTTAATTAAATACCATTTGGAGGCATTTAATGTTCGAGCAAAAACGGCTGATTTTCGACAAAAGAGATAACACCCCCCCATTACGTCATGCTTCAGAAATGTGGAAAATGGTCCGTTTTCAAATGTTTTATTTTTGAACGTCAGTTCACATTTGTAGGTGGATCATCAGTGTTAGAGCTAAAATTAGCATGTTTAAAGTGATTTTCATGCTTCCAGGGGCTCGGGAAGTGAATTAAATACTATTTGGAGGCATTTAATGTTCAATCAAAAACAGCTGATTTTTGACAAAAGAGATAACACCCCCCTATTACGTCATGCTTCAGAAATGTGGAAAATGGTCCGTTTTCAAATGTTTTATTTTTGAACGTCAGTTCACATTTGTAGGTGGATCATCAGTGTTAGAGCTAAAATTAGCATGTTTAAAGTGATTTTCATGCTTCCAGGGGCCCTAAACACAAGATTTATGGAATGGTTAAAAGTGCATGAAAATAGCTAATTTACTCACTCTGAGTTCTCAAAAAGGGTTTCTTCACCCCGGGAAGTTAATTAAATACCATTTGGAGGCATTTAATGTTCGAGCAAAAACTGCTGATTTTCGACAAAAGAGATAACACCCCCCATTACGTCATGCTTCAGAAATGTGGAAAATGATCCGTTTTCAAATGTTTTATTTTTGAACGTCAGTTCACATTTGTAGGTGGATCATCAGTGTTAGAGCTAAAATTAGCATGTTTAAAGTGATTTTCATGCTTCCAGGGGCCCTAAACACAAGATTTATGGAATGGTTAAAAGTGCATGGAAATGGCCAATTTACTCACTCTGAGTTCTCAAAAAGGGTTTCTTCACCCCGGGAAGTTAATTAAATACCATTTGGAGGCATTTAATGTTCGAGCAAAAACGGCTGATTTTCGACAAAAGAGATAACACCCCCCCATTACGTCATGCTTCAGAAATGTGGAAAATGGTCCGTTTTCAAATGTTTTATTTTTGAACGTCAGTTCACATTTGTAGGTGGATCATCAGTGTTAGAGCTAAAATTAGCATGTTTAAAGTGATTTTCATGCTTCCAGGGGCCCTAAACACAAGATTTATGGAATGGTTAAAAGTGCATGAAAATGGCCAATTTACTCACTCTGAGTTCTCAAAAAGGGTTTCTTCACCCCGGGAAGTTAATTAAATACCATTTGGAGGCATTTAATGTTCGAGCAAAAACGGCTGATTTTCGACAAAAGAGATAACACCCCCCCATTACGTCATGCTTCAGAAATGTGGAAAATGGTCCGTTTTCAAATGTTTTATTTTTGAACGTCAGTTCATATTTGTAGGTGGGTCATCAGTGTTAGAGCTAAAATTAGCATGTTTAAAGTGATTTTCATGCTTCCAGGGGCTCGGGAAGTGAATTAAATACTATTTGGAGGCATTTAATGTTCAAGCAAAAACAGCTGATTTTTGACAAAAGAGATAACACCCCCCCCATTACGTCATGCTTCAGAAATGTGGAAAATGGTCCGTTTTCAAATGTTTTATTTTTGAACGTCAGTTCACATTTGTAGGTGGATCATCAGTGTTAGAGCTAAAATTAGCATGTTTAAAGTGATTTTCATGCTTCCAGGGACCCTAAACACAAGATTTATGGAATGGTTAAAAGTGCATGAAAATGGCCAATTTACTCACTCTGAGTTCTCAAAAAGGGTTTCTTCACCCCGGGAAGTTAATTAAATACCATTTGAAGGCATTTAATGTTCGAGCAAAAACGGCTGATTTTCGACAAAAGAGATAACACCCCCCCATTACGTCATGCTTCAGAAATGTGGAAAATGGTCCGTTTTCAAATGTTTTATTTTTGAACATCAGTTCACATTTGTAGGTGGATCATCAGTGTTAGAGCTAAAATTAGCATGTTTAAAGTGATTTTCATGCTTCCAGGGGCTCGGGAAGTGAATTAAATGCTATTTGGAGGCATTTAATGTTCAATCAAAAACAGCTGATTTTTGACAAAAGAGATTACACCCCCCATTACGTCATGCTTCAGAAATGTGGAAAATGGTCCGTTTTCAAATGTTTTATTTTTGAACATCAGTTCACATTTGTAGGTGGATCATCAGTGTTAGAGCTAAAATTAGCATGTTTAAAGTGATTTTCATGCTTCCAGGGGCTCGGGAAGTGAATTAAATGCTATTTGGAGGCATTTAATGTTCAATCAAAAACAGCTGATTTTTGACAAAAGAGATAACACCCCCCATTACGTCATGCTTCAGAAATGTGGAAAATGGTCCGTTTTCAAATGTTTTATTTTTTAACGTCAGTTCACATTTGTAGGTGGATCATCAGTGTTAGAGCTAAAATTAGCATGTTTAAAGTGATTTTCATGCTTCCAGGGGCCCTAAACACAAGATTTATGGAATGGTTAAAAGTGCATGAAAATGGCCAATTTACTCACTCTGAGTTCTTAAAAAGGGTTTCTTCACCCCGGGAAGTTAATTAAATACCATTTGGAGGCATTTAATGTTCGAGCAAAAACGGCTGATTTTCGACAAAAGAGATAACACCCCCCCATTACGTCATGCTTCAGAAATGTGGAAAATGGTCCGTTTTCAAATGTTTTATTTTTGAACGTCAGTTCACATTTGTAGGTGGATCATCAGTGTTAGAGCTAAAATTAGCATGTTTAAAGTGATTTTCATGCTTCCAGGGGCTCGGGAAGTGAATTAAATACTATTTGGAGGCATTTAATGTTCAATCAAAAACAGCTGATTTTTGACAAAAGAGATAACACCCCCCCCTTACGTCATGCTTCAGAAATGTGGAAAATGGTCCGTTTTCAAATGTTTTATTTTTGAACGTCAGTTCACATTTGTAGGTGGATCATCAGTGTTAGAGCTAAAATTAGCATGTTTAAAGTGATTTTCATGCTTCCAGGGGCCCTAAACACAAGATTTATGGAATGGTTAAAAGTGCATGAAAATGGCCAATTTACTCACTCTGAGTTCTCAAAAAGTGTTTCTTCACCCCGGGAAGTTAATTAAATACCATTTGGAGGCATTTAATGTTCAAGCAGAAACGGCTGATTTTCGACAAAAGAGATAACACCCCCCCCATTAAGTCATGCTTCAGAAATGTGGAAAATGGTCCGTTTTCAAATGTTTTATTTTGGAACGTCAGTTCACATTTGTAGGTGGATCATCAGTGTTAGAGCTAAAATTAGCATGTTTATAGTGATGTTCATGCTTCCAGGGGCTCGGGAAGTGAATTAAATACTATTTGGAGGCATTTAACGTTCAATCAAAAACAGCTGATTTTTGACAAAAGAGATAACACCCCTCCATTACGTCATGCTTCAGAAATGTGGAAAATTGTCCGTTTTAAAATGATTTATTTTTGAATGTCAGTTCACATTTGTAGGTGGATCATCAGTGTTGGAGCTAAAATTAGCATGTTTAAAGTGATTTTCATGCTTCCAGGGGCCCTAAACACAAGATTTATGGAATGGTTAAAAGTGCATGAAAATGGCCAATTTACTCACTCTGAGTTCTCAAAAAGGGTTTCTTCACCCCGGGAAGTTAATTAAATACCATTTGGAAGCATTTAATGTTCGAGCAAAAACGGCTGATTTTCGACAAAAGAGATAACACCCCCCCATTACGTCATGCTTCAGAAATGTGGAAAATGGTCCGTTTTCAAATGTTTTATTTTTGAACGTCAGTTCACATTTGTAGGTGGATCATCAGTGTTAGAGCTAAAATTAGCATGTTTAAAGTGATTTTCATGCTTCCAGGGGCTCGGGAAGTGAATTAAATACTATTTGGAGGCATTTAATGTTCAAGCAAAAACAGCTGATTTTTGACAAAAGAGATAACACCCCCCCATTACGTCATGCTTCAGAAATGTGGAAAATGGTCCGTTTTCAAATGTTTTATTTTTGAACGTCAGTTCACATTTGTAGGTGGATCATCAGTGTTAGAGCTAAAATTAGCATGTTTAAAGTGATTTTCATGCTTCCAGGGGCCCTAAACACAAGATTTATGGAATGGTTAAAAGTGCATGAAAATGGCCAATTTACTCACTCTGAGTTCTCAAAAAGGGTTTCTTCACCCCGGGAAGTTAATTAAATACCATTTGGAGGCATTTAATGTTCGAGCAAAAACGGCTGATTTTCGACAAAAGAGATAACACCCCCCCATTACGTCATGCTTCAGAAATTTGGAAAATGGTCCGTTTTCAAATGTTTTATTTTTGAACGTCAGTTCACATTTGTAGGTGGATCATCAGTGTTAGAGCTAAAATTAGCATGTTTAAAGTGATTTTCATGCTTCCAGGGGCTCGGGAAGTGAATTAAATACTATTTGGAGGCATTTAATGTTCAATCAAAAACAGCTGATTTTTTACAAAAGAGATAACACCCCCCCATTACGTCATGCTTCAGAAATGTGGAAAATGGTCCGTTTTCAAATGTTTTATTTTTGAACGTCAGTTCACATTTGTAGGTGGATCATCAGTGTTAGAGCTAAAATTAGCATGTTTAAAGTGATTTTCATGCTTCCAGGGGCCCTAAACACAAGATTTATGGAATGGTTAAAAGTGCATGAAAATGGCCAATTTACTCACTCTGAGTTCCCAAAAAGGGTTTCTTCACCCCGGGAAGTTAATTAAATACCATTTGGAGGCATTTAATGTTCAAGCAGAAACGGCTGATTTTCGACAAAAGAGATAACACCCCCCCATTAAGTCATGCTTCAGAAATGTGGAAAATGGTCCGTTTTCAAATGTTTTATTTTGGAACGTCAGTTCACATTTGTAGGTGGATCATCAGTGTTAGAGCTAAAATTAGCATGTTTATAGTGATGTTCATGCTTCCAGGGGCTCGGGAAGTGAATTAAATACTATTTGGAGGCATTTAACGTTCAATCAAAAACAGCTGATTTTTGACAAAAGAGATAACACCCCCCCATTACGTCATGCTTCAGAAATGTGGAAAATGGTCCGTTTTAAAATGTTTTATTTTTGAATGTCAGTTCACATTTGTAGGTGGATCATCAGTGTTGGAGCTAAAATTAGCATGTTTAAAGTGATTTTCATGCTTCCAGGGGCCCTAAACACAAGATTTATGGAATGGTTAAAAGTGCATGAAAATGGCCAATTTACTCACTCTGAGTTCTCAAAAAGGGTTTCTTCACCCCGGGAAGTTAATTAAATACCATTTGGAGGCATTTAATGTTCGAGCAAAAATGGCTGATTTTCGACAAAAGAGATAACACCCCCCCATTACGTCATGCTTCAGAAATGTGGAAAATGGTCCGTTTTCAAATGTTTATTTTTGAACGTCAGTTCACATTTGTAGGTGGATCATCAGTGTTAGAGCTAAAATTAGCATGTTTAAAGTGATTTTCATGCTTCCAGGGGCCCTAAACACAAGATTTATGGAATGGTTAAAAGTGCATGAAAATGGCCAATTTACTCACTCTGAGTTCTCAAAAAGGGTTTCTTCACCCCGGGAAGTTAATTAAATACCATTTGGAGGCATTTAATGTTCGAGCAGAAACGGCTGATTTTCGACAAAAGAGATAACACCCCCCCCATTAAGTCATGCTTCAGAAATGTGGAAAATGGTCCGTTTTCAAATGTTTTATTTTGAAACGTCAGTTCACATTTGTAGGTGGATCATCAGTGTTAGAGCTAAAATTAGCATGTTTATAGTGATGTTCATGCTTCCAGGTGCTCGGGAAGTGAATTAAATACTATTTGGAGGCATTTAATGTTCAATCAAAAACAGCTGATTTTTGACAAAAGAGATAACACCCCCCCATTACGTCATGCTTCAGAAATGTGGAAAATGGTCCGTTTTAAAATGTTTTATTTTTGAATGTCAGTTCACATTTGTAGGTGGATCATCAGTGTTGGAGCTAAAATTAGCATGTTTAAAGTGATTTTCATGCTTCCAGGGGCCCTAAACACAAGATTTATGGAATGGTTAAAAGTGCATGAAAATGGCCAATTTACTCACTCTGAGTTCTCAAAAAGGGTTTCTTCACCCAGGGAAGTTAATTAAATACCATTTGGAGGCATTTAATGTTCGAGCAAAAACGGCTGATTTTCGACAAAAGAGATAACACCCCCCCATTACGTCATGCTTCAGAAATGTGGAAAATGGTCCGTTTTCAAATGTTTTATTTTTGAACGTCAGTTCACATTTGTAGGTGGATCATCAGTGTTAGAGCTAAAATTAGCATGTTTAAAGTGATTTTCATGCTTCCAGGGGCTCGGGAAGTGAATTAAATACTATTTGGAGGCATTTAATGTTCAATCAAAAACAGCTGATTTTTGACAAAAGAGATAACACCCCCCCATTACGTCATGCTTCAGAAATGTGGAAAATGGTCCGTTTTCAAATGTTTTATTTTTGAACGTCAGTTCACATTTGTAGGTGGATCATCAGTGTTAGAGCTAAAATTAGCATGTTTAAAGTGATTTTCATGCTTCCAGGGGCCCTAAACACAAGATTTATGGAATGGTTAAAAGTGCATGAAAATAGCTAATTTACTCACTCTGAGTTCTCAAAAAGGGTTTCTTCACCCCGGGAAGTTAATTAAATACCATTTGGAGGCATTTAATGTTCGAGCAAAAACTGCTGATTTTCGACAAAAGAGATAACACCCCCCATTACGTCATGCTTCAGAAATGTGGAAAATGATCCGTTTTCAAATGTTTTATTTTTGAACGTCAGTTCACATTTGTAGGTGGATCATCAGTGTTAGAGCTAAAATTAGCATGTTTAAAGTGATTTTCATGCTTCCAGGGGCTCGGGAAGTGAATTAAATACTATTTGGAGGCATTTAATGTTCAAGCAAAAACAGCTGATTTTTGACAAAAGAGATAACACCCCCCCATTACGTCATGCTTCAGAAATGTGGAAAATGGTCCGTTTTCAAATGTTTTATTTTTGAACGTCAGTTCACATTTGTAGGTGGATCATCAGTGTTAGAGCTAAAATTAGCATGTTTAAAGTGATTTTCATGCTTCCAGGGGCCCTAAACACAAGATTTATGGAATGGTTAAAAGTGCATGAAAATGGCCAATTTACTCACTCTGAGTTCTCAAAAAGGGTTTCTTCACCCCGGGAAGTTAATTAAATACCATTTGGAGGCATTTAATGTTCGAGCAAAAACGGCTGATTTTCGACAAAAGAGATAACACCCCCCCATTACGTCATGCTTCAGAAATGTGGAAAATGGTCCGTTTTCAAATGTTTTATTTTTGAACATCAGTTCACATTTGTAGGTGGATCATCAGTGTTAGAGCTAAAATTAGCATGTTTAAAGTGATTTTCATGCTTCCAGGGGCTCGGGAAGTGAATTAAATACTATTTGGAGGCATTTAATGTTCAAGCAAAAACAGCTGATTTTTGACAAAAGAGATAACACCCCCCCATTACGTCATGCTTCAGAAATGTGGAAAATGGTCCGTTTTCAAATGTTTTATTTTTGAACGTCAGTTCACATTTGTAGGTGGATCATCAGTGTTAGAGCTAAAATTAGCATGTTTAAAGTGATTTTCATGCTTCCAGGGGCCCTAAACACAAGATTTATGGAATGGTTAAAAGTGCATGAAAATGGCCAATTTACTCACTCTGAGTTCTCAAAAAGGGTTTCTTCACCCCGGGAAGTTAATTAAATACCATTTGGAGGCATTTAATGTTCGAGCAAAAACGGCTGATTTTCGACAAAAGAGATAACACCCCCCCATTACGTCATGCTTCAGAAATGTGGAAAATGGTCCGTTTTCAAATGTTTTTTTTTTGAACGTCAGTTCACATTTGTAGGTGGATCATCAGTGTTAGAGCTAAAATTAGCATGTTTAAAGTGATTTTCATGCTTCCAGGGGCCCTAAACACAAGATTTATGGAATGGTTAAAAGTGCATGAAAATGGCCAATTTACTCACTCTGAGTTCTCAAAAAGGGTTTCTTCACCCCGGGAAGTTAATTAAATACCATTTGAAGGCATTTAATGTTCGAGCAAAAACGGCTGATTTTCGACAAAAGAGATAACACCCCCCCATTACGTCATGCTTCAGAAATGTGGAAAATGGTCCGTTTTCAAATGTTTTATTTTTGAACATCAGTTCACATTTGTAGGTGGATCATCAGTGTTAGAGCTAAAATTAGCATGTTTAAAGTGATTTTCATGCTTCCAGGGGCTCGGGAAGTGAATTAAATGCTATTTGGAGGCATTTAATGTTCAATCAAAAACAGCTGATTTTTGACAAAAGAGATTACACCCCCCATTACGTCATGCTTCAGAAATGTGGAAAATGGTCCGTTTTCAAATGTTTTATTTTTGAACATCAGTTCACATTTGTAGGTGGATCATCAGTGTTAGAGCTAAAATTAGCATGTTTAAAGTGATTTTCATGCTTCCAGGGGCTCGGGAAGTGAATTAAATGCTATTTGGAGGCATTTAATGTTCAATCAAAAACAGCTGATTTTTGACAAAAGAGATAACACCCCCCATTACGTCATGCTTCAGAAATGTGGAAAATGGTCCGTTTTCAAATGTTTTATTTTTTAACGTCAGTTCACATTTGTAGGTGGATCATCAGTGTTAGAGCTAAAATTAGCATGTTTAAAGTGATTTTCATGCTTCCAGGGGCCCTAAACACAAGATTTATGGAATGGTTAAAAGTGCATGAAAATGGCCAATTTACTCACTCTGAGTTCTCAAAAAGGGTTTCTTCACCCCGGGAAGTTAATTAAATACCATTTGGAGGCATTTAATGTTCGAGCAAAAACGGCTGATTTTCGACAAAAGAGATAACACCCCCCCATTACGTCATGCTTCAGAAATGTGGAAAATGGTCCGTTTTCAAATGTTTTATTTTTGAACATCAGTTCACATTTGTAGGTGGATCATCAGTGTTAGAGCTAAAATTAGCATGTTTAAAGTGATTTTCATGCTTCCAGGGGCTCGGGAAGTGAATTAAATGCTATTTGGAGGCATTTAATGTTCAATCAAAAACAGCTGATTTTTGACAAAAGAGATTACACCCCCCATTACGTCATGCTTCAGAAATGTGGAAAATGGTCCGTTTTCAAATGTTTTATTTTTGAACATCAGTTCACATTTGTAGGTGGATCATCAGTGTTAGAGCTAAAATTAGCATGTTTAAAGTGATTTTCATGCTTCCAGGGGCTCGGGAAGTGAATTAAATGCTATTTGGAGGCATTTAATGTTCAATCAAAAACAGCTGATTTTTGACAAAAGAGATAACACCCCCCATTACGTCATGCTTCAGAAATGTGGAAAATGGTCCGTTTTCAAATGTTTTATTTTTTAACGTCAGTTCACATTTGTAGGTGGATCATCAGTGTTAGAGCTAAAATTAGCATGTTTAAAGTGATTTTCATGCTTCCAGGGGCCCTAAACACAAGATTTATGGAATGGTTAAAAGTGCATGAAAATGGCCAATTTACTCACTCTGAGTTCTTAAAAAGGGTTTCTTCACCCCGGGAAGTTAATTAAATACCATTTGGAGGCATTTAATGTTCGAGCAAAAACGGCTGATTTTCGACAAAAGAGATAACACCCCCCCATTACGTCATGCTTCAGAAATGTGGAAAATGGTCCGTTTTCAAATGTTTTATTTTTGAACGTCAGTTCACATTTGTAGGTGGATCATCAGTGTTAGAGCTAAAATTAGCATGTTTAAAGTGATTTTCATGCTTCCAGGGGCTCGGGAAGTGAATTAAATACTATTTGGAGGCATTTAATGTTCAATCAAAAACAGCTGATTTTTGACAAAAGAGATAACACCCCCCCCTTACGTCATGCTTCAGAAATGTGGAAAATGGTCCGTTTTCAAATGTTTTATTTTTGAACGTCAGTTCACATTTGTAGGTGGATCATCAGTGTTAGAGCTAAAATTAGCATGTTTAAAGTGATTTTCATGCTTCCAGGGGCCCTAAACACAAGATTTATGGAATGGTTAAAAGTGCATGAAAATGGCCAATTTACTCACTCTGAGTTCTCAAAAAGTGTTTCTTCACCCCGGGAAGTTAATTAAATACCATTTGGAGGCATTTAATGTTCAAGCAGAAACGGCTGATTTTCGACAAAAGAGATAACACCCCCCCCATTAAGTCATGCTTCAGAAATGTGGAAAATGGTCCGTTTTCAAATGTTTTATTTTGGAACGTCAGTTCACATTTGTAGGTGGATCATCAGTGTTAGAGCTAAAATTAGCATGTTTATAGTGATGTTCATGCTTCCAGGGGCTCGGGAAGTGAATTAAATACTATTTGGAGGCATTTAACGTTCAATCAAAAACAGCTGATTTTTGACAAAAGAGATAACACCCCTCCATTACGTCATGCTTCAGAAATGTGGAAAATGGTCCGTTTTAAAATGATTTATTTTTGAATGTCAGTTCACATTTGTAGGTGGATCATCAGTGTTGGAGCTAAAATTAGCATGTTTAAACTGATTTTCATGCTTCCAGGGGCTCGGGAAGTGAATTAAATACTATTTGGAGGCATTTAATGTTCAATCAAAAACAGCTGATTTTTTACAAAAGAGATAACACCCCCCCATTACGTCATGCTTCAGAAATGTGGAAAATGGTCCGTTTTCAAATGTTTTATTTTTGAACGTCAGTTCACATTTGTAGGTGGATCATCAGTGTTAGAGCTAAAATTAGCATGTTTAAAGTGATTTTCATGCTTCCAGGGGCCCTAAACACAAGATTTATGGAATGGTTAAAAGTGCATGAAAATGGCCAATTTACTCACTCTGAGTTCCCAAAAAGGGTTTCTTCACCCCGGGAAGTTAATTAAATACCATTTGGAGGCATTTAATGTTCGAGCAAAAACTGCTGATTTTTGACAAAAGAGATAACACCCCCCCATTACGTCATGCTTCAGAAATGTGGAAAATGGTCCGTTTTCAAATGTTTTATTTTTGAACGTCAGTTCACATTTGTAGGTGGATCATCAGTGTTAGAGCTAAAATTAGCATGTTTAAAGTGATTTTCATGCTTCCAGGGGCTCGGGAAGTGAATTAAATACTATTTGGAGGCATTTAATGTTCAAGCAAAAACAGCTGATTTTTGACAAAAGAGATAACACCCCCCCATTACGTCATGCTTCAGAAATGTGGAAAATGGTCCGTTTTCAAATGTTTTATTTTTGAACGTCAGTTCACATTTGTAGGTGGATCATCAGTGTTAGAGCTAAAATTAGCATGTTTAAAGTGATTTTCATGCTTCCAGGGGCACTAAACACAAGATTTATGGAATGGTTAAAAGTGCATGAAAATGGCCAATTTACTCACTCTGAGTTCTCAAAAAGGGTTTCTTCACACCGGGAAGTTAATTAAATACCATTTGGAGGCATTTAATGTTCGAGCAAAAACGGCTGATTTTCGACAAAAGAGATAACACCCCCCCCATTACGTCATGCTTCAGAAATGTAGAAAATGGTCTGCTTTCAAATGTTTTATTTTTTAACGTCAGTTCACATTTGTAGGTGGATCATCAGTGTTAGAGCTAAAATTAGCATGTTTAAAGTGATTTTCATGCTTCCAGGGGCCCTAAACACAAGATTTATGGAATGGTTAAAAGTGCATGAAAATGGGCAATTTACTCACTCTGAGTTCTCAAAAAGGGTTTCTTCACCCCGGGAAGTTAATTAAATACCATTTGGAGGCATTTAATGTTCGAGCAGAAACGGCTGATTTTCGACAAAAGAGATAACACCCCCCCATTACGTCATGCTTCAGAAATGTGGAAAATGGTCCGTTTTCAAATGTTTTATTTTTGAACGTCAGTTCACATTTGTAGGTGGATCATCAGTGTTAGAGCTAAAATTAGCATGTTTAAAGTGATTTTCATGCTTCCAGGGGCTCGGGAAGTGAATTAAATACTATTTGGAGGCATTTAATGTTCAATCAAAAACAGCTGATTTTTGACAAAAGAGATAACACCCCCCTATTACGTCATGCTTCAGAAATGTGGAAAATGGTCCGTTTTCAAATGTTTTATTTTTGAACGTCAGTTCACATTTGTAGGTGGATCATCAGTGTTAGAGCTAAAATTAGCATGTTTAAAGTGATTTTCATGCTTCCAGGGGCCCTAAACACAAGATTTATGGAATGGTTAAAAGTGCATGAAAATAGCTAATTTACTCACTCTGAGTTCTCAAAAAGGGTTTCTTCACCCCGGGAAGTTAATTAAATACCATTTGGAGGCATTTAATGTTCGAGCAAAAACTGCTGATTTTCGACAAAAGAGATAACACCCCCCATTACGTCATGCTTCAGAAATGTGGAAAATGATCCGTTTTCAAATGTTTTATTTTTGAACGTCAGTTCACATTTGTAGGTGGATCATCAGTGTTAGAGCTAAAATTAGCATGTTTAAAGTGATTTTCATGCTTCCAGGGGCCCTAAACACAAGATTTATGGAATGGTTAAAAGTGCATGGAAATGGCCAATTTACTCACTCTGAGTTCTCAAAAAGGGTTTCTTCACCCCGGGAAGTTAATTAAATACCATTTGGAGGCATTTAATGTTCGAGCAAAAACGGCTGATTTTCGACAAAAGAGATAACACCCCCCCATTACGTCATGCTTCAGAAATGTGGAAAATGGTCCGTTTTCAAATGTTTTATTTTTGAACGTCAGTTCACATTTGTAGGTGGATCATCAGTGTTAGAGCTAAAATTAGCATGTTTAAAGTGATTTTCATGCTTCCAGGGGCCCTAAACACAAGATTTATGGAATGGTTAAAAGTGCATGAAAATGGCCAATTTACTCACTCTGAGTTCTCAAAAAGGGTTTCTTCACCCCGGGAAGTTAATTAAATACCATTTGGAGGCATTTAATGTTCGAGCAAAAACGGCTGATTTTCGACAAAAGAGATAACACCCCCCCATTACGTCATGCTTCAGAAATGTGGAAAATGGTCCGTTTTCAAATGTTTTATTTTTGAACGTCAGTTCATATTTGTAGGTGGGTCATCAGTGTTAGAGCTAAAATTAGCATGTTTAAAGTGATTTTCATGCTTCCAGGGGCTCGGGAAGTGAATTAAATACTATTTGGAGGCATTTAATGTTCAAGCAAAAACAGCTGATTTTTGACAAAAGAGATAACACCCCCCCCATTACGTCATGCTTCAGAAATGTGGAAAATGGTCCGTTTTCAAATGTTTTATTTTTGAACGTCAGTTCACATTTGTAGGTGGATCATCAGTGTTAGAGCTAAAATTAGCATGTTTAAAGTGATTTTCATGCTTCCAGGGACCCTAAACACAAGATTTATGGAATGGTTAAAAGTGCATGAAAATGGCCAATTTACTCACTCTGAGTTCTCAAAAAGGGTTTCTTCACCCCGGGAAGTTAATTAAATACCATTTGAAGGCATTTAATGTTCGAGCAAAAACGGCTGATTTTCGACAAAAGAGATAACACCCCCCCATTACGTCATGCTTCAGAAATGTGGAAAATGGTCCGTTTTCAAATGTTTTATTTTTGAACGTCAGTTCACATTTGTAGGTGGATCATCAGTGTTAGAGCTAAAATTAGCATGTTTAAAGTGATTTTCATGCTTCCAGGGGCTCGGGAAGTGAATTAAATACTATTTGGAGGCATTTAATGTTCAATCAAAAACAGCTGATTTTTTACAAAAGAGATAACACCCCCCCATTACGTCATGCTTCAGAAATGTGGAAAATGGTCCGTTTTCAAATGTTTTATTTTTGAACGTCAGTTCACATTTGTAGGTGGATCATCAGTGTTAGAGCTAAAATTAGCATGTTTAAAGTGATTTTCATGCTTCCAGGGGCCCTAAACACAAGATTTATGGAATGGTTAAAAGTGCATGAAAATGGCCAATTTACTCACTCTGAGTTCCCAAAAAGGGTTTCTTCACCCCGGGAAGTTAATTAAATACCATTTGGAGGCATTTAATGTTCAAGCAGAAACGGCTGATTTTCGACAAAAGAGATAACACCCCCCCATTAAGTCATGCTTCAGAAATGTGGAAAATGGTCCGTTTTCAAATGTTTTATTTTGGAACGTCAGTTCACATTTGTAGGTGGATCATCAGTGTTAGAGCTAAAATTAGCATGTTTATAGTGATGTTCATGCTTCCAGGGGCTCGGGAAGTGAATTAAATACTATTTGGAGGCATTTAACGTTCAATCAAAAACAGCTGATTTTTGACAAAAGAGATAACACCCCCCCATTACGTCATGCTTCAGAAATGTGGAAAATGGTCCGTTTTAAAATGTTTTATTTTTGAATGTCAGTTCACATTTGTAGGTGGATCATCAGTGTTGGAGCTAAAATTAGCATGTTTAAAGTGATTTTCATGCTTCCAGGGGCCCTAAACACAAGATTTATGGAATGGTTAAAAGTGCATGAAAATGGCCAATTTACTCACTCTGAGTTCTCAAAAAGGGTTTCTTCACCCCGGGAAGTTAATTAAATACCATTTGGAGGCATTTAATGTTCGAGCAAAAATGGCTGATTTTCGACAAAAGAGATAACACCCCCCCATTACGTCATGCTTCAGAAATGTGGAAAATGGTCCGTTTTCAAATGTTTATTTTTGAACGTCAGTTCACATTTGTAGGTGGATCATCAGTGTTAGAGCTAAAATTAGCATGTTTAAAGTGATTTTCATGCTTCCAGGGGCCCTAAACACAAGATTTATGGAATGGTTAAAAGTGCATGAAAATGGCCAATTTACTCACTCTGAGTTCTCAAAAAGGGTTTCTTCACCCCGGGAAGTTAATTAAATACCATTTGGAGGCATTTAATGTTCGAGCAGAAACGGCTGATTTTCGACAAAAGAGATAACACCCCCCCCATTAAGTCATGCTTCAGAAATGTGGAAAATGGTCCGTTTTCAAATGTTTTATTTTGAAACGTCAGTTCACATTTGTAGGTGGATCATCAGTGTTAGAGCTAAAATTAGCATGTTTATAGTGATGTTCATGCTTCCAGGTGCTCGGGAAGTGAATTAAATACTATTTGGAGGCATTTAATGTTCAATCAAAAACAGCTGATTTTTGACAAAAGAGATAACACCCCCCCATTACGTCATGCTTCAGAAATGTGGAAAATGGTCCGTTTTAAAATGTTTTATTTTTGAATGTCAGTTCACATTTGTAGGTGGATCATCAGTGTTGGAGCTAAAATTAGCATGTTTAAAGTGATTTTCATGCTTCCAGGGGCCCTAAACACAAGATTTATGGAATGGTTAAAAGTGCATGAAAATGGCCAATTTACTCACTCTGAGTTCTCAAAAAGGGTTTCTTCACCCAGGGAAGTTAATTAAATACCATTTGGAGGCATTTAATGTTCGAGCAAAAACGGCTGATTTTCGACAAAAGAGATAACACCCCCCCATTACGTCATGCTTCAGAAATGTGGAAAATGGTCCGTTTTCAAATGTTTTATTTTTGAACGTCAGTTCACATTTGTAGGTGGATCATCAGTGTTAGAGCTAAAATTAGCATGTTTAAAGTGATTTTCATGCTTCCAGGGGCTCGGGAAGTGAATTAAATACTATTTGGAGGCATTTAATGTTCAATCAAAAACAGCTGATTTTTGACAAAAGAGATAACACCCCCCCATTACGTCATGCTTCAGAAATGTGGAAAATGGTCCGTTTTCAAATGTTTTATTTTTGAACGTCAGTTCACATTTGTAGGTGGATCATCAGTGTTAGAGCTAAAATTAGCATGTTTAAAGTGATTTTCATGCTTCCAGGGGCCCTAAACACAAGATTTATGGAATGGTTAAAAGTGCATGAAAATAGCTAATTTACTCACTCTGAGTTCTCAAAAAGGGTTTCTTCACCCCGGGAAGTTAATTAAATACCATTTGGAGGCATTTAATGTTCGAGCAAAAACTGCTGATTTTCGACAAAAGAGATAACACCCCCCATTACGTCATGCTTCAGAAATGTGGAAAATGATCCGTTTTCAAATGTTTTATTTTTGAACGTCAGTTCACATTTGTAGGTGGATCATCAGTGTTAGAGCTAAAATTAGCATGTTTAAAGTGATTTTCATGCTTCCAGGGGCTCGGGAAGTGAATTAAATACTATTTGGAGGCATTTAATGTTCAAGCAAAAACAGCTGATTTTTGACAAAAGAGATAACACCCCCCCATTACGTCATGCTTCAGAAATGTGGAAAATGGTCCGTTTTCAAATGTTTTATTTTTGAACGTCAGTTCACATTTGTAGGTGGATCATCAGTGTTAGAGCTAAAATTAGCATGTTTAAAGTGATTTTCATGCTTCCAGGGGCCCTAAACACAAGATTTATGGAATGGTTAAAAGTGCATGAAAATGGCCAATTTACTCACTCTGAGTTCTCAAAAAGGGTTTCTTCACCCCGGGAAGTTAATTAAATACCATTTGGAGGCATTTAATGTTCGAGCAAAAACGGCTGATTTTCGACAAAAGAGATAACACCCCCCCATTACGTCATGCTTCAGAAATGTGGAAAATGGTCCGTTTTCAAATGTTTTATTTTTGAACATCAGTTCACATTTGTAGGTGGATCATCAGTGTTAGAGCTAAAATTAGCATGTTTAAAGTGATTTTCATGCTTCCAGGGGCTCGGGAAGTGAATTAAATACTATTTGGAGGCATTTAATGTTCAAGCAAAAACAGCTGATTTTTGACAAAAGAGATAACACCCCCCCATTACGTCATGCTTCAGAAATGTGGAAAATGGTCCGTTTTCAAATGTTTTATTTTTGAACGTCAGTTCACATTTGTAGGTGGATCATCAGTGTTAGAGCTAAAATTAGCATGTTTAAAGTGATTTTCATGCTTCCAGGGGCCCTAAACACAAGATTTATGGAATGGTTAAAAGTGCATGAAAATGGCCAATTTACTCACTCTGAGTTCTCAAAAAGGGTTTCTTCACCCCGGGAAGTTAATTAAATACCATTTGGAGGCATTTAATGTTCGAGCAAAAACGGCTGATTTTCGACAAAAGAGATAACACCCCCCCATTACGTCATGCTTCAGAAATGTGGAAAATGGTCCGTTTTCAAATGTTTTATTTTTGAACATCAGTTCACATTTGTAGGTGGATCATCAGTGTTAGAGCTAAAATTAGCATGTTTAAAGTGATTTTCATGCTTCCAGGGGCTCGGGAAGTGAATTAAATACTATTTGGAGGCATTTAATGTTCAATCAAAAACAGCTGATTTTTGACAAAAGAGATAACACCCCCCCATTACGTCATGCTTCAGAAATGTGGAAAATGGTCCGTTTTCAAATGTTTTATTTTTGAACGTCAGTTCACATTTGTAGGTGGATCATCAGTGTTAGAGCTAAAATTAGCATGTTTAAAGTGATTTTCATGCTTCCAGGGGCCCTAAACACAAGATTTATGGAATGGTTAAAAGTGCATGAAAATGGCCAATTTACTCACTCTGAGTTCTCAAAAAGGGTTTCTTCACCCCGGGAAGTTAATTAAATACCATTTGGAGGCATTTAATGTTCGAGCAAAAACGGCTGATTTTCGACAAAAGAGATAACACCCCCCCATTACGTCATGCTTCAGAAATGTGGAAAATGGTCCGTTTTCAAATGTTTTTTTTTTGAACGTCAGTTCACATTTGTAGGTGGATCATCAGTGTTAGAGCTAAAATTAGCATGTTTAAAGTGATTTTCATGCTTCCAGGGGCCCTAAACACAAGATTTATGGAATGGTTAAAAGTGCATGAAAATGGCCAATTTACTCACTCTGAGTTCTCAAAAAGGGTTTCTTCACCCCGGGAAGTTAATTAAATACCATTTGAAGGCATTTAATGTTCGAGCAAAAACGGCTGATTTTCGACAAAAGAGATAACACCCCCCCATTACGTCATGCTTCAGAAATGTGGAAAATGGTCCGTTTTCAAATGTTTTATTTTTGAACATCAGTTCACATTTGTAGGTGGATCATCAGTGTTAGAGCTAAAATTAGCATGTTTAAAGTGATTTTCATGCTTCCAGGGGCTCGGGAAGTGAATTAAATGCTATTTGGAGGCATTTAATGTTCAATCAAAAACAGCTGATTTTTGACAAAAGAGATTACACCCCCCATTACGTCATGCTTCAGAAATGTGGAAAATGGTCCGTTTTCAAATGTTTTATTTTTGAACATCAGTTCACATTTGTAGGTGGATCATCAGTGTTAGAGCTAAAATTAGCATGTTTAAAGTGATTTTCATGCTTCCAGGGGCTCGGGAAGTGAATTAAATGCTATTTGGAGGCATTTAATGTTCAATCAAAAACAGCTGATTTTTGACAAAAGAGATAACACCCCCCATTACGTCATGCTTCAGAAATGTGGAAAATGGTCCGTTTTCAAATGTTTTATTTTTTAACGTCAGTTCACATTTGTAGGTGGATCATCAGTGTTAGAGCTAAAATTAGCATGTTTAAAGTGATTTTCATGCTTCCAGGGGCCCTAAACACAAGATTTATGGAATGGTTAAAAGTGCATGAAAATGGCCAATTTACTCACTCTGAGTTCTCAAAAAGGGTTTCTTCACCCCGGGAAGTTAATTAAATACCATTTGGAGGCATTTAATGTTCGAGCAAAAACGGCTGATTTTCGACAAAAGAGATAACACCCCCCCATTACGTCATGCTTCAGAAATGTGGAAAATGGTCCGTTTTCAAATGTTTTATTTTTGAACGTCAGTTCACATTTGTAGGTGGATCATCAGTGTTAGAGCTAAAATTAGCATGTTTAAAGTGATTTTCATGCTTCCAGGGGCTCGGGAAGTGAATTAAATACTATTTGGAGGCATTTAATGTTCAATCAAAAACAGCTGATTTTTGACAAAAGAGATAACACCCCCCCCTTACGTCATGCTTCAGAAATGTGGAAAATGGTCCGTTTTCAAATGTTTTATTTTTGAACGTCAGTTCACATTTGTAGGTGGATCATCAGTGTTAGAGCTAAAATTAGCATGTTTAAAGTGATTTTCATGCTTCCAGGGGCCCTAAACACAAGATTTATGGAATGGTTAAAAGTGCATGAAAATGGCCAATTTACTCACTCTGAGTTCTCAAAAAGTGTTTCTTCACCCCGGGAAGTTAATTAAATACCATTTGGAGGCATTTAATGTTCAAGCAGAAACGGCTGATTTTCGACAAAAGAGATAACACCCCCCCCATTAAGTCATGCTTCAGAAATGTGGAAAATGGTCCGTTTTCAAATGTTTTATTTTGGAACGTCAGTTCACATTTGTAGGTGGATCATCAGTGTTAGAGCTAAAATTAGCATGTTTATAGTGATGTTCATGCTTCCAGGGGCTCGGGAAGTGAATTAAATACTATTTGGAGGCATTTAACGTTCAATCAAAAACAGCTGATTTTTGACAAAAGAGATAACACCCCTCCATTACGTCATGCTTCAGAAATGTGGAAAATGGTCCGTTTTAAAATGATTTATTTTTGAATGTCAGTTCACATTTGTAGGTGGATCATCAGTGTTGGAGCTAAAATTAGCATGTTTAAACTGATTTTCATGCTTCCAGGGGCTCGGGAAGTGAATTAAATACTATTTGGAGGCATTTAATGTTCAATCAAAAACAGCTGATTTTTTACAAAAGAGATAACACCCCCCCATTACGTCATGCTTCAGAAATGTGGAAAATGGTCCGTTTTCAAATGTTTTATTTTTGAACGTCAGTTCACATTTGTAGGTGGATCATCAGTGTTAGAGCTAAAATTAGCATGTTTAAAGTGATTTTCATGCTTCCAGGGGCCCTAAACACAAGATTTATGGAATGGTTAAAAGTGCATGAAAATGGCCAATTTACTCACTCTGAGTTCCCAAAAAGGGTTTCTTCACCCCGGGAAGTTAATTAAATACCATTTGGAGGCATTTAATGTTCGAGCAAAAACTGCTGATTTTTGACAAAAGAGATAACACCCCCCCATTACGTCATGCTTCAGAAATGTGGAAAATGGTCCGTTTTCAAATGTTTTATTTTTGAACGTCAGTTCACATTTGTAGGTGGATCATCAGTGTTAGAGCTAAAATTAGCATGTTTAAAGTGATTTTCATGCTTCCAGGGGCTCGGGAAGTGAATTAAATACTATTTGGAGGCATTTAATGTTCAAGCAAAAACAGCTGATTTTTGACAAAAGAGATAACACCCCCCCATTACGTCATGCTTCAGAAATGTGGAAAATGGTCCGTTTTCAAATGTTTTATTTTTGAACGTCAGTTCACATTTGTAGGTGGATCATCAGTGTTAGAGCTAAAATTAGCATGTTTAAAGTGATTTTCATGCTTCCAGGGGCACTAAACACAAGATTTATGGAATGGTTAAAAGTGCATGAAAATGGCCAATTTACTCACTCTGAGTTCTCAAAAAGGGTTTCTTCACACCGGGAAGTTAATTAAATACCATTTGGAGGCATTTAATGTTCGAGCAAAAACGGCTGATTTTCGACAAAAGAGATAACACCCCCCCCATTACGTCATGCTTCAGAAATGTAGAAAATGGTCTGCTTTCAAATGTTTTATTTTTTAACGTCAGTTCACATTTGTAGGTGGATCATCAGTGTTAGAGCTAAAATTAGCATGTTTAAAGTGATTTTCATGCTTCCAGGGGCCCTAAACACAAGATTTATGGAATGGTTAAAAGTGCATGAAAATGGGCAATTTACTCACTCTGAGTTCTCAAAAAGGGTTTCTTCACCCCGGGAAGTTAATTAAATACCATTTGGAGGCATTTAATGTTCGAGCAGAAACGGCTGATTTTCGACAAAAGAGATAACACCCCCCCCCATTAAGTCATGCTTCAGAAATGTGGAAAATGGTCCGTTTTCAAATGTTTTATTTTGAAACGTCAGTTCACATTTGTAGGTGGATCATCAGTGTTAGAGCTAAAATTAGCATGTTTATAGTGATGTTCATGCTTCCAGGTGCTCGGGAAGTGAATTAAATACTATTTGGAGGCATTTAATGTTCAATCAAAAACAGCTGATTTTTGACAAAAGAGATAACACCCCCCCATTACGTCATGCTTCAGAAATGTGGAAAATGGTCCGTTTTAAAATGTTTTATTTTTGAATGTCAGTTCACATTTGTAGGTGGATCATCAGTGTTGGAGCTAAAATTAGCATGTTTAAAGTGATTTTCATGCTTCCAGGGGCCCTAAACACAAGATTTATGGAATGGTTAAAAGTGCATGAAAATGGCCAATTTACTCACTCTGAGTTCTCAAAAAGGGTTTCTTCACCCAGGGAAGTTAATTAAATACCATTTGGAGGCATTTAATGTTCGAGCAAAAACGGCTGATTTTCGACAAAAGAGATAACACCCCCCCATTACGTCATGCTTCAGAAATGTGGAAAATGGTCCGTTTTCAAATGTTTTATTTTTGAACGTCAGTTCACATTTGTAGGTGGATCATCAGTGTTAGAGCTAAAATTAGCATGTTTAAAGTGATTTTCATGCTTCCAGGGGCTCGGGAAGTGAATTAAATACTATTTGGAGGCATTTAATGTTCAATCAAAAACAGCTGATTTTTGACAAAAGAGATAACACCCCCCTATTACGTCATGCTTCAGAAATGTGGAAAATGGTCCGTTTTCAAATGTTTTATTTTTGAACGTCAGTTCACATTTGTAGGTGGATCATCAGTGTTAGAGCTAAAATTAGCATGTTTAAAGTGATTTTCATGCTTCCAGGGGCCCTAAACACAAGATTTATGGAATGGTTAAAAGTGCATGAAAATAGCTAATTTACTCACTCTGAGTTCTCAAAAAGGGTTTCTTCACCCCGGGAAGTTAATTAAATACCATTTGGAGGCATTTAATGTTCGAGCAAAAACTGCTGATTTTCGACAAAAGAGATAACACCCCCCATTACGTCATGCTTCAGAAATGTGGAAAATGATCCGTTTTCAAATGTTTTATTTTTGAACGTCAGTTCACATTTGTAGGTGGATCATCAGTGTTAGAGCTAAAATTAGCATGTTTAAAGTGATTTTCATGCTTCCAGGGGCCCTAAACACAAGATTTATGGAATGGTTAAAAGTGCATGGAAATGGCCAATTTACTCACTCTGAGTTCTCAAAAAGGGTTTCTTCACCCCGGGAAGTTAATTAAATACCATTTGGAGGCATTTAATGTTCGAGCAAAAACGGCTGATTTTCGACAAAAGAGATAACACCCCCCCATTACGTCATGCTTCAGAAATGTGGAAAATGGTCCGTTTTCAAATGTTTTATTTTTGAACGTCAGTTCACATTTGTAGGTGGATCATCAGTGTTAGAGCTAAAATTAGCATGTTTAAAGTGATTTTCATGCTTCCAGGGGCCCTAAACACAAGATTTATGGAATGGTTAAAAGTGCATGAAAATGGCCAATTTACTCACTCTGAGTTCTCAAAAAGGGTTTCTTCACCCCGGGAAGTTAATTAAATACCATTTGGAGGCATTTAATGTTCGAGCAAAAACGGCTGATTTTCGACAAAAGAGATAACACCCCCCCATTACGTCATGCTTCAGAAATGTGGAAAATGGTCCGTTTTCAAATGTTTTATTTTTGAACGTCAGTTCATATTTGTAGGTGGGTCATCAGTGTTAGAGCTAAAATTAGCATGTTTAAAGTGATTTTCATGCTTCCAGGGGCTCGGGAAGTGAATTAAATACTATTTGGAGGCATTTAATGTTCAAGCAAAAACAGCTGATTTTTGACAAAAGAGATAACACCCCCCCCATTACGTCATGCTTCAGAAATGTGGAAAATGGTCCGTTTTCAAATGTTTTATTTTTGAACGTCAGTTCACATTTGTAGGTGGATCATCAGTGTTAGAGCTAAAATTAGCATGTTTAAAGTGATTTTCATGCTTCCAGGGACCCTAAACACAAGATTTATGGAATGGTTAAAAGTGCATGAAAATGGCCAATTTACTCACTCTGAGTTCTCAAAAAGGGTTTCTTCACCCCGGGAAGTTAATTAAATACCATTTGAAGGCATTTAATGTTCGAGCAAAAACGGCTGATTTTCGACAAAAGAGATAACACCCCCCCATTACGTCATGCTTCAGAAATGTGGAAAATGGTCCGTTTTCAAATGTTTTATTTTTGAACGTCAGTTCACATTTGTAGGTGGATCATCAGTGTTAGAGCTAAAATTAGCATGTTTAAAGTGATTTTCATGCTTCCAGGGGCTCGGGAAGTGAATTAAATACTATTTGGAGGCATTTAATGTTCAATCAAAAACAGCTGATTTTTTACAAAAGAGATAACACCCCCCCATTACGTCATGCTTCAGAAATGTGGAAAATGGTCCGTTTTCAAATGTTTTATTTTTGAACGTCAGTTCACATTTGTAGGTGGATCATCAGTGTTAGAGCTAAAATTAGCATGTTTAAAGTGATTTTCATGCTTCCAGGGGCCCTAAACACAAGATTTATGGAATGGTTAAAAGTGCATGAAAATGGCCAATTTACTCACTCTGAGTTCCCAAAAAGGGTTTCTTCACCCCGGGAAGTTAATTAAATACCATTTGGAGGCATTTAATGTTCAAGCAGAAACGGCTGATTTTCGACAAAAGAGATAACACCCCCCCATTAAGTCATGCTTCAGAAATGTGGAAAATGGTCCGTTTTCAAATGTTTTATTTTGGAACGTCAGTTCACATTTGTAGGTGGATCATCAGTGTTAGAGCTAAAATTAGCATGTTTATAGTGATGTTCATGCTTCCAGGGGCTCGGGAAGTGAATTAAATACTATTTGGAGGCATTTAACGTTCAATCAAAAACAGCTGATTTTTGACAAAAGAGATAACACCCCCCCATTACGTCATGCTTCAGAAATGTGGAAAATGGTCCGTTTTAAAATGTTTTATTTTTGAATGTCAGTTCACATTTGTAGGTGGATCATCAGTGTTGGAGCTAAAATTAGCATGTTTAAAGTGATTTTCATGCTTCCAGGGGCCCTAAACACAAGATTTATGGAATGGTTAAAAGTGCATGAAAATGGCCAATTTACTCACTCTGAGTTCTCAAAAAGGGTTTCTTCACCCCGGGAAGTTAATTAAATACCATTTGGAGGCATTTAATGTTCGAGCAAAAATGGCTGATTTTCGACAAAAGAGATAACACCCCCCCATTACGTCATGCTTCAGAAATGTGGAAAATGGTCCGTTTTCAAATGTTTATTTTTGAACGTCAGTTCACATTTGTAGGTGGATCATCAGTGTTAGAGCTAAAATTAGCATGTTTAAAGTGATTTTCATGCTTCCAGGGGCCCTAAACACAAGATTTATGGAATGGTTAAAAGTGCATGAAAATGGCCAATTTACTCACTCTGAGTTCTCAAAAAGGGTTTCTTCACCCCGGGAAGTTAATTAAATACCATTTGGAGGCATTTAATGTTCGAGCAGAAACGGCTGATTTTCGACAAAAGAGATAACACCCCCCCCATTAAGTCATGCTTCAGAAATGTGGAAAATGGTCCGTTTTCAAATGTTTTATTTTGAAACGTCAGTTCACATTTGTAGGTGGATCATCAGTGTTAGAGCTAAAATTAGCATGTTTATAGTGATGTTCATGCTTCCAGGTGCTCGGGAAGTGAATTAAATACTATTTGGAGGCATTTAATGTTCAATCAAAAACAGCTGATTTTTGACAAAAGAGATAACACCCCCCCATTACGTCATGCTTCAGAAATGTGGAAAATGGTCCGTTTTAAAATGTTTTATTTTTGAATGTCAGTTCACATTTGTAGGTGGATCATCAGTGTTGGAGCTAAAATTAGCATGTTTAAAGTGATTTTCATGCTTCCAGGGGCCCTAAACACAAGATTTATGGAATGGTTAAAAGTGCATGAAAATGGCCAATTTACTCACTCTGAGTTCTCAAAAAGGGTTTCTTCACCCAGGGAAGTTAATTAAATACCATTTGGAGGCATTTAATGTTCGAGCAAAAACGGCTGATTTTCGACAAAAGAGATAACACCCCCCCATTACGTCATGCTTCAGAAATGTGGAAAATGGTCCGTTTTCAAATGTTTTATTTTTGAACGTCAGTTCACATTTGTAGGTGGATCATCAGTGTTAGAGCTAAAATTAGCATGTTTAAAGTGATTTTCATGCTTCCAGGGGCTCGGGAAGTGAATTAAATACTATTTGGAGGCATTTAATGTTCAATCAAAAACAGCTGATTTTTGACAAAAGAGATAACACCCCCCCATTACGTCATGCTTCAGAAATGTGGAAAATGGTCCGTTTTCAAATGTTTTATTTTTGAACGTCAGTTCACATTTGTAGGTGGATCATCAGTGTTAGAGCTAAAATTAGCATGTTTAAAGTGATTTTCATGCTTCCAGGGGCCCTAAACACAAGATTTATGGAATGGTTAAAAGTGCATGAAAATAGCTAATTTACTCACTCTGAGTTCTCAAAAAGGGTTTCTTCACCCCGGGAAGTTAATTAAATACCATTTGGAGGCATTTAATGTTCGAGCAAAAACTGCTGATTTTCGACAAAAGAGATAACACCCCCCATTACGTCATGCTTCAGAAATGTGGAAAATGATCCGTTTTCAAATGTTTTATTTTTGAACGTCAGTTCACATTTGTAGGTGGATCATCAGTGTTAGAGCTAAAATTAGCATGTTTAAAGTGATTTTCATGCTTCCAGGGGCTCGGGAAGTGAATTAAATACTATTTGGAGGCATTTAATGTTCAAGCAAAAACAGCTGATTTTTGACAAAAGAGATAACACCCCCCCATTACGTCATGCTTCAGAAATGTGGAAAATGGTCCGTTTTCAAATGTTTTATTTTTGAACGTCAGTTCACATTTGTAGGTGGATCATCAGTGTTAGAGCTAAAATTAGCATGTTTAAAGTGATTTTCATGCTTCCAGGGGCCCTAAACACAAGATTTATGGAATGGTTAAAAGTGCATGAAAATGGCCAATTTACTCACTCTGAGTTCTCAAAAAGGGTTTCTTCACCCCGGGAAGTTAATTAAATACCATTTGGAGGCATTTAATGTTCGAGCAAAAACGGCTGATTTTCGACAAAAGAGATAACACCCCCCCATTACGTCATGCTTCAGAAATGTGGAAAATGGTCCGTTTTCAAATGTTTTATTTTTGAACATCAGTTCACATTTGTAGGTGGATCATCAGTGTTAGAGCTAAAATTAGCATGTTTAAAGTGATTTTCATGCTTCCAGGGGCTCGGGAAGTGAATTAAATACTATTTGGAGGCATTTAATGTTCAAGCAAAAACAGCTGATTTTTGACAAAAGAGATAACACCCCCCCATTACGTCATGCTTCAGAAATGTGGAAAATGGTCCGTTTTCAAATGTTTTATTTTTGAACGTCAGTTCACATTTGTAGGTGGATCATCAGTGTTAGAGCTAAAATTAGCATGTTTAAAGTGATTTTCATGCTTCCAGGGGCCCTAAACACAAGATTTATGGAATGGTTAAAAGTGCATGAAAATGGCCAATTTACTCACTCTGAGTTCTCAAAAAGGGTTTCTTCACCCCGGGAAGTTAATTAAATACCATTTGGAGGCATTTAATGTTCGAGCAAAAACGGCTGATTTTCGACAAAAGAGATAACACCCCCCCATTACGTCATGCTTCAGAAATGTGGAAAATGGTCCGTTTTCAAATGTTTTATTTTTGAACATCAGTTCACATTTGTAGGTGGATCATCAGTGTTAGAGCTAAAATTAGCATGTTTAAAGTGATTTTCATGCTTCCAGGGGCTCGGGAAGTGAATTAAATACTATTTGGAGGCATTTAATGTTCAATCAAAAACAGCTGATTTTTGACAAAAGAGATAACACCCCCCCATTACGTCATGCTTCAGAAATGTGGAAAATGGTCCGTTTTCAAATGTTTTATTTTTGAACGTCAGTTCACATTTGTAGGTGGATCATCAGTGTTAGAGCTAAAATTAGCATGTTTAAAGTGATTTTCATGCTTCCAGGGGCCCTAAACACAAGATTTATGGAATGGTTAAAAGTGCATGAAAATGGCCAATTTACTCACTCTGAGTTCTCAAAAAGGGTTTCTTCACCCCGGGAAGTTAATTAAATACCATTTGGAGGCATTTAATGTTCGAGCAAAAACGGCTGATTTTCGACAAAAGAGATAACACCCCCCCATTACGTCATGCTTCAGAAATGTGGAAAATGGTCCGTTTTCAAATGTTTTTTTTTTGAACGTCAGTTCACATTTGTAGGTGGATCATCAGTGTTAGAGCTAAAATTAGCATGTTTAAAGTGATTTTCATGCTTCCAGGGGCGCTAAACACAAGATTTATGGAATGGTTAAAAGTGCATGAAAATGGCCAATTTACTCACTCTGAGTTCTCAAAAAGGGTTTCTTCACCCCGGGAAGTTAATTAAATACCATTTGAAGGCATTTAATGTTCGAGCAAAAACGGCTGATTTTCGACAAAAGAGATAACACCCCCCCATTACGTCATGCTTCAGAAATGTGGAAAATGGTCCGTTTTCAAATGTTTTATTTTTGAACATCAGTTCACATTTGTAGGTGGATCATCAGTGTTAGAGCTAAAATTAGCATGTTTAAAGTGATTTTCATGCTTCCAGGGGCTCGGGAAGTGAATTAAATGCTATTTGGAGGCATTTAATGTTCAATCAAAAACAGCTGATTTTTGACAAAAGAGATTACACCCCCCATTACGTCATGCTTCAGAAATGTGGAAAATGGTCCGTTTTCAAATGTTTTATTTTTGAACATCAGTTCACATTTGTAGGTGGATCATCAGTGTTAGAGCTAAAATTAGCATGTTTAAAGTGATTTTCATGCTTCCAGGGGCTCGGGAAGTGAATTAAATGCTATTTGGAGGCATTTAATGTTCAATCAAAAACAGCTGATTTTTGACAAAAGAGATAACACCCCCCATTACGTCATGCTTCAGAAATGTGGAAAATGGTCCGTTTTCAAATGTTTTATTTTTTAACGTCAGTTCACATTTGTAGGTGGATCATCAGTGTTAGAGCTAAAATTAGCATGTTTAAAGTGATTTTCATGCTTCCAGGGGCCCTAAACACAAGATTTATGGAATGGTTAAAAGTGCATGAAAATGGCCAATTTACTCACTCTGAGTTCTCAAAAAGGGTTTCTTCACCCCGGGAAGTTAATTAAATACCATTTGGAGGCATTTAATGTTCGAGCAAAAACGGCTGATTTTCGACAAAAGAGATAACACCCCCCCATTACGTCATGCTTCAGAAATGTGGAAAATGGTCCGTTTTCAAATGTTTTATTTTTGAACGTCAGTTCACATTTGTAGGTGGATCATCAGTGTTAGAGCTAAAATTAGCATGTTTAAAGTGATTTTCATGCTTCCAGGGGCTCGGGAAGTGAATTAAATACTATTTGGAGGCATTTAATGTTCAATCAAAAACAGCTGATTTTTGACAAAAGAGATAACACCCCCCCCTTACGTCATGCTTCAGAAATGTGGAAAATGGTCCGTTTTCAAATGTTTTATTTTTGAACGTCAGTTCACATTTGTAGGTGGATCATCAGTGTTAGAGCTAAAATTAGCATGTTTAAAGTGATTTTCATGCTTCCAGGGGCCCTAAACACAAGATTTATGGAATGGTTAAAAGTGCATGAAAATGGCCAATTTACTCACTCTGAGTTCTCAAAAAGTGTTTCTTCACCCCGGGAAGTTAATTAAATACCATTTGGAGGCATTTAATGTTCAAGCAGAAACGGCTGATTTTCGACAAAAGAGATAACACCCCCCCCATTAAGTCATGCTTCAGAAATGTGGAAAATGGTCCGTTTTCAAATGTTTTATTTTGGAACGTCAGTTCACATTTGTAGGTGGATCATCAGTGTTAGAGCTAAAATTAGCATGTTTATAGTGATGTTCATGCTTCCAGGGGCTCGGGAAGTGAATTAAATACTATTTGGAGGCATTTAACGTTCAATCAAAAACAGCTGATTTTTGACAAAAGAGATAACACCCCTCCATTACGTCATGCTTCAGAAATGTGGAAAATGGTCCGTTTTAAAATGATTTATTTTTGAATGTCAGTTCACATTTGTAGGTGGATCATCAGTGTTGGAGCTAAAATTAGCATGTTTAAACTGATTTTCATGCTTCCAGGGGCTCGGGAAGTGAATTAAATACTATTTGGAGGCATTTAATGTTCAATCAAAAACAGCTGATTTTTTACAAAAGAGATAACACCCCCCCATTACGTCATGCTTCAGAAATGTGGAAAATGGTCCGTTTTCAAATGTTTTATTTTTGAACGTCAGTTCACATTTGTAGGTGGATCATCAGTGTTAGAGCTAAAATTAGCATGTTTAAAGTGATTTTCATGCTTCCAGGGGCCCTAAACACAAGATTTATGGAATGGTTAAAAGTGCATGAAAATGGCCAATTTACTCACTCTGAGTTCCCAAAAAGGGTTTCTTCACCCCGGGAAGTTAATTAAATACCATTTGGAGGCATTTAATGTTCGAGCAAAAACTGCTGATTTTTGACAAAAGAGATAACACCCCCCCATTACGTCATGCTTCAGAAATGTGGAAAATGGTCCGTTTTCAAATGTTTTATTTTTGAACGTCAGTTCACATTTGTAGGTGGATCATCAGTGTTAGAGCTAAAATTAGCATGTTTAAAGTGATTTTCATGCTTCCAGGGGCTCGGGAAGTGAATTAAATACTATTTGGAGGCATTTAATGTTCAAGCAAAAACAGCTGATTTTTGACAAAAGAGATAACACCCCCCCATTACGTCATGCTTCAGAAATGTGGAAAATGGTCCGTTTTCAAATGTTTTATTTTTGAACGTCAGTTCACATTTGTAGGTGGATCATCAGTGTTAGAGCTAAAATTAGCATGTTTAAAGTGATTTTCATGCTTCCAGGGGCACTAAACACAAGATTTATGGAATGGTTAAAAGTGCATGAAAATGGCCAATTTACTCACTCTGAGTTCTCAAAAAGGGTTTCTTCACACCGGGAAGTTAATTAAATACCATTTGGAGGCATTTAATGTTCGAGCAAAAACGGCTGATTTTCGACAAAAGAGATAACACCCCCCCCATTACGTCATGCTTCAGAAATGTAGAAAATGGTCTGCTTTCAAATGTTTTATTTTTTAACGTCAGTTCACATTTGTAGGTGGATCATCAGTGTTAGAGCTAAAATTAGCATGTTTAAAGTGATTTTCATGCTTCCAGGGGCCCTAAACACAAGATTTATGGAATGGTTAAAAGTGCATGAAAATGGGCAATTTACTCACTCTGAGTTCTCAAAAAGGGTTTCTTCACCCCGGGAAGTTAATTAAATACCATTTGGAGGCATTTAATGTTCGAGCAGAAACGGCTGATTTTCGACAAAAGAGATAACACCCCCCCCCATTAAGTCATGCTTCAGAAATGTGGAAAATGGTCCGTTTTCAAATGTTTTATTTTGAAACGTCAGTTCACATTTGTAGGTGGATCATCAGTGTTAGAGCTAAAATTAGCATGTTTATAGTGATGTTCATGCTTCCAGGTGCTCGGGAAGTGAATTAAATACTATTTGGAGGCATTTAATGTTCAATCAAAAACAGCTGATTTTTGACAAAAGAGATAACACCCCCCCATTACGTCATGCTTCAGAAATGTGGAAAATGGTCCGTTTTAAAATGTTTTATTTTTGAATGTCAGTTCACATTTGTAGGTGGATCATCAGTGTTGGAGCTAAAATTAGCATGTTTAAAGTGATTTTCATGCTTCCAGGGGCCCTAAACACAAGATTTATGGAATGGTTAAAAGTGCATGAAAATGGCCAATTTACTCACTCTGAGTTCTCAAAAAGGGTTTCTTCACCCAGGGAAGTTAATTAAATACCATTTGGAGGCATTTAATGTTCGAGCAAAAACGGCTGATTTTCGACAAAAGAGATAACACCCCCCCATTACGTCATGCTTCAGAAATGTGGAAAATGGTCCGTTTTCAAATGTTTTATTTTTGAACGTCAGTTCACATTTGTAGGTGGATCATCAGTGTTAGAGCTAAAATTAGCATGTTTAAAGTGATTTTCATGCTTCCAGGGGCTCGGGAAGTGAATTAAATACTATTTGGAGGCATTTAATGTTCAATCAAAAACAGCTGATTTTTGACAAAAGAGATAACACCCCCCTATTACGTCATGCTTCAGAAATGTGGAAAATGGTCCGTTTTCAAATGTTTTATTTTTGAACGTCAGTTCACATTTGTAGGTGGATCATCAGTGTTAGAGCTAAAATTAGCATGTTTAAAGTGATTTTCATGCTTCCAGGGGCCCTAAACACAAGATTTATGGAATGGTTAAAAGTGCATGAAAATAGCTAATTTACTCACTCTGAGTTCTCAAAAAGGGTTTCTTCACCCCGGGAAGTTAATTAAATACCATTTGGAGGCATTTAATGTTCGAGCAAAAACTGCTGATTTTCGACAAAAGAAATAACACCCCCCATTACGTCATGCTTCAGAAATGTGGAAAATGATCCGTTTTCAAATGTTTTATTTTTGAACGTCAGTTCACATTTGTAGGTGGATCATCAGTGTTAGAGCTAAAATTAGCATGTTTAAAGTGATTTTCATGCTTCCAGGGGCCCTAAACACAAGATTTATGGAATGGTTAAAAGTGCATGGAAATGGCCAATTTACTCACTCTGAGTTCTCAAAAAGGGTTTCTTCACCCCGGGAAGTTAATTAAATACCATTTGGAGGCATTTAATGTTCGAGCAAAAACGGCTGATTTTCGACAAAAGAGATAACACCCCCCCATTACGTCATGCTTCAGAAATGTGGAAAATGGTCCGTTTTCAAATGTTTTATTTTTGAACGTCAGTTCACATTTGTAGGTGGATCATCAGTGTTAGAGCTAAAATTAGCATGTTTAAAGTGATTTTCATGCTTCCAGGGGCCCTAAACACAAGATTTATGGAATGGTTAAAAGTGCATGAAAATGGCCAATTTACTCACTCTGAGTTCTCAAAAAGGGTTTCTTCACCCCGGGAAGTTAATTAAATACCATTTGGAGGCATTTAATGTTCGAGCAAAAACGGCTGATTTTCGACAAAAGAGATAACACCCCCCCATTACGTCATGCTTCAGAAATGTGGAAAATGGTCCGTTTTCAAATGTTTTATTTTTGAACGTCAGTTCATATTTGTAGGTGGGTCATCAGTGTTAGAGCTAAAATTAGCATGTTTAAAGTGATTTTCATGCTTCCAGGGGCTCGGGAAGTGAATTAAATACTATTTGGAGGCATTTAATGTTCAAGCAAAAACAGCTGATTTTTGACAAAAGAGATAACACCCCCCCCATTACGTCATGCTTCAGAAATGTGGAAAATGGTCCGTTTTCAAATGTTTTATTTTTGAACGTCAGTTCACATTTGTAGGTGGATCATCAGTGTTAGAGCTAAAATTAGCATGTTTAAAGTGATTTTCATGCTTCCAGGGACCCTAAACACAAGATTTATGGAATGGTTAAAAGTGCATGAAAATGGCCAATTTACTCACTCTGAGTTCTCAAAAAGGGTTTCTTCACCCCGGGAAGTTAATTAAATACCATTTGAAGGCATTTAATGTTCGAGCAAAAACGGCTGATTTTCGACAAAAGAGATAACACCCCCCCATTACGTCATGCTTCAGAAATGTGGAAAATGGTCCGTTTTCAAATGTTTTATTTTTGAACGTCAGTTCACATTTGTAGGTGGATCATCAGTGTTAGAGCTAAAATTAGCATGTTTAAAGTGATTTTCATGCTTCCAGGGGCTCGGGAAGTGAATTAAATACTATTTGGAGGCATTTAATGTTCAATCAAAAACAGCTGATTTTTTACAAAAGAGATAACACCCCCCCATTACGTCATGCTTCAGAAATGTGGAAAATGGTCCGTTTTCAAATGTTTTATTTTTGAACGTCAGTTCACATTTGTAGGTGGATCATCAGTGTTAGAGCTAAAATTAGCATGTTTAAAGTGATTTTCATGCTTCCAGGGGCCCTAAACACAAGATTTATGGAATGGTTAAAAGTGCATGAAAATGGCCAATTTACTCACTCTGAGTTCCCAAAAAGGGTTTCTTCACCCCGGGAAGTTAATTAAATACCATTTGGAGGCATTTAATGTTCAAGCAGAAACGGCTGATTTTCGACAAAAGAGATAACACCCCCCCATTAAGTCATGCTTCAGAAATGTGGAAAATGGTCCGTTTTCAAATGTTTTATTTTGGAACGTCAGTTCACATTTGTAGGTGGATCATCAGTGTTAGAGCTAAAATTAGCATGTTTATAGTGATGTTCATGCTTCCAGGGGCTCGGGAAGTGAATTAAATACTATTTGGAGGCATTTAACGTTCAATCAAAAACAGCTGATTTTTGACAAAAGAGATAACACCCCCCCATTACGTCATGCTTCAGAAATGTGGAAAATGGTCCGTTTTAAAATGTTTTATTTTTGAATGTCAGTTCACATTTGTAGGTGGATCATCAGTGTTGGAGCTAAAATTAGCATGTTTAAAGTGATTTTCATGCTTCCAGGGGCCCTAAACACAAGATTTATGGAATGGTTAAAAGTGCATGAAAATGGCCAATTTACTCACTCTGAGTTCTCAAAAAGGGTTTCTTCACCCCGGGAAGTTAATTAAATACCATTTGGAGGCATTTAATGTTCGAGCAAAAATGGCTGATTTTCGACAAAAGAGATAACACCCCCCCATTACGTCATGCTTCAGAAATGTGGAAAATGGTCCGTTTTCAAATGTTTATTTTTGAACGTCAGTTCACATTTGTAGGTGGATCATCAGTGTTAGAGCTAAAATTAGCATGTTTAAAGTGATTTTCATGCTTCCAGGGGCCCTAAACACAAGATTTATGGAATGGTTAAAAGTGCATGAAAATGGCCAATTTACTCACTCTGAGTTCTCAAAAAGGGTTTCTTCACCCCGGGAAGTTAATTAAATACCATTTGGAGGCATTTAATGTTCGAGCAGAAACGGCTGATTTTCGACAAAAGAGATAACACCCCCCCCATTAAGTCATGCTTCAGAAATGTGGAAAATGGTCCGTTTTCAAATGTTTTATTTTGAAACGTCAGTTCACATTTGTAGGTGGATCATCAGTGTTAGAGCTAAAATTAGCATGTTTATAGTGATGTTCATGCTTCCAGGTGCTCGGGAAGTGAATTAAATACTATTTGGAGGCATTTAATGTTCAATCAAAAACAGCTGATTTTTGACAAAAGAGATAACACCCCCCCATTACGTCATGCTTCAGAAATGTGGAAAATGGTCCGTTTTAAAATGTTTTATTTTTGAATGTCAGTTCACATTTGTAGGTGGATCATCAGTGTTGGAGCTAAAATTAGCATGTTTAAAGTGATTTTCATGCTTCCAGGGGCCCTAAACACAAGATTTATGGAATGGTTAAAAGTGCATGAAAATGGCCAATTTACTCACTCTGAGTTCTCAAAAAGGGTTTCTTCACCCAGGGAAGTTAATTAAATACCATTTGGAGGCATTTAATGTTCGAGCAAAAACGGCTGATTTTCGACAAAAGAGATAACACCCCCCCATTACGTCATGCTTCAGAAATGTGGAAAATGGTCCGTTTTCAAATGTTTTATTTTTGAACGTCAGTTCACATTTGTAGGTGGATCATCAGTGTTAGAGCTAAAATTAGCATGTTTAAAGTGATTTTCATGCTTCCAGGGGCTCGGGAAGTGAATTAAATACTATTTGGAGGCATTTAATGTTCAATCAAAAACAGCTGATTTTTGACAAAAGAGATAACACCCCCCCATTACGTCATGCTTCAGAAATGTGGAAAATGGTCCGTTTTCAAATGTTTTATTTTTGAACGTCAGTTCACATTTGTAGGTGGATCATCAGTGTTAGAGCTAAAATTAGCATGTTTAAAGTGATTTTCATGCTTCCAGGGGCCCTAAACACAAGATTTATGGAATGGTTAAAAGTGCATGAAAATAGCTAATTTACTCACTCTGAGTTCTCAAAAAGGGTTTCTTCACCCCGGGAAGTTAATTAAATACCATTTGGAGGCATTTAATGTTCGAGCAAAAACTGCTGATTTTCGACAAAAGAGATAACACCCCCCATTACGTCATGCTTCAGAAATGTGGAAAATGATCCGTTTTCAAATGTTTTATTTTTGAACGTCAGTTCACATTTGTAGGTGGATCATCAGTGTTAGAGCTAAAATTAGCATGTTTAAAGTGATTTTCATGCTTCCAGGGGCTCGGGAAGTGAATTAAATACTATTTGGAGGCATTTAATGTTCAAGCAAAAACAGCTGATTTTTGACAAAAGAGATAACACCCCCCCATTACGTCATGCTTCAGAAATGTGGAAAATGGTCCGTTTTCAAATGTTTTATTTTTGAACGTCAGTTCACATTTGTAGGTGGATCATCAGTGTTAGAGCTAAAATTAGCATGTTTAAAGTGATTTTCATGCTTCCAGGGGCCCTAAACACAAGATTTATGGAATGGTTAAAAGTGCATGAAAATGGCCAATTTACTCACTCTGAGTTCTCAAAAAGGGTTTCTTCACCCCGGGAAGTTAATTAAATACCATTTGGAGGCATTTAATGTTCGAGCAAAAACGGCTGATTTTCGACAAAAGAGATAACACCCCCCCATTACGTCATGCTTCAGAAATGTGGAAAATGGTCCGTTTTCAAATGTTTTATTTTTGAACATCAGTTCACATTTGTAGGTGGATCATCAGTGTTAGAGCTAAAATTAGCATGTTTAAAGTGATTTTCATGCTTCCAGGGGCTCGGGAAGTGAATTAAATACTATTTGGAGGCATTTAATGTTCAAGCAAAAACAGCTGATTTTTGACAAAAGAGATAACACCCCCCCATTACGTCATGCTTCAGAAATGTGGAAAATGGTCCGTTTTCAAATGTTTTATTTTTGAACGTCAGTTCACATTTGTAGGTGGATCATCAGTGTTAGAGCTAAAATTAGCATGTTTAAAGTGATTTTCATGCTTCCAGGGGCCCTAAACACAAGATTTATGGAATGGTTAAAAGTGCATGAAAATGGCCAATTTACTCACTCTGAGTTCTCAAAAAGGGTTTCTTCACCCCGGGAAGTTAATTAAATACCATTTGGAGGCATTTAATGTTCGAGCAAAAACGGCTGATTTTCGACAAAAGAGATAACACCCCCCCATTACGTCATGCTTCAGAAATGTGGAAAATGGTCCGTTTTCAAATGTTTTATTTTTGAACATCAGTTCACATTTGTAGGTGGATCATCAGTGTTAGAGCTAAAATTAGCATGTTTAAAGTGATTTTCATGCTTCCAGGGGCTCGGGAAGTGAATTAAATACTATTTGGAGGCATTTAATGTTCAATCAAAAACAGCTGATTTTTGACAAAAGAGATAACACCCCCCCATTACGTCATGCTTCAGAAATGTGGAAAATGGTCCGTTTTCAAATGTTTTATTTTTGAACGTCAGTTCACATTTGTAGGTGGATCATCAGTGTTAGAGCTAAAATTAGCATGTTTAAAGTGATTTTCATGCTTCCAGGGGCCCTAAACACAAGATTTATGGAATGGTTAAAAGTGCATGAAAATGGCCAATTTACTCACTCTGAGTTCTCAAAAAGGGTTTCTTCACCCCGGGAAGTTAATTAAATACCATTTGGAGGCATTTAATGTTCGAGCAAAAACGGCTGATTTTCGACAAAAGAGATAACACCCCCCCATTACGTCATGCTTCAGAAATGTGGAAAATGGTCCGTTTTCAAATGTTTTTTTTTTGAACGTCAGTTCACATTTGTAGGTGGATCATCAGTGTTAGAGCTAAAATTAGCATGTTTAAAGTGATTTTCATGCTTCCAGGGGCCCTAAACACAAGATTTATGGAATGGTTAAAAGTGCATGAAAATGGCCAATTTACTCACTCTGAGTTCTCAAAAAGGGTTTCTTCACCCCGGGAAGTTAATTAAATACCATTTGAAGGCATTTAATGTTCGAGCAAAAACGGCTGATTTTCGACAAAAGAGATAACACCCCCCCATTACGTCATGCTTCAGAAATGTGGAAAATGGTCCGTTTTCAAATGTTTTATTTTTGAACATCAGTTCACATTTGTAGGTGGATCATCAGTGTTAGAGCTAAAATTAGCATGTTTAAAGTGATTTTCATGCTTCCAGGGGCTCGGGAAGTGAATTAAATGCTATTTGGAGGCATTTAATGTTCAATCAAAAACAGCTGATTTTTGACAAAAGAGATTACACCCCCCATTACGTCATGCTTCAGAAATGTGGAAAATGGTCCGTTTTCAAATGTTTTATTTTTGAACATCAGTTCACATTTGTAGGTGGATCATCAGTGTTAGAGCTAAAATTAGCATGTTTAAAGTGATTTTCATGCTTCCAGGGGCTCGGGAAGTGAATTAAATGCTATTTGGAGGCATTTAATGTTCAATCAAAAACAGCTGATTTTTGACAAAAGAGATAACACCCCCCATTACGTCATGCTTCAGAAATGTGGAAAATGGTCCGTTTTCAAATGTTTTATTTTTTAACGTCAGTTCACATTTGTAGGTGGATCATCAGTGTTAGAGCTAAAATTAGCATGTTTAAAGTGATTTTCATGCTTCCAGGGGCCCTAAACACAAGATTTATGGAATGGTTAAAAGTGCATGAAAATGGCCAATTTACTCACTCTGAGTTCTCAAAAAGGGTTTCTTCACCCCGGGAAGTTAATTAAATACCATTTGGAGGCATTTAATGTTCGAGCAAAAACGGCTGATTTTCGACAAAAGAGATAACACCCCCCCATTACGTCATGCTTCAGAAATGTGGAAAATGGTCCGTTTTCAAATGTTTTATTTTTGAACGTCAGTTCACATTTGTAGGTGGATCATCAGTGTTAGAGCTAAAATTAGCATGTTTAAAGTGATTTTCATGCTTCCAGGGGCTCGGGAAGTGAATTAAATACTATTTGGAGGCATTTAATGTTCAATCAAAAACAGCTGATTTTTGACAAAAGAGATAACACCCCCCCCTTACGTCATGCTTCAGAAATGTGGAAAATGGTCCGTTTTCAAATGTTTTATTTTTGAACGTCAGTTCACATTTGTAGGTGGATCATCAGTGTTAGAGCTAAAATTAGCATGTTTAAAGTGATTTTCATGCTTCCAGGGGCCCTAAACACAAGATTTATGGAATGGTTAAAAGTGCATGAAAATGGCCAATTTACTCACTCTGAGTTCTCAAAAAGTGTTTCTTCACCCCGGGAAGTTAATTAAATACCATTTGGAGGCATTTAATGTTCAAGCAGAAACGGCTGATTTTCGACAAAAGAGATAACACCCCCCCCATTAAGTCATGCTTCAGAAATGTGGAAAATGGTCCGTTTTCAAATGTTTTATTTTGGAACGTCAGTTCACATTTGTAGGTGGATCATCAGTGTTAGAGCTAAAATTAGCATGTTTATAGTGATGTTCATGCTTCCAGGGGCTCGGGAAGTGAATTAAATACTATTTGGAGGCATTTAACGTTCAATCAAAAACAGCTGATTTTTGACAAAAGAGATAACACCCCTCCATTACGTCATGCTTCAGAAATGTGGAAAATGGTCCGTTTTAAAATGATTTATTTTTGAATGTCAGTTCACATTTGTAGGTGGATCATCAGTGTTGGAGCTAAAATTAGCATGTTTAAACTGATTTTCATGCTTCCAGGGGCTCGGGAAGTGAATTAAATACTATTTGGAGGCATTTAATGTTCAATCAAAAACAGCTGATTTTTTACAAAAGAGATAACACCCCCCCATTACGTCATGCTTCAGAAATGTGGAAAATGGTCCGTTTTCAAATGTTTTATTTTTGAACGTCAGTTCACATTTGTAGGTGGATCATCAGTGTTAGAGCTAAAATTAGCATGTTTAAAGTGATTTTCATGCTTCCAGGGGCCCTAAACACAAGATTTATGGAATGGTTAAAAGTGCATGAAAATGGCCAATTTACTCACTCTGAGTTCCCAAAAAGGGTTTCTTCACCCCGGGAAGTTAATTAAATACCATTTGGAGGCATTTAATGTTCGAGCAAAAACTGCTGATTTTTGACAAAAGAGATAACACCCCCCCATTACGTCATGCTTCAGAAATGTGGAAAATGGTCCGTTTTCAAATGTTTTATTTTTGAACGTCAGTTCACATTTGTAGGTGGATCATCAGTGTTAGAGCTAAAATTAGCATGTTTAAAGTGATTTTCATGCTTCCAGGGGCTCGGGAAGTGAATTAAATACTATTTGGAGGCATTTAATGTTCAAGCAAAAACAGCTGATTTTTGACAAAAGAGATAACACCCCCCCATTACGTCATGCTTCAGAAATGTGGAAAATGGTCCGTTTTCAAATGTTTTATTTTTGAACGTCAGTTCACATTTGTAGGTGGATCATCAGTGTTAGAGCTAAAATTAGCATGTTTAAAGTGATTTTCATGCTTCCAGGGGCACTAAACACAAGATTTATGGAATGGTTAAAAGTGCATGAAAATGGCCAATTTACTCACTCTGAGTTCTCAAAAAGGGTTTCTTCACACCGGGAAGTTAATTAAATACCATTTGGAGGCATTTAATGTTCGAGCAAAAACGGCTGATTTTCGACAAAAGAGATAACACCCCCCCCATTACGTCATGCTTCAGAAATGTAGAAAATGGTCTGCTTTCAAATGTTTTATTTTTTAACGTCAGTTCACATTTGTAGGTGGATCATCAGTGTTAGAGCTAAAATTAGCATGTTTAAAGTGATTTTCATGCTTCCAGGGGCCCTAAACACAAGATTTATGGAATGGTTAAAAGTGCATGAAAATGGGCAATTTACTCACTCTGAGTTCTCAAAAAGGGTTTCTTCACCCCGGGAAGTTAATTAAATACCATTTGGAGGCATTTAATGTTCGAGCAGAAACGGCTGATTTTCGACAAAAGAGATAACACCCCCCCCCATTAAGTCATGCTTCAGAAATGTGGAAAATGGTCCGTTTTCAAATGTTTTATTTTGAAACGTCAGTTCACATTTGTAGGTGGATCATCAGTGTTAGAGCTAAAATTAGCATGTTTATAGTGATGTTCATGCTTCCAGGTGCTCGGGAAGTGAATTAAATACTATTTGGAGGCATTTAATGTTCAATCAAAAACAGCTGATTTTTGACAAAAGAGATAACACCCCCCCATTACGTCATGCTTCAGAAATGTGGAAAATGGTCCGTTTTAAAATGTTTTATTTTTGAATGTCAGTTCACATTTGTAGGTGGATCATCAGTGTTGGAGCTAAAATTAGCATGTTTAAAGTGATTTTCATGCTTCCAGGGGCCCTAAACACAAGATTTATGGAATGGTTAAAAGTGCATGAAAATGGCCAATTTACTCACTCTGAGTTCTCAAAAAGGGTTTCTTCACCCAGGGAAGTTAATTAAATACCATTTGGAGGCATTTAATGTTCGAGCAAAAACGGCTGATTTTCGACAAAAGAGATAACACCCCCCCATTACGTCATGCTTCAGAAATGTGGAAAATGGTCCGTTTTCAAATGTTTTATTTTTGAACGTCAGTTCACATTTGTAGGTGGATCATCAGTGTTAGAGCTAAAATTAGCATGTTTAAAGTGATTTTCATGCTTCCAGGGGCTCGGGAAGTGAATTAAATACTATTTGGAGGCATTTAATGTTCAATCAAAAACAGCTGATTTTTGACAAAAGAGATAACACCCCCCTATTACGTCATGCTTCAGAAATGTGGAAAATGGTCCGTTTTCAAATGTTTTATTTTTGAACGTCAGTTCACATTTGTAGGTGGATCATCAGTGTTAGAGCTAAAATTAGCATGTTTAAAGTGATTTTCATGCTTCCAGGGGCCCTAAACACAAGATTTATGGAATGGTTAAAAGTGCATGAAAATAGCTAATTTACTCACTCTGAGTTCTCAAAAAGGGTTTCTTCACCCCGGGAAGTTAATTAAATACCATTTGGAGGCATTTAATGTTCGAGCAAAAACTGCTGATTTTCGACAAAAGAGATAACACCCCCCATTACGTCATGCTTCAGAAATGTGGAAAATGATCCGTATTCAAATGTTTTATTTTTGAACGTCAGTTCACATTTGTAGGTGGATCATCAGTGTTAGAGCTAAAATTAGCATGTTTAAAGTGATTTTCATGCTTCCAGGGGCCCTAAACACAAGATTTATGGAATGGTTAAAAGTGCATGGAAATGGCCAATTTACTCACTCTGAGTTCTCAAAAAGGGTTTCTTCACCCCGGGAAGTTAATTAAATACCATTTGGAGGCATTTAATGTTCGAGCAAAAACGGCTGATTTTCGACAAAAGAGATAACACCCCCCCATTACGTCATGCTTCAGAAATGTGGAAAATGGTCCGTTTTCAAATGTTTTATTTTTGAACGTCAGTTCACATTTGTAGGTGGATCATCAGTGTTAGAGCTAAAATTAGCATGTTTAAAGTGATTTTCATGCTTCCAGGGGCCCTAAACACAAGATTTATGGAATGGTTAAAAGTGCATGAAAATGGCCAATTTACTCACTCTGAGTTCTCAAAAAGGGTTTCTTCACCCCGGGAAGTTAATTAAATACCATTTGGAGGCATTTAATGTTCGAGCAAAAACGGCTGATTTTCGACAAAAGAGATAACACCCCCCCATTACGTCATGCTTCAGAAATGTGGAAAATGGTCCGTTTTCAAATGTTTTATTTTTGAACGTCAGTTCATATTTGTAGGTGGGTCATCAGTGTTAGAGCTAAAATTAGCATGTTTAAAGTGATTTTCATGCTTCCAGGGGCTCGGGAAGTGAATTAAATACTATTTGGAGGCATTTAATGTTCAAGCAAAAACAGCTGATTTTTGACAAAAGAGATAACACCCCCCCCATTACGTCATGCTTCAGAAATGTGGAAAATGGTCCGTTTTCAAATGTTTTATTTTTGAACGTCAGTTCACATTTGTAGGTGGATCATCAGTGTTAGAGCTAAAATTAGCATGTTTAAAGTGATTTTCATGCTTCCAGGGACCCTAAACACAAGATTTATGGAATGGTTAAAAGTGCATGAAAATGGCCAATTTACTCACTCTGAGTTCTCAAAAAGGGTTTCTTCACCCCGGGAAGTTAATTAAATACCATTTGAAGGCATTTAATGTTCGAGCAAAAACGGCTGATTTTCGACAAAAGAGATAACACCCCCCCATTACGTCATGCTTCAGAAATGTGGAAAATGGTCCGTTTTCAAATGTTTTATTTTTGAACGTCAGTTCACATTTGTAGGTGGATCATCAGTGTTAGAGCTAAAATTAGCATGTTTAAAGTGATTTTCATGCTTCCAGGGGCTCGGGAAGTGAATTAAATACTATTTGGAGGCATTTAATGTTCAATCAAAAACAGCTGATTTTTTACAAAAGAGATAACACCCCCCCATTACGTCATGCTTCAGAAATGTGGAAAATGGTCCGTTTTCAAATGTTTTATTTTTGAACGTCAGTTCACATTTGTAGGTGGATCATCAGTGTTAGAGCTAAAATTAGCATGTTTAAAGTGATTTTCATGCTTCCAGGGGCCCTAAACACAAGATTTATGGAATGGTTAAAAGTGCATGAAAATGGCCAATTTACTCACTCTGAGTTCCCAAAAAGGGTTTCTTCACCCCGGGAAGTTAATTAAATACCATTTGGAGGCATTTAATGTTCAAGCAGAAACGGCTGATTTTCGACAAAAGAGATAACACCCCCCCATTAAGTCATGCTTCAGAAATGTGGAAAATGGTCCGTTTTCAAATGTTTTATTTTGGAACGTCAGTTCACATTTGTAGGTGGATCATCAGTGTTAGAGCTAAAATTAGCATGTTTATAGTGATGTTCATGCTTCCAGGGGCTCGGGAAGTGAATTAAATACTATTTGGAGGCATTTAACGTTCAATCAAAAACAGCTGATTTTTGACAAAAGAGATAACACCCCCCCATTACGTCATGCTTCAGAAATGTGGAAAATGGTCCGTTTTAAAATGTTTTATTTTTGAATGTCAGTTCACATTTGTAGGTGGATCATCAGTGTTGGAGCTAAAATTAGCATGTTTAAAGTGATTTTCATGCTTCCAGGGGCCCTAAACACAAGATTTATGGAATGGTTAAAAGTGCATGAAAATGGCCAATTTACTCACTCTGAGTTCTCAAAAAGGGTTTCTTCACCCCGGGAAGTTAATTAAATACCATTTGGAGGCATTTAATGTTCGAGCAAAAATGGCTGATTTTCGACAAAAGAGATAACACCCCCCCATTACGTCATGCTTCAGAAATGTGGAAAATGGTCCGTTTTCAAATGTTTATTTTTGAACGTCAGTTCACATTTGTAGGTGGATCATCAGTGTTAGAGCTAAAATTAGCATGTTTAAAGTGATTTTCATGCTTCCAGGGGCCCTAAACACAAGATTTATGGAATGGTTAAAAGTGCATGAAAATGGCCAATTTACTCACTCTGAGTTCTCAAAAAGGGTTTCTTCACCCCGGGAAGTTAATTAAATACCATTTGGAGGCATTTAATGTTCGAGCAGAAACGGCTGATTTTCGACAAAAGAGATAACACCCCCCCCATTAAGTCATGCTTCAGAAATGTGGAAAATGGTCCGTTTTCAAATGTTTTATTTTGAAACGTCAGTTCACATTTGTAGGTGGATCATCAGTGTTAGAGCTAAAATTAGCATGTTTATAGTGATGTTCATGCTTCCAGGTGCTCGGGAAGTGAATTAAATACTATTTGGAGGCATTTAATGTTCAATCAAAAACAGCTGATTTTTGACAAAAGAGATAACACCCCCCCATTACGTCATGCTTCAGAAATGTGGAAAATGGTCCGTTTTAAAATGTTTTATTTTTGAATGTCAGTTCACATTTGTAGGTGGATCATCAGTGTTGGAGCTAAAATTAGCATGTTTAAAGTGATTTTCATGCTTCCAGGGGCCCTAAACACAAGATTTATGGAATGGTTAAAAGTGCATGAAAATGGCCAATTTACTCACTCTGAGTTCTCAAAAAGGGTTTCTTCACCCAGGGAAGTTAATTAAATACCATTTGGAGGCATTTAATGTTCGAGCAAAAACGGCTGATTTTCGACAAAAGAGATAACACCCCCCCATTACGTCATGCTTCAGAAATGTGGAAAATGGTCCGTTTTCAAATGTTTTATTTTTGAACGTCAGTTCACATTTGTAGGTGGATCATCAGTGTTAGAGCTAAAATTAGCATGTTTAAAGTGATTTTCATGCTTCCAGGGGCTCGGGAAGTGAATTAAATACTATTTGGAGGCATTTAATGTTCAATCAAAAACAGCTGATTTTTGACAAAAGAGATAACACCCCCCCATTACGTCATGCTTCAGAAATGTGGAAAATGGTCCGTTTTCAAATGTTTTATTTTTGAACGTCAGTTCACATTTGTAGGTGGATCATCAGTGTTAGAGCTAAAATTAGCATGTTTAAAGTGATTTTCATGCTTCCAGGGGCCCTAAACACAAGATTTATGGAATGGTTAAAAGTGCATGAAAATAGCTAATTTACTCACTCTGAGTTCTCAAAAAGGGTTTCTTCACCCCGGGAAGTTAATTAAATACCATTTGGAGGCATTTAATGTTCGAGCAAAAACTGCTGATTTTCGACAAAAGAGATAACACCCCCCATTACGTCATGCTTCAGAAATGTGGAAAATGATCCGTTTTCAAATGTTTTATTTTTGAACGTCAGTTCACATTTGTAGGTGGATCATCAGTGTTAGAGCTAAAATTAGCATGTTTAAAGTGATTTTCATGCTTCCAGGGGCCCTAAACACAAGATTTATGGAATGGTTAAAAGTGCATGGAAATGGCCAATTTACTCACTCTGAGTTCTCAAAAAGGGTTTCTTCACCCCGGGAAGTTAATTAAATACCATTTGGAGGCATTTAATGTTCGAGCAAAAACGGCTGATTTTCGACAAAAGAGATAACACCCCCCCATTACGTCATGCTTCAGAAATGTGGAAAATGGTCCGTTTTCAAATGTTTTATTTTTGAACGTCAGTTCACATTTGTAGGTGGATCATCAGTGTTAGAGCTAAAATTAGCATGTTTAAAGTGATTTTCATGCTTCCAGGGGCCCTAAACACAAGATTTATGGAATGGTTAAAAGTGCATGAAAATGGCCAATTTACTCACTCTGAGTTCTCAAAAAGGGTTTCTTCACCCCGGGAAGTTAATTAAATACCATTTGGAGGCATTTAATGTTCGAGCAAAAACGGCTGATTTTCGACAAAAGAGATAACACCCCCCCATTACGTCATGCTTCAGAAATGTGGAAAATGGTCCGTTTTCAAATGTTTTATTTTTTAACGTCAGTTCATATTTGTAGGTGGGTCATCAGTGTTAGAGCTAAAATTAGCATGTTTAAAGTGATTTTCATGCTTCCAGGGGCTCGGGAAGTGAATTAAATACTATTTGGAGGCATTTAATGTTCAAGCAAAAACAGCTGATTTTTGACAAAAGAGATAACACCCCCCCCATTACGTCATGCTTCAGAAATGTGGAAAATGGTCCGTTTTCAAATGTTTTATTTTTGAACGTCAGTTCACATTTGTAGGTGGATCATCAGTGTTAGAGCTAAAATTAGCATGTTTAAAGTGATTTTCATGCTTCCAGGGACCCTAAACACAAGATTTATGGAATGGTTAAAAGTGCATGAAAATGGCCAATTTACTCACTCTGAGTTCTCAAAAAGGGTTTCTTCACCCCGGGAAGTTAATTAAATACCATTTGAAGGCATTTAATGTTCGAGCAAAAACGGCTGATTTTCGACAAAAGAGATAACACCCCCCCATTACGTCATGCTTCAGAAATGTGGAAAATGGTCCGTTTTCAAATGTTTTATTTTTGAACGTCAGTTCACATTTGTAGGTGGATCATCAGTGTTAGAGCTAAAATTAGCATGTTTAAAGTGATTTTCATGCTTCCAGGGGCTCGGGAAGTGAATTAAATACTATTTGGAGGCATTTAATGTTCAATCAAAAACAGCTGATTTTTTACAAAAGAGATAACACCCCCCCATTACGTCATGCTTCAGAAATGTGGAAAATGGTCCGTTTTCAAATGTTTTATTTTTGAACGTCAGTTCACATTTGTAGGTGGATCATCAGTGTTAGAGCTAAAATTAGCATGTTTAAAGTGATTTTCATGCTTCCAGGGGCCCTAAACACAAGATTTATGGAATGGTTAAAAGTGCATGAAAATGGCCAATTTACTCACTCTGAGTTCCCAAAAAGGGTTTCTTCACCCCGGGAAGTTAATTAAATACCATTTGGAGGCATTTAATGTTCAAGCAGAAACGGCTGATTTTCGACAAAAGAGATAACACCCCCCCATTAAGTCATGCTTCAGAAATGTGGAAAATGGTCCGTTTTCAAATGTTTTATTTTGGAACGTCAGTTCACATTTGTAGGTGGATCATCAGTGTTAGAGCTAAAATTAGCATGTTTATAGTGATGTTCATGCTTCCAGGGGCTCGGGAAGTGAATTAAATACTATTTGGAGGCATTTAACGTTCAATCAAAAACAGCTGATTTTTGACAAAAGAGATAACACCCCCCCATTACGTCATGCTTCAGAAATGTGGAAAATGGTCCGTTTTAAAATGTTTTATTTTTGAATGTCAGTTCACATTTGTAGGTGGATCATCAGTGTTGGAGCTAAAATTAGCATGTTTAAAGTGATTTTCATGCTTCCAGGGGCCCTAAACACAAGATTTATGGAATGGTTAAAAGTGCATGAAAATGGCCAATTTACTCACTCTGAGTTCTCAAAAAGGGTTTCTTCACCCCGGGAAGTTAATTAAATACCATTTGGAGGCATTTAATGTTCGAGCAAAAATGGCTGATTTTCGACAAAAGAGATAACACCCCCCCATTACGTCATGCTTCAGAAATGTGGAAAATGGTCCGTTTTCAAATGTTTATTTTTGAACGTCAGTTCACATTTGTAGGTGGATCATCAGTGTTAGAGCTAAAATTAGCATGTTTAAAGTGATTTTCATGCTTCCAGGGGCCCTAAACACAAGATTTATGGAATGGTTAAAAGTGCATGAAAATGGCCAATTTACTCACTCTGAGTTCTCAAAAAGGGTTTCTTCACCCCGGGAAGTTAATTAAATACCATTTGGAGGCATTTAATGTTCGAGCAGAAACGGCTGATTTTCGACAAAAGAGATAACACCCCCCCCATTAAGTCATGCTTCAGAAATGTGGAAAATGGTCCGTTTTCAAATGTTTTATTTTGAAACGTCAGTTCACATTTGTAGGTGGATCATCAGTGTTAGAGCTAAAATTAGCATGTTTATAGTGATGTTCATGCTTCCAGGTGCTCGGGAAGTGAATTAAATACTATTTGAACCATTTAATGTTCAATCAAAAACAGCTGATTTTTGACAAAAGAGATAACACCCCCCCATTACGTCATGCTTCAGAAATGTGGAAAATGGTCCGTTTTAAAATGTTTTATTTTTGAATGTCAGTTCACATTTGTAGGTGGATCATCAGTGTTGGAGCTAAAATTAGCATGTTTAAAGTGATTTTCATGCTTCCAGGGGCCCTAAACACAAGATTTATGGAATGGTTAAAAGTGCATGAAAATGGCCAATTTACTCACTCTGAGTTCTCAAAAAGGGTTTCTTCACCCAGGGAAGTTAATTAAATACCATTTGGAGGCATTTAATGTTCGAGCAAAAACGGCTGATTTTCGACAAAAGAGATAACACCCCCCCATTACGTCATGCTTCAGAAATGTGGAAAATGGTCCGTTTTCAAATGTTTTATTTTTGAACGTCAGTTCACATTTGTAGGTGGATCATCAGTGTTAGAGCTAAAATTAGCATGTTTAAAGTGATTTTCATGCTTCCAGGGGCTCGGGAAGTGAATTAAATACTATTTGGAGGCATTTAATGTTCAATCAAAAACAGCTGATTTTTGACAAAAGAGATAACACCCCCCCATTACGTCATGCTTCAGAAATGTGGAAAATGGTCCGTTTTCAAATGTTTTATTTTTGAACGTCAGTTCACATTTGTAGGTGGATCATCAGTGTTAGAGCTAAAATTAGCATGTTTAAAGTGATTTTCATGCTTCCAGGGGCCCTAAACACAAGATTTATGGAATGGTTAAAAGTGCATGAAAATAGCTAATTTACTCACTCTGAGTTCTCAAAAAGGGTTTCTTCACCCCGGGAAGTTAATTAAATACCATTTGGAGGCATTTAATGTTCGAGCAAAAACTGCTGATTTTCGACAAAAGAGATAACACCCCCCATTACGTCATGCTTCAGAAATGTGGAAAATGATCCGTTTTCAAATGTTTTATTTTTGAACGTCAGTTCACATTTGTAGGTGGATCATCAGTGTTAGAGCTAAAATTAGCATGTTTAAAGTGATTTTCATGCTTCCAGGGGCTCGGGAAGTGAATTAAATACTATTTGGAGGCATTTAATGTTCAAGCAAAAACAGCTGATTTTTGACAAAAGAGATAACACCCCCCCATTACGTCATGCTTCAGAAATGTGGAAAATGGTCCGTTTTCAAATGTTTTATTTTTGAACGTCAGTTCACATTTGTAGGTGGATCATCAGTGTTAGAGCTAAAATTAGCATGTTTAAAGTGATTTTCATGCTTCCAGGGGCCCTAAACACAAGATTTATGGAATGGTTAAAAGTGCATGAAAATGGCCAATTTACTCACTCTGAGTTCTCAAAAAGGGTTTCTTCACCCCGGGAAGTTAATTAAATACCATTTGGAGGCATTTAATGTTCGAGCAAAAACGGCTGATTTTCGACAAAAGAGATAACACCCCCCCATTACGTCATGCTTCAGAAATGTGGAAAATGGTCCGTTTTCAAATGTTTTATTTTTGAACATCAGTTCACATTTGTAGGTGGATCATCAGTGTTAGAGCTAAAATTAGCATGTTTAAAGTGATTTTCATGCTTCCAGGGGCTCGGGAAGTGAATTAAATACTATTTGGAGGCATTTAATGTTCAAGCAAAAACAGCTGATTTTTGACAAAAGAGATAACACCCCCCCATTACGTCATGCTTCAGAAATGTGGAAAATGGTCCGTTTTCAAATGTTTTATTTTTGAACGTCAGTTCACATTTGTAGGTGGATCATCAGTGTTAGAGCTAAAATTAGCATGTTTAAAGTGATTTTCATGCTTCCAGGGGCCCTAAACACAAGATTTATGGAATGGTTAAAAGTGCATGAAAATGGCCAATTTACTCACTCTGAGTTCTCAAAAAGGGTTTCTTCACCCCGGGAAGTTAATTAAATACCATTTGGAGGCATTTAATGTTCGAGCAAAAACGGCTGATTTTCGACAAAAGAGATAACACCCCCCCATTACGTCATGCTTCAGAAATGTGGAAAATGGTCCGTTTTCAAATGTTTTATTTTTGAACATCAGTTCACATTTGTAGGTGGATCATCAGTGTTAGAGCTAAAATTAGCATGTTTAAAGTGATTTTCATGCTTCCAGGGGCTCGGGAAGTGAATTAAATACTATTTGGAGGCATTTAATGTTCAATCAAAAACAGCTGATTTTTGACAAAAGAGATAACACCCCCCCATTACGTCATGCTTCAGAAATGTGGAAAATGGTCCGTTTTCAAATGTTTTATTTTTGAACGTCAGTTCACATTTGTAGGTGGATCATCAGTGTTAGAGCTAAAATTAGCATGTTTAAAGTGATTTTCATGCTTCCAGGGGCCCTAAACACAAGATTTATGGAATGGTTAAAAGTGCATGAAAATGGCCAATTTACTCACTCTGAGTTCTCAAAAAGGGTTTCTTCACCCCGGGAAGTTAATTAAATACCATTTGAAGGCATTTAATGTTCGAGCAAAAACGGCTGATTTTCGACAAAAGAGATAACACCCCCCCATTACGTCATGCTTCAGAAATGTGGAAAATGGTCCGTTTTCAAATGTTTTATTTTTGAACATCAGTTCACATTTGTAGGTGGATCATCAGTGTTAGAGCTAAAATTAGCATGTTTAAAGTGATTTTCATGCTTCCAGGGGCTCGGGAAGTGAATTAAATGCTATTTGGAGGCATTTAATGTTCAATCAAAAACAGCTGATTTTTGACAAAAGAGATTACACCCCCCATTACGTCATGCTTCAGAAATGTGGAAAATGGTCCGTTTTCAAATGTTTTATTTTTGAACATCAGTTCACATTTGTAGGTGGATCATCAGTGTTAGAGCTAAAATTAGCATGTTTAAAGTGATTTTCATGCTTCCAGGGGCTCGGGAAGTGAATTAAATGCTATTTGGAGGCATTTAATGTTCAATCAAAAACAGCTGATTTTTGACAAAAGAGATAACACCCCCCATTACGTCATGCTTCAGAAATGTGGAAAATGGTCCGTTTTCAAATGTTTTATTTTTTAACGTCAGTTCACATTTGTAGGTGGATCATCAGTGTTAGAGCTAAAATTAGCATGTTTAAAGTGATTTTCATGCTTCCAGGGGCCCTAAACACAAGATTTATGGAATGGTTAAAAGTGCATGAAAATGGCCAATTTACTCACTCTGAGTTCTCAAAAAGGGTTTCTTCACCCCGGGAAGTTAATTAAATACCATTTGGAGGCATTTAATGTTCGAGCAAAAACGGCTGATTTTCGACAAAAGAGATAACACCCCCCCATTACGTCATGCTTCAGAAATGTGGAAAATGGTCCGTTTTCAAATGTTTTATTTTTGAACGTCAGTTCACATTTGTAGGTGGATCATCAGTGTTAGAGCTAAAATTAGCATGTTTAAAGTGATTTTCATGCTTCCAGGGGCTCGGGAAGTGAATTAAATACTATTTGGAGGCATTTAATGTTCAATCAAAAACAGCTGATTTTTGACAAAAGAGATAACACCCCCCCCTTACGTCATGCTTCAGAAATGTGGAAAATGGTCCGTTTTCAAATGTTTTATTTTTGAACATCAGTTCACATTTGTAGGTGGATCATCAGTGTTAGAGCTAAAATTAGCATGTTTAAAGTGATTTTCATGCTTCCAGGGGCTCGGGAAGTGAATTAAATGCTATTTGGAGGCATTTAATGTTCAATCAAAAACAGCTGATTTTTGACAAAAGAGATTACACCCCCCATTACGTCATGCTTCAGAAATGTGGAAAATGGTCCGTTTTCAAATGTTTTATTTTTGAACGTCAGTTCACATTTGTAGGTGGATCATCAGTGTTAGAGCTAAAATTAGCATGTTTAAAGTGATTTTCATGCTTCCAGGGGCTCGGGAAGTAAATTAAATACTATTTGGAGGCATTTAATGTTCAAGCAAAAACAGCTGATTTTTGACAAAAGAGATAACACCCCCCCATTACGTCATGCTTCAGAAATGTGGAAAATGGTCCGTTTTCAAATGTTTTATTTTTGAACGTCAGTTCACATTTGTAGGTGGATCATCAGTGTTAGAGCTAAAATTAGCATGTTTAAAGTGATTTTCATGCTTCCAGGGGCCCTAAACACAAGATTTATGGAATGGTTAAAAGTGCATGAAAATGGCCAATTTACTCACTCTGAGTTCTCAAAAAGGGTTTCTTCACCCCGGGAAGTTAATTAAATACCATTTGAAGGCATTTAATGTTCGAGCAAAAACGGCTGATTTTCGACAAAAGAGATAACACCCCCCCATTACGTCATGCTTCAGAAATGTGGAAAATGGTCCGTTTTCAAATGTTTTATTTTTGAACATCAGTTCACATTTGTAGGTGGATCATCAGTGTTAGAGCTAAAATTAGCATGTTTAAAGTGATTTTCATGCTTCCAGGGGCTCGGGAAGTGAATTAAATACTATTTGGAGGCATTTAATGTTCAATCAAAAACAGCTGATTTTTGACAAAAGAGATAACACCCCCCCATTACGTCATGCTTCAGAAATGTGGAAAATGGTCCGTTTTCAAATGTTTTATTTTTGAACGTCAGTTCACATTTGTAGGTGGATCATCAGTGTTAGAGCTAAAATTAGCATGTTTAAAGTGATTTTCATGCTTCCAGGGGCCCTAAACACAAGATTTATGGAATGGTTAAAAGTGCATGAAAATGGCCAATTTACTCACTCTGAGTTCTCAAAAAGGGTTTCTTCACCCCGGGAAGTTAATTAAATACCATTTGGAGGCATTTAATGTTCGAGCAAAAACGGCTGATTTTCGACAAAAGAGATAACACCCCCCCATTACGTCATGCTTCAGAAATGTGGAAAATGGTCCGTTTTCAAATGTTTTATTTTTGAACGTCAGTTCACATTTCTAGGTGGATCATCAGTGTTAGAGCTAAAATTAGCATGTTTAAAGTGATGTTCATGCTTCCAGGGGCTCGGGAAGTGAATTAAATACTATTTGGAGGCATTTAATGTTCAATCAAAAACAGCTGATTTTTGACAAAAGAGATAACACCCCCCCCCATTACGTCATGCTTCAGAAATGTGGAAAATGGTCCGTTTTCAAATGTTTTATTTTTGAACGTCAGTTCACATTTGTAGGTGGATCATCAGTGTTAGAGCTAAAATTAGCATGTTTAAAGTGATTTTCATGCTTCCAGGGGCCCTAAACACAAGATTTATGGAATGGTTAAAAGTGCATGAAAATGGCCAATTTACTCATTCTGAGTTCTCAAAAAGGGTTTCTTCAGCCCGGGAAGTTAATTAAATACCATTTGGAGGCATTTAATGTTCGAGCAAAAACGGCTGATTTTCGACAAAAGAGATAACACCCCCCCATTACGTCATGCTTCAGAAATGTGGAAAATGGTCCGTTTTCAAATGTTTTATTTTTGAACGTCAGTTCACATTTGTAGGTGGATCATCAGTGTTAGAGCTAAAATTAGCATGTTTAAAGTGATTTTCATGCTTCCAGGGGCCCTAAACACAAGATTTATGGAATGGTTAAAAGTGCATGAAAATGGCCAATTTACTCACTCTGAGTTCTCAAAAAGTGTTTCTTCACCCCGGGAAGTTAATTAAATACCATTTGGAGGCATTTAATGTTCAAGCAGAAACGGCTGATTTTCGACAAAAGAGATAACACCCCCCCATTAAGTCATGCTTCAGAAATGTGGAAAATGGTCCGTTTTCAAATGTTTTATTTTGGAACGTCAGTTCACATTTGTAGGTGGATCATCAGTGTTAGAGCTAAAATTAGCATGTTTATAGTGATGTTCATGCTTCCAGGGGCTCGGGAAGTGAATTAAATACTATTTGGAGGCATTTAACGTTCAATCAAAAACAGCTGATTTTTGACAAAAGAGATAACACCCCCCCATTACGTCATGCTTCAGAAATGTGGAAAATGGTCCGTTTTAAAATGTTTTATTTTTGAATGTCAGTTCACATTTGTAGGTGGATCATCAGTGTTGGAGCTAAAATTAGCATGTTTAAAGTGATTTTCATGCTTCCAGGGGCCCTAAACACAAGATTTATGGAATGGTTAAAAGTGCATGAAAATGGCCAATTTACTCACTCTGAGTTCTCAAAAAGGGTTTCTTCACCCCGGGAAGTTAATTAAATACCATTTGGAGGCATTTAATGTTCGAGCAAAAACGGCTGATTTTCGACAAAAGAGATAACACCCCCCCATTACGTCATGCTTCAGAAATGTGGAAAATGGTCCATTTTCAAATGTTTTATTTTTGAACATCAGTTCACATTTGTAGGTGGATCATCTGTGTTAGAGCTAAAATTAGCATGTTTAAAGTGATTTTCATGCTTCCAGGGGCTCGGGAAGTGAATTAAATACTATTTGGAGGCATTTATTGTTCAATCAAAAACAGCAGATTTTTGACAAAAGAGATAACACCCCCCCATTACGTCATGCTTCAGAAATGTGGAAAATGGTCCGTTTTCAAATGTTTTATTTTTGAACGTCAGTTCACATTTGTAGGTGGATCATCAGTGTTAGGGCTAAAATTAGCATGTTTAAAGTGATTTTCATGCTTCCAGGGGCCCTAAACACAAGATTTATGGAATGGTTAAAAGTGCATGAAAATGGCCAATTTACTCACTCTGAGTTCTCAAAAAGGGTTTCTTCACCCTGGGAAGTTAATTAAATACCATTTGGAGGCATTTAATGTTCGAGCAAAAACGGCTGATTTTCGACAAAAGAGATAACACCCCCCCATTACGTCATGCTTCAGAAATGTGGAAAATGGTCCGTTTTCAAATGTTTTATTTTTGAACGTCAGTTCACATTTGTAGGTGGATCATCAGTGTTAGAGCTAAAATTAGCATGTTTAAAGTGATTTTCATGCTTCCAGGGGCTCGGGAAGTGAATTAAATACTATTTGGAGGCATTTAATGTTCAATCAAAAACAGCTGATTTTTGACAAAAGAGATAACACCCCCCCATTACGTCATGCTTCAGAAATGTGGAAAATGGTCCGTTTTCAAATGTTTTATTTTTGAACGTCAGTTCACATTTGTAGGTGGATCATCAGTGTTAGAGCTAAAATTAGCATGTTTAAAGTGATTTTCATGCTTCCAGGGGCCCTAAACACAAGATTTATGGAATGGTTAAAAGTGCATGAAAATGGCCAATTTACTCACTCTGAGTTCTCAAAAAGTGTTTCTTCACCCCGGGAAGTTAATTAAATACCATTTGGAGGCATTTAATGTTCGAGCAGAAACGGCTGATTTTCGACAAAAGAGATAACACCCCCCCATTAAGTCATGCTTCAGAAATGTGGAAAATGGTCCGTTTTCAAATGTTTTATTTTGGAACGTCAGTTCACATTTGTAGGTGGATCATCAGTGTTAGAGCTAAAATTAGCATGTTTATAGTGATGTTCATGCTTCCAGGGGCTCGGGAAGTGAATTAAATACTATTTGGAGGCATTTAATGTTCAATCAAAAACAGCTGATTTTTTACAAAAGAGATAACACCCCCCCATTAAGTCATGCTTCAGAAATGTGGAAAATGGTCCGTTTTCAAATGTTTTATTTTTGAACGTCAGTTCACATTTGTAGGTGGATCATCAGTGTTAGAGCTAAAATTAGCATGTTTAAAGTGATTTTCATGCTTCCAGGGGCCCTAAACACAAGATTTATGGAATGGTTAAAAGTGCATGAAAATGGCCAATTTACTCACTCTGAGTTCTCAAAAAGTGTTTCTTCACCCCGGGAAGTTAATTAAATACCATTTGGAGGCATTTAATGTTCAAGCAGAAACGGCTGATTTTCGACAAAAGAGATAACACCCCCCCATTAAGTCATGCTTCAGAAATGTGGAAAATGGTCCGTTTTCAAATGTTTTATTTTGGAACGTCAGTTCACATTTGTAGGTGGATCATCAGTGTTAGAGCTAAAATTAGCATGTTTATAGTGATGTTCATGCTTCCAGGGGCTCGGGAAGTGAATTAAATACTATTTGGAGGCATTTAACGTTCAATCAAAAACAGCTGATTTTTGACAAAAGAGATAACACCCCCCCATTACGTCATGCTTCAGAAATGTGGAAAATGGTCCGTTTTAAAATGTTTTATTTTTGAATGTCAGTTCACATTTGTAGGTGGATCATCAGTGTTGGAGCTAAAATTAGAATGTTTAAAGTGATTTTCATGCTTCCAGGGGCCCTAAACACAAGATTTATGGAATGGTTAAAAGTGCATGAAAATGGCCAATTTACTCACTCTGAGTTCTCAAAAAGGGTTTCTTCACCCCGGGAAGTTAATTAAATACCATTTGGAGGCATTTAATGTTCGAGCAAAAACGGCTGATTTTCGACAAAAGAGATAACACCCCCCCATTACGTCATGCTTCAGAAATGTGGAAAATGGTCCGTTTTCAAATGTTTTATTTTTGAACGTCAGTTCACATTTGTAGGTGGATCATCAGTGTTAGAGCTAAAATTAGCATGTTTAAAGTGATTTTCATGCTTCCAGGGGCCCTAAACACAAGATTTATGGAATGGTTAAAAGTGCATGAAAATGGCCAATTTACTCACTCTGAGTTCTCAAAAAGGGTTTCTTCACCCCGGGAAGTTAATTAAATACCATTTGAAGGCATTTAATGTTCGAGCAAAAACGGCTGATTTTCGACAAAAGAGATAACACCCCCCCATTACGTCATGCTTCAGAAATGTGGAAAATGGTCCGTTTTCAAATGTTTTATTTTTGAACATCAGTTCACATTTGTAGGTGGATCATCAGTGTTAGAGCTAAAATTAGCATGTTTAAAGTGATTTTCATGCTTCCAGGGGCTCGGGAAGTGAATTAAATACTATTTGGAGGCATTTAATGTTCAATCAAAAACAGCTGATTTTTGACAAAAGAGATAACACCCCCCCATTACGTCATGCTTCAGAAATGTGGAAAATGGTCCGTTTTCAAATGTTTTATTTTTGAACGTCAGTTCACATTTGTAGGTGGATCATCAGTGTTAGAGCTAAAATTAGCATGTTTAAAGTGATTTTCATGCTTCCAGGGGCCCTAAACACAAGATTTATGGAATGGTTAAAAGTGCATGAAAATGGCCAATTTACTCACTCTGAGTTCTCAAAAAGGGTTTCTTCACCCCGGGAAGTTAATTAAATACCATTTGGAGGCATTTAATGTTCGAGCAAAAACGGCTGATTTTCGACAAAAGAGATAACACCCCCCCATTACGTCATGCTTCAGAAATGTGGAAAATGGTCCGTTTTCAAATGTTTTATTTTTGAACGTCAGTTCACATTTCTAGGTGGATCATCAGTGTTAGAGCTAAAATTAGCATGTTTAAAGTGATGTTCATGCTTCCAGGGGCTCGGGAAGTGAATTAAATACTATTTGGAGGCATTTAATGTTCAAGCAAAAACAGCTGATTTTTGACAAAAGAGATAACACCCCCCATTACGTCATGCTTCAGAAATGTGGAAAATGGTCCGTTTTCAAATGTTTTATTTTTGAACGTCAGTTCACATTTGTAGGTGGATCATCAGTGTTAGAGCTAAAATTAGCATGTTTAAAGTGATTTTCATGCTTCCAGGGGCTCGGGAAGTGAATTAAATACTATTTGGAGGCATTTAATGTTCAATCAAAAACAGCTGATTTTTGACAAAAGAGATAACACCCCCCCCATTACGTCATGCTTCAGAAATGTGGAAAATGGTCCGTTTTCAAATGTTTTATTTTTGAACGTCAGTTCACATTTGTAGGTGGATCATCAGTGTTAGAGCTAAAATTAGCATGTTTAAAGTGATTTTCATGCTTCCAGGGGCCCTAAACACAAGATTTATGGAATGGTTAAAAGTGCATGAAAATGGCCAATTTACTCACTCTGACTTCTCAAAAAGGGTTTCTTCACCCCGGGAAGTTAATTAAATACCATTTGGAGGCATTTAATGTTCGAGCAAAAACGGCTGATTTTCGACAAAAGAGATAACACCCCCCCATTACGTCATGCTTCAGAAATGTGGAAAATGGTCCGTTTTCAAATGTTTTATTTTTGAACGTCAGTTCACATTTGTAGGTGGATCATCAGTGTTAGAGCTAAAATTAGCATGTTTAAAGTGATTTTCATGCTTCCAGGGGCCCTAAACACAAGATTTATGGAATGGTTAAAAGTGCATGAAAATGGCCAATTTACTCACTCTGAGTTCTCAAAAAGTGTTTCTTCACCCCGGGAAGTTAATTAAATACCATTTGGAGGCATTTAATGTTCAAGCAGAAACGGCTGATTTTCGACAAAAGAGATAACACCCCCCCATTAAGTCATGCTTCAGAAATGTGGAAAATGGTCCGTTTTCAAATGTTTTATTTTGGAACGTCAGTTCACATTTGTAGGTGGATCATCAGTGTTAGAGCTAAAATTAGCATGTTTATAGTGATGTTCATGCTTCCAGGGGCTCGGGAAGTGAATTAAATACTATTTGGAGGCATTTAACGTTCAATCAAAAACAGCTGATTTTTGACAAAAGAGATAACACCCCCCCATTACGTCATGCTTCAGAAATGTGGAAAATGGTCCGTTTTAAAATGTTTTATTTTTGAATGTCAGTTCACATTTGTAGGTGGATCATCAGTGTTAGGGCTAAAATTAGCATGTTTAAAGTGATTTTCATGCTTCCAGGGGCCCTAAACACAAGATTTATGGAATGGTTAAAAGTGCATGAAAATGGCCAATTTACTCACTCTGAGTTCTCAAAAAGGTTTCTTCACCCTGGGAAGTTAATTAAATACCATTTGGAGGCATTTAATGTTCGAGCAAAAACGGCTGATTTTCGACAAAAGAGATAACACCCCCCCATTACGTCATGCTTCAGAAATGTGGAAAATGGTCCGTTTTCAAATGTTTTATTTTTGAACGTCAGTTCACATTTGTAGGTGGATCATCAGTGTTAGAGCTAAAATTAGCATGTTTAAAGTGATTTTCATGCTTCCAGGGGCTCGGGAAGTGAATTAAATACTATTTGGAGGCATTTAATGTTCAATCAAAAACAGCTGATTTTTGACAAAAGAGATAACACCCCCCCATTACGTCATGCTTCAGAAATGTGGAAAATGGTCCGTTTTCAAATGTTTTATTTTTGAACGTCAGTTCACATTTGTAGGTGGATCATCAGTGTTAGAGCTAAAATTAGCATGTTTAAAGTGATTTTCATGCTTCCAGGGGCCCTAAACACAAGATTTATGGAATGGTTAAAAGTGCATGAAAATGGCCAATTTACTCACTCTGAGTTCTCAAAAAGTGTTTCTTCACCCCGGGAAGTTAATTAAATACCATTTGGAGGCATTTAATGTTCGAGCAGAAACGGCTGATTTTCGACAAAAGAGATAACACCCCCCCATTAAGTCATGCTTCAGAAATGTGGAAAATGGTCCGTTTTCAAATGTTTTATTTTGGAACGTCAGTTCACATTTGTAGGTGGATCATCAGTGTTAGAGCTAAAATTAGCATGTTTATAGTGATGTTCATGCTTCCAGGGGCTCGGGAAGTGAATTAAATACTATTTGGAGGCATTTAATGTTCAATCAAAAACAGCTGATTTTTGACAAAAGAGATAACACCCCCCCATTACGTCATGCTTCAGAAATGTGGAAAATGGTCCATTTTAAAATGTTTTATTTTTGAATGTCAGTTCACATTTGTAGGTGGATCATCAGTGTTGGAGCTAAAATTAGCATGTTTAAAGTGATTTTCATGCTTCCAGGGGCCCTAAACACAAGATTTATGGAATGGTTAAAAGTGCATGAAAATGGCCAATTTACTCACTCTGAGTTCTCAAAAAGGGTTTCTTCACCCTGGGAAGTTAATTAAATACCATTTGGAGGCATTTAATGTTCGAGCAAAAACGGCTGATTTTCGACAAAAGAGATAACACCCCCCCATTACGTCATGCTTCAGAAATGTGGAAAATGGTCCGTTTTCAAATGTTTTATTTTTGAACGTCAGTTCACATTTGTAGGTGGATCATCAGTGTTAGAGCTAAAATTAGCATGTTTAAAGTGATTTTCATGCTTCCAGGGGCTCGGGAAGTGAATTAAATACTATTTGGAGGCATTAAATGTTCAATCAAAAACAGCTGATTTTTGACAAAAGAGATAACACCCCCCCATTACGTCATGCTTCAGAAATGTGGAAAATGGTCCGTTTTCAAATGTTTTATTTTTGAACGTCAGTTCACATTTGTAGGTGGATCATCAGTGTAAGAGCTAAAATTAGCATGTTTAAAGTGATTTTCATGCTTCCAGGGGCCCTAAACACAAGATTTATGGAATGGTTAAAAGTGCATGAAAATGGCCAATTTACTCACTCTGAGTTCTCAAAAAGGGTTTCTTCACCCCGGGAAGTTAATTAAATACCATTTGGAGGCATTTAATGTTCGAGCAAAAACTGCTGATTTTCGACAAAAGAGATAACACCCCCCATTACGTCATGCTTCAGAAATGTGGAAAATGATCCGTTTTCAAATGTTTTATTTTTGAACGTCAGTTCACATTTGTAGGTGGATCATCAGTGTTAGAGCTAAAATTAGCATGTTTAAAGTGATTTTCATGCTTCCAGGGGCTCGGGAAGTGAATTAAATACTATTTGGAGGCATTTAATGTTCAAGCAAAAACAGCTGATTTTTGACAAAAGAGATGACACCCCCCCATTAAGTCATGCTTCAGAAATGTGGAAAATGGTCCGTTTTCAAATGTTTTATTTTGGAACGTCAGTTCACATTTGTAGGTGGATCATCAGTGTTAGAGCTAAAATTAGCATGTTTATAGTGATGTTCATGCTTCCAGGGGCTCGGGAAGTGAATTAAATACTATTTGGAGGCATTTAATGTTCAATCAAAAACAGCTGATTTTTGACAAAAGAGATAACACCCCCCCATTACGTCATGCTTCAGAAATGTGGAAAATGGTCCGTTTTGAAATGTTTTATTTTTGAATGTCAGTTCACATTTGTAGGTGGATCATCAGTGTTGGAGCTAAAATTAGCATGTTTAAAGTGATTTTCATGCTTCCAGGGGCCCTAAACACAAGATTTATGGAATGGTTAAAAGTGCATGAAAATGGCCAATTTACTCACTCTGAGTTCTCAAAAAGGGTTTCTTCACCCCGGGAAGTTAATTAAATACCATTTGGAGGCATTTAATGTTCGAGCAGAAACGGCTGATTTTCGACAAAAGAGATAACACCCCCCCATTAAGTCATGCTTCAGAAATGTGGAAAATGGTCCGTTTTCAAATGTTTTATTTTGGAACGTCAGTTCACATTTGTAGGTGGATCATCAGTGTTAGAGCTAAAATTAGCATGTTTATAGTGATGTTCATGCTCCCAGGGGCTCGGGAAGTGAATTAAATACTATTTGGAGGCATTTAATGTTCAATCAAAAACAGCTGATTTTTGACAAAAGAGATAACACCCCCCCCCCATTACGTCATGCTTCAGAAATGTGGAAAATGGTCCATTTTAAAATGTTTTATTTTTGAATGTCAGTTCACATTTGTAGGTGGATCATCAGTGTTGGAGCTAAAATTAGCATGTTTAAAGTGATTTTCATGCTTCCAGGGGCCCTAAACACAAGATTTATGGAATGGTTAAAAGTGCATGAAAATGGCCAATGTACTCACTCTGAGTTCTCAAAAAGGGTTTCTTCACCCCGGGAAGTTAATTAAATACCATTTGGAGGCATTTAATGTTCGAGCAAAAACGGCTGATTTTCGACAAAAGAGATAACACCCCCCCATTACGTCATGCTTCAGAAATGTGGAAAATGGTCCGTTTTCAAATGTTTTATTTTTGAACGTCAGTTCACATTTGTAGGTGGATCATCAGTGTTAGAGCTAAAATTAGCATGTTTAAAGTGATTTTCATGCTTCCAGGGGCTCGGGAAGTGAATTAAATACTATTTGGAGGCATTTAATGTTCAATCAAAAACAGCTGATTTTTGACAAAAGAGATAACACCCCCCCCATTACATCATGCTTCAGAAATGTGGAAAATGGTCCGTTTTCAAATGTTTTATTTTTGAACGTCAGTTCACATTTGTAGGTGGATCATCAGTGTTAGAGCTAAAATTAGCATGTTTAAAGTGATTTTCATGCTTCCAGGGGCCCTAAACACAAGATTTATGGAATGGTTAAAAGTGCATGAAAATGGCCAATTTACTCACTCTGAGTTCTCAAAAAGGGTTTCTTCACCCCGGGAAGTTAATTAAATACCATTTGGAGGCATTTAATGTTCGAGCAAAAACTCCTGATTTTCGACAAAAGAGATAACACCCCCCATTACGTCATGCTTCAGAAATGTGGAAAATGATCCGTTTTCAAATGTTTTATTTTTGAACGTCAGTTCACATTTGTAGGTGGATCATCAGTGTAAGAGCTAAAATTAGCATGTTTAAAGTGATTTTCATGCTTCCAGGGGCCCTAAACACAAGATTTATGGAATGGTTAAAAGTGCATGAAAATGGCCAATTTACTCACTCTGAGTTCTCAAAAAGGGTTTCTTCACCCCGGGAAGTTAATTAAATACCATTTGGAGGCATTTAATGTTCGAGCAAAAACTGCTGATTTTCGACAAAAGAGATAACACCCCCCATTACGTCATGCTTCAGAAATGTGGAAAATGATCCGTTTTCAAATGTTTTATTTTTGAACGTCAGTTCACATTTGTAGGTGGATCATCAGTGTTAGAGCTAAAATTAGCATGTTTAAAGTGATTTTCATGCTTCCAGGGGCTCGGGAAGTGAATTAAATACTATTTGGAGGCATTTAATGTTCAAGCAAAAACAGCTGATTTTTGACAAAAGAGATAACACCCCCCCCATTAAGTCATGCTTCAGAAATGTGGAAAATGGTCCGTTTTCAAATGTTTTATTTTGGAACGTCAGTTCACATTTGTAGGTGGATCATCAGTGTTAGAGCTAAAATTAGCATGTTTATAGTGATGTTCATGCTTCCAGGGGCTCGGGAAGTGAATTAAATACTATTTGGAGGCATTTAATGTTCAATCAAAAACAGCTGATTTTTGACAAAAGAGATAACACCCCCCCATTACGTCATGCTTCAGAAATGTGGAAAATGGTCCGTTTTAAAATGTTTTATTTTTGAATGTCAGTTCACATTTGTAGGTGGATCATCAGTGTTGGAGCTAAAATTAGCATGTTTAAAGTGATTTTCATGCTTCCAGGGGCCCTAAACACAAGATTTATGGAATGGTTAAAAGTGCATGAAAATGGCCAATTTACTCACTCTGAGTTCTCAAAAAGGGTTTCTTCACCCCGGGAAGTTAATTAAATACCATTTGGAGGCATTTAATGTTCGAGCAAAAACGGCTGATTTTCGACAAAAGAGATAACACCCCCCCATTACGTCATGCTTCAGAAATGTGGAAAATGGTCCGTTTTCAAATGTTTTATTTTTGAACGTCAGTTCACATTTGTAGGTGGATCATCAGTGTTAGAGCTAAAATTAGCATGTTTAAAGTGATTTTCATGCTTCCAGGGGCTCGGGAAGTGAATTAAATACTATTTGGAGGCATTTAATGTTCAAGCAAAAACAGCTGATTTTTGACAAAAGAGATAACACCCCCCCATTACGTCATGCTTCAGAAATGTGGAAAATGGTCCGTTTTCAAATGTTTTTATTTTTGAACGTCAGTTCACATTTGTAGGTGGATCATCAGTGTTAGAGCTAAAATTAGCATCTTTAAAGTGATTTTCATGCTTCCAGGGGCCCTAAACACAAGATTTATGGAATGGTTAAAAGTGCATGAAAATGGCCAATTTACTCACTCTGAGTTCTCAAAAAGTGTTTCTTCACCCCGGGAAGTTAATTAAATACCATTTGGAGGCATTTAATGTTCGAGCAGAAACGGCTGATTTTCGACAAAAGAGATAACACCCCCCCATTAAGTCATGCTTCAGAAATGTGGAAAATGGTCCGTTTTCAAATGTTTTATTTTGGAACGTCAGTTCACATTTGTAGGTGGATCATCAGTGTTAGAGCTAAAATTAGCATGTTTATAGTGATGTTCATGCTTCCAGGGGCTCGGGAAGTGAATTAAATACTATTTGGAGGCATTTAATGTTCAAGCAAAAACAGCTGATTTTTGACAAAAGAGATAACACCCCCCCATTACGTCATGCTTCAGAAATGTGGAAAATGGTCAGTTTTCAAATGTTTTATTTTTGAATGTCAGTTCACATTTGTAGGTGGATCATCAGTGTTAGAGCTAAAATTAGCATGTTTAAAGTGATTTTCATGCTTCCAGGGGCCCTAAACACAAGATTTATGGAATGGTTGAAAGTGCATGAAAATGGCCAATTTACTCACTCTGAGTTCTCAAAAAGGGTTTCTTCACCCCGGGAAGTTAATTAAATACCATTTGGAGGCATTTAATGTTCGAGCAAAAATGGCTGATTTTCGACAAAAGAGATAACACCCCCCCATTACGTCATGCTTCAGAAATGTGGAAAATGGTCCGTTTTCAAATGTTTTATTTTTGAACATCAGTTCACATTTGTAGGTGGATCATCAGTGTTAGAGCTAAAATTAGCATGTTTAAAGTGATTTTCATGCTTCCAGGGGCTCGGGAAGTGAATTAAATACTATTTGGAGGCATTTAATGTTCAATCAAAAACAGCTGATTTTTGACAAAAGAGATAACACCCCCCCATTACGTCATGCTTCAGAAATGTGGAAAATGGTCTGTTTTCAAATGTTTTATTTTTGAACGTCAGTTCACATTTGTAGGTGGATCATCAGTGTTAGAGCTAAAATTAGCATGTTTAAAGTGATTTTCATGCTTCCAGGGGCCCTAAACACAAGATTTATGGAATGGTTAAAAGTGCATGAAAATGGCCAATTTACTCACTCTGAGTTCTCAAAAAGGGTTTCTTCACCCCGGGAAGTTAATTAAATACCATTTGCAGGCATTTAATGTTCGAGCAAAAACGGCTGATTTTCGACAAAAGAGATAACACCCCCCCATTACGTCATGCTTCAGAAATGTGGAAAATGGTCCGTTTTCAAATGTTTTATTTTTGAACGTCAGTTCACATTTGTAGGTGGATCATCAGTGTTAGAGCTAAAATTAGCATGTTTAAAGTGATTTTCATGCTTCCAGGGGCTCGGGAAGTGAATTAAATACTATTTGCAGGCATTTAATGTTCAAGCAAAAACAGCTGATTTTTGACAAAAGAGATAACACCCCCCCATTACGTCATGCTTCAGAAATGTGGAAAATGGTCCGTTTTCAAATGTTTTATTTTTTAACGTCAGTTCACATTTGTAGGTGGATCATCAGTGTTAGAGCTAAAATTAGCATGTTTAAAGTGATTTTCATGCTTCCAGGGGCCCTAAACACAAGATTTATGGAATGGTTAAAAGTGCATGAAAATGGCCAATTTACTCACTCTGAGTTCTCAAAAAGGGTTTCTTCACCCCAGGAAGTTAATTAAATACCATTTGGAGGCATTTAATGTTCGAGCAAAAACGGCTGATTTTCGACAAAAGAGATAACACCCCCCCATTACGTCATGCTTCAGAAATGTGGAAAATGGTCCGTTTTCAAATGTTTTATTTTTGAACGTCAGTTCACATTTGTAGGTGGATCATCAGTGTTAGAGCTAAAATTAGCATGTTTAAAGTGATTTTCATGCTTCCAGGGGCTCGGGAAGTGAATTAAATACTATTTGGAGGCATTTAATGTTCAATCAAAAACAGCTGATTTTTGACAAAAGAGATAACACCCCCCCATTACGTCATGCTTCAGAAATGTGGAAAATGGTCCGTTTTCAAATGTTTTATTTTTGAACGTCAGTTCACATTTGTAGGTGGATCATCAGTGTTAGAGCTAAAATTAGCATGTTTAAAGTGATTTTCATGCTTCCAGGGGCTCGGGAAGTGAATTAAATACTATTTGGAGGCATTTAATGTTCAATCAAAAACAGCTGATTTTTGACAAAAGAGATAACACCCCCCTATTACGTCATGCTTCAGAAATGTGGAAAATGGTCCGTTTTCAAATGTTTTATTTTTGAACGTCAGTTCACATTTGTAGGTGGATCATCAGTGTTAGAGCTAAAATTAGCATGTTTAAAGTGATTTTCATGCTTCCAGGGGCCCTAAACACAAGATTTATGGAATGGTTAAAAGTGCATGAAAATGGCCAATTTACTCACTCTGAGTTCTCAAAAAGGGTTTCTTCACCCCGGGAAGTTAATTAAATACCATTTGGAGGCATTTAATGTTCGAGCAAAAACGGCTGATTTTCGACAAAAGAGATAACACCCCCCCATTACGTCATGCTTCAGAAATGTGGAAAATGGTCCGTTTTCAAATGTTTTATTTTTGAACGTCAGTTCACATTTGTAGGTGGATCATCAGTGTTAGAGCTAAAATTAGCATGTTTAAAGTGATTTTCATGCTTCCAGGGGCTCGGGAAGTTAATTAAATACTATTTGGAGGCATTTAATGTTCAATCAAAAACAGCTGATTTTTGACAAAAGAGATAACACCCCCCCATTACGTCATGCTTCAGAAATGTGGAAAATGGTCCGTTTTCAAATGTTTTATTTTTGAACGTCAGTTCACATTTGTAGGTGGATCATCAGTGTTAGAGCTAAAATTAGCATGTTTAAAGTGATTTTCATGCTTCCAGGGGCCCTAAACACAAGATTTATGGAATGGTTAAAAGTGCATGAAAATGGCCAATTTACTCACTCTGAGTTCTCAAAAAGGGTTTCTTCACCCCGGGAAGTTAATTAAATACCATTTGGAGGCATTTAATGTTCGAGCAAAAACGGCTGATTTTCGACAAAAGAGATAACACCCCCCCATTACGTCATGCTTCAGAAATGTGGAAAATGGTCCGTTTTCAAATGTTTTATTTTTGAACGTCAGTTCACATTTGTAGGTGGATCATCAGTGTTAGAGCTAAAATTAGCATGTTTAAAGTGATTTTCATGCTTCCAGGGGCCCTAAACACAAGATTTATGGAATGGTTAAAAGTGCATGAAAATGGCCAATTTACTCACTCTGAGTTCTCAAAAAGGGTTTCTTCACCCCGGGAAGTTAATTAAATACCATTTGGAGGCATTTAATGTTCGAGCAAAAACGGCTGATTTTCGACAAAAGAGATAACACCCCCCCATTACGTCATGCTTCAGAAATGTGGAAAATGGTCCGTTTTCAAATGTTTTATTTTTGAACGTCAGTTCACATTTGTAGGTGGATCATCAGTGTTAGAGCTAAAATTAGCATGTTTAAAGTGATGTTCATGCTTCCAGGGGCTCGGGAAGTGAATTAAATACTATTTGGAGGCATTTAATGTTCAAGCAAAAACAGCTGATTTTTGACAAAAGAGATAACACCCCCCCATTACGTCATGCTTCAGAAATGTGGAAAATGGTCCGTTTTCAAATGTTTTATTTTTGAACGTCAGTTCACATTTGTAGGTGGATCATCAGTGTTAGAGGTAAAATTAGCATGTTTAAAGTGATTTTCATGCTTCCAGGGGCTCGGGAAGTGAATTAAATACTATTTGGAGGCATTTAATGTTCAATCAAAAACAGCTGATTTTTGACAAAAGAGATAACACCCCCCCCCATTACGTCATGCTTCAGAAATGTGGAAAATGGTCCGTTTTCAAATGTTTTATTTTTGAACGTCAGTTCACATTTGTAGGTGGATCATCAGTGTTAGAGCTAAAATTAGCATGTTTAAAGTGATTTTCATGCTTCCAGGGGCCCTAAACACAAGATTTATGGAATGGTTAAAAGTGCATGAAAATGGCCAATTTACTCACTCTGAGTTCTCAAAAAGTGTTTCTTCACCCCGGGAAGTTAATTAAATACCATTTGGAGGCATTTAATGTTCAAGCAGAAACGGCTGATTTTCGACAAAAGAGATAACACCCCCCCATTAAGTCATGCTTCAGAAATGTGGAAAATGGTCCGTTTTCAAATGTTTTATTTTGGAACGTCAGTTCACATTTGTAGGTGGATCATCAGTGTTAGAGCAAAAATTAGCATGTTTATAGTGATGTTCATGCTTCCAGGGGCTCGGGAAGTGAATTAAATACTATTTGGAGGCATTTAACGTTCAATCAAAAACAGCTGATTTTTGACAAAAGAGATAACACCCCCCCATTACGTCATGCTTCAGAAATGTGGAAAATGGTCCGTTTTAAAATGTTTTATTTTTGAATGTCAGTTCACATTTGTAGGTGGATCATCAGTGTTGGAGCTAAAATTAGCATGTTTAAAGTGATTTTCATGCTTCCAGGGGCCCTAAACACAAGATTTATGGAATGGTTAAAAGTGCATGAAAATGGCCAATTTACTCACTCTGAGTTCTCAAAAAGGGTTTCTTCACCCCGGGAAGTTAATTAAATACCATTTGGAGGCATTTAATGTTCGAGCAAAAACGGCTGATTTTCGACAAAAGAGATAACACCCCCCCATTACGTCATGCTTCAGAAATGTGGAAAATGGTCCGTTTTCAAATGTTTTATTTTTGAACGTCAGTTCACATTTGTAGGTGGATCATCAGTGTTAGAGCTAAAATTAGCATGTTTAAAGTGATTTTCATGCTTCCAGGGGCCCTAAACACAAGATTTATGGAATGGTTAAAAGTGCATGAAAATGGCCAATTTACTCACTCTGAGTTCTCAAAAAGGGTTTCTTCACCCCGGGAAGTTAATTAAATACCATTTGGAGGCATTTAATGTTCGAGCAAAAACGGCTGATTTTCGACAAAAGAGATAACACCCCCCCATTACGTCATGCTTCAGAAATGTGGAAAATGGTCCGTTTTCAAATGTTTTATTTTTGAACGTCAGTTCACATTTGTAGGTGGATCATCAGTGTTAGAGCTAAAATTAGCATGTTTAAAGTGATTTTCATGCTTCCAGGGGCTCGGGAAGTTAATTAAATACTATTTGGAGGCATTTAATGTTCAATCAAAAACAGCTGATTTTTGACAAAAGAGATAACACCCCCCCATTACGTCATGCTTCAGAAATGTGGAAAATGGTCCGTTTTCAAATGTTTTATTTTTGAACGTCAGTTCACATTTGTAGGTGGATCATCAGTGTTAGAGCTAAAATTAGCATGTTTAAAGTGATTTTCATGCTTCCAGGGGCCCTAAACACAAGATTTATGGAATGGTTAAAAGTGCATGAAAATGGCCAATTTACTCACTCTGAGTTCTCAAAAAGGGTTTCTTCACCCCGGGAAGTTAATTAAATACCATTTGGAGGCATTTAATGTTCGAGCAAAAACGGCTGATTTTCGACAAAAGAGATAACACCCCCCCATTACGTCATGCTTCAGAAATGTGGAAAATGGTCCGTTTTCAAATGTTTTATTTTTGAACGTCAGTTCACATTTGTAGGTGGATCATCAGTGTTAGAGCTAAAATTAGCATGTTTAAAGTGATTTTCATGCTTCCAGGGGCCCTAAACACAAGATTTATGGAATGGTTAAAAGTGCATGAAAATGGCCAATTTACTCACTCTGAGTTCTCAAAAAGGGTTTCTTCACCCCGGGAAGTTAATTAAATACCATTTGGAGGCATTTAATGTTCGAGCAAAAACGGCTGATTTTCGACAAAAGAGATAACACCCCCCCATTACGTCATGCTTCAGAAATGTGGAAAATGGTCCGTTTTCAAATGTTTTATTTTTGAACGTCAGTTCACATTTGTAGGTGGATCATCAGTGTTAGAGCTAAAATTAGCATGTTTAAAGTGATGTTCATGCTTCCAGGGGCTCGGGAAGTGAATTAAATACTATTTGGAGGCATTTAATGTTCAAGCAAAAACAGCTGATTTTTGACAAAAGAGATAACACCCCCCCATTACGTCATGCTTCAGAAATGTGGAAAATGGTCCGTTTTCAAATGTTTTATTTTTGAACGTCAGTTCACATTTGTAGGTGGATCATCAGTGTTAGAGGTAAAATTAGCATGTTTAAAGTGATTTTCATGCTTCCAGGGGCTCGGGAAGTGAATTAAATACTATTTGGAGGCATTTAATGTTCAATCAAAAACAGCTGATTTTTGACAAAAGAGATAACACCCCCCCCCATTACGTCATGCTTCAGAAATGTGGAAAATGGTCCGTTTTCAAATGTTTTATTTTTGAACGTCAGTTCACATTTGTAGGTGGATCATCAGTGTTAGAGCTAAAATTAGCATGTTTAAAGTGATTTTCATGCTTCCAGGGGCCCTAAACACAAGATTTATGGAATGGTTAAAAGTGCATGAAAATGGCCAATTTACTCACTCTGAGTTCTCAAAAAGTGTTTCTTCACCCCGGGAAGTTAATTAAATACCATTTGGAGGCATTTAATGTTCAAGCAGAAACGGCTGATTTTCGACAAAAGAGATAACACCCCCCCATTAAGTCATGCTTCAGAAATGTGGAAAATGGTCCGTTTTCAAATGTTTTATTTTGGAACGTCAGTTCACATTTGTAGGTGGATCATCAGTGTTAGAGCAAAAATTAGCATGTTTATAGTGATGTTCATGCTTCCAGGGGCTCGGGAAGTGAATTAAATACTATTTGGAGGCATTTAACGTTCAATCAAAAACAGCTGATTTTTGACAAAAGAGATAACACCCCCCCATTACGTCATGCTTCAGAAATGTGGAAAATGGTCCGTTTTAAAATGTTTTATTTTTGAATGTCAGTTCACATTTGTAGGTGGATCATCAGTGTTGGAGCTAAAATTAGCATGTTTAAAGTGATTTTCATGCTTCCAGGGGCCCTAAACACAAGATTTATGGAATGGTTAAAAGTGCATGAAAATGGCCAATTTACTCACTCTGAGTTCTCAAAAAGGGTTTCTTCACCCCGGGAAGTTAATTAAATACCATTTGGAGGCATTTAATGTTCGAGCAAAAACGGCTGATTTTCGACAAAAGAGATAACACCCCCCCATTACGTCATGCTTCAGAAATGTGGAAAATGGTCCGTTTTCAAATGTTTTATTTTTGAACGTCAGTTCACATTTGTAGGTGGATCATCAGTGTTAGAGCTAAAATTAGCATGTTTAAAGTGATTTTCATGCTTCCAGGGGCCCTAAACACAAGATTTATGGAATGGTTAAAAGTGCATGAAAATGGCCAATTTACTCACTCTGAGTTCTCAAAAGGGTTTCTTCACCCCGGGAAGTTAATTAAATACCATTTGGAGGCATTTAATGTTCGAGCAAAAACTGCTGATTTTCGACAAAAGAGATAACACCCCCCCCTTACGTCATGCTTCAGAAATGTGGAAAATGGTCCGTTTTCAAATGTTTTATTTTTGAACGTCAGTTCACATTTGTAGGTGGATCATCAGTGTTAGAGCTAAAATTATCATGTTTAAAGTGATTTTCATGCTTCCAGGGGCCCTAAACACAAGATTTATGGAATGGTTAAAAGTGCATGAAAATGGCCAATTTACTCACTCTGAGTTCTCAAAAAGGGTTTCTTCACCCCGGGAAGTTAATTAAATACCATTTGGAGGCATTTAATGTTCGAGCAAAAACGGCTGATTTTCGACAAAAGAGATAACACCCCCCCATTACGTCATGCTTCAGAAATGTGGAAAATGGTCCGTTTTCAAATGTTTTATTTTTGAACATCAGTTCACATTTGTAGGTGGATCATCAGTGTTAGAGCTAAAATTAGCATGTTTAAAGTGATTGTCATGCTTCCAGGGGCTCGGGAAGTGAATTAAATACTAGTTGGAGGCATTTAATGTTCAAGCAAAAACAGCTGATTTTTGACAAAAGAGATAACACCCCCCCATTACGTCATGCTTCAGAAATGTGGAAAATGGTCCGTTTTCAAATGTTTTATTTTTGAACGTCAGTTCACATTTGTAGGTGGATCATCAGTGTTAGAGCTAAAATTAGCATGTTTAAAGTGATTTTCATGCTTCCAGGGGCCCTAAACACAAGATTTATGGAATGGTTAAAAGTGCATGAAAATGGCCAATTTACTCACTCTGAGTTCTCAAAAAGGGTTTCTTCACCCCGGGAAGTTAATTAAATACCATTTGGAGGCATTTAATGTTCGAGCAAAAACGGCTGATTTTCGACAAAAGAGATAACACCCCCCCATTACGTCATGCTTCAGAAATGTGGAAAATGGTCCGTTTTCAAATGTTTTATTTTTGAACGTCAGTTCACATTTGTAGGTGGATCATCAGTGTTAGAGCTAAAATTAGCATGTTTAAAGTGATTTTCATGCTTCCAGGGGCCCTAAACACAAGATTTATGGAATGGTTAAAAGTGCATGAAAATGGCCAATTTACTCACTCTGAGTTCTCAAAAGGGTTTCTTCACCCCGGGAAGTTAATTAAATACCATTTGGAGGCATTTAATGTTCGAGCAAAAACAGCTGATTTTCGACAAAAGAGATAACACCCCCCCCCTTACGTCATGCTTCAGAAATGTGGAAAATGGTCCGTTTTCAAATGTTTTATTTTTGAACGTCAGTTCACATTTGTAGGTGGATCATCAGTGTTAGAGCTAAAATTATCATGTTTAAAGTGATTTTCATGCTTCCAGGGGCCCTAAACACAAGATTTATGGAATGGTTAAAAGTGCATGAAAATGGCCAATTTACTCACTCTGAGTTCTCAAAAAGGGTTTCTTCACCCCGGGAAGTTAATTAAATACCATTTGGAGGCATTTAATGTTCGAGCAAAAACGGCTGATTTTCGACAAAAGAGATAACACCCCCCCATTACGTCATGCTTCAGAAATGTGGAAAATGGTCCGTTTTCAAATGTTTTATTTTTGAACATCAGTTCACATTTGTAGGTGGATCATCAGTGTTAGAGCTAAAATTAGCATGTTTAAAGTGATTGTCATGCTTCCAGGGGCTCGGGAAGTGAATTAAATACTATTTGGAGGCATTTAATGTTCAATCAAAAACCGCTGATTTTTGACAAAAGAGATAACACCCCCCATTACGTCATGCTTCAGAAATGTGGAAAATGGTCCGTTTTCAAATGTTTTTTTTTTGAACGTCAGTTCACATTTGTAGGTGGATCATCAGTGTTAGAGCTAAAATTAGCATGTTTAAAGTGATTTTCATGCTTCCAGGGGCCCTAAACACAAGATTTATGGAATGGTTAAAAGTGCATGAAAATGGCCAATTTACTCACTCTGAGTTCTCAAAAAGGGTTTCTTCACCCCGGGAAGTTAATTAAATACCATTTGGAGGCATTTAATGTTCGAGCAAAAACGGCTGATTTTCGACAAAAGAGATAACACCCCCCCATTACGTCATGCTTCAGAAATGTGGAAAATGGTCCGTTTTCAAATGTTTTATTTTTGAACGTCAGTTCACATTTGTAGGTGGATCATCAGTGTTAGAGCTAAAATTAGCATGTTTAAAGTGATTTTCATGCTTCCAGGGGCTCGGGAAGTAAATTAAATACTAGTTGGAGGCATTTAATGTTCAAGCAAAAACAGCTGATTTTTGACAAAAGAGATAACACCCCCCCATTACGTCATGCTTCAGAAATGTGGAAAATGGTCCGTTTTCAAATGTTTTATTTTTGAACGTCAGTTCACATTTGTAGGTGGATCATCAGTGTTAGAGCTAAAATTAGCATGTTTAAAGTGATTTTCATGCTTCCAGGGGCCCTAAACACAAGATTTATGGAATGGTTAAAAGTGCATGAAAATGGCCAATTTACTCACTCTGAGTTCTCAAAAAGGGTTTCTTCACCCCGGGAAGTTAATTAAATACCATTTGAAGGCATTTAATGTTCGAGCAAAAACGGCTGATTTTCGACAAAAGAGATAACACCCCCCCATTACGTCATGCTTCAGAAATGTGGAAAATGGTCCGTTTTCAAATGTTTTATTTTTGAACATCAGTTCACATTTGTAGGTGGATCATCAGTGTTAGAGCTAAAATTAGCATGTTTAAAGTGATTTTCATGCTTCCAGGGGCTCGGGAAGTGAATTAAATACTATTTGGAGGCATTTAATGTTCAATCAAAAACAGCTGATTTTTGACAAAAGAGATAACACCCCCCCATTACGTCATGCTTCAGAAATTTGGAAAATGGTCCGTTTTCAAATGTTTTATTTTTTAACGTCAGTTCACATTTGTAGGTGGATCATCAGTGTTAGAGCTAAAATTAGCATGTTTAAAGTGATTTTCATGCTTCCAGGGGCCCTAAACACAAGATTTATGGAATGGTTAAAAGTGCATGAAAATGGCCAATTTACTCACTCTGAGTTCTCAAAAAGTGTTTCTTCACCCCGGGAAGTTAATTAAATACCATTTGGAGGCATTTAATGTTCAAGCAGAAACGGCTGATTTTCGACAAAAGAGATAACACCCCCCCCATTAAGTCATGCTTCAGAAATGTGGAAAATGGTCCGTTTTCAAATGTTTTATTTTGGAACGTCAGTTCACATTTGTAGGTGGATCATCAGTGTTAGAGCTAAAATTAGCATGTTTATAGTGATGTTCATGCTTCCAGGGGCTCGGGAAGTGAATTAAATACTATTTGGAGGCATTTAACGTTCAATCAAAAACAGCTGATTTTTGACAAAAGAGATAACACCCCCCCCCATTACGTCATGCTTCAGAAATGTGGAAAATGGTCCGTTTTAAAATGTTTTATTTTTGAATGTCAGTTCACATTTGTAGGTGGATCATCAGTGTTGGAGCTAAAATTAGCATGTTTAAAGTGATTTTCATGCTTCCAGGGGCCCTAAACACAAGATTTATGGAATGGTTAAAAGTGCATGAAAATGGCCAATTTACTCACTCTGAGTTCTCAAAAAGGGTTTCTTCACCCCGGGAAGTTAATTAAATACCATTTGGAGGCATTTAATGTTCGAGCAAAAACGCCTGATTTTCGACAAAAGAGATAACACCCCCCATTACGTCATGCTTCAGAAATGTGGAAAATGGTCCATTTTCAAATGTTTTATTTTTGAACATCAGTTCACATTTGTAGGTGGATCATCAGTGTTAGAGCTAAAATTAGCATGTTTAAAGTGATTTTCATGCTTCCAGGGGCTCGGGAAGTGAATTAAATACTATTTGGAGGCATTTAATGTTCAATCAAAAACAGCTGATTTTTGACAAAAGAGATAACACCCCCCCATTACGTCATGCTTCAGAAATGTGGAAAATGGTCCGTTTTCAAATGTTTTATTTTTGAACGTCAGTTCACATTTGTAGGTGGATCATCAGTGTTAGAGCTAAAATTAGCATGTTTAAAGTGATTTTCATGCTTCCAGGGGCCCTAAACACAAGATTTATGGAATGGTTAAAAGTGCATGAAAATGGCCAATTTACTCACTCTGAGTTCTCAAAAAGGGTTTCTTCACCCCGGGAAGTTAATTAAATACCATTTGGAGGCATTTAATGTTCGAGCAAAAACGGCTGATTTTCGACAAAAGAGATAACACCCCCCCATTACGTCATGCTTCAGAAATGTGGAAAATGGTCCGTTTTCAAATGTTTTATTTTTGAACGTCAGTTCACATTTGTAGGTGGATCATCAGTGTTAGAGCTAAAATTAGCATGTTTAAAGTGATTTTCATGCTTCCAGGGGCTCGGGAAGTTAATTAAATACTATTTGGAGGCATTTAATGTTCAATCAAAAACAGCTGATTTTTGACAAAAGAGATAACACCCCCCCATTACGTCATGCTTCAGAAATGTGGAAAATGGTCCGTTTTCAAATGTTTTATTTTTGAACGTCAGTTCACATTTGTAGGTGGATCATCAGTGTTAGAGCTAAAATTAGCATGTTTAAAGTGATTTTCATGCTTCCAGGGGCCCTAAACACAAGATTTATGGAATGGTTAAAAGTGCATGAAAATGGCCAATTTACTCACTCTGAGTTCTCAAAAAGGGTTTCTTCACCCCGGGAAGTTAATTAAATACCATTTGGAGGCATTTAATGTTCGAGCAAAAACGGCTGATTTTCGACAAAAGAGATAACACCCCCCCATTACGTCATGCTTCAGAAATGTGGAAAATGGTCCGTTTTCAAATGTTTTATTTTTGAACGTCAGTTCACATTTGTAGGTGGATCATCAGTGTTAGAGCTAAAATTAGCATGTTTAAAGTGATTTTCATGCTTCCAGGGGCTCGGGAAGTAAATTAAATACTAGTTGGAGGCATTTAATGTTCAAGCAAAAACAGCTGATTTTTGACAAAAGAGATAACACCCCCCCATTACGTCATGCTTCAGAAATGTGGAAAATGGTCCGTTTTCAAATGTTTTATTTTTGAACGTCAGTTCACATTTGTAGGTGGATCATCAGTGTTAGAGCTAAAATTAGCATGTTTAAAGTGATTTTCATGCTTCCAGGGGCCCTAAACACAAGATTTATGGAATGGTTAAAAGTGCATGAAAATGGCCAATTTACTCACTCTGAGTTCTCAAAAAGGGTTTCTTCACCCCGGGAAGTTAATTAAATACCATTTGAAGGCATTTAATGTTCGAGCAAAAACGGCTGATTTTCGACAAAAGAGATAACACCCCCCCATTACGTCATGCTTCAGAAATGTGGAAAATGGTCCGTTTTCAAATGTTTTATTTTTGAACATCAGTTCACATTTGTAGGTGGATCATCAGTGTTAGAGCTAAAATTAGCATGTTTAAAGTGATTTTCATGCTTCCAGGGGCTCGGGAAGTGAATTAAATACTATTTGGAGGCATTTAATGTTCAATCAAAAACAGCTGATTTTTGACAAAAGAGATAACACCCCCCCATTACGTCATGCTTCAGAAATTTGGAAAATGGTCCGTTTTCAAATGTTTTATTTTTTAACGTCAGTTCACATTTGTAGGTGGATCATCAGTGTTAGAGCTAAAATTAGCATGTTTAAAGTGATTTTCATGCTTCCAGGGGCCCTAAACACAAGATTTATGGAATGGTTAAAAGTGCATGAAAATGGCCAATTTACTCACTCTGAGTTCTCAAAAAGTGTTTCTTCACCCCGGGAAGTTAATTAAATACCATTTGGAGGCATTTAATGTTCAAGCAGAAACGGCTGATTTTCGACAAAAGAGATAACACCCCCCCCATTAAGTCATGCTTCAGAAATGTGGAAAATGGTCCGTTTTCAAATGTTTTATTTTGGAACGTCAGTTCACATTTGTAGGTGGATCATCAGTGTTAGAGCTAAAATTAGCATGTTTATAGTGATGTTCATGCTTCCAGGGGCTCGGGAAGTGAATTAAATACTATTTGGAGGCATTTAACGTTCAATCAAAAACAGCTGATTTTTGACAAAAGAGATAACACCCCCCCCCATTACGTCATGCTTCAGAAATGTGGAAAATGGTCCGTTTTCAAATGTTTTATTTTTGAACGTCAGTTCACATTTGTAGGTGGATCATCAGTGTTAGAGCTAAAATTAGCATGTTTAAAGTGATTTTCATGCTTCCAGGGGCCCTAAACACAAGATTTATGGAATGGTTAAAAGTGCATGAAAATGGCCAATTTACTCACTCTGAGTTCTCAAAAAGGGTTTCTTCACCCCGGGAAGTTAATTAAATACCATTTGGAGGCATTTAATGTTCGAGCAAAAACGGCTGATTTTCGACAAAAGAGATAACACCCCCCCATTACGTCATGCTTCAGAAATGTGGAAAATGGTCCGTTTTCAAATGTTTTATTTTTGAACGTCAGTTCACATTTGTAGGTGGATCATCAGTGTTAGAGCTAAAATTAGCATGTTTAAAGTGATTTTCATGCTTCCAGGGGCTCGGGAAGTTAATTAAATACTATTTGGAGGCATTTAATGTTCAATCAAAAACAGCTGATTTTTGACAAAAGAGATAACACCCCCCCATTACGTCATGCTTCAGAAATGTGGAAAATGGTCCGTTTTCAAATGTTTTATTTTTGAACGTCAGTTCACATTTGTAGGTGGATCATCAGTGTTAGAGCTAAAATTAGCATGTTTAAAGTGATTTTCATGCTTCCAGGGGCCCTAAACACAAGATTTATGGAATGGTTAAAAGTGCATGAAAATGGCCAATTTACTCACTCTGAGTTCTCAAAAAGGGTTTCTTCACCCCGGGAAGTTAATTAAATACCATTTGGAGGCATTTAATGTTCGAGCAAAAACGGCTGATTTTCGACAAAAGAGATAACACCCCCCCATTACGTCATGCTTCAGAAATGTGGAAAATGGTCCGTTTTCAAATGTTTTATTTTTGAACGTCAGTTCACATTTGTAGGTGGATCATCAGTGTTAGAGCTAAAATTAGCATGTTTAAAGTGATGTTCATGCTTCCAGGGGCTCGGGAAGTGAATTAAATACTATTTGGAGGCATTTAATGTTCAAGCAAAAACAGCTGATTTTTGACAAAAGAGATAACACCCCCCCATTACGTCATGCTTCAGAAATGTGGAAAATGGTCCGTTTTCAAATGTTTTATTTTTGAACGTCAGTTCACATTTGTAGGTGGATCATCAGTGTTAGAGCTAAAATTAGCATGTTTAAAGTGATTTTCATGCTTCCAGGGGCTCGGGAAGTGAATTAAATACTATTTGGAGGCATTTAATGTTCAATCAAAAACAGCTGATTTTTGACAAAAGAGATAACACCCCCCCCCATTACGTCATGCTTCAGAAATGTGGAAAATGGTCCGTTTTCAAATGTTTTATTTTTGAACGTCAGTTCACATTTGTAGGTGGATCATCAGTGTTAGAGCTAAAATTAGCATGTTTAAAGTGATTTTCATGCTTCCAGGGGCCCTAAACACAAGATTTATGGAATGGTTAAAAGTGCATGAAAATGGCCAATTTACTCACTCTGAGTTCTCAAAAAGGGTTTCTTCACCCCGGGAAGTTAATTAAATACCATTTGGAGGCATTTAATGTTCGAGCAAAAACGGCTGATTTTCGACAAAAGAGATAACACCCCCCCATTACGTCATGCTTCAGAAATGTGGAAAATGGTCCGTTTTCAAATGTTTTATTTTTGAACGTCAGTTCACATTTGTAGGTGGATCATCAGTGTTAGAGCTAAAATTAGCATGTTTAAAGTGATTTTCATGCTTCCAGGGGCCCTAAACACAAGATTTATGGAATGGTTAAAAGTGCATGAAAATGGCCAATTTACTCACTCTGAGTTCTCAAAAAGTGTTTCTTCACCCCGGGAAGTTAATTAAATACCATTTGGAGGCATTTAATGTTCAAGCAGAAACGGCTGATTTTCGACAAAAGAGATAACACCCCCCCATTAAGTCATGCTTCAGAAATGTGGAAAATGGTCCGTTTTCAAATGTTTTATTTTGGAACGTCAGTTCACATTTGTAGGTGGATCATCAGTGTTAGAGATAAAATTAGCATGTTTATAGTGATGTTCATGCTTCCAGGGGCTCGGGAAGTGAATTAAATACTATTTGGAGGCATTTAATGTTCAATCAAAAACAGCTGATTTTTGACAAAAGAGATAACACCCCCCCATTACGTCATGCTTCAGAAATGTGGAAAATGGTCCGTTTTAAAATGTTTTATTTTTGAATGTCAGTTCACATTTGTAGGTGGATCATCAGTGTTGGAGCTAAAATTAGCATGTTTAAAGTGATTTTCATGCTTCCAGGGGCCCTAAACACAAGATTTATGGAATGGTTAAAAGTGCATGAAAATGGCCAATTTACTCACTCTGAGTTCTCAAAAAGGGTTTCTTCACCCCGGGAAGTTAATTAAATACCATTTGGAGGCATTTAATGTTGGAGGAAAAACGGCTGATTTTCGACAAAAGAGATAACACCCCCCCATTACGTCATGCTTCAGAAATGTGGAAAATGGTCCGTTTTCAAATGTTTTATTTTTGAACGTCAGTTCACATTTGTAGGTGGATCATCAGTGTTAGAGCTAAAATTAGCATGTTTAAAGTGATTTTCATGCTTCCAGGGGCTCGGGAAGTGAATTAAATACTATTTGGAGGCATTTATTGTTCAAGCAAAAACAGCTGATTTTTGACAAAAGAGATAACACCCCTCCATTACGTCATGCTTCAGAAATGTGGAAAATGGTCCGTTTTCAAATGTTTTTATTTTTGAACGTCAGTTCACATTTGTAGGTGGATCATCAGTGTTAGAGCTAAAATTAGCATCTTTAAAGTGATTTTCATGCTTCCAGGGGCCCTAAACACAAGATTTATGGAATGGTTAATAGTGCATGAAAATGGCCAATTTACTCACTCTGAGTTCTTAAAAAGTGTTTCTTCACCCCGGGAAGTTAATTAAATACAATTTGGAGGCATTTAATGTTCGAGCAGAAACGGCTGATTTTCGACAAAAGAGATAACACCCCCCCATTAAGTCATGCTTCAGAAATGTGGAAAATGGTCCGTTTTCAAATGTTTTATTTTGGAACGTCAGTTCACATTTGTAGGTGGATCATCAGTGTTAGAGCTAAAATTAGCATGTTTATAGTGATGTTCATGCTTCCAGGGGCTCGGGAAGTGAATTAAATACTATTTGGAGGCATTTAATGTTCAATCAAAAACAGCTGATTTTTGACAAAAGAGATAACACCCCCCCCCATTACGTCATGCTTCAGAAATGTGGAAAATGGTCCATTTTAAAATGTTTTATTTTTGAATGTCAGTTCACATTTGTAGGTGGATCATCAGTGTTGGAGCTAAAATTAGCATGTTTAAAGTGATTTTCATGCTTCCAGGGGCCCTAAACACAAGATTTATGGAATGGTTAAAAGTGCATGAAAATGGCCAATTTACTCACTCTGAGTTCTCAAAAAGGGTTTCTTCACCCCGGGAAGTTAATTAAATACCATTTGGAGGCATTTAATGTTCGAGCAAAAACGGCTGATTTTCGACAAAAGAGATAACACCCCCCCATTACGTCATGCTTCAGAAATGTGGAAAATGGTCCGTTTTCAAATGTTTTATTTTTGAACGTCAGTTCACATTTGTAGGTGGATCATCAGTGTTAGAGCTAAAATTAGCATGTTTAAAGTGATTTTCATGCTTCCAGGGGCTCGGGAAGTGAATTAAATACTATTTGGAGGCATTTAATGTTCAATCAAAAACAGCTGATTTTTGACAAAAGAGATAACACCCCCCCATTACGTCATGCTTCAGAAATGTGGAAAATGGTCCGTTTTCAAATGTTTTATTTTTGAACGTCAGTTCACATTTGTAGGTGGATCATCAGTGTTAGAGCTAAAATTAGCATGTTTAAAGTGATTTTCATGCTTCCAGGGGCCCTAAACACAAGATTTATGGAATGGTTAAAAGTGCATGAAAATGGCCAATTTACTCACTCTGAGTTCTCAAAAAGGGTTTCTTCACCCCGGGAAGTTAATTAAATACCATTTGGAGGCATTTAATGTTCGAGCAAAAACTCCTGATTTTCGACAAAAGAGATAACACCCCCCATTACGTCATGCTTCAGAAATGTGGAAAATGATCCGTTTTCAAATGTTTTATTTTTGAACGTCAGTTCACATTTGTAGGTGGATCATCAGTGTAAGAGCTAAAATTAGCATGTTTAAAGTGATTTTCATGCTTCCAGGGGCCCTAAACACAAGATTTATGGAATGGTTAAAAGTGCATGAAAATGGCCAATTTACTCACTCTGAGTTCTCAAAAAGGGTTTCTTCACCCCGGGAAGTTAATTAAATACCATTTGGAGGCATTTAATGTTCGAGCAAAAACTGCTGATTTTCGACAAAAGAGATAACACCCCCCATTACGTCATGCTTCAGAAATGTGGAAAATGATCCGTTTTCAAATGTTTTATTTTTGAACGTCAGTTCACATTTGTAGGTGGATCATCAGTGTTAGAGCTAAAATTAGCATGTTTAAAGTGATTTTCATGCTTCCAGGGGCTCGGGAAGTGAATTAAATACTATTTGGAGGCATTTAATGTTCAAGCAAAAACAGCTGATTTTTGACAAAAGAGATAACACCCCCCCCATTAAGTCATGCTTCAGAAATGTGGAAAATGGTCCGTTTTCAAATGTTTTATTTTGGAACGTCAGTTCACATTTGTAGGTGGATCATCAGTGTTAGAGCTAAAATTAGCATGTTTATAGTGATGTTCATGCTTCCAGGGGCTCGGGAAGTGAATTAAATACTATTTGGAGGCATTTAATGTTCAATCAAAAACAGCTGATTTTTGACAAAAGAGATAACACCCCCCCATTACGTCATGCTTCAGAAATGTGGAAAATGGTCCGTTTCAAAATGTTTTATTTTTGAATGTCAGTTCACATTTGTAGGTGGATCATCAGTGTTGGAGCTAAAATTAGCATGTTTAAAGTGATTTTCATGCTTCCAGGGGCCCTAAACACAAGATTTATGGAATGGTTAAAAGTGCATGAAAATGGCCAATTTACTCACTCTGAGTTCTCAAAAAGGGTTTCTTCACCCCGGGAAGTTAATTAAATACCATTTGAAGGCATTTAATGTTCGAGCAAAAACGGCTGATTTTCGACAAAAGAGATAACACCCCCCCATTACGTCATGCTTCAGAAATGTGGAAAATGGTCCGTTTTCAAATGTTTTATTTTTGAACATCAGTTCACATTTGTAGGTGGATCATCAGTGTTAGAGCTAAAATTAGCATGTTTAAAGTGATTGTCATGCTTCCAGGGGCTCGGGAAGTGAATTAAATACTATTTGGAGGCATTTAATGTTCAATCAAAAACCGCTGATTTTTGACAAAAGAGATAACACCCCCCATTACGTCATGCTTCAGAAATGTGGAAAATGGTCCGTTTTCAAATGTTTTTTTTTTGAACGTCAGTTCACATTTGTAGGTGGATCATCAGTGTTAGAGCTAAAATTAGCATGTTTAAAGTGATTTTCATGCTTCCAGGGGCCCTAAACACAAGATTTATGGAATGGTTAAAAGTGCATGAAAATGGCCAATTTACTCACTCTGAGTTCTCAAAAAGGGTTTCTTCACCCCGGGAAGTTAATTAAATATCATTTGGAGGCATTTAATGTTCGAGCAAAAACGGCTGATTTTCGACAAAAGAGATAACACCCCCCCATTACGTCATGCTTCAGAAATGTGGAAAATGGTCCGTTTTCAAATGTTTTATTTTTGAACGTCAGTTCACATTTGTAGGTGGATCATCAGTGTTAGAGCTAAAATTAGCATGTTTAAAGTGATTTTCATGCTTCCAGGGGCTCGGGAAGTAAATTAAATACTAGTTGGAGGCATTTAATGTTCAAGCAAAAACAGCTGATTTTTGACAAAAGAGATAACACCCCCCCATTACGTCATGCTTCAGAAATGTGGAAAATGGTCCGTTTTCAAATGTTTTATTTTTGAACGTCAGTTCACATTTGTAGGTGGATCATCAGTGTTAGAGCTAAAATTAGCATGTTTAAAGTGATTTTCATGCTTCCAGGGGCCCTAAACACAAGATTTATGGAATGGTTAAAAGTGCATGAAAATGGCCAATTTACTCACTCTGAGTTCTCAAAAAGGGTTTCTTCACCCCGGGAAGTTAATTAAATACCATTTGAAGGCATTTAATGTTCGAGCAAAAACGGCTGATTTTCGACAAAAGAGATAACACCCCCCCATTACGTCATGCTTCAGAAATGTGGAAAATGGTCCGTTTTCAAATGTTTTATTTTTGAACATCAGTTCACATTTGTAGGTGGATCATCAGTGTTAGAGCTAAAATTAGCATGTTTAAAGTGATTTTCATGCTTCCAGGGGCTCGGGAAGTGAATTAAATACTATTTGGAGGCATTTAATGTTCAATCAAAAACAGCTGATTTTTGACAAAAGAGATAACACCCCCCCATTACGTCATGCTTCAGAAATTTGGAAAATGGTCCGTTTTCAAATGTTTTATTTTTTAACGTCAGTTCACATTTGTAGGTGGATCATCAGTGTTAGAGCTAAAATTAGCATGTTTAAAGTGATTTTCATGCTTCCAGGGGCCCTAAACACAAGATTTATGGAATGGTTAAAAGTGCATGAAAATGGCCAATTTACTCACTCTGAGTTCTCAAAAAGTGTTTCTTCACCCCGGGAAGTTAATTAAATACCATTTGGAGGCATTTAATGTTCAAGCAGAAACGGCTGATTTTCGACAAAAGAGATAACACCCCCCCCATTAAGTCATGCTTCAGAAATGTGGAAAATGGTCCGTTTTCAAATGTTTTATTTTGGAACGTCAGTTCACATTTGTAGGTGGATCATCAGTGTTAGAGCTAAAATTAGCATGTTTATAGTGATGTTCATGCTTCCAGGGGCTCGGGAAGTGAATTAAATACTATTTGGAGGCATTTAATGTTCAATCAAAAACAGCTGATTTTTGACAAAAGAGATAACACCCCCCCATTACGTCATGCTTCAGAAATGTGGAAAATGGTCCGTTTTCAAATGTTTTATTTTTGAACGTCAGTTCACATTTGTAGGTGGATCATCAGTGTTAGAGCTAAAATTAGCATGTTTAAAGTGATTTTCATGCTTCCAGGGGTTCGGGAAGTTAATTAAATACTATTTGGAGGCATTTAATGTTCAATCAAAAACAGCTGATTTTTGACAAAAGAGATAACACCCCCCCATTACGTCATGCTTCAGAAATGTGGAAAATGGTCCGTTTTCAAATGTTTTATTTTTGAACGTCAGTTCACATTTGTAGGTGGATCATCAGTGTTAGAGCTAAAATTAGCATGTTTAAAGTGATTTTCATGCTTCCAGGGGCCCTAAACACAAGATTTATGGAATGGTTAAAAGTGCATGAAAATGGCCAATTTACTCACTCTGAGTTCTCAAAAAGGGTTTCTTCACCCCGGGAAGTTAATTAAATACCATTTGGAGGCATTTAATGTTCGAGCAAAAACGGCTGATTTTCGACAAAAGAGATAACACCCCCCCATTACGTCATGCTTCAGAAATGTGGAAAATGGTCCGTTTTCAAATGTTTTATTTTTGAACGTCAGTTCACATTTGTAGGTGGATCATCAGTGTTAGAGCTAAAATTAGCATGTTTAAAGTGATTTTCATGCTTCCAGGGGCTCGGGAAGTAAATTAAATACTAGTTGGAGGCATTTAATGTTCAAGCAAAAACAGCTGATTTTTGACAAAAGAGATAACACCCCCCCATTACGTCATGCTTCAGAAATGTGGAAAATGGTCCGTTTTCAAATGTTTTATTTTTGAACGTCAGTTCACATTTGTAGGTGGATCATCAGTGTTAGAGCTAAAATTAGCATGTTTAAAGTGATTTTCATGCTTCCAGGGGCCCTAAACACAAGATTTATGGAATGGTTAAAAGTGCATGAAAATGGCCAATTTACTCACTCTGAGTTCTCAAAAAGGGTTTCTTCACCCCGGGAAGTTAATTAAATACCATTTGAAGGCATTTAATGTTCGAGCAAAAACGGCTGATTTTCGACAAAAGAGATAACACCCCCCCATTACGTCATGCTTCAGAAATGTGGAAAATGGTCCGTTTTCAAATGTTTTATTTTTGAACATCAGTTCACATTTGTAGGTGGATCATCAGTGTTAGAGCTAAAATTAGCATGTTTAAAGTGATTTTCATGCTTCCAGGGGCTCGGGAAGTGAATTAAATACTATTTGGAGGCATTTAATGTTCAATCAAAAACAGCTGATTTTTGACAAAAGAGATAACACCCCCCCATTACGTCATGCTTCAGAAATTTGGAAAATGGTCCGTTTTCAAATGTTTTATTTTTTAACGTCAGTTCACATTTGTAGGTGGATCATCAGTGTTAGAGCTAAAATTAGCATGTTTAAAGTGATTTTCATGCTTCCAGGGGCCCTAAACACAAGATTTATGGAATGGTTAAAAGTGCATGAAAATGGCCAATTTACTCACTCTGAGTTCTCAAAAAGTGTTTCTTCACCCCGGGAAGTTAATTAAATACCATTTGGAGGCATTTAATGTTCAAGCAGAAACGGCTGATTTTCGACAAAAGAGATAACACCCCCCCCATTAAGTCATGCTTCAGAAATGTGGAAAATGGTCCGTTTTCAAATGTTTTATTTTGGAACGTCAGTTCACATTTGTAGGTGGATCATCAGTGTTAGAGCTAAAATTAGCATGTTTATAGTGATGTTCATGCTTCCAGGGGCTCGGGAAGTGAATTAAATACTATTTGGAGGCATTTAACGTTCAATCAAAAACAGCTGATTTTTGACAAAAGAGATAACACCCCCCCCCATTACGTCATGCTTCAGAAATGTGGAAAATGGTCCGTTTTCAAATGTTTTATTTTTGAACGTCAGTTCACATTTGTAGGTGGATCATCAGTGTTAGAGCTAAAATTAGCATGTTTAAAGTGATTTTCATGCTTCCAGGGGCCCTAAACACAAGATTTATGGAATGGTTAAAAGTGCATGAAAATGGCCAATTTACTCACTCTGAGTTCTCAAAAAGGGTTTCTTCACCCCGGGAAGTTAATTAAATACCATTTGGAGGCATTTAATGTTCGAGCAAAAACGGCTGATTTTCGACAAAAGAGATAACACCCCCCCATTACGTCATGCTTCAGAAATGTGGAAAATGGTCCGTTTTCAAATGTTTTATTTTTGAACGTCAGTTCACATTTGTAGGTGGATCATCAGTGTTAGAGCTAAAATTAGCATGTTTAAAGTGATTTTCATGCTTCCAGGGGCTCGGGAAGTTAATTAAATACTATTTGGAGGCATTTAATGTTCAATCAAAAACAGCTGATTTTTGACAAAAGAGATAACACCCCCCCATTACGTCATGCTTCAGAAATGTGGAAAATGGTCCGTTTTCAAATGTTTTATTTTTGAACGTCAGTTCACATTTGTAGGTGGATCATCAGTGTTAGAGCTAAAATTAGCATGTTTAAAGTGATTTTCATGCTTCCAGGGGCCCTAAACACAAGATTTATGGAATGGTTAAAAGTGCATGAAAATGGCCAATTTACTCACTCTGAGTTCTCAAAAAGGGTTTCTTCACCCCGGGAAGTTAATTAAATACCATTTGGAGGCATTTAATGTTCGAGCAAAAACGGCTGATTTTCGACAAAAGAGATAACACCCCCCCATTACGTCATGCTTCAGAAATGTGGAAAATGGTCCGTTTTCAAATGTTTTATTTTTGAACGTCAGTTCACATTTGTAGGTGGATCATCAGTGTTAGAGCTAAAATTAGCATGTTTAAAGTGATGTTCATGCTTCCAGGGGCTCGGGAAGTGAATTAAATACTATTTGGAGGCATTTAATGTTCAAGCAAAAACAGCTGATTTTTGACAAAAGAGATAACACCCCCCCATTACGTCATGCTTCAGAAATGTGGAAAATGGTCCGTTTTCAAATGTTTTATTTTTGAACGTCAGTTCACATTTGTAGGTGGATCATCAGTGTTAGAGCTAAAATTAGCATGTTTAAAGTGATTTTCATGCTTCCAGGGGCTCGGGAAGTGAATTAAATACTATTTGGAGGCATTTAATGTTCAATCAAAAACAGCTGATTTTTGACAAAAGAGATAACACCCCCCCCCATTACGTCATGCTTCAGAAATGTGGAAAATGGTCCGTTTTCAAATGTTTTATTTTTGAACGTCAGTTCACATTTGTAGGTGGATCATCAGTGTTAGAGCTAAAATTAGCATGTTTAAAGTGATTTTCATGCTTCCAGGGGCCCTAAACACAAGATTTATGGAATGGTTAAAAGTGCATGAAAATGGCCAATTTACTCACTCTGAGTTCTCAAAAAGGGTTTCTTCACCCCGGGAAGTTAATTAAATACCATTTGGAGGCATTTAATGTTCGAGCAAAAACGGCTGATTTTCGACAAAAGAGATAACACCCCCCCATTACGTCATGCTTCAGAAATGTGGAAAATGGTCCGTTTTCAAATGTTTTATTTTTGAACGTCAGTTCACATTTGTAGGTGGATCATCAGTGTTAGAGCTAAAATTAGCATGTTTAAAGTGATTTTCATGCTTCCAGGGGCCCTAAACACAAGATTTATGGAATGGTTAAAAGTGCATGAAAATGGCCAATTTACTCACTCTGAGTTCTCAAAAAGTGTTTCTTCACCCCGGGAAGTTAATTAAATACCATTTGGAGGCATTTAATGTTCAAGCAGAAACGGCTGATTTTCGACAAAAGAGATAACACCCCCCCATTAAGTCATGCTTCAGAAATGTGGAAAATGGTCCGTTTTCAAATGTTTTATTTTGGAACGTCAGTTCACATTTGTAGGTGGATCATCAGTGTTAGAGATAAAATTAGCATGTTTATAGTGATGTTCATGCTTCCAGGGGCTCGGGAAGTGAATTAAATACTATTTGGAGGCATTTAATGTTCAATCAAAAACAGCTGATTTTTGACAAAAGAGATAACACCCCCCCATTACGTCATGCTTCAGAAATGTGGAAAATGGTCCGTTTTAAAATGTTTTATTTTTGAATGTCAGTTCACATTTGTAGGTGGATCATCAGTGTTGGAGCTAAAATTAGCATGTTTAAAGTGATTTTCATGCTTCCAGGGGCCCTAAACACAAGATTTATGGAATGGTTAAAAGTGCATGAAAATGGCCAATTTACTCACTCTGAGTTCTCAAAAAGGGTTTCTTCACCCCGGGAAGTTAATTAAATACCATTTGGAGGCATTTAATGTTGGAGGAAAAACGGCTGATTTTCGACAAAAGAGATAACACCCCCCCATTACGTCATGCTTCAGAAATGTGGAAAATGGTCCGTTTTCAAATGTTTTATTTTTGAACGTCAGTTCACATTTGTAGGTGGATCATCAGTGTTAGAGCTAAAATTAGCATGTTTAAAGTGATTTTCATGCTTCCAGGGGCTCGGGAAGTGAATTAAATACTATTTGGAGGCATTTATTGTTCAAGCAAAAACAGCTGATTTTTGACAAAAGAGATAACACCCCTCCATTACGTCATGCTTCAGAAATGTGGAAAATGGTCCGTTTTCAAATGTTTTTATTTTTGAACGTCAGTTCACATTTGTAGGTGGATCATCAGTGTTAGAGCTAAAATTAGCATCTTTAAAGTGATTTTCATGCTTCCAGGGGCCCTAAACACAAGATTTATGGAATGGTTAATAGTGCATGAAAATGGCCAATTTACTCACTCTGAGTTCTTAAAAAGTGTTTCTTCACCCCGGGAAGTTAATTAAATACAATTTGGAGGCATTTAATGTTCGAGCAGAAACGGCTGATTTTCGACAAAAGAGATAACACCCCCCCATTAAGTCATGCTTCAGAAATGTGGAAAATGGTCCGTTTTCAAATGTTTTATTTTGGAACGTCAGTTCACATTTGTAGGTGGATCATCAGTGTTAGAGCTAAAATTAGCATGTTTATAGTGATGTTCATGCTTCCAGGGGCTCGGGAAGTGAATTAAATACTATTTGGAGGCATTTAATGTTCAATCAAAAACAGCTGATTTTTGACAAAAGAGATAACACCCCCCCCCATTACGTCATGCTTCAGAAATGTGGAAAATGGTCCATTTTAAAATGTTTTATTTTTGAATGTCAGTTCACATTTGTAGGTGGATCATCAGTGTTGGAGCTAAAATTAGCATGTTTAAAGTGATTTTCATGCTTCCAGGGGCCCTAAACACAAGATTTATGGAATGGTTAAAAGTGCATGAAAATGGCCAATTTACTCACTCTGAGTTCTCAAAAAGGGTTTCTTCACCCCGGGAAGTTAATTAAATACCATTTGGAGGCATTTAATGTTCGAGCAAAAACGGCTGATTTTCGACAAAAGAGATAACACCCCCCCATTACGTCATGCTTCAGAAATGTGGAAAATGGTCCGTTTTCAAATGTTTTATTTTTGAACGTCAGTTCACATTTGTAGGTGGATCATCAGTGTTAGAGCTAAAATTAGCATGTTTAAAGTGATTTTCATGCTTCCAGGGGCTCGGGAAGTGAATTAAATACTATTTGGAGGCATTTAATGTTCAATCAAAAACAGCTGATTTTTGACAAAAGAGATAACACCCCCCCATTACGTCATGCTTCAGAAATGTGGAAAATGGTCCGTTTTCAAATGTTTTATTTTTGAACGTCAGTTCACATTTGTAGGTGGATCATCAGTGTTAGAGCTAAAATTAGCATGTTTAAAGTGATTTTCATGCTTCCAGGGGCCCTAAACACAAGATTTATGGAATGGTTAAAAGTGCATGAAAATGGCCAATTTACTCACTCTGAGTTCTCAAAAAGGGTTTCTTCACCCCGGGAAGTTAATTAAATACCATTTGGAGGCATTTAATGTTCGAGCAAAAACTCCTGATTTTCGACAAAAGAGATAACACCCCCCATTACGTCATGCTTCAGAAATGTGGAAAATGATCCGTTTTCAAATGTTTTATTTTTGAACGTCAGTTCACATTTGTAGGTGGATCATCAGTGTAAGAGCTAAAATTAGCATGTTTAAAGTGATTTTCATGCTTCCAGGGGCCCTAAACACAAGATTTATGGAATGGTTAAAAGTGCATGAAAATGGCCAATTTACTCACTCTGAGTTCTCAAAAAGGGTTTCTTCACCCCGGGAAGTTAATTAAATACCATTTGGAGGCATTTAATGTTCGAGCAAAAACTGCTGATTTTCGACAAAAGAGATAACACCCCCCATTACGTCATGCTTCAGAAATGTGGAAAATGATCCGTTTTCAAATGTTTTATTTTTGAACGTCAGTTCACATTTGTAGGTGGATCATCAGTGTTAGAGCTAAAATTAGCATGTTTAAAGTGATTTTCATGCTTCCAGGGGCTCGGGAAGTGAATTAAATACTATTTGGAGGCATTTAATGTTCAAGCAAAAACAGCTGATTTTTGACAAAAGAGATAACACCCCCCCCATTAAGTCATGCTTCAGAAATGTGGAAAATGGTCCGTTTTCAAATGTTTTATTTTGGAACGTCAGTTCACATTTGTAGGTGGATCATCAGTGTTAGAGCTAAAATTAGCATGTTTATAGTGATGTTCATGCTTCCAGGGGCTCGGGAAGTGAATTAAATACTATTTGGAGGCATTTAATGTTCAATCAAAAACAGCTGATTTTTGACAAAAGAGATAACACCCCCCCATTACGTCATGCTTCAGAAATGTGGAAAATGGTCCGTTTTAAAATGTTTTATTTTTGAATGTCAGTTCACATTTGTAGGTGGATCATCAGTGTTGGAGCTAAAATTAGCATGTTTAAAGTGATTTTCATGCTTCCAGGGGCCCTAAACACAAGATTTATGGAATGGTTAAAAGTGCATGAAAATGGCCAATTTACTCACTCTGAGTTCTCAAAAAGGGTTTCTTCACCCCGGGAAGTTAATTAAATACCATTTGGAGGCATTTAATGTTCGAGCAAAAACGGCTGATTTTCGACAAAAGAGATAACACCCCCCCATTACGTCATGCTTCAGAAATGTGGAAAATGGTCCGTTTTCAAATGTTTTATTTTTGAACGTCAGTTCACATTTGTAGGTGGATCATCAGTGTTAGAGCTAAAATTAGCATGTTTAAAGTGATTTTCATGCTTCCAGGGGCTCGGGAAGTGAATTAAATACTATTTGGAGGCATTTAATGTTCAAGCAAAAACAGCTGATTTTTGACAAAAGAGATAACACCCCCCCATTACGTCATGCTTCAGAAATGTGGAAAATGGTCCGTTTTCAAATGTTTTTATTTTTGAACGTCAGTTCACATTTGTAGGTGGATCATCAGTGTTAGAGCTAAAATTAGCATCTTTAAAGTGATTTTCATGCTTCCAGGGGCCCTAAACACAAGATTTATGGAATGGTTAAAAGTGCATGAAAATGGCCAATTTACTCACTCTGAGTTCTCAAAAAGTGTTTCTTCACCCCGGGAAGTTAATTAAATACCATTTGGAGGCATTTAATGTTCGAGCAGAAACGGCTGATTTTCGACAAAAGAGATAACACCCCCCCATTAAGTCATGCTTCAGAAATGTGGAAAATGGTCCGTTTTCAAATGTTTTATTTTGGAACGTCAGTTCACATTTGTAGGTGGATCATCAGTGTTAGAGCTAAAATTAGCATGTTTATAGTGATGTTCATGCTTCCAGGGGCTCGGGAAGTGAATTAAATACTATTTGGAGGCATTTAATGTTCAATCAAAAACAGCTGATTTTTGACAAAAGAGATAACACCCCCCCCATTACGTCATGCTTCAGAAATGTGGAAAATGGTCCATTTTAAAATGTTTTATTTTTGAATGTCAGTTCACATTTGTAGGTGGATCATCAGTGTTGGAGCTAAAATTAGCATGTTTAAAGTGATTTTCATGCTTCCAGGGGCCCTAAACACAAGATTTATGGAATGGTTAAAAGTGCATGAAAATGGCCAATTTACTCACTCTGAGTTCTCAAAAAGGGTTTCTTCACCCCGGGAAGATAATTAAATACCATTTGGAGGCATTTAATGTTCGAGCAAAAACGGCTGATTTTCGACAAAAGAGATAACACCCCCCCATTACGTCATGCTTCAGAAATGTGGAAAATGGTCCGTTTTCAAATGTTTTATTTTTGAACGTCAGTTCACATTTGTAGGTGGATCATCAGTGTTAGAGCTAAAATTAGCATGTTTAAAGTGATTTTCATGCTTCCAGGGGCTCGGGAAGTGAATTAAATACTATTTGGAGGCATTTAATGTTCAATCAAAAACAGCTGATTTTTGACAAAAGAGATAACACCCCCCCATTACGTCATGCTTCAGAAATGTGGAAAATGGTCCGTTTTCAAATGTTTTATTTTTGAACGTCAGTTCACATTTGTAGGTGGATCATCAGTGTTAGAGCTAAAATTAGCATGTTTAAAGTGATTTTCATGCTTCCAGGGGCCCTAAACACAAGATTTATGGAATGGTTAAAAGTGCATGAAAATGGCCAATTTACTCACTCTGAGTTCTCAAAAAGGGTTTCTTCACCCCGGGAAGTTAATTAAATACCATTTGGAGGCATTTAATGTTCGAGCAAAAACTCCTGATTTTCGACAAAAGAGATAACACCCCCCATTACGTCATGCTTCAGAAATGTGGAAAATGATCCGTTTTCAAATGTTTTATTTTTGAACGTCAGTTCACATTTGTAGGTGGATCATCAGTGTTAGAGCTAAAATTAGCATGTTTAAAGTGATTTTCATGCTTCCAGGGGCTCGGGAAGTGAATTAAATACTATTTGGAGGCATTTAATGTTCAAGCAAAAACAGCTGATTTTTGACAAAAGAGATAACACCCCCCCATTACGTCATGCTTCAGAAATGTGGAAAATGGTCAGTTTTCAAATGTTTTATTTTTGAATGTCAGTTCACATTTGTAGGTGGATCATCAGTGTTAGAGCTAAAATTAGCATGTTTAAAGTGATTTTCATGCTTCCAGGGGCCCTAAACACAAGATTTATGGAATGGTTGAAAGTGCATGAAAATGGCCAATTTACTCACTCTGAGTTCTCAAAAAGGGTTTCTTCACCCCGGGAAGTTAATTAAATACCATTTGGAGGCATTTAATGTTCGAGCAAAAACGGCTGATTTTCGACAAAAGAGATAACACCCCCCCATTACGTCATGCTTCAGAAATGTGGAAAATGGTCCGTTTTCAAATGTTTTATTTTTGAACATCAGTTCACATTTGTAGGTGGATCATCAGTGTTAGAGCTAAAATTAGCATGTTTAAAGTGATTTTCATGCTTCCAGGGGCTCGGGAAGTGAATTAAATACTATTTGGAGGCATTTAATGTTCAATCAAAAACAGCTGATTTTTGACAAAAGAGATAACACCCCCCCATTACGTCATGCTTCAGAAATGTGGAAAATGGTCTGTTTTCAAATGTTTTATTTTTGAACGTCAGTTCACATTTGTAGGTGGATCATCAGTGTTAGAGCTAAAATTAGCATGTTTAAAGTGATTTTCATGCTTCCAGGGGCCCTAAACACAAGATTTATGGAATGGTTAAAAGTGCATGAAAATGGCCAATTTACTCACTCTGAGTTCTCAAAAAGGGTTTCTTCACCCCGGGAAGTTAATTAAATACCATTTGCAGGCATTTAATGTTCGAGCAAAAACGGCTGATTTTCGACAAAAGAGATAACACCCCCCCATTACGTCATGCTTCAGAAATGTGGAAAATGGTCCGTTTTCAAATGTTTTATTTTTGAACGTCAGTTCACATTTGTAGGTGGATCATCAGTGTTAGAGCTAAAATTAGCATGTTTAAAGTGATTTTCATGCTTCCAGGGGCTCGGGAAGTGAATTAAATACTATTTGCAGGCATTTAATGTTCAAGCAAAAAAAAAGATTTTTGACAAAAGAGATAACACCCCCCCATTACGTCATGCTTCAGAAATGTGGAAAATGGTCCGTTTTCAAATGTTTTATTTTTTAACGTCAGTTCACATTTGTAGGTGGATCATCAGTGTTAGAGCTAAAATTAGCATGTTTAAAGTGATTTTCATGCTTCCAGGGGCCCTAAACACAAGATTTATGGAATGGTTAAAAGTGCATGAAAATGGCCAATTTACTCACTCTGAGTTCTCAAAAAGGGTTTCTTCACCCCAGGAAGTTAATTAAATACCATTTGGAGGCATTTAATGTTCGAGCAAAAACGGCTGATTTTCGACAAAAGAGATAACACCCCCCCATTACGTCATGCTTCAGAAATGTGGAAAATGGTCCGTTTTCAAATGTTTTATTTTTGAACGTCAGTTCACATTTGTAGGTGGATCATCAGTGTTAGAGCTAAAATTAGCATGTTTAAAGTGATTTTCATGCTTCCAGGGGCTCGGGAAGTGAATTAAATACTATTTGGAGGCATTTAATGTTCAATCAAAAACAGCTGATTTTTGACAAAAGAGATAACACCCCCCCATTACGTCATGCTTCAGAAATGTGGAAAATGGTCCGTTTTCAAATGTTTTATTTTTGAACGTCAGTTCACATTTGTAGGTGGATCATCAGTGTTAGAGCTAAAATTAGCATGTTTAAAGTGATTTTCATGCTTCCAGGGGCTCGGGAAGTGAATTAAATACTATTTGGAGGCATTTAATGTTCAATCAAAAACAGCTGATTTTTGACAAAAGAGATAACACCCCCCTATTACGTCATGCTTCAGAAATGTGGAAAATGGTCCGTTTTCAAATGTTTTATTTTTGAACGTCAGTTCACATCTGTAGGTGGATCGTCAGTGTTAGAGCTAAAATTAGCATGTTTAAAGTGATTTTCATGCTTCCAGGGGCCCTAAACACAAGATTTATGGAATGGTTAAAAGTGCATGAAAATGGCCAATTTACTCACTCTGAGTTCTCAAAAAGGGTTTCTTCACCCCGGGAAGTTAATTAAATACCATTTGGAGGCATTTAATGTTCGAGCAAAAACGGCTGATTTTCGACAAAAGAGATAACACCCCCCCATTACGTCATGCTTCAGAAATGTGGAAAATGGTCCGTTTTCAAATGTTTTATTTTTGAACGTCAGTTCACATTTGTAGGTGGATCATCAGTGTTAGAGCTAAAATTAGCATGTTTAAAGTGATTTTCATGCTTCCAGGGGCTCGGGAAGTTAATTAAATACTATTTGGAGGCATTTAATGTTCAATCAAAAACAGCTGATTTTTGACAAAAGAGATAACACCCCCCCATTACGTCATGCTTCAGAAATGTGGAAAATGGTCCGTTTTCAAATGTTTTATTTTTGAACGTCAGTTCACATTTGTAGGTGGATCATCAGTGTTAGAGCTAAAATTAGCATGTTTAAAGTGATTTTCATGCTTCCAGGGGCCCTAAACACAAGATTTATGGAATGGTTAAAAGTGCATGAAAATGGCCAATTTACTCACTCTGAGTTCTCAAAAAGGGTTTCTTCACCCCGGGAAGTTAATTAAATACCATTTGGAGGCATTTAATGTTCGAGCAAAAACGGCTGATTTTCGACAAAAGAGATAACACCCCCCCATTACGTCATGCTTCAGAAATGTGGAAAATGGTCCGTTTTCAAATGTTTTATTTTTGAACGTCAGTTCACATTTGTAGGTGGATCATCAGTGTTAGAGCTAAAATTAGCATGTTTAAAGTGATGTTCATGCTTCCAGGGGCTCGGGAAGTGAATTAAATACTATTTGGAGGCATTTAATGTTCAAGCAAAAACAGCTGATTTTTGACAAAAGAGATAACACCCCCCCATTACGTCATGCTTCAGAAATGTGGAAAATGGTCCGTTTTCAAATGTTTTATTTTTGAACGTCAGTTCACATTTGTAGGTGGATCATCAGTGTTAGAGCTAAAATTAGCATGTTTAAAGTGATTTTCATGCTTCCAGGGGCTCGGGAAGTGAATTAAATACTATTTGGAGGCATTTAATGTTCAATCAAAAACAGCTGATTTTTGACAAAAGAGATAACACCCCCCCCCCATTACGTCATGCTTCAGAAATGTGGAAAATGGTCCGTTTTCAAATGTTTTATTTTTGAACGTCAGTTCACATTTGTAGGTGGATCATCAGTGTTAGAGCTAAAATTAGCATGTTTAAAGTGATTTTCATGCTTCCAGGGGCCCTAAACACAAGATTTATGGAATGGTTAAAAGTGCATGAAAATGGCCAATTTACTCACTCTGAGTTCTCAAAAAGGGTTTCTTCACCCCGGGAAGTTAATTAAATACCATTTGGAGGCATTTAATGTTCGAGCAAAAACGGCTGATTTTCGACAAAAGAGATAACACCCCCCCATTACGTCATGCTTCAGAAATGTGGAAAATGGTCCGTTTTCAAATGTTTTATTTTTGAACGTCAGTTCACATTTGTAGGTGGATCATCAGTGTTAGAGCTAAAATTAGCATGTTTAAAGTGATTTTCATGCTTCCAGGGGCCCTAAACACAAGATTTATGGAATGGTTAAAAGTGCATGAAAATGGCCAATTTACTCACTCTGAGTTCTCAAAAAGTGTTTCTTCACCCCGGGAAGTTAATTAAATACCATTTGGAGGCATTTAATGTTCAAGCAGAAACGGCTGATTTTCGACAAAAGAGATAACACCCCCCCATTAAGTCATGCTTCAGAAATGTGGAAAATGGTCCGTTTTCAAATGTTTTATTTTGGAACGTCAGTTCACATTTGTAGGTGGATCATCAGTGTTAGAGCTAAAATTAGCATGTTTATAGTGATGTTCATGCTTCCAGGGGCTCGGGAAGTGAATTAAATACTATTTGGAGGCATTTAACGTTCAATCAAAAACAGCTGATTTTTGACAAAAGAGATAACACCCCCCCATTACGTCATGCTTCAGAAATGTGGAAAATGGTCCGTTTTAAAATGTTTTATTTTTGAATGTCAGTTCACATTTGTAGGTGGATCATCAGTGTTGGAGCTAAAATTAGCATGTTTAAAGTGATTTTCATGCTTCCAGGGGCCCTAAACACAAGATTTATGGAATGGTTAAAAGTGCATGAAAATGGCCAATTTACTCACTCTGAGTTCTCAAAAAGGGTTTCTTCACCCCGGGAAGTTAATTAAATACCATTTGGAGGCATTTAATGTTCGAGCAAAAACGGCTGATTTTCGACAAAAGAGATAACACCCCCCCATTACGTCATGCTTCAGAAATGTGGAAAATGGTCCTATTTCAAATGTTTTATTTTTGAACGTCAGTTCACATTTGTAGGTGGATCATCAGTGTTAGAGCTAAAATTAGCATGTTTAAAGTGATTTTCATGCTTCCAGGGGCCCTAAACACAAGATTTATGGAATGGTTAAAAGTGCATGAAAATGGCCAATTTACTCACTCTGAGTTCTCAAAAGGGTTTCTTCACCCCGGGAAGTTAATTAAATACCATTTGGAGGCATTTAATGTTCGAGCAAAAACTGCTGATTTTCGACAAAAGAGATAACACCCCCCCCTTACGTCATGCTTCAGAAATGTGGAAAATGGTCCGTTTTCAAATGTTTTATTTTTGAACGTCAGTTCACATTTGTAGGTGGATCATCAGTGTTAGAGCTAAAATTATCATGTTTAAAGTGATTTTCATGCTTCCAGGGGCCCTAAACACAAGATTTATGGAATGGTTAAAAGTGCATGAAAATGGCCAATTTACTCACTCTGAGTTCTCAAAAAGGGTTTCTTCACCCCGGGAAGTTAATTAAATACCATTTGGAGGCATTTAATGTTCGAGCAAAAACGGCTGATTTTCGACAAAAGAGATAACACCCCCCCATTACGTCATGCTTCAGAAATGTGGAAAATGGTCCGTTTTCAAATGTTTTATTTTTGAACGTCAGTTCACATTTGTAGGTGGATCATCAGTGTTAGAGCTAAAATTAGCATGTTTAAAGTGATTTTCATGCTTCCAGGGGCCCTAAACACAAGATTTATGGAATGGTTAAAAGTGCATGAAAATGGCCAATTTACTCTCTCTGAGTTCTCAAAAAGGGTTTCTTCACCCCGGGAAGTTAATTAAATACCATTTGGAGGCATTTAATGTTCGAGCAAAAACGGCTGATTTTCGACAAAAGAGATAACACCCCCCCATTACGTCATGCTTCAGAAATGTGGAAAATGGTCCGTTTTCAAATGTTTTATTTTTGAACGTCAGTTCACATTTGTAGGTGGATCATCAGTGTTAGAGCTAAAATTAGCATGTTTAAAGTGATGTTCATGCTTCCAGGGGCTCGGGAAGTGAATTAAATACTATTTGGAGGCATTTAATGTTCAAGCAAAAACAGCTGATTTTTGACAAAAGAGATAACACCCCCCCATTACGTCATGCTTCAGAAATGTGGAAAATGGTCCGTTTTCAAATGTTTTATTTTTGAACGTCAGTTCACATTTGTAGGTGGATCATCAGTGTTAGAGCTAAAATTAGCATGTTTAAAGTGATTTTCATGCTTCCAGGGGCTCGGGAAGTGAATTAAATACTATTTGGAGGCATTTAATGTTCAATCAAAAACAGCTGATTTTTGACAAAAGAGATAACACCCCCCCCCATTACGTCATGCTTCAGAAATGTGGAAAATGGTCCGTTTTCAAATGTTTTATTTTTGAACGTCAGTTCACATTTGTAGGTGGATCATCAGTGTTAGAGCTAAAATTAGCATGTTTAAAGTGATTTTCATGCTTCCAGGGGCCCTAAACACAAGATTTATGGAATGGTTAAAAGTGCATGAAAATGGCCAATTTACTCACTCTGAGTTCTCAAAAAGGGTTTCTTCACCCCGGGAAGTTAATTAAATACCATTTGGAGGCATTTAATGTTCGAGCAAAAACGGCTGATTTTCGACAAAAGAGATAACACCCCCCCATTACGTCATGCTTCAGAAATGTGGAAAATGGTCCGTTTTCAAATGTTTTATTTTTGAACGTCAGTTCACATTTGTAGGTGGATCATCAGTGTTAGAGCTAAAATTAGCATGTTTAAAGTGATTTTCATGCTTCCAGGGGCCCTAAACACAAGATTTATGGAATGGTTAAAAGTGCATGAAAATGGCCAATTTACTCACTCTGAGTTCTCAAAAAGTGTTTCTTCACCCCGGGAAGTTAATTAAATACCATTTGGAGGCATTTAATGTTCAAGCAGAAACGGCTGATTTTCGACAAAAGAGATAACACCCCCCCATTAAGTCATGCTTCAGAAATGTGGAAAATCGTCCGTTTTCAAATGTTTTATTTTGGAACGTCAGTTCACATTTGTAGGTGGATCATCAGTGTTAGAGCTAAAATTAGCATGTTTATAGTGATGTTCATGCTTCCAGGGGCTCGGGAAGTGAATTAAATACTATTTGGAGGCATTTAACGTTCAATCAAAAACAGCTGATTTTTGACAAAAGAGATAACACCCCCCCATTACGTCATGCTTCAGAAATGTGGAAAATGGTCCGTTTTAAAATGTTTTATTTTTGAATGTCAGTTCACATTTGTAGGTGGATCATCAGTGTTGGAGCTAAAATTAGCATGTTTAAAGTGATTTTCATGCTTCCAGGGGCCCTAAACACAAGATTTATGGAATGGTTAAAAGTGCATGAAAATGGCCAATTTACTCACTCTGAGTTCTCAAAAAGGGTTTCTTCACCCCGGGAAGTTAATTAAATACCATTTGGAGGCATTTAATGTTCGAGCAAAAACGGCTGATTTTCGACAAAAGAGATAACACCCCCCCATTACGTCATGCTTCAGAAATGTGGAAAATGGTCCGTTTTCAAATGTTTTATTTTTGAACGTCAGTTCACATTTGTAGGTGGATCATCAGTGTTAGAGCTAAAATTAGCATGTTTAAAGTGATTTTCATGCTTCCAGGGGCCCTAAACACAAGATTTATGGAATGGTTAAAAGTGCATGAAAATGGCCAATTTACTCACTCTGAGTTCTCAAAAGGGTTTCTTCACCCCGGGAAGTTAATTAAATACCATTTGGAGGCATTTAATGTTCGAGCAAAAACTGCTGATTTTCGACAAAAGAGATAACACCCCCCCCTTACGTCATGCTTCAGAAATGTGGAAAATGGTCCGTTTTCAAATGTTTTATTTTTGAACGTCAGTTCACATTTGTAGGTGGATCATCAGTGTTAGAGCTAAAATTATCATGTTTAAAGTGATTTTCATGCTTCCAGGGGCCCTAAACACAAGATTTATGGAATGGTTAAAAGTGCATGAAAATGGCCAATTTACTCACTCTGAGTTCTCAAAAAGGGTTTCTTCACCCCGGGAAGTTAATTAAATACCATTTGGAGGCATTTAATGTTCGAGCAAAAACGGCTGATTTTCGACAAAAGAGATAACACCCCCCATTACGTCATGCTTCAGAAATGTGGAAAATGGTCCGTTTTCAAATGTTTTATTTTTGAACATCAGTTCACATTTGTAGGTGGATCATCAGTGTTAGAGCTAAAATTAGCATGTTTAAAGTGATTGTCATGCTTCCAGGGGCTCGGGAAGTGAATTAAATACTATTTGGAGGCATTTAATGTTCAATCAAAAACAGCTGATTTTTGACAAAAGAGATAACACCCCCCATTACGTCATGCTTCAGAAATGTGGAAAATGGTCCGTTTTCAAATGTTTTTTTTTTGAACGTCAGTTCACATTTGTAGGTGGATCATCAGTGTTAGAGCTAAAATTAGCATGTTTAAAGTGATTTTCATGCTTCCAGGGGCCCTAAACACAAGATTTATGGAATGGTTAAAAGTGCATGAAAATGGCCAATTTACTCACTCTGAGTTCTCAAAAAGGGTTTCTTCACCCCGGGAAGTTAATTAAATACCATTTGGAGGCATTTAATGTTCGAGCAAAAACGGCTGATTTTCGACAAAAGAGATAACACCCCCCCATTACGTCATGCTTCAGAAATGTGGAAAATGGTCCGTTTTCAAATGTTTTATTTTTGAACGTCAGTTCACATTTGTAGGTGGATCATCAGTGTTAGAGCTAAAATTAGCATGTTTAAAGTGATTTTCATGCTTCCAGGGGCTCGGGAAGTAAATTAAATACTAGTTGGAGGCATTTAATGTTCAAGCAAAAACAGCTGATTTTTGACAAAAGAGATAACACCCCCCCATTACGTCATGCTTCAGAAATGTGGAAAATGGTCCGTTTTCAAATGTTTTATTTTTTAACGTCAGTTCACATTTGTAGGTGGATCATCAGTGTTAGAGCTTAAATTAGCATGTTTAAAGTGATTTTCATGCTTCCAGGGGCCCTAAACACAAGATTTATGGAATGGTTAAAAGTGCATGAAAATGGCCAATTTACTCACTCTGAGTTCTCAAAAAGGGTTTCTTCACCCCAGGAAGTTAATTAAATACCATTTGGAGGCATTTAATGTTCGAGCAAAAACGGCTGATTTTCGACAAAAGAGATAACACCCCCCCATTACGTCATGCTTCAGAAATGTGGAAAATGGTCCGTTTTCAAATGTTTTATTTTTGAACGTCAGTTCACATTTGTAGGTGGATCATCAGTGTTAGAGCTAAAATTAGCATGTTTAAAGTGATTTTCATGCTTCCAGGGGCTCGGGAAGTGAATTAAATACTATTTGGAGGCATTTAATGTTCAATCAAAAACAGCTGATTTTTGACAAAAGAGATAACACCCCCCCATTACGTCATGCTTCAGAAATGTGGAAAATGGTCCGTTTTCAAATGTTTTATTTTTGAACGTCAGTTCACATTTGTAGGTGGATCATCAGTGTTAGAGCTAAAATTAGCATGTTTAAAGTGATTTTCATGCTTCCAGGGGCCCTAAACACAAGATTTATGGAATGGTTAAAAGTGCATGAAAATGGCCAATTTACTCACTCTGAGTTCTCAAAAAGGGTTTCTTCACCCCGGGAAGTTAATTAAATACCATTTGGAGGCATTTAATGTTCGAGCAAAAACGGCTGATTTTCGACAAAAGAGATAACACCCCCCCATTACGTCATGCTTCAGAAATGTGGAAAATGGTCCGTTTTCAAATGTTTTATTTTTGAACGTCAGTTCACATTTGTAGGTGGATCATCAGTGTTAGAGCTAAAATTAGCATGTTTAAAGTGATTTTCATGCTTCCAGGGGCTCGGGAAGTTAATTAAATACTATTTGGAGGCATTTAATGTTCAATCAAAAACAGCTGATTTTTGACAAAAGAGATAACACCCCCCCATTACGTCATGCTTCAGAAATGTGGAAAATGGTCCGTTTTCAAATGTTTTATTTTTGAACGTCAGTTCACATTTGTAGGTGGATCATCAGTGTTAGAGCTAAAATTAGCATGTTTAAAGTGATTTTCATGCTTCCAGGGGCCCTAAACACAAGATTTATGGAATGGTTAAAAGTGCATGAAAATGGCCAATTTACTCACTCTGAGTTCTCAAAAAGGGTTTCTTCACCCCGGGAAGTTAATTAAATACCATTTGAAGGCATTTAATGTTCGAGCAAAAACGGCTGATTTTCGACAAAAGAGATAACACCCCCCCATTACGTCATGCTTCAGAAATGTGGAAAATGGTCCGTTTTCAAATGTTTTATTTTTGAACGTCAGTTCACATTTGTAGGTGGATCATCAGTGTTAGAGCTAAAATTAGCATGTTTAAAGTGATGTTCATGCTTCCAGGGGCTCGGGAAGTGAATTAAATACTATTTGGAGGCATTTAATGTTCAAGCAAAAACAGCTGATTTTTGACAAAAGAGATAACACCCCCCCATTACGTCATGCTTCAGAAATGTGGAAAATGGTCCGTTTTCAAATGTTTTATTTTTGAACGTCAGTTCACATTTGTAGGTGGATCATCAGTGTTAGAGCTAAAATTAGCATGTTTAAAGTGATTTTCATGCTTCCAGGGGCTCGGGAAGTGAATTAAATACTATTTGGAGGCATTTAATGTTCAATCAAAAACAGCTGATTTTTGACAAAAGAGATAACACCCCCCCCCATTACGTCATGCTTCAGAAATGTGGAAAATGGTCCGTTTTCAAATGTTTTATTTTTGAACGTCAGTTCACATTTGTAGGTGGATCATCAGTGTTAGAGCTAAAATTAGCATGTTTAAAGTGATTTTCATGCTTCCAGGGGCCCTAAACACAAGATTTATGGAATGGTTAAAAGTGCATGAAAATGGCCAATTTACTCACTCTGAGTTCTCAAAAAGGGTTTCTTCACCCCGGGAAGTTAATTAAATACCATTTGGAGGCATTTAATGTTCGAGCAAAAACGGCTGATTTTCGACAAAAGAGATAACACCCCCCCATTACGTCATGCTTCAGAAATGTGGAAAATGGTCCGTTTTCAAATGTTTTATTTTTGAACGTCAGTTCACATTTGTAGGTGGATCATCAGTGTTAGAGCTAAAATTAGCATGTTTAAAGTGATTTTCATGCTTCCAGGGGCCCTAAACACAAGATTTATGGAATGGTTAAAAGTGCATGAAAATGGCCAATTTACTCACTCTGAGTTCTCAAAAAGTGTTTTTTCACCCCGGGAAGTTAATTAAATACCATTTGGAGGCATTTAATGTTCAAGCAGAAACGGCTGATTTTCGACAAAAGAGATAACACCCCCCCATTAAGTCATGCTTCAGAAATGTGGAAAATGGTCCGTTTTCAAATGTTTTATTTTGGAACGTCAGTTCACATTTGTAGGTGGATCATCAGTGTTAGAGCTAAAATTAGCATGTTTATAGTGATGTTCATGCTTCCAGGGGCTCGGGAAGTGAATTAAATACTATTTGGAGGCATTTAACGTTCAATCAAAAACAGCTGATTTTTGACAAAAGAGATAACACCCCCCCATTACGTCATGCTTCAGAAATGTGGAAAATGGTCCGTTTTAAAATGTTTTATTTTTGAATGTCAGTTCACATTTGTAGGTGGATCATCAGTGTTGGAGCTAAAATTAGCATGTTTAAAGTGATTTTCATGCTTCCAGGGGCCCTAAACACAAGATTTATGGAATGGTTAAAAGTGCATGAAAATGGCCAATTTACTCACTCTGAGTTCTCAAAAAGGGTTTCTTCACCCCGGGAAGTTAATTAAATACCATTTGGAGGCATTTAATGTTCGAGCAAAAACGGCTGATTTTCGACAAAAGAGATAACACCCCCCCATTACGTCATGCTTCAGAAATGTGGAAAATGGTCCTATTTCAAATGTTTTATTTTTGAACGTCAGTTCACATTTGTAGGTGGATCATCAGTGTTAGAGCTAAAATTAGCATGTTTAAAGTGATTTTCATGCTTCCAGGGGCCCTAAACACAAGATTTATGGAATGGTTAAAAGTGCATGAAAATGGCCAATTTACTCACTCTGAGTTCTCAAAAGGGTTTCTTCACCCCGGGAAGTTAATTAAATACCATTTGGAGGCATTTAATGTTCGAGCAAAAACTGCTGATTTTCGACAAAAGAGATAACACCCCCCCCCTTACGTCATGCTTCAGAAATGTGGAAAATGGTCCGTTTTCAAATGTTTTATTTTTGAACGTCAGTTCACATTTGTAGGTGGATCATCAGTGTTAGAGCTAAAATTATCATGTTTAAAGTGATTTTCATGCTTCCAGGGGCCCTAAACACAAGATTTATGGAATGGTTAAAAGTGCATGAAAATGGCCAATTTACTCACTCTGAGTTCTCAAAAAGGGTTTCTTCACCCCGGGAAGTTAATTAAATACCATTTGGAGGCATTTAATGTTCGAGCAAAAACGGCTGATTTTCGACAAAAGAGATAACACCCCCCCATTACGTCATGCTTCAGAAATGTGGAAAATGGTCCGTTTTCAAATGTTTTATTTTTGAACGTCAGTTCACATTTGTAGGTGGATCATCAGTGTTAGAGCTAAAATTAGCATGTTTAAAGTGATTTTCATGCTTCCAGGGGCCCTAAACACAAGATTTATGGAATGGTTAAAAGTGCATGAAAATGGCCAATTTACTCTCTCTGAGTTCTCAAAAAGGGTTTCTTCACCCCGGGAAGTTAATTAAATACCATTTGGAGGCATTTAATGTTCGAGCAAAAACGGCTGATTTTCGACAAAAGAGATAACACCCCCCCATTACGTCATGCTTCAGAAATGTGGAAAATGGTCCGTTTTCAAATGTTTTATTTTTGAACGTCAGTTCACATTTGTAGGTGGATCATCAGTGTTAGAGCTAAAATTAGCATGTTTAAAGTGATGTTCATGCTTCCAGGGGCTCGGGAAGTGAATTAAATACTATTTGGAGGCATTTAATGTTCAATCAAAAACAGCTGATTTTTGACAAAAGAGATAACACCCCCCCCCCATTACGTCATGCTTCAGAAATGTGGAAAATGGTCCGTTTTCAAATGTTTTATTTTTGAACGTCAGTTCACATTTGTAGGTGGATCATCAGTGTTAGAGCTAAAATTAGCATGTTTAAAGTGATTTTCATGCTTCCAGGGGCCCTAAACACAAGATTTATGGAATGGTTAAAAGTGCATGAAAATGGCCAATTTACTCACTCTGAGTTCTCAAAAAGGGTTTCTTCACCCCGGGAAGTTAATTAAATACCATTTGGAGGCATTTAATGTTCGAGCAAAAACGGCTGATTTTCGACAAAAGAGATAACACCCCCCCATTACGTCATGCTTCAGAAATGTGGAAAATGGTCCGTTTTCAAATGTTTTATTTTTGAACGTCAGTTCACATTTGTAGGTGGATCATCAGTGTTAGAGCTAAAATTAGCATGTTTAAAGTGATTTTCATGCTTCCAGGGGCCCTAAACACAAGATTTATGGAATGGTTAAAAGTGCATGAAAATGGCCAATTTACTCACTCTGAGTTCTCAAAAAGTGTTTCTTCACCCCGGGAAGTTAATTAAATACCATTTGGAGGCATTTAATGTTCAAGCAGAAACGGCTGATTTTCGACAAAAGAGATAACACCCCCCCATTAAGTCATGCTTCAGAAATGTGGAAAATGGTCCGTTTTCAAATGTTTTATTTTGGAACGTCAGTTCACATTTGTAGGTGGATCATCAGTGTTAGAGCTAAAATTAGCATGTTTATAGTGATGTTCATGCTTCCAGGGGCTCGGGAAGTGAATTAAATACTATTTGGAGGCATTTAACGTTCAATCAAAAACAGCTGATTTTTGACAAAAGAGATAACACCCCCCATTACGTCATGCTTCAGAAATGTGGAAAATGGTCCGTTTTAAAATGTTTTATTTTTGAATGTCAGTTCACATTTGTAGGTGGATCATCAGTGTTGGAGCTAAAATTAGCATGTTTAAAGTGATTTTCATGCTTCCAGGGGCCCTACACACAAGATTTATGGAATGGTTAAAAGTGCATGAAAATGGCCAATTTACTCACTCTGAGTTCTCAAAAAGGGTTTCTTCACCCCGGGAAGTTAATTAAATACCATTTGGAGGCATTTAATGTTCGAGCAAAAACGGCTGATTTTCGACAAAAGAGATAACACCCCCCCATTACGTCATGCTTCAGAAATGTGGAAAATGGTCCGTTTTCAAATGTTTTATTTTTGAACGTCAGTTCACATTTGTAGGTGGATCATCAGTGTTAGAGCTAAAATTAGCATGTTTAAAGTGATTTTCATGCTTCCAGGGGCCCTAAACACAAGATTTATGGAATGGTTAAAAGTGCATGAAAATGGCCAATTTACTCACTCTGAGTTCTCAAAAGGGTTTCTTCACCCCGGGAAGTTAATTAAATACCATTTGGAGGCATTTAATGTTCGAGCAAAAACTGCTGATTTTCGACAAAAGAGATAACACCCCCCCCTTACGTCATGCTTCAGAAATGTGGAAAATGGTCCGTTTTCAAATGTTTTATTTTTGAACGTCAGTTCACATTTGTAGGTGGATCATCAGTGTTAGAGCTAAAATTATCATGTTTAAAGTGATTTTCATGCTTCCAGGGGCCCTAAACACAAGATTTATGGAATGGTTAAAAGTGCATGAAAATGGCCAATTTACTCACTCTGAGTTCTCAAAAAGGGTTTCTTCACCCCGGGAAGTTAATTAAATACCATTTGGAGGCATTTAATGTTCGAGCAAAAACGGCTGATTTTCGACAAAAGAGATAACACCCCCCCATTACGTCATGCTTCAGAAATGTGGAAAATGGTCCGTTTTCAAATGTTTTATTTTTGAACATCAGTTCACATTTGTAGGTGGATCATCAGTGTTAGAGCTAAAATTAGCATGTTTAAAGTGATTGTCATGCTTCCAGGGGCTCGGGAAGTGAATTAAATACTATTTGGAGGCATTTAATGTTCAATCAAAAACAGCTGATTTTTGACAAAAGAGATAACACCCCCCATTACGTCATGCTTCAGAAATGTGGAAAATGGTCCGTTTTCAAATGTTTTTTTTTTGAACGTCAGTTCACATTTGTAGGTGGATCATCAGTGTTAGAGCTAAAATTAGCATGTTTAAAGTGATTTTCATGCTTCCAGGGGCCCTAAACACAAGATTTATGGAATGGTTAAAAGTGCATGAAAATGGCCAATTTACTCACTCTGAGTTCTCAAAAAGGGTTTCTTCACCCCGGGAAGTTAATTAAATACCATTTGGAGGCATTTAATGTTCGAGCAAAAACGGCTGATTTTCGACAAAAGAGATAACACCCCCCCATTACGTCATGCTTCAGAAATGTGGAAAATGGTCCGTTTTCAAATGTTTTATTTTTGAACGTCAGTTCACATTTGTAGGTGGATCATCAGTGTTAGAGCTAAAATTAGCATGTTTAAAGTGATTTTCATGCTTCCAGGGGCTCGGGAAGTAAATTAAATACTAGTTGGAGGCATTTAATGTTCAAGCAAAAACAGCTGATTTTTGACAAAAGAGATAACACCCCCCCATTACGTCATGCTTCAGAAATGTGGAAAATGGTCAGTTTTCAAATGTTTTATTTTTGAACGTCAGTTCACATTTGTAGGTGGATCATCAGTGTTAGAGCTAAAATTAGCATGTTTAAAGTGATTTTCATGCTTCCAGGGGCCCTAAACACAAGATTTATGGAATGGTTAAAAGTGCATGAAAATGGCCAATTTACTCACTCTGAGTTCTCAAAAAGGGTTTCTTCACCCCGGGAAGTTAATTAAATACCATTTGAAGGCATTTAATGTTCGAGCAAAAACGGCTGATTTTCGACAAAAGAGATAACACCCCCCCATTACGTCATGCTTCAGAAATGTGGAAAATGGTCCGTTTTCAAATGTTTTATTTTTGAACATCAGTTCACATTTGTAGGTGGATCATCAGTGTTAGAGCTAAAATTAGCATGTTTAAAGTGATTTTCATGCTTCCAGGGGCTCGGGAAGTGAATTAAATACTATTTGGAGGCATTTAATGTTCAATCAAAAACAGCTGATTTTTGACAAAAGAGATAACACCCCCCCATTACGTCATGCTTCAGAAATTTGGAAAATGGTCCGTTTTCAAATGTTTTATTTTTTAACGTCAGTTCACATTTGTAGGTGGATCATCAGTGTTAGAGCGAAAATTAGCATGTTTAAAGTGATTTTCATGCTTCCAGGGGCCCTAAACACAAGATTTATGGAATGGTTAAAAGTGCATGAAAATGGCCAATTTACTCACTCTGAGTTCTCAAAAAGTGTTTCTTCACCCCGGGAAGTTAATTAAATACCATTTGGAGGCATTTAATGTTCAAGCAGAAACGGCTGATTTTCGACAAAAGAGATAACACCCCCCCCATTAAGTCATGCTTCAGAAATGTGGAAAATGGTCCGTTTTCAAATGTTTTATTTTGGAACGTCAGTTCACATTTGTAGGTGGATCATCAGTGTTAGAGCTAAAATTAGCATGTTTATAGTGATGTTCATGCTTCCAGGGGCTCGGGAAGTGAATTAAATACTATTTGGAGGCATTTAACGTTCAATCAAAAACAGCTGATTTTTGACAAAAGAGATAACACCCCCCCCCCATTACGTCATGCTTCAGAAATGTGGAAAATGGTCCGTTTTAAAATGTTTTATTTTTGAATGTCAGTTCACATTTGTAGGTGGATCATCAGTGTTGGAGCTAAAATTAGCATGTTTAAAGTGATTTTCATGCTTCCAGGGGCCCTAAACACAAGATTTATGGAATGGTTAAAAGTGCATGAAAATGGCCAATTTACTCACTCTGAGTTCTCAAAAAGGGTTTCTTCACCCCGGGAAGTTAATTAAATACCATTTGGAGGCATTTAATGTTCGAGCAAAAACGCCTGATTTTCGACAAAAGAGATAACACCCCCCCATTACGTCATGCTTCAGAAATGTGGAAAATGGTCCATTTTCAAATGTTTTATTTTTGAACATCAGTTCACATTTGTAGGTGGATCATCAGTGTTAGAGCTAAAATTAGCATGTTTAAAGTGATTTTCATGCTTCCAGGGGCTCGGGAAGTGAATTAAATACTATTTGGAGGCATTTAATGTTCAATCAAAAACAGCTGATTTTTGACAAAAGAGATAACACCCCCCCATTACGTCATGCTTCAGAAATGTGGAAAATGGTCCGTTTTCAAATGTTTTATTTTTGAACGTCAGTTCACATTTGTAGGTGGATCATCAGTGTTAGAGCTAAAATTAGCATGTTTAAAGTGATTTTCATGCTTCCAGGGGCCCTAAACACAAGATTTATGGAATGGTTAAAAGTGCATGAAAATGGCCAATTTACTCACTCTGAGTTCTCAAAAAGGGTTTCTTCACCCCGGGAAGTTAATTAAATACCATTTGGAGGCATTTAATGTTCGAGCAAAAACGGCTGATTTTCGACAAAAGAGATAACACCCCCCCATTACGTCATGCTTCAGAAATGTGGAAAATGGTCCGTTTTCAAATGTTTTATTTTTGAACGTCAGTTCACATTTGTAGGTGGATCATCAGTGTTAGAGCTAAAATTAGCATGTTTAAAGTGATTTTCATGCTTCCAGGGGCTCGGGAAGTTAATTAAATACTATTTGGAGGCATTTAATGTTCAATCAAAAACAGCTGATTTTTGACAAAAGAGATAACACCCCCCCATTACGTCATGCTTCAGAAATGTGGAAAATGGTCCGTTTTCAAATGTTTTATTTTTGAACGTCAGTTCACATTTGTAGGTGGATCATCAGTGTTAGAGCTAAAATTAGCATGTTTAAAGTGATTTTCATGCTTCCAGGGGCCCTAAACACAAGATTTATGGAATGGTTAAAAGTGCATGAAAATGGCCAATTTACTCACTCTGAGTTCTCAAAAAGGGTTTCTTCACCCCGGGAAGTTAATTAAATACCATTTGGAGGCATTTAATGTTCGAGCAAAAACGGCTGATTTTCGACAAAAGAGATAACACCCCCCCATTACGTCATGCTTCAGAAATGTGGAAAATGGTCCGTTTTTAAATGTTTTATTTTTGAACGTCAGTTCACATTTGTAGGTGGATCATCAGTGTTAGAGCTAAAATTAGCATGTTTAAAGTGATGTTCATGCTTCCAGGGGCTCGGGAAGTGAATTAAATACTATTTGGAGGCATTTAATGTTCAAGCAAAATCAGCTGATTTTTGACAAAAGAGATAACACCCCCCCATTACGTCATGCTTCAGAAATGTGGAAAATGGTCCGTTTTCAAATGTTTTATTTTTGAACGTCAGTTCACATTTGTAGGTGGATCATCAGTGTTAGAGCTAAAATTAGCATGTTTAAAGTGATTTTCATGCTTCCAGGGGCTCGGGAAGTGAATTAAATACTATTTGGAGGCATTTAATGTTCAATCAAAAACAGCTGATTTTTGACAAAAGAGATAACACCCCCCCCCATTACGTCATGCTTCAGAAATGTGGAAAATGGTCCGTTTTCAAATGTTTTATTTTTGAACGTCAGTTCACATTTGTAGGTGGATCATCAGTGTTAGAGCTAAAATTAGCATGTTTAAAGTGATTTTCATGCTTCCAGGGGCCCTAAACACAAGATTTATGGAATGGTTAAAAGTGCATGAAAATGGCCAATTTACTCACTCTGAGTTCTCAAAAAGTGTTTCTTCACCCCGGGAAGTTAATTAAATACCATTTGGAGGCATTTAATGTTCAAGCAGAAACGGCTGATTTTCGACAAAAGAGATAACACCCCCCCATTAAGTCATGCTTCAGAAATGTGGAAAATGGTCCGTTTTCAAATGTTTTATTTTGGAACGTCAGTTCACATTTGTAGGTGGATCATCAGTGTTAGAGCTAAAATTAGCATGTTTATAGTGATGTTCATGCTTCCAGGGGCTCGGGAAGTGAATTAAATACTATTTGGAGGCATTTAACGTTCAATCAAAAACAGCTGATTTTTGACAAAAGAGATAACACCCCCCCATTACGTCATGCTTCAGAAATGTGGAAAATGGTCCGTTTTAAAATGTTTTATTTTTGAATGTCAGTTCACATTTGTAGGTGGATCATCAGTGTTGGAGCTAAAATTAGCATGTTTAAAGTGATTTTCATGCTTCCAGGGGCCCTAAACACAAGATTTATGGAATGGTTAAAAGTGCATGAAAATGGCCAATTTACTCACTCTGAGTTCTCAAAAAGGGTTTCTTCACCCCGGGAAGTTAATTAAATACCATTTGGAGGCATTTAATGTTCGAGCAAAAACGGCTGATTTTCGACAAAAGAGATAACACCCCCCCATTACGTCATGCTTCAGAAATGTGGAAAATGGTCCGTTTTCAAATGTTTTATTTTTGAACGTCAGTTCACATTTGTAGGTGGATCATCAGTGTTAGAGCTAAAATTAGCATGTTTAAAGTGATTTTCATGCTTCCAGGGGCCCTAAACACAAGATTTATGGAATGGTTAAAAGTGCATGAAAATGGCCAATTTACTCACTCTGAGTTCTCAAAAGGGTTTCTTCACCCCGGGAAGTTAATTAAATACCATTTGGAGGCATTTAATGTTCGAGCAAAAACTGCTGATTTTCGACAAAAGAGATAACACCCCCCATTACGTCATGCTTCAGAAATGTGGAAAATGGTCCGTTTTCAAATGTTTTTTTTTTGAACGTCAGTTCACATTTGTAGGTGGATCATCAGTGTTAGAGCTAAAATTAGCATGTTTAAAGTGATTTTCATGCTTCCAGGGGCCCTAAACACAAGGTTTATGGAATGGTTAAAAGTGCATGAAAATGGCCAATTTACTCACTCTGAGTTCTCAAAAAGGGTTTCTTCACCCCGGGAAGTTAATTAAATACCATTTGGAGGCATTTAATGTTCGAGCAAAAACGGCTGATTTTCGACAAAAGAGATAACACCCCCCCATTACGTCATGCTTCAGAAATGTGGAAAATGGTCCGTTTTCAAATGTTTTATTTTTGAACGTCAGTTCACATTTGTAGGTGGATCATCAGTGTTAGAGCTAAAATTAGCATGTTTAAAGTGATTTTCATGCTTCCAGGGGCTCGGGAAGTAAATTAAATACTATTTGGAGGCATTTAATGTTCAAGCAAAAACAGCTGATTTTTGACAAAAGAGATAACACCCCCCCATTACGTCATGCTTCAGAAATGTGGAAAATGGTCCGTTTTTAAATGTTTTATTTTTGAACATCAGTTCACATTTGTAGGTGGATCATCAGTGTTAGAGCTAAAATTAGCATGTTTAAAGTGATTTTCATGCTTCCAGGGGCTCGGGAAGTGAATTAAATACTATTTGGAGGCATTTAATGTTCAATCAAAAACAGCTGATTTTTGACAAAATAGATAACACCCCCCCATTACGTCATGCTTCAGAAATGTGGAAAATGGTCCGTTTTCAAATGTTTTATTTTTGAACATCAGTTCACATTTGTAGGTGGATCATCAGTGTTAGAGCTAAAATTAGCATGTTTAAAGTGATTTTCATGCTTCCAGGGGCCCTAAACACAAGATTTATGGAATGGTTAAAAGTGCATGAAAATGGCCAATTTACTCACTCTGAGTTCTCAAAAAGGGTTTCTTCACCCCGGGAAGTTAATTAAATACCATTTGGAGGCATTTAATGTTCGAGCAAAAACGGCTGATTTTCGACAAAAGAGATAACACCCCCCCATTACGTCATGCTTCAGAAATGTGGAAAATGGTCCGTTTTCAAATGTTTTATTTTTGAACGTCAGTTCACATTTGTAGGTGGATCATCAGTGTTAGAGCTAAAATTAGCATGTTTAAAGTGATTTTCATGCTTCCAGGGGCTCGGGAAGTTAATTAAATACTATTTGGAGGCATTTAATGTTCAATCAAAAACAGCTGATTTTTGACAAAAGAGATAACACCCCCCCATTACGTCATGCTTCAGAAATGTGGAAAATGGTCCGTTTTCAAATGTTTTATTTTTGAACGTCAGTTCACATTTGTAGGTGGATCATCAGTGTTAGAGCTAAAATTAGCATGTTTAAAGTGATTTTCATGCTTCCAGGGGCCCTAAACACAAGATTTATGGAATGGTTAAAAGTGCATGAAAATGGCCAATTTACTCACTCTGAGTTCTCAAAAAGGGTTTCTTCACCCCGGGAAGTTAATTAAATACCATTTGGAGGCATTTAATGTTCGAGCAAAAACGGCTGATTTTCGACAAAAGAGATAACACCCCCCCATTACGTCATGCTTCAGAAATGTGGAAAATGGTCCGTTTTTAAATGTTTTATTTTTGAACGTCAGTTCACATTTGTAGGTGGATCATCAGTGTTAGAGCTAAAATTAGCATGTTTAAAGTGATTTTCATGCTTCCAGGGGCTCGGGAAGTGAATTAAATACTATTTGGAGGCATTTAATGTTCAATCAAAAACAGCTGATTTTTGACAAAAGAGATAACACCCCCCCCCATTACGTCATGCTTCAGAAATGTGGAAAATGGTCCGTTTTCAAATGTTTTATTTTTGAACGTCAGTTCACATTTGTAGGTGGATCATCAGTGTTAGAGCTAAAATTAGCATGTTTAAAGTGATTTTCATGCTTCCAGGGGCCCTAAACACAAGATTTATGGAATGGTTAAAAGTGCATGAAAATGGCCAATTTACTCACTCTGAGTTCTCAAAAAGGGTTTCTTCACCCCGGGAAGTTAATTAAATACCATTTGGAGGCATTTAATGTTCGAGCAAAAACGGCTGATTTTCGACAAAAGAGATAACACCCCCCCATTACGTCATGCTTCAGAAATGTGGAAAATGGTCCGTTTTCAAATGTTTTATTTTTGAACGTCAGTTCACATTTGTAGGTGGATCATCAGTGTTAGAGCTAAAATTAGCATGTTTAAAGTGATTTTCATGCTTCCAGGGGCCCTAAACACAAGATTTATGGAATGGTTAAAAGTGCATGAAAATGGCCAATTTACTCACTCTGAGTTCTCAAAAAGTGTTTCTTCACCCCGGGAAGTTAATTAAATACCATTTGGAGGCATTTAATGTTCAAGCAGAAACGGCTGATTTTCGACAAAAGAGATAACACCCCCCCATTAAGTCATGCTTCAGAAATGTGGAAAATGGTCCGTTTTCAAATGTTTTATTTTGGAACGTCAGTTCACATTTGTAGGTGGATCATCAGTGTTAGAGCTAAAATTAGCATGTTTATAGTGATGTTCATGCTTCCAGGGGCTCGGGAAGTGAATTAAATACTATTTGGAGGCATTTAACGTTCAATCAAAAACAGCTGATTTTTGACAAAAGAGATAACACCCCCCCATTACGTCATGCTTCAGAAATGTGGAAAATGGTCCGTTTTAAAATGTTTTATTTTTGAATGTCAGTTCACATTTGTAGGTGGATCATCAGTGTTGGAGCTAAAATTAGCATGTTTAAAGTGATTTTCATGCTTCCAGGGGCCCTAAACACAAGATTTATGGAATGGTTAAAAGTGCATGAAAATGGCCAATTTACTCACTCTGAGTTCTCAAAAAGGGTTTCTTCACCCCGGGAAGTTAATTAAATACCATTTGGAGGCATTTAATGTTCGAGCAAAAACGGCTGATTTTCGACAAAAGAGATAACACCCCCCCATTACGTCATGCTTCAGAAATGTGGAAAATGGTCCGTTTTCAAATGTTTTATTTTTGAACGTCAGTTCACATTTGTAGGTGGATCATCAGTGTTAGAGCTAAAATTAGCATGTTTAAAGTGATTTTCATGCTTCCAGGGGCCCTAAACACAAGATTTATGGAATGGTTAAAAGTGCATGAAAATGGCCAATTTACTCACTCTGAGTTCTCAAAAGGGTTTCTTCACCCCGGGAAGTTAATTAAATACCATTTGGAGGCATTTAATGTTCGAGCAAAAACTGCTGATTTTCGACAAAAGAGATAACACCCCCCATTACGTCATGCTTCAGAAATGTGGAAAATGGTCCGTTTTCAAATGTTTTTTTTTTGAACGTCAGTTCACATTTGTAGGTGGATCATCAGTGTTAGAGCTAAAATTAGCATGTTTAAAGTGATTTTCATGCTTCCAGGGGCCCTAAACACAAGATTTATGGAATGGTTAAAAGTGCATGAAAATGGCCAATTTACTCACTCTGAGTTCTCAAAAAGGGTTTCTTCACCCCGGGAAGTTAATTAAATACCATTTGGAGGCATTTAATGTTCGAGCAAAAACGGCTGATTTTCGACAAAAGAGATAACACCCCCCCATTACGTCATGCTTCAGAAATGTGGAAAATGGTCCGTTTTCAAATGTTTTATTTTTGAACGTCAGTTCACATTTGTAGGTGGATCATCAGTGTTAGAGCTAAAATTAGCATGTTTAAAGTGATTTTCATGCTTCCAGGGGCTCGGGAAGTAAATTAAATACTATTTGGAGGCATTTAATGTTCAAGCAAAAACAGCTGATTTTTGACAAAAGAGATAACACCCCCCCATTACGTCATGCTTCAGAAATGTGGAAAATGGTCCGTTTTCAAATGTTTTATTTTTGAACGTCAGTTCACATTTGTAGGTGGATCATCAGTGTTAGAGCTAAAATTAGCATGTTTAAAGTGATTTTCATGCTTCCAGGGGCCCTAAACACAAGATTTATGGAATGGTTAAAAGTGCATGAAAATGGCCAATTTACTCACTCTGAGTTCTCAAAAAGGGTTTCTTCACCCCGGGAAGTTAATTAAATACCATTTGAAGGCATTTAATGTTCGAGCAAAAACGGCTGATTTTCGACAAAAGAGATAACACCCCCCCATTACGTCATGCTTCAGAAATGTGGAAAATGGTCCGTTTTCAAATGTTTTATTTTTGAACATCAGTTCACATTTGTAGGTGGATCATCAGTGTTAGAGCTAAAATTAGCATGTTTAAAGTGATTTTCATGCTTCCAGGGGCTCGGGAAGTGAATTAAATACTATTTGGAGGCATTTAATGTTCAATCAAAAACAGCTGATTTTTGACAAAAGAGATAACACCCCCCCATTACGTCATGCTTCAGAAATTTGGAAAATGGTCCGTTTTCAAATGTTTTATTTTTTAACGTCAGTTCACATTTGTAGGTGGATCATCAGTGTTAGAGCTAAAATTAGCATGTTTAAAGTGATTTTCATGCTTCCAGGGGCCCTAAACACAAGTTTATGGAATGGTTAAAAGTGCATGAAAATGGCCAATTTACTCACTCTGAGTTCTCAAAAAGTGTTTCTTCACCCCGGGAAGTTAATTAAATACCATTTGGAGGCATTTAATGTTCAAGCAGAAACGGCTGATTTTCGACAAAAGAGATAACACCCCCCCCATTAAGTCATGCTTCAGAAATGTGGAAAATGGTCCGTTTTCAAATGTTTTATTTTGGAACGTCAGTTCACATTTGTAGGTGGATCATCAGTGTTAGAGCTAAAATTAGCATGTTTATAGTGATGTTCATGCTTCCAGGGGCTCGGGAAGTGAATTAAATACTATTTGGAGGCATTTAACGTTCAATCAAAAACAGCTGATTTTTGACAAAAGAGATAACACCCCCCCCCCCATTACGTCATGCTTCAGAAATGTGGAAAATGGTCCGTTTTAAAATGTTTTATTTTTGAATGTCAGTTCACATTTGTAGGTGGATCATCAGTGTTGGAGCTAAAATTAGCATGTTTAAAGTGATTTTCATGCTTCCAGGGGCCCTAAACACAAGATTTATGGAATGGTTAAAAGTGCATGAAAATGGCCAATTTACTCACTCTGAGTTCTCAAAAAGGGTTTCTTCACCCCGGGAAGTTAATTAAATACCATTTGGAGGCATTTAATGTTCGAGCAAAAACGCCTGATTTTCGACAAAAGAGATAACACCCCCCCATTACGTCATGCTTCAGAAATGTGGAAAATGGTCCATTTTCAAATGTTTTATTTTTGAACATCAGTTCACATTTGTAGGTGGATCATCAGTGTTAGAGCTAAAATTAGCATGTTTAAAGTGATTTTCATGCTTCCAGGGGCTCGGGAAGTGAATTAAATACTATTTGGAGGCATTTAATGTTCAATCAAAAACAGCTGATTTTTGACAAAAGAGATAACACCCCCCCATTACGTCATGCTTCAGAAATGTGGAAAATGGTCCGTTTTCAAATGTTTTATTTTTGAACGTCAGTTCACATTTGTAGGTGGATCATCAGTGTTAGAGCTAAAATTAGCATGTTTAAAGTGATTTTCATGCTTCCAGGGGCCCTAAACACAAGATTTATGGAATAGTTAGAAGTGCATGAAAATGGCCAATTTACTCACTCTGAGTTCTCAAAAAGGGTTTCTTCACCCCGGGAAGTTAATTAAATACCATTTGGAGGCATTTAATGTTCGAGCAAAAACGGCTGATTTTCGACAAAAGAGATAACACCCCCCATTACGTCATGCTTCAGAAATGTGGAAAATGGTCCGTTTTCAAATGTTTTATTTTTGAACGTCAGTTCACATTTGTAGGTGGATCATCAGTGTTAGAGCTAAAATTAGCATGTTTAAAGTGATTTTCATGCTTCCAGGGGCTCGGGAAGTGAATTAAATACTATTTGGAGGCATTTAATGTTCAATCAAAAACAGCTGATTTTTGACAAAAGAGATAACACCCCCCTATTACGTCATGCTTCAGAAATGTGGAAAATGGTCCGTTTTCAAATGTTTTATTTTTGAACGTCAGTTCACATTTGTAGGTGGATCATCAGTGTTAGAGCTAAAATTAGCATGTTTAAAGTGATTTTCATGCTTCCAGGGGCCCTAAACACAAGATTTATGGAATGGTTAAAAGTGCATGAAAATGGCCAATTTACTCACTCTCAGTTCTCAAAAAGGGTTTCTTCACCCCGGGAAGTTAATTAAATACCATTTGGAGGCATTTAATGTTCGAGCAAAAACGGCTGATTTTCGACAAAAGAGATAACACCCCCCCATTACGTCATGCTTCAGAAATGTGGAAAATGGTCCGTTTTCAAATGTTTTATTTTTGAACGTCAGTTCACATTTGTAGGTGGATCATCAGTGTTAGAGCTAAAATTAGCATGTTTAAAGTGATTTTCATGCTTCCAGGGGCTCGGGAAGTTAATTAAATACTATTTGGAGGCATTTAATGTTCAATCAAAAACAGCTGATTTTTGACAAAAGAGATAACACCCCCCCATTACGTCATGCTTCAGAAATGTGGAAAATGGTCCGTTTTCAAATGTTTTATTTTTGAACGTCAGTTCACATTTGTAGGTGGATCATCAGTGTTAGAGCTAAAATTAGCATGTTTAAAGTGATTTTCATGCTTCCAGGGGCCCTAAACACAAGATTTATGGAATGGTTAAAAGTGCATGAAAATGGCCAATTTACTCACTCTGAGTTCTCAAAAAGGGTTTCTTCACCCCGGGAAGTTAATTAAATACCATTTGGAGGCATTTAATGTTCGAGCAAAAACGGCTGATTTTCGACAAAAGAGATAACACCCCCCCATTACGTCATGCTTCAGAAATGTGGAAAATGGTCCGTTTTCAAATGTTTTATTTTTGAACGTCAGTTCACATTTGTAGGTGGATCATCAGTGTTAGAGCTAAAATTAGCATGTTTAAAGTGATGTTCATGCTTCCAGGGGCTCGGGAAGTGAATTAAATACTATTTGGAGGCATTTAATGTTCAAGCAAAAACAGCTGATTTTTGACAAAAGAGATAACACCCCCCCATTACGTCATGCTTCAGAAATGTGGAAAATGGTCCGTTTTCAAATGTTTTATTTTTGAACGTCAGTTCACATTTGTAGGTGGATCATCAGTGTTAGAGCTAAAATTAGCATGTTTAAAGTGATTTTCATGCTTCCAGGTGCTCGGGAAGTGAATTAAATACTATTTGGAGGCATTTAATGTTCAATCAAAAACAGCTGATTTTTGACAAAAGAGATAACACCCCCCCCCATTACGTCATGCTTCAGAAATGTGGAAAATGGTCCGTTTTCAAATGTTTTATTTTTGAACGTCAGTTCACATTTGTAGGTGGATCATCAGTGTTAGAGCTAAAATTAGCATGTTTAAAGTGATTTTCATGCTTCCAGGGGCCCTAAACACAAGATTTATGGAATGGTTAAAAGTGCATGAAAATGGCCAATTTTCTCACTCTGAGTTCTCAAAAAGGGTTTCTTCACCCCGGGAAGTTAATTAAATACCATTTGGAGGCATTTAATGTTCGAGCAAAAACGGCTGATTTTCGACAAAAGAGATAACACCCCCCCATTACGTCATGCTTCAGAAATGTGGAAAATGGTCCGTTTTCAAATGTTTTATTTTTGAACGTCAGTTCACATTTGTAGGTGGATCATCAGTGTTAGAGCTAAAATTAGCATGTTTAAAGTGATTTTCATGCTTCCAGGGGCCCTAAACAAAAGATTTATGGAATGGTTAAAAGTGCATGAAAATGGCCAATTTACTCACTCTGAGTTCTCAAAAAGTGTTTCTTCACCCCGGGAAGTTAATTAAATACCATTTGGAGGCATTTAATGTTCAAGCAGAAACGGCTGATTTTCGACAAAAGAGATAACACCCCCCCATTAAGTCATGCTTCAGAAATGTGGAAAATGGTCCGTTTTCAAATGTTTTATTTTGGAACGTCAGTTCACATTTGTAGGTGGATCATCAGTGTTAGAGCTAAAATTAGCATGTTTATAGTGATGTTCATGCTTCCAGGGGCTCGGGAAGTGAATTAAATACTATTTGGAGGCATTTAACGTTCAATCAAAAACAGCTGATTTTTGACAAAAGAGATAACACCCCCCCATTACGTCATGCTTCAGAAATGTGGAAAATGGTCCGTTTTCAAATGTTTTATTTTTGAACGTCAGTTCACATTTGTAGGTGGATCATCAGTGTTAGAGCTAAAATTAGCATGTTTAAAGTGATTTTCATGCTTCCAGGTGCTCGGGAAGTGAATTAAATACTATTTGGAGGCATTTAATGTTCAATCAAAAACAGCTGATTTTTGACAAAAGAGATAACACCCCCCCCCATTACGTCATGCTTCAGAAATGCGGAAAATGGTCCGTTTTCAAATGTTTTATTTTTGAACGTCAGTTCACATTTGTAGGTGGATCATCAGTGTTAGAGCTAAAATTAGCATGTTTAAAGTGATTTTCATGCTTCCAGGGGCCCTAAACACAAGATTTATGGAATGGTTAAAAGTGCATGAAAATGGCCAATTTACTCACTCTGAGTTCTCAAAAAGGGTTTCTTCACCCCGGGAAGTTAATTAAATACCATTTGGAGGCATTTAATGTTCGAGCAAAAACGGCTGATTTTCGACAAAAGAGATAACACCCCCCCATTACGTCATGCTTCAGAAATGTGGAAAATGGTCCGTTTTCAAATGTTTTATTTTTGAACGTCAGTTCACATTTGTAGGTGGATCATCAGTGTTAGAGCTAAAATTAGCATGTTTAAAGTGATTTTCATGCTTCCAGGGGCCCTAAACAAAAGATTTATGGAATGGTTAAAAGTGCATGAAAATGGCCAATTTACTCACTCTGAGTTCTCAAAAAGTGTTTCTTCACCCCGGGAAGTTAATTAAATACCATTTGGAGGCATTTAATGTTCAAGCAGAAACGGCTGATTTTCGACAAAAGAGATAACACCCCCCCATTAAGTCATGCTTCAGAAATGTGGAAAATGGTCCGTTTTCAAATGTTTTATTTTGGAACGTCAGTTCACATTTGTAGGTGGATCATCAGTGTTAGAGCTAAAATTAGCATGTTTATAGTGATGTTCATGCTTCCAGGGGCTCGGGAAGTGAATTAAATACTATTTGGAGGCATTTAACGTTCAATCAAAAACAGCTGATTTTTGACAAACGAGATAACACCCCCCCATTACGTCATGCTTCAGAAATGTGGAAAATGGTCCGTTTTAAAATGTTTTATTTTTGAATGTCAGTTCACATTTGTAGGTGGATCATCAGTGTTAGAGCTAAAATTAGCATGTTTAAAGTGATTTTCATGCTTCCAGGGGCCCTAAACACAAGATTTATGGAATGGTTAAAAGTGCATGAAAATGGCCAATTTACTCACTCTGAGTTCTCAAAAAGGGTTTCTTCACCCCGGGAAGTTAATTAAATACCATTTGGAGGCATTTAATGTTCGAGCAAAAACGGCTGATTTTCGACAAAAGAGATAACACCCCCCCATTACGTCATGCTTCAGAAATGTGGAAAATGGTCCGTTTTCAAATGTTTTATTTTTGAACGTCAGTTCACATTTGTAGGTGGATCATCAGTGTTAGAGCTAAAATTAGCATGTTTAAAGTGATTTTCATGCTTCCAGGGGCCCTAAACACAAGATTTATGGAATGGTTAAAAGTGCATGAAAATGGCCAATTTACTCACTCTGAGTTCTCAAAAGGGTTTCTTCACCCCGGGAAGTTAATTAAATACCATTTGGAGGCATTTAATGTTCGAGCAAAAACTGCTGATTTTCGACAAAAGAGATAACACCCCCCCATTACGTCATGCTTCAGAAATGTGGAAAATGGTCCGTTTTCAAATGTTTTATTTTTGAACATCAGTTCACATTTGTAGGTGGATCATCAGTGTTAGAGCTAAAATTAGCATGTTTAAAGTGATTTTCATGCTTCCAGGGGCTCGGGAAGTGAATTAAATACTATTTGGAGGCATTTAATGTTCAATCAAAAACAGCTGATTTTTGACAAAAGAGATAACACCCCCCATTACGTCATGCTTCAGAAATGTGGAAAATGGTCTGTTTTCAAATGTTTTTTTTTTGAACGTCAGTTCACATTTGTAGGTGGATCATCAGTGTTAGAGCTAAAATTAGCATGTTTAAAGTGATTTTCATGCTTCCAGGGGCCCTAAACACAAGATTTATGGAATGGTTAAAAGTGCATGAAAATGGCCAATTTACTCACTCTGAGTTCTCAAAAAGGGTTTCTTCACCCCGGGAAGTTAATTAAATACCATTTGGAGGCATTTAATGTTCGAGCAAAAACGGCTGATTTTCGACAAAAGAGATAACACCCCCCCATTACGTCATGCTTCAGAAATGTGGAAAATGGTCCGTTTTCAAATGTTTTATTTTTGAACGTCAGTTCACATTTGTAGGTGGATCATCAGTGTTAGAGCTAAAATTAGCATGTTTAAAGTGATTTTCATGCTTCCAGGGGCTCGGGAAGTAAATTAAATACTATTTGGAGGCATTTAATGTTCAAGCAAAAACAGCTGATTTTTGACAAAAGAGATAACACACCCCCCCCATTACGTCATGCTTCAGAAATGTGGAAAATGGTCCGTTTTCAAATGTTTTATTTTTGAACGTCAGTTCACATTTGTAGGTGGATCATCAGTGTTAGGGCTAAAATTAGCATGTTTAAAGTGATTTTCATGCTTCCAGGGGCCCTAAACACAAGATTTATGGAATGGTTAAAAGTGCATGAAAATGGCCAATTTACTCACTCTGAGTTCTCAAAAAGGGTTTCTTCACCCTGGGAAGTTAATTAAATACCATTTGGAGGCATTTAATGTTCGAGCAAAAACGGCTGATTTTCGACAAAAGAGATAACACCCCCCCATTACGTCATGCTTCAGAAATGTGGAAAATGGTCCGTTTTCAAATGTTTTATTTTTGAACATCAGTTCACATTTGTAGGTGGATCATCAGTGTTAGAGCTAAAATTAGCATGTTTAAAGTGATTTTCATGCTTCCAGGGGCTCGGGAAGTGAATTAAATACTATTTGGAGGCATTTAATGTTCAATCAAAAACAGCTGATTTTTGACAAAAGAGATAACACCCCCCCATTACGTCATGCTTCAGAAATGTGGAAAATGGTCCGTTTTCAAATGTTTTATTTTTTAACCTCAGTTTACATTTGTAGGTGGATCATCAGTGTTAGAGCTAAAATTAGCATGTTTAAAGTGATTTTCATGCTTCCAGGGGCCCTAAACACAAGATTTATGGAATGGTTAAAAGTGCATGAAAATGGCCAATTTACTCACTCTGAGTTCTCAAAAAGGGTTTCTTCACCCCGGGAAGTTAATTAAATACCATTTGGAGGCATTTAATGTTCGAGCAAAAACGGCTGATTTTCGACAAAAGAGATAACACCCCCCCATTACGTCATGCTTCAGAAATGTGGAAAATGGTCCGTTTTCAAATGTTTTATTTTTGAACGTCAGTTCACATTTGTAGGTGGATCATCAGTGTTAGAGCTAAAATTAGCATGTTTAAAGTGATTTTCATGCTTCCAGGGGCCCTAAACACAAGATTTATGGAATGGTTAAAAGTGCATGAAAATGGCCAATTTACTCACTCTGAGTTCTCAAAAAGGGTTTCTTCACCCCGGGAAGTTAATTAAATACCATTTGGAGGCATTTAATGTTCGAGCAAAAACGGCTGATTTTCGACAAAAGAGATAACACCCCCCCATTACGTCATGCTTCAGAAATGTGGAAAATGGTCCGTTTTCAAATGTTTTATTTTTGAACGTCAGTTCACATTTGTAGGTGGATCATCAGTGTTAGAGCTAAAATTAGCATGTTTAAAGTGATTTTCATGCTTCCAGGGGCCCTAAACAAAAGATTTATGGAATGGTTAAAAGTGCATGAAAATGGCCAATTTACTCACTCTGAGTTCTCAAAAAGTGTTTCTTCACCCCGGGAAGTTAATTAAATACCATTTGGAGGCATTTAATGTTCAAGCAGAAACGGCTGATTTTCGACAAAAGAGATAACACCCCCCCATTAAGTCATGCTTCAGAAATGTGGAAAATGGTCCGTTTTCAAATGTTTTATTTTGGAACGTCAGTTCACATTTGTAGGTGGATCATCAGTGTTAGAGCTAAAATTAGCATGTTTATAGTGATGTTCATGCTTCCAGGGGCTCGGGAAGTGAATTAAATACTATTTGGAGGCATTTAACGTTCAATCAAAAACAGCTGATTTTTGACAAAAGAGATAACACCCCCCCATTACGTCATGCTTCAGAAATGTGGAAAATGGTCCGTTTTAAAATGTTTTATTTTTGAATGTCAGTTCACATTTGTAGGTGGATCATCAGTGTTGGAGCTAAAATTAGCATGTTTAAAGTGATTTTCATGCTTCCAGGGGCCCTAAACACAAGATTTATGGAATGGTTAAAAGTGCATGAAAATGGCCAATTTACTCACTCTGAGTTCTCAAAAAGGGTTTCTTCACCCCGGGAAGTTAATTAAATACCATTTGGAGGCATTTAATGTTCGGGCAAAAAACGGCTGATTTTCGACAAAAGAGATAACACCCCCCCATTACGTCATGCTTCAGAAATGTGGAAAATGGTCCGTTTTCAAATGTTTTATTTTTGAACGTCAGTTCACATTTGTAGGTGGATCATCAGTGTTAGAGCTAAAATTAGCATGTTTAAAGTGATTTTCATGCTTCCAGGGGCCCTAAACACAAGATTTATGGAATGGTTAAAAGTGCATGAAAATGGCCAATTTACTCACTCTGAGTTCTCAAAAGGGTTTCTTCACCCCGGGAAGTTAATTAAATACCATTTGGAGGCATTTAATGTTCGAGCAAAAACTGCTGATTTTCGACAAAAGAGATAACACCCCCCCATTACGTCATGCTTCAGAAATGTGGAAAATGGTCCGTTTTCAAATGTTTTATTTTTGAACATCAGTTCACATTTGTAGGTGGATCATCAGTGTTAGAGCTAAAATTAGCATGTTTAAAGTGATTTTCATGCTTCCAGGGGCTCGGGAAGTGAATTAAATACTATTTGGAGGCATTTAATGTTCAATCAAAAACAGCTGATTTTTGACAAAAGAGATAACACCCCCCATTACGTCATGCTTCAGAAATGTGGAAAATGGTCTGTTTTCAAATGTTTTTTTTTTGAACGTCAGTTCACATTTGTAGGTGGATCATCAGTGTTAGAGCTAAAATTAGCATGTTTAAAGTGATTTTCATGCTTCCAGGGGCCCTAAACACAAGATTTATGGAATGGTTAAAAGTGCATGAAAATGGCCAATTTACTCACTCTGAGTTCTCAAAAAGGGTTTCTTCACCCCGGGAAGTTAATTAAATACCATTTGGAGGCATTTAATGTTCGAGCAAAAACGGCTGATTTTCGACAAAAGAGATAACACCCCCCCATTACGTCATGCTTCAGAAATGTGGAAAATGGTCCGTTTTCAAATGTTTTATTTTTGAACGTCAGTTCACATTTGTAGGTGGATCATCAGTGTTAGAGCTAAAATTAGCATGTTTAAAGTGATTTTCATGCTTCCAGGGGCTCGGGAAGTAAATTAAATACTATTTGGAGGCATTTAATGTTCAAGCAAAAACAGCTGATTTTTGACAAAAGAGATAACACCCCCCCCCATTACGTCATGCTTCAGAAATGTGGAAAATGGTCCGTTTTCAAATGTTTTATTTTTGAACGTCAGTTCACATTTGTAGGTGGATCATCAGTGTTAGGGCTAAAATTAGCATGTTTAAAGTGATTTTCATGCTTCCAGGGGCCCTAAACACAGGATTTATGGAATGGTTAAAAGTGCATGAAAATGGCCAATTTACTCACTCTGAGTTCTCAAAAAGGGTTTCTTCACCCTGGGAAGTTAATTAAATACCATTTGGAGGCATTTAATGTTCGAGCAAAAACGGCTGATTTTCGACAAAAGAGATAACACCCCCCCATTACGTCATGCTTCAGAAATGTGGAAAATGGTCCGTTTTCAAATGTTTTATTTTTGAACATCAGTTCACATTTGTAGGTGGATCATCAGTGTTAGAGCTAAAATTAGCATGTTTAAAGTGATTTTCATGCTTCCAGGGGCTCGGGAAGTGAATTAAATACTATTTGGAGGCATTTAATGTTCAATCAAAAACAGCTGATTTTTGACAAAAGAGCTAACACCCCCCCATTACGTCATGCTTCAGAAATGTGGAAAATGGTCCGTTTTCAAATGTTTTATTTTTTAACCTCAGTTCACATTTGTAGGTGGATCATCAGTGTTAGAGCTAAAATTAGCATGTTTAAAGTGATTTTCATGCTTCCAGGGGCCCTAAACACAAGATTTATGGAATGGTTAAAAGTGCATGAAAATGGCCAATTTACTCACTCTGAGTTCTCAAAAAGGGTTTCTTCACCCCGGGAAGTTAATTAAATACCATTTGGAGGCATTTAATGTTCGAGCAAAAACGGCTGATTTTCGACAAAAGAGATAACACCCCCCCATTACGTCATGCTTCAGAAATGTGGAAAATGGTCCGTTTTCAAATGTTTTATTTTTGAACGTCAGTTCACATTTGTAGGTGGATCATCAGTGTTAGAGCTAAAATTAGCATGTTTAAAGTGATTTTCATGCTTCCAGGGGCTCGGGAAGTGAATTAAATACTATTTGGAGGCATTTAATGTTCAATCAAAAACAGCTGATTTTTGACAAAAGAGATAACACCCCCCCATTACGTCATGCTTCAGAAATGTGGAAAATGGTCCGTTTTCAAATGTTTTATTTTTGAACGTCAGTTCACATTTGTAGGTGGATCATCAGTGTTAGAGCTAAAATTAGCATGTTTAAAGTGATTTTCATGCTTCCAGGGGCCCTAAACACAAGATTTATGGAATGGTTAAAAGTGCATGAAAATGGCCAATTTACTCACTCTGAGTTCTCAAAAAGTGTTTCTTCACCCCGGGAAGTTAATTAAATACCATTTGGAGGCATTTAATGTTCGAGCAGAAACGGCTGATTTTCGACAAAAGAGATAACACCCCCCCCATTAAGTCATGCTTCAGAAATGTGGAAAATGGTCCGTTTTCAAATGTTTTATTTTGGAACGTCAGTTCACATTTGTAGGTGGATCATCAGTGTTAGAGCTAAAATTAGCATGTTTATAGTGATGTTCATGCTTCCAGGGGCTCGGGAAGTGAATTAAATACTATTTGGAGGCATTTAATGTTCAATCAAAAACAGCTGATTTTTGACAAAAGAGATAACACCTCCCAATTACGTCATGCTTCAGAAATGTGGAAAATGGTCCGTTTTAAAATGTTTTATTTTTGAATGTCAGTTCACATTTGTAGGTGGATCATCAGTGTTAGAGCTAAAATTAGCATGTTTAAAGTGATTTTCATGCTTCCAGGGGCTCGGGAAGTGAATTAAATACTATTTGGAGGCATTTAATGTTCAATCAAAAACAGCTGATTTTTGACAAAAGAGATAACACCCCCCAATTACGTCATGCTTCAGAAATGTGGAAAATGGTCCATTTTAAAATGTTTTATTTTTGAATGTCAGTTCACATTTGTAGGTGGATCATCAGTGTTGGAGCTAAAATTAGCATGTTTAAAGTGATTTTGATGCTTCCAGGGGCCCTAAACACAAGATTTATGGAATGGTTAAAAGTGCATGAAAATGGCCAATTTACTCACTCTGAGTTCTCAAAAAGGGTTTCTTCACCCCGGGAAGTTAATTAAATACCATTTGGAGGCATTTAATGTTCGAGCAAAAACGGCTGATTTTCGACAAAAGAGATAACACCCCCCCATTACGTCATGCTTCAGAAATGTGGAAAATGGTCCGTTTTCAAATGTTTTATTTTTGAACGTCAGTTCACATTTGTAGGTGGATCATCAGTGTTAGAGCTAAAATTAGCATGTTTAAAGTGATTTTCATGCTTCCAGGGGCTCGGGAAGTGAATTAAATACTATTTGGAGGCATTTAATGTTCAAGCAAAAACAGCTGATTTTTGACAAAAGAGATAACACCCCCCCATTACGTCATGCTTCAGAAATGTGGAAAATGGTCAGTTTTCAAATGTTTTATTTTTGAATGTCAGTTCACATTTGTAGGTGGATCATCAGTGTTAGAGCTAAAATTAGCATGTTTAAAGTGATTTTCATGCTTCCAGGGGCCCTAAACACAAGATTTATGGAATGGTTGAAAGTGCATGAAAATGGCCAATTTACTCACTCTGAGTTCTCAAAAAGGGTTTCTTCACCCCGGGAAGTTAATTAAATACCATTTGGAGGCATTTAATGTTCGAGCAAAAACGGCTGATTTTCGACAAAAGAGATAACACCCCCCCATTACGTCATGCTTCAGAAATGTTGAAAATGGTCCGTTTTCAAATGTTTTATTTTTGAACATCAGTTCACATTTGTAGGTGGATCATCAGTGTTAGAGCTAAAATTAGCATGTTTAAAGTGATTTTCATGCTTCCAGGGGCTCGGGAAGTGAATTAAATACTATTTGGAGGCATTTAATGTTCAATCAAAAACAGCTGATTTTTGACAAAAGAGATAACACCCCCCCATTACGTCATGCTTCAGAAATGTGGAAAATGGTCCGTTTTCAAATGTTTTATTTTTGAACGTCAGTTCACATTTGTAGGTGGATCATCAGTGTTAGAGCTAAAATTAGCATGTTTAAAGTGATTTTCATGCTTCCAGGGGCCCTAAACACAAGATTTATGGAATGGTTAAAAGTGCATGAAAATGGCCAATTTACTCACTCTGAGTTCTCAAAAAGGGTTTCTTCACCCCGGGAAGTTAATTAAATACCATTTGCAGGCATTTAATGTTCGAGCAAAAACGGCTGATTTTCGACAAAAGAGATAACACCCCCCCATTACGTCATGCTTCAGAAATGTGGAAAATGGTCCGTTTTCAAATGTTTTATTTTTGAACGTCAGTTCACATTTGTAGGTGGATCATCAGTGTTAGAGCTAAAATTAGCATGTTTAAAGTGATTTTCATGCTTCCAGGGGCTCGGGAAGTGAATTAAATACTATTTGGAGGCATTTAATGTTCAAGCAAAAACAGCTGATTTTTGACAAAAGAGATAACACCCCCCCATTACGTCATGCTTCAGAAATGTGGAAAATGGTCCGTTTTCAAATGTTTTATTTTTGAACGTCAGTTCACATTTGTAGGTGGATCATCAGTGTTAGAGCTAAAATTAGCATGTTTAAAGTGATTTTCATGCTTCCAGGGGCCCTAAACACAGGATTTATGGAATGGTTAAAAGTGCATGAAAATGGCCAATTTACTCACTCTGAGTTCTCAAAAAGGGTTTCTTCACCCCGGGAAGTTAATCAAATACCATTTGAAGGCATTTAATGTTCGAGCAAAAACGGCTGATTTTCGACAAAAGAGATAACACCCCCCCATTACGTCATGCTTCAGAAATGTGGAAAATGGTCCGTTTTCAAATGTTTTATTTTTGAACATCAGTTCACATTTGTAGGTGGATCATCAGTGTTAGAGCTAAAATTAGCATGTTTAAAGTGATTATCATGCTTCCAGGGGCTCGGGAAGTGAATTAAATACTATTTGGAGGCATTTAATGTTCAATCAAAAACAGCTGATTTTTGACAAAAGAGATAACACCCCCCATTACGTCATGCTTCAGAAATGTGGAAAATGGTCCGTTTTCAAATGTTTTATTTTTTAACGTCAGTTCACATTTGTAGGTGGATCATCAGTGTTGAGCTAAAATTAGTATGTTTAAAGTGATTTTCATGCTTCCAGGGGCCCTAAACACAAGATTTATGGAATGGTTAAAAGTGCATGAAAATGGCCAATTTACTCACTCTGAGTTCTCAAAAAGGGTTTCTTCACCCCGGGAAGTTAATTAAATACCATTTGGAGGCATTTAATGTTCGAGCAAAAACGGCTGATTCTCGACAAAAGAGATAACACCCCCCCATTACGTCATGCTTCAGAAATGTGGAAAATGGTCCGTTTTCAAATGTTTTATTTTTGATCGTCAGTTCACATTTGTAGGTGGATCATCAGTGTTAGAGCTAAAATTAGCATGTTTAAAGTGATTTTCATGCTTCCAGGGGCCCTAAACACAAGATTTATGGAATGGTTAAAAGTGCATGAAAATGGCCAATTTACTCACTCTGAGTTCTCAAAAAGGGTTTCTTCACCCCGGGAAGTTAATTAAATACCATTTGGAGGCATTTAATGTTCGAGCAAAAACGGCTGATTTTCGACAAAAGAGATAACACCCCCCCATTACGTCATGCTTCAGAAATGTGGAAAATGGTCCGTTTTCAAATGTTTTATTTTTGAACGTCAGTTCACATTTGTAGGTGGATCATCAGTGTTAGAGCTAAAATTAGCATGTTTAAAGTGATTTTCATGCTTCCAGGGGCTCGGGAAGTGAATTAAATACTATTTGGAGGCATTTAATGTTCAATCAAAAACAGCTGATTTTTGACAAAAGAGATAACACCCCCCCATTACGTCATGCTTCAGAAATGTGGAAAATGGTCCGTTTTCAAATGTTTTATTTTTGAACGTCAGTTCACATTTGTAGGTGGATCATCAGTGTTAGAGCTAAAATTAGCATGTTTAAAGTGATTTTCATGCTTCCAGGGGCCCTAAACACAAGATTTATGGAATGGTTAAAAGTGCATGAAAATGGCCAATTTACTCACTCTGAGTTCTCAAAAAGGGTTTCTTCACCCCGGGAAGTTAATTAAATACCATTTGGAGGCATTTAATGTTCGAGCAAAAACTGCTGATTTTCGACAAAAGAGATAACACCCCCCATTACGTCATGCTTCAGAAATGTGGAAAATGATCCGTTTTCAAATGTTTTATTTTTGAACGTCAGTTCACATTTGTAGGGGGATCATCAGTGTTAGAGCTAAAATTAGCATGTTTAAAGTGATTTTCATGCTTCCAGGGGCTCGGGAAGTGAATTCAATACTATTTGGAGGCATTTAATGTTCAAGCAAAAACAGCTGATTTTTGACAAAAGAGATAACACCCCCCCATTACGTCATGCTTCAGAAATGTGGAAAATGGTCAGTTTTCAAATGTTTTATTTTTGAATGTCAGTTCACATTTGTAGGTGGATCATCAGTGTTAGAGCTAAAATTAGCATGTTTAAAGTGATTTTCATGCTTCCAGGGGCCCTAAACACAAGATTTATGGAATGGTTGAAAGTGCATGAAAATGGCCAATTTACTCACTCTGAGTTCTCAAAAAGGGTTTCTTCACCCCGGGAAGTTAATTAAATACCATTTGGAGGCATTTAATGTTCGAGCAAAAACGGCTGATTTTCGACAAAAGAGATAATACCCCCCCATTAAGTCATGCTTCAGAAATGTTGAAAATGGTCCGTTTTCAAATGTTTTATTTTTGAACATCAGTTCACATTTGTAGGTGGATCATCAGTGTTAGAGCTAAAATTAGCATGTTTAAAGTGATTTTCATGCTTCCAGGGGCTCGGGAAGTGAATTAAATACTATTTGGAGGCATTTAATGTTCAATCAAAAACAGCTGATTTTTGACAAAAGAGATAACACCCCCCCATTACGTCATGCTTCAGAAATGTGGAAAATGGTCCGTTTTCAAATGTTTTATTTTTGAACGTCAGTTCACATTTGTAGGTGGATCATCAGTGTTAGAGCTAAAATTAGCATGTTTAAAGTGATTTTCATGCTTCCAGGGGCCCTAAACACAAGATTTATGGAATGGTTAAAAGTGCATGAAAATGGCCAATTTACTCACTCTGAGTTCTCAAAAAGGGTTTCTTCACCCCGGGAAGTTAATTAAATACCATTTGCAGGCATTTAATGTTCGAGCAAAAACGGCTGATTTTCGACAAAAGAGATAACACCCCCCCATTACGTCATGCTTCAGAAATGTGGAAAATGGTCCGTTTTCAAATGTTTTATTTTTGAACGTCAGTTCACATTTGTAGGTGGATCATCAGTGTTAGAGCTAAAATTAGCATGTTTAAAGTGATTTTCATGCTTCCAGGGGCTCGGGAAGTGAATTAAATACTATTTGGAGGCATTTAATGTTCAAGCAAAAACAGCTGATTTTTGACAAAAGAGATAACACCCCCCCATTACGTCATGCTTCAGAAATGTGGAAAATGGTCCGTTTTCAAATGTTTTATTTTTGAACGTCAGTTCACATTTGTAGGTGGATCATCAGTGTTAGAGCTAAAATTAGCATGTTTAAAGTGATTTTCATGATTCCAGGGGCCCTAAACACAGGATTTATGGAATGGTTAAAAGTGCATGAAAATGGCCAATTTACTCACTCTGAGTTCTCAAAAAGGGTTTCTTCACCCCGGGAAGTTAATTAAATACCATTTGAAGGCATTTAATGTTCGAGCAAAAACGGCTGATTTTCGACAAAAGAGATAACACCCCCCCATTACGTCATGCTTCAGAAATGTGGAAAATGGTCCGTTTTCAAATGTTTTATTTTTGAACATCAGTTCACATTTGTAGGTGGATCATCAGTGTTAGAGCTAAAATTAGCATGTTTAAAGTGATTATCATGCTTCCAGGGGCTCGGGAAGTGAATTAAATACTATTTGGAGGCATTTAATGTTCAATCAAAAACAGCTGATTTTTGACAAAAGAGATAACACCCCCCATTACGTCATGCTTCAGAAATGTGGAAAATGGTCCGTTTTCAAATGTTTTATTTTTTAACGTCAGTTCACATTTGTAGGTGGATCATCAGTGTTAGAGCTAAAATTAGTATGTTTAAAGTGATTTTCATGCTTCCAGGGGCCCTAAACACAAGATTTATGGAATGGTTAAAAGTGCATGAAAATGGCCAATTTACTCACTCTGAGTTCTCAAAAAGGGTTTCTTCACCCCGGGAAGTTAATTAAATACCATTTGGAGGCATTTAATGTTCGAGTAAAAACGGCTGATTTTCGACAAAAGAGATAACACCCCCCCATTACGTCATGCTTCAGAAATGTGGAAAATGGTCCGTTTTCAAATGTTTTATTTTTGATCGTCAGTTCACATTTGTAGGTGGATCATCAGTGTTAGAGCTAAAATTAGCATGTTTAAAGTGATTTTCATGCTTCCAGGGGCTCGGGAAGTGAATTAAATACTATTTGGAGGCATTTAATGTTCAATCAAAAACAGCTGATTTTTGACAAAAGAGATAACACCCCCCCATAACGTCATGCTTCAGAAATGTGGAAAATGGTCCGTTTCAAATGTTTTATTTTTGAACGTCAGTTCACATTTGTAGGTGGATCATCAGTGTTAGAGCTAAAATTAGCATGTTTAAAGTGATTTTCATGCTTCCAGGGGCTCGGGAAGTGAATTAAATACTATTTGGAGGCATTTAATGTTCAATCAAAAACAGCTGATTTTTGACAAAAGAGATAACACCCCCCTATTACGTCATGCTTCAGAAATGTGGAAAATGGTCCGTTTTCAAATGTTTTATTTTTGAACGTCAGTTCACATTTGTAGGTGGATCATCAGTGTTAGAGCTAAAATTAGCATGTTTAAAGTGATTTTCATGCTTCCAGGGGCCCTAAACACAAGATTTATGGAATGGTTAAAAGTGCATGAAAATGGCCAATTTACTCACTCTGAGTTCTCAAAAAGGGTTTCTTCACCCCGGGAAGTTAATTAAATACCATTTGGAGGCATTTAATGTTCGAGCAAAAACGGCTGATTTTCGACAAAAGAGATAACACCCCCCCATTACATCATGCTTCAGAAATGTGGAAAATGGTCCGTTTTCAAATGTTTTATTTTTGAACGTCAGTTCACATTTGTAGGTGGATCATCAGTGTTAGAGCTAAAATTAGCATGTTTAAAGTGATTTTCATGCTTCCAGGGGCTCGGGAAGTGAAGTAAATACTATTTGGAGGCATTTAATGTTCAATCAAAAACAGCTGATTTTTGACAAAAGAGATAACACCCCCCCATTACGTCATGCTTCAGAAATGTGGAAAATGGTCCGTTTTCAAATGTTTTATTTTTGAACGTCAGTTCACATTTGTAGGTGGACCATCAGTGTTAGAGCTAAAATTAGCATGTTTAAAGTGATTTTCATGCTTCCAGGGGCCCTAAACACAAGATTTATGGAATGGTTAAAAGTGCATGAAAATGGCCAATTTACTCACTCTGAGTTCTCAAAAAGGGTTTCTTCACCCCGGGAAGTTAATTAAATACCATTTGGAGGCATTTAATGTTCGAGCAAAAACGGCTGATTTTCGACAAAAGAGATAACACCCCCCCATTACGTCATGCTTCAGAAATGTGGAAAATGGTCCGTTTTCAAATGTTTTATTTTTGAACATCAGTTCACATTTGTAGGTGGATCATCAGTGTTAGAGCTAAAATTAGCATGTTTAAAGTGATTTTCATGCTTCCAGGGGCTCGGGAAGTGAATTAAATACTATTTGGAGGCATTTAATGTTCAATCAAAAACAGCTGATTTTTGACAAAAGAGATAACACCCCCCCATTACGTCATGCTTCAGAAATGTGGAAAATGGTCCGTTTTCAAATGTTTTATTTTTGAACGTCAGTTCACATTTGTAGGTGGATCATCAGTGTTAGAGCTAAAATTAGCATGTTTAAAGTGATTTTCATGCTTCCAGGGGCCCTAAACACAAGATTTATGGAATGGTTAAAAGTGCATGAAAATGGCCAATTTACTCACTCTGAGTTCTCAAAAAGGGTTTCTTCACCCCGGGAAGTTAATTAAATACCATTTGGAGGCATTTAATGTTCGAGCAAAAATGGCTGATTTTCGACAAAAGAGATAACACCCCCCCATTACGTCATGCTTCAGAAATGTGGAAAATGGTCCGTTTTCAAATGTTTTATTTTTGAACGTCAGTTCACATTTGTAGGTGGATCATCAATGTTAGAGCTAAAATTAGCATGTTTAAAGTGATTTTCATGCTTCCAGGGGCTCGGGAAGTTAATTAAATACTATTTGGAGGCATTTAATGTTCAATCAAAAACAGCTGATTTTTGACAAAAGAGATAACACCCCCCCATTACGTCATGCTTCAGAAATGTGGAAAATGGTCCGTTTTCAAATGTTTTATTTTTGAACGTCAGTTCACATTTGTAGGTGGATCATCAGTGTTAGAGCTAAAATTAGCATGTTTAAAGTGATTTTCATGCTTCCAGGGGCCCTAAACACAAGATTTATGGAATGGTTAAAAGTGCATGAAAATGGCCAATTTACTCACTCTGAGTTCTCAAAAAGGGTTTCTTCACCCCGGGAAGTTAATTAAATACCATTTGGAGGCATTTAATGTTCGAGCAAAAACGGCTGATTTTCGACAAAAGAGATAACACCCCCCCATTACGTCATGCTTCAGAAATGTGGAAAATGGTCCGTTTTCAAATGTTTTATTTTTGAACGTCAGTTCACATTTGTAGGTGGATCATCAGTGTTAGAGCTAAAATTAGCATGTTTAAAGTGATGTTCATGCTTCCAGGGGCTCGGGAAGTGAATTAAATACTATTTGGAGGCATTTAATGTTCAAGCAAAAACAGCTGATTTTTGACAAAAGAGATAACACCCCCCCATTACGTCATGCTTCAGAAATGTGGAAAATGGTCCGTTTTCAAATGTTTTATTTTTGAACGTCAGTTCACATTTGTAGGTGGATCATCAGTGTTAGAGCTAAAATTAGCATGTTTAAAGTGATTTTCATGCTTCCAGGTGCTCGGGAAGTGAATTAAATACTATTTGAAGGCATTTAATGTTCAATCAAAAACAGCTGATTTTTGACAAAAGAGATAACACCCCCCCCCCATTACGTCATGCTTCAGAAATGTGGAAAATGGTCCGTTTTCAAATGTTTTATTTTTGAACGTCAGTTCACATTTGTAGGTGGATCATCAGTGTTAGAGCTAAAATTAGCATGTTTAAAGTGATTTTCATGCTTCCAGGGGCCCTAAACACAAGATTTATGGAATGGTTAAAAGTGCATGAAAATGGCCAATTTACTCACTCTGAGTTCTCAAAAAGGGTTTCTTCACCCCGGGAAGTTAATTAAATACCATTTGGAGGCATTTAATGTTCGAGCAAAAACGGCTGATTTTCGACAAAAGAGATAACACCCCCCCATTACGTCATGCTTCAGAAATGTGGAAAATGGTCCGTTTTCAAATGTTTTATTTTTGAACGTCAGTTCACATTTGTAGGTGGATCATCAGTGTTAGAGCTAAAATTAGCATGTTTAAAGTGATTTTCATGCTTCCAGGGGCCCTAAACAAAAGATTTATGGAATGGTTAAAAGTGCATGAAAATGGCCAATTTACTCACTCTGAGTTCTCAAAAAGTGTTTCTTCACCCCGGGAAGTTAATTAAATACCATTTGGAGGCATTTAATGTTAAAGCAGAAACGGCTGATTTTCGACAAAAGAGATAACACCCCCCCATTAAGTCATGCTTCAGAAATGTGGAAAATGGTCCGTTTTCAAATGTTTTATTTTGGAACGTCAGTTCACATTTGTAGGTGGATCATCAGTGTTAGAGCTAAAATTAGCATGTTTATAGTGATGTTCATGCTTCCAGGGGCTCGGGAAGTGAATTAAATACTATTTGGAGGCATTTAACGTTCAATCAAAAACAGCTGATTTTTGACAAAAGAGATAACACCCCCCCATTACGTCATGCTTCAGAAATGTGGAAAATGGTCCGTTTTAAAATGTTTTATTTTTGAATGTCAGTTCACATTTGTAGGTGGATCATCAGTGTTGGAGCTAAAATTAGCATGTTTAAAGTGATTTTCATGCTTCCAGGGGCCCTAAACACAAGATTTATGGAATGGTTAAAAGTGCATGAAAATGGCCAATTTACTCACTCTGAGTTCTCAAAAAGGGTTTCTTCACCCCGGGAAGTTAATTAAATACCATTTGGAGGCATTTAATGTTCGAGCAAAAACGGCTGATTTTCGACAAAAGAGATAACACCCCCCCATTACGTCATGCTTCAGAAATGTGGAAAATGGTCCGTTTTCAAATGTTTTATTTTTGAACGTCAGTTCACATTTGTAGGTGGATCATCAGTGTTAGAGCTAAAATTAGCATGTTTAAAGTGATTTTCATGCTTCCAGGGGCCCTAAACACAAGATTTATGGAATGGTTAAAAGTGCATGAAAATGGCCAATTTACTCACTCTGAGTTCTCAAAAGGGTTTCTTCACCCCGGGAAGTTAATTAAATACCATTTGGAGGCATTTAATGTTCGAGCAAAAACTGCTGATTTTCGACAAAAGAGATAACACCCCCCCATTACGTCATGCTTCAGAAATGTGGAAAATGGTCCGTTTTCAAATGTTTTATTTTTGAACATCAGTTCACATTTGTAGGTGGATCATCAGTGTTAGAGCTAAAATTAGCATGTTTAAAGTGATTTTCATGCTTCCAGGGGCTCGGGAAGTGAATTAAATACTATTTGGAGGCATTTAATGTTCAATCAAAAACAGCTGATTTTTGACAAAAGAGATAACACCCCCCATTACGTCATGCTTCAGAAATGTGGAAAATGGTCTGTTTTCAAATGTTTTTTTTTTGAACGTCAGTTCACATTTGTAGGTGGATCATCAGTGTTAGAGCTAAAATTAGCATGTTTAAAGTGATTTTCATGCTTCCAGGGGCCCTAAACACAAGATTTATGGAATGGTTAAAAGTGCATGAAAATGGCCAATTTACTCACTCTGAGTTCTCAAAAAGGGTTTCTTCACCCCGGGAAGTTAATTAAATACCATTTGGAGGCATTTAATGTTCGAGCAAAAACGGCTGATTTTCGACAAAAGAGATAACACCCCCCTATTACGTCATGCTTCAGAAATGTGGAAAATGGTCCGTTTTCAAATGTTTTATTTTTGAACGTCAGTTCACATTTGTAGGTGGATCATCAGTGTTAGAGCTAAAATTAGCATGTTTAAAGTGATTTTCATGCTTCCAGGGGCTCGGGAAGTAAATTAAATACTATTTGGAGGCATTTAATGTTCAAGCAAAAACAGCTGATTTTTGACAAAAGAGATAACACCCCCCCCCTTTACGTCATGCTTCAGAAATGTGGAAAATGGTCCGTTTTCAAATGTTTTATTTTTGAACGTCAGTTCACATTTGTAGGTGGATCATCAGTGTTAGGGCTAAAATTAGCATGTTTAAAGTGATTTTCATGCTTCCAGGGGCCCTAAACACAAGATTTATGGAATGGTTAAAAGTGCATGAAAATGGCCAATTTACTCACTCTGAGTTCTCAAAAAGGGTTTCTTCACCCTGGGAAGTTAATTAAATACCATTTGGAGGCATTTAATGTTCGAGCAAAAACGGCTGATTTTCGACAAAAGAGATAACACCCCCCCATTACGTCATGCTTCAGAAATGTGGAAAATGGTCCGTTTTCAAATGTTTTATTTTTGAACATCAGTTCACATTTGTAGGTGGATCATCAGTGTTAGAGCTAAAATTAGCATGTTTAAAGTGATTTTCATGCTTCCAGGGGCTCGGGAAGTGAATTAAATACTATTTGGAGGCATTTAATGTTCAATCAAAAACAGCTGATTTTTGACAAAAGAGATAACACCCCCCATTACGTCATGCTTCAGAAATGTGGAAAATGGTCCGTTTTCAAATGTTTTATTTTTTAACCTCAGTTCATATTTGTAGGTGGATCATCAGTGTTAGAGCTAAAATTAGCATGTTTAAAGTGATTTTCATGCTTCCAGGGGCCCTAAACACAAGATTTATGGAATGGTTAAAAGTGCATGAAAATGGCCAATTTACTCACTCTGAGTTCTCAAAAAGGGTTTCTTCACCCCGGGAAGTTAATTAAATACCATTTGGAGGCATTTAATGTTCGAGCAAAAACGGCTGATTTTCGACAAAAGAGATAACACCCCCCCATTACGTCATGCTTCAGAAATGTGGAAAATGGTCCGTTTTCAAATGTTTTATTTTTGAACGTCAGTTCACATTTGTAGGTGGATCATCAGTGTTAGAGCTAAAATTAGCATGTTTAAAGTGATTTTCATGCTTCCAGGGGCCCTAAACACAAGATTTATGGAATGGTTAAAAGTGCATGAAAATGGCCAATTTACTCACTCTGAGTTCTCAAAAAGGGTTTCTTCACCCCGGGAAGTTAATTAAATACCATTTGGAGGCATTTAATGTTCGAGCAAAAACGGCTGATTTTCGACAAAAGAGATAACACCCCCCCATTACGTCATGCTTCAGAAATGTGGAAAATGGTCCGTTTTCAAATGTTTTATTTTTGAACGTCAGTTCACATTTGTAGGTGGATCATCAGTGTTAGAGCTAAAATTAGCATGTTTAAAGTGATTTTCATGCTTCCAGGGGCCCTAAACAAAAGATTTATGGAATGGTTAAAAGTGCATGAAAATGGCCAATTTACTCACTCTGAGTTCTCAAAAAGTGTTTCTTCACCCCGGGAAGTTAATTAAATACCATTTGGAGGCATTTAATGTTCAAGCAGAAACGGCTGATTTTCGACAAAAGAGATAACACCCCCCCATTAAGTCATGCTTCAGAAATGTGGAAAATGGTCCGTTTTCAAATGTTTTATTTTGGAACGTCAGTTCACATTTGTAGGTGGATCATCAGTGTTAGAGCTAAAATTAGCATGTTTATAGTGATGTTCATGCTTCCAGGGGCTCGGGAAGTGAATTAAATACTATTTGGAGGCATTTAACGTTCAATCAAAAACAGCTGATTTTTGACAAAAGAGATAACACCCCCCCATTACGTCATGCTTCAGAAATGTGGAAAATGGTCCGTTTTAAAATGTTTTATTTTTGAATGTCAGTTCACATTTGTAGGTGGATCATCAGTGTTGGAGCTAAAATTAGCATGTTTAAAGTGATTTTCATGCTTCCAGGGGCCCTAAACACAAGATTTATGGAATGGTTAAAAGTGCATGAAAATGGCCAATTTACTCACTCTGAGTTCTCAAAAAGGGTTTCTTCACCCCGGGAAGTTAATTAAATACCATTTGGAGGCATTTAATGTTCGAGCAAAAACTGCTGATTTTCGACAAAAGAGATAACACCCCCCCATTACGTCATGCTTCAGAAATGTGGAAAATGGTCCGTTTTCAAATGTTTTATTTTTGAACATCAGTTCACATTTGTAGGTGGATCATCAGTGTTAGAGCTAAAATTAGCATGTTTAAAGTGATTTTCATGCTTCCAGGGGCTCGGGAAGTGAATTAAATACTATTTGGAGGCATTTAATGTTCAATCAAAAACAGCTGATTTTTGACAAAAGAGATAACACCCCCCATTACGTCATGCTTCAGAAATGTGGAAAATGGTCTGTTTTCAAATGTTTTTTTTTTGAACGTCAGTTCACATTTGTAGGTGGATCATCAGTGTTAGAGCTAAAATTAGCATGTTTAAAGTGATTTTCATGCTTCCAGGGGCCCTAAACACAAGATTTATGGAATGGTTAAAAGTGCATGAAAATGGCCAATTTACTCACTCTGAGTTCTCAAAAAGGGTTTCTTCACCCCGGGAAGTTAATTAAATACCATTTGGAGGCATTTAATGTTCGAGCAAAAACGGCTGATTTTCGACAAAAGAGATAACACCCCCCCATTACGTCATGCTTCAGAAATGTGGAAAATGGTCCGTTTTCAAATGTTTTATTTTTGAACGTCAGTTCACATTTGTAGGTGGATCATCAGTGTTAGAGCTAAAATTAGCATGTTTAAAGTGATTTTCATGCTTCCAGGGGCTCGGGAAGTAAATTAAATACTATTTGGAGGCATTTAATGTTCAAGCAAAAACAGCTGATTTTTGACAAAAGAGATAACACCCCCCCCCATTACGTCATGCTTCAGAAATGTGGAAAATGGTCCGTTTTCAAATGTTTTATTTTTGAACGTCAGTTCACATTTGTAGGTGGATCATCAGTGTTAGGGCTAAAATTAGCATGTTTAAAGTGATTTTCATGCTTCCAGGGGCCCTAAACACAAGATTTATGGAATGGTTAAAAGTGCATGAAAATGGCCAATTTACTCACTCTGAGTTCTCAAAAAGGGTTTCTTCACCCTGGGAAGTTAATTAAATACCATTTGGAGGCATTTAATGTTCGAGCAAAAACGGCTGATTTTCGACAAAAGAGATAACACCCCCCCATTACGTCATGCTTCAGAAATGTGGAAAATGGTCCGTTTTCAAATGTTTTATTTTTGAACATCAGTTCACATTTGTAGGTGGATCATCAGTGTTAGAGCTAAAATTAGCATGTTTAAAGTGATTTTCATGCTTCCAGGGGCTCGGGAAGTGAATTAAATACTATTTGGAGGCATTTAATGTTCAATCAAAAACAGCTGATTTTTGACAAAAGAGATAACACCCCCCCATTACGTCATGCTTCAGAAATGTGGAAAATGGTCCGTTTTCAAATGTTTTATTTTTTAACCTCAGTTCACATTTGTAGGTGGATCATCAGTGTTAGAGCTAAAATTAGCATGTTTAAAGTGATTTTCATGCTTCCAGGGGCCCTAAACACAAGATTTATGGAATGGTTAAAAGTGCATGAAAATGGTTAATTTACTCACTCTGAGTTCTCAAAAAGGGTTTCTTCACCCCGGGAAGTTAATTAAATACCATTTGGAGGCATTTAATGTTCGAGCAAAAACGGCTGATTTTCGACAAAAGAGATAACACCCCCCCATTACGTCATGCTTCAGAAATGTGGAAAATGGTCCGTTTTCAAATGTTTTATTTTTGAACGTCAGTTCACATTTGTAGGTGGATCATCAGTGTTAGAGCTAAAATTAGCATGTTTAAAGTGATTTTCATGCTTCCAGGGGCTCGGGAAGTGAATTAAATACTATTTGGAGGCATTTAATGTTCAATCAAAAACAGCTGATTTTTGACAAAAGAGATAACACCCCCCCATTACGTCATGCTTCAGAAATGTGGAAAATGGTCCGTTTTCAAATGTTTTATTTTTGAACGTCAGTTCACATTTGTAGGTGGATCATCAGTGTTAGAGCTAAAATTAGCATGTTTAAAGTGATTTTCATGCTTCCAGGGGCCCTAAACACAAGATTTATGGAATGGTTAAAAGTGCATGAAAATGGCCAATTTACTCACTCTGAGTTCTCAAAAAGTGTTTCTTCACCCCGGGAAGTTAATTAAATACCATTTGGAGGCATTTAATGTTCGAGCAGAAACGGCTGATTTTCGACAAAAGAGATAACACCCCCCCCATTAAGTCATGCTTCAGAAATGTGGAAAATGGTCCGTTTTCAAATGTTTTATTTTGGAACGTCAGTTCACATTTGTAGGTGGATCATCAGTGTTAGAGCTAAAATTAGCATGTTTATAGTGATGTTCATGCTTCCAGGGGCTCGGGAAGTGAATTAAATACTATTTGGAGGCATTTAATGTTCAATCAAAAACAGCTGATTTTTGACAAAAGAGATAACACCCCCCAATTACGTCATGCTTCAGAAATGTGGAAAATGGTCCATTTTAAAATGTTTTATTTTTGAATGTCAGTTCACATTTGTAGGTGGATCATCAGTGTTGGAGCTAAAATTAGCATGTTTAAAGTGATTTTCATGCTTCCAGGGGCCCTAAACACAAGATTTATGGAATGGTTAAAAGTGCATGAAAATGGCCAATTTACTTACTCTGAGTTCTCAAAAAGGGTTTCTTCACCCCGGGAAGTTAATTAAATACCATTTGGAGGCATTTAATGTTCGAGCAAAAACGGCTGATTTTCGACAAAAGAGATAACACCCCCCCATTACGTCATGCTTCAGAAATGTGGAAAATGGTCCGTTTTCAAATGTTTTATTTTTGAACGTCAGTTCACATTTGTAGGTGGATCATCAGTGTTAGAGCTAAAATTAGCATGTTTAAAGTGATTTTCATGCTTCCAGGGGCTCGGGAAGTGAATTAAATACTATTTGGAGGCATTTAATGTTCAAGCAAAAACAGCTGATTTTTGACAAAAGAGATAACACCCCCCCATTACGTCATGCTTCAGAAATGTGGAAAATGGTCAGTTTTCAAATGTTTTATTTTTGAATGTCAGTTCACATTTGTAGGTGGATCATCAGTGTTAGAGCTAAAATTAGCATGTTTAAAGTGATTTTCATGCTTCCAGGGGCCCTAAACACAAGATTTATGGAATGGTTGAAAGTGCATGAAAATGGCCAATTTACTCACTCTGAGTTCTCAAAAAGGGTTTCTTCACCCCGGGAAGTTAATTAAATACCATTTGGAGGCATTTAATGTTCGAGCAAAAACGGCTGATTTTCGACAAAAGAGATAACACCCCCCCATTACGTCATGCTTCAGAAATGTTGAAAATGGTCCGTTTTCAAATGTTTTATTTTTGAACATCAGTTCACATTTGTAGGTGGATCATCAGTGTTAGAGCTAAAATTAGCATGTTTAAAGTGATTTTCATGCTTCCAGGGGCTCGGGAAGTGAATTAAATACTATTTGGAGGCATTTAATGTTCAATCAAAAACAGCTGATTTTTGACAAAAGAGATAACACCCCCCCATTACGTCATGCTTCAGAAATGTGGAAAATGGTCCGTTTTCAAATGTTTTATTTTTGAACGTCAGTTCACATTTGTAGGTGGATCATCAGTGTTAGAGCTAAAATTAGCATGTTTAAAGTGATTTTCATGCTTCCAGGGGCCCTAAACACAAGATTTATGGAATGGTTAAAAGTGCATGAAAATGGCCAATTTACTCACTCTGAGTTCTCAAAAAGGGTTTCTTCACCCCGGGAAGTTAATTAAATACCATTTGCAGGCATTTAATGTTCGAGCAAAAACGGCTGATTTTCGACAAAAGAGATAACACCCCCCCATTACGTCATGCTTCAGAAATGTGGAAAATGGTCCGTTTTCAAATGTTTTATTTTTGAACGTCAGTTCACATTTGTAGGTGGATCATCAGTGTTAGAGCTAAAATTAGCATGTTTAAAGTGATTTTCATGCTTCCAGGGGCTCGGGAAGTGAATTAAATACTATTTGGAGGCATTTAATGTTCAAGCAAAAACAGCTGATTTTTGACAAAAGAGATAACACCCCCCCATTACGTCATGCTTCAGAAATGTGGAAAATGGTCCGTTTTCAAATGTTTTATTTTTGAACGTCAGTTCACATTTGTAGGTGGATCATCAGTGTTAGAGCTAAAATTAGCATGTTTAAAGTGATTTTCATGCTTCCAGGGGCCCTAAACACAGGATTTATGGAATGGTTAAAAGTGCATGAAAATGGCCAATTTACTCACTCTGAGTTCTCAAAAAGGGTTTCTTCACCCCGGGAAGTTAATCAAATACCATTTGAAGGCATTTAATGTTCGAGCAAAAACGGCTGATTTTCGACAAAAGAGATAACACCCCCCCATTACGTCATGCTTCAGAAATGTGGAAAATGGTCCGTTTTCAAATGTTTTATTTTTGAACATCAGTTCACATTTGTAGGTGGATCATCAGTGTTAGAGCTAAAATTAGCATGTTTAAATTGATTATCATGCTTCCAGGGGCTCGGGAAGTGAATTAAATACAATTTGGAGGCATTTAATGTTCAATCAAAAACAGCTGATTTTTGACAAAAGAGATAACACCCCCCATTACGTCATGCTTCAGAAATGTGGAAAATGGTCCGTTTTCAAATGTTTTATTTTTTAACGTCAGTTCACATTTGTAGGTGGATCATCAGTGTTGAGCTAAAATTAGTATGTTTAAAGTGATTTTCATGCTTCCAGGGGCCCTAAACACAAGATTTATGGAATGGTTAAAAGTGCATGAAAATGGCCAATTTACTCACTCTGAGTTCTCAAAAAGGGTTTCTTCACCCCGGGAAGTTAATTAAATACCATTTGGAGGCATTTAATGTTCGAGCAAAAACTGCTGATTTTCGACAAAAGAGATAACACCCCCCCATTACGTCATGCTTCAGAAATGTGGAAAATGGTCCGTTTTCAAATGTTTTATTTTTGAACGTCAGTTCACATTTGTAGGTGGATCATCAGTGTTAGAGCTAAAATTAGCATGTTTAAAGTGATTTTCATGCTTCCAGGGGCCCTAAACAAAAGATTTATGGAATGGTTAAAAGTGCATGAAAATGGCCAATTTACTCACTCTGAGTTCTCAAAAAGTGTTTCTTCACCCCGGGAAGTTAGATAAATACCATTTGGAGGCATTTAATGTTCAAGCAGAAACGGCTGATTTTCGACAAAAGAGATAACACCCCCCCATTAAGTCATGCTTCAGAAATGTGGAAAATGGTCCGTTTTCAAATGTTTTATTTTGGAACGTCAGTTCACATTTGTAGGTGGATCATCAGTGTTAGAGCTAAAATTAGCATGTTTATAGTGATGTTCATGCTTCCAGGGGCTCGGGAAGTGAATTAAATACTATTTGGAGGCATTTAACGTTCAATCAAAAACAGCTGATTTTTGACAAAAGAGATATCACCCCCCCATTACGTCATGCTTCAGAAATGTGGAAAATAGTCCGTTTTAAAATGTTTTATTTTTGAATGTCAGTTCACATTTGTAGGTGGATCATCAGTGTTGGAGCTAAAATTAGCATGTTTAAAGTGATTTTCATGCTTCCAGGGGCCCTAAACACAAGATTTATGGAATGGTTAAAAGTGCATGAAAATGGCCAATTTACTCACTCTGAGTTCTCAAAAAGGGTTTCTTCACCCCGGGAAGTTAATTAAATACCATTTGGAGGCATTTAATGTTCGAGCAAAAACGGCTGATTTTCGACAAAAGAGATAACACCCCCCCATTACGTCATGCTTCAGAAATGTGGAAAATGGTCCGTTTTCAAATGTTTTATTTTTGAACGTCAGTTCACATTTGTAGGTGGATCATCAGTGTTAGAGCTAAAATTAGCATGTTTAAAGTGATTTTCATGCTTCCAGGGGCCCTAAACACAAGATTTATGGAATGGTTAAAAGTGCATGAAAATGGCCAATTTACTCACTCTGAGTTCTCAAAAGGGTTTCTTCACCCCGGGAAGTTAATTAAATACCATTTGGAGGCATTTAATGTTCGAGCAAAAACTGCTGATTTTCGACAAAAGAGATAACACCCCCCCATTACGTCATGCTTCAGAAATGTGGAAAATGGTCCGTTTTCAAATGTTTTATTTTTGAACATCAGTTCACATTTGTAGGTGGATCATCAGTGTTAGAGCTAAAATTAGCATGTTTAAAGTGATTTTCATGCTTCCAGGGGCTCGGGAAGTGAATTAAATACTATTTGGAGGCATTTAATGTTCAATCAAAAACAGCTGATTTTTGACAAAAGAGATAACACCCCCCATTACGTCATGCTTCAGAAATGTGGAAAATGGTCTGTTTTCAAATGTTTTTTTTTTGAACGTCAGTTCACATTTGTAGGTGGATCATCAGTGTTAGAGCTAAAATTAGCATGTTTAAAGTGATTTTCATGCTTCCAGGGGCCCTAAACACAAGATTTATGGAATGGTTAAAAGTGCATGAAAATGGCCAATTTACTCACTCTGAGTTCTCAAAAAGGGTTTCTTCACCCCGGGAAGTTAATTAAATACCATTTGGAGGCATTTAATGTTCGAGCAAAAACGGCTGATTTTCGACAAAAGAGATAACACCCCCCCATTACGTCATGCTTCAGAAATGTGGAAAATGGTCCGTTTTCAAATGTTTTATTTTTGAACGTCAGTTCACATTTGTAGGTGGATCATCAGTGTTAGAGCTAAAATTAGCATGTTTAAAGTGATTTTCATGCTTCCAGGGGCTCGGGAAGTAAATTAAATACTATTTGGAGGCATTTAATGTTCAAGCAAAAACAGCTGATTTTTGACAAAAGAGATAACACCCCCCCCCATTACGTCATGCTTCAGAAATGTGGAAAATGGTCCGTTTTCAAATGTTTTATTTTTGAACGTCAGTTCACATTTGTAGGTGGATCATCAGTGTTAGGGCTAAAATTAGCATGTTTAAAGTGATTTTCATGCTTCCAGGGGCCCTAAACACAAGATTTATGGAATGGTTAAAAGTGCATGAAAATGGCCAATTTACTCACTCTGAGTTCTCAAAAAGGGTTTCTTCACCCCGGGAAGTTAATTAAATACCATTTGGAGGCATTTAATGTTCGAGCAAAAACGGCTGATTTTCGACAAAAGAGATAACACCCCCCCATTACGTCATGCTTCAGAAATGTGGAAAATGGTCCGTTTTCAAATGTTTTATTTTTGAACGTCAGTTCACATTTGTAGGTGGATCATCAGTGTTAGAGCTAAAATTAGCATGTTTAAAGTGATTTTCATGCTTCCAGGGGCTCGGGAAGTGAATTAAATACTATTTGGAGGCATTTAATGTTCAATCAAAAACAGCTGATTTTTGACAAAAGAGATAACACCCCCCCATTACGTCATGCTTCAGAAATGTGGAAAATGGTCCGTTTTCAAATGTTTTATTTTTGAACGTCTGTTCACATTTGTAGGTGGATCATCAGTGTTAGAGCTAAAATTAGCATGTTTAAAGTGATTTTCATGCTTCCAGGGGCCCTAAACACAAGATTTATGGAATGGTTAAAAGTGCATGAAAATGGCCAATTTACTCACTCTGAGTTCTCAAAAAGTGTTTCTTCACCCCGGGAAGTTAATTAAATACCATTTGGAGGCATTTAATGTTCGAGCAGAAACGGCTGATTTTCGACAAAAGAGATAACACCCCCCCCATTAAGTCATGCTTCAGAAATGTGGAAAATGGTCCGTTTTCAAATGTTTTATTTTGGAACGTCAGTTCACATTTGTAGGTGGATCATCAGTGTTAGAGCTAAAATTAGCATGTTTATAGTGATGTTCATGCTTCCAGGGGCTCGGGAAGTGAATTAAATACTATTTGGAGGCATTTAATGTTCAATCAAAAACAGCTGATTTTTGACAAAAGAGATAACACCCCCCAATTACGTCATGCTTCAGAAATGTGGAAAATGGTCCGTTTTAAAATGTTTTATTTTTGAATGTCAGTTCACATTTGTAGGTGGATCATCAGTGTTAGAGCTAAAATTAGCATGTTTAAAGTGATTTTCATGCTTCCAGGGGCTCGGGAAGTGAATTAAATACTATTTGGAGGCATTTAATGTTCAATCAAAAACAGCTGATTTTTGACAAAAGAGATAACACCCCCCAATTACGTCATGCTTCAGAAATGTGGAAAATGGTCCATTTTAAAATGTTTTATTTTTGAATGTCAGTTCACATTTGTAGGTGGATCATCAGTGTTGGAGCTAAAATTAGCATGTTTAAAGTGATTTTCATGCTTCCAGGGGCCCTAAACACAAGATTTATGGAATGGTTAAAAGTGCATGAAAATGGCCAATTTACTCACTCTGAGTTCTCAAAAAGGGTTTCTTCACCCCGGGAAGTTAATTAAATACCATTTGGAGGCATTTAATGTTCGAGCAAAAACGGCTGATTTTCGACAAAAGAGATAACACCCCCCCATTACGTCATGCTTCAGAAATGTGGAAAATGGTCCGTTTTCAAATGTTTTATTTTTGAACGTCAGTTCACATTTGTAGGTGGATCATCAGTGTTAGAGCTAAAATTAGCATGTTTAAAGTGATTTTCATGCTTCCAGGGGCTCGGGAAGTGAATTAAATACTATTTGGAGGCATTTAATGTTCAAGCAAAAACAGCTGATTTTTGACAAAAGAGATAACACCCCCCCATTACGTCATGCTTCAGAAATGTGGAAAATGGTCAGTTTTCAAATGTTTTATTTTTGAATGTCAGTTCACATTTGTAGGTGGATCATCAGTGTTAGAGCTAAAATTAGCATGTTTAAAGTGATTTTCATGCTTCCAGGGGCCCTAAACACAAGATTTATGGAATGGTTGAAAGTGCATGAAAATGGCCAATTTACTCACTCTGAGTTCTCAAAAAGGGTTTCTTCACCCCGGGAAGTTAATTAAATACCATTTGGAGGCATTTAATGTTCGAGCAAAAACGGCTGATTTTCGACAAAAGAGATAACACCCCCCCATTACGTCATGCTTCAGAAATGTTGAAAATGGTCCGTTTTCAAATGTTTTATTTTTGAACATCAGTTCACATTTGTAGGTGGATCATCAGTGTTAGAGCTAAAATTAGCATGTTTAAAGTGATTTTCATGCTTCCAGGGGCTCGGGAAGTGAATTAAATACTATTTGGAGGCATTTAATGTTCAATCAAAAACAGCTGATTTTTGACAAAAGAGATAACACCCCCCCATTACGTCATGCTTCAGAAATGTGGAAAATGGTCCGTTTTCAAATGTTTTATTTTTGAACGTCAGTTCACATTTGTAGGTGGATCATCAGTGTTAGAGCTAAAATTAGCATGTTTAAAGTGATTTTCATGCTTCCAGGGGCCCTAAACACAAGATTTATGGAATGGTTAAAAGTGCATGAAAATGGCCAATTTACTCACTCTGAGTTCTCAAAAAGGGTTTCTTCACCCCGGGAAGTTAATTAAATACCATTTGCAGGCATTTAATGTTCGAGCAAAAACGGCTGATTTTCGACAAAAGAGATAACACCCCCCCATTACGTCATGCTTCAGAAATGTGGAAAATGGTCCGTTTTCAAATGTTTTATTTTTGAACGTCAGTTCACATTTGTAGGTGGATCATCAGTGTTAGAGCTAAAATTAGCATGTTTAAAGTGATTTTCATGCTTCCAGGGGCTCGGGAAGTGAATTAAATACTATTTGGAGGCATTTAATGTTCAAGCAAAAACAGCTGATTTTTGACAAAAGAGATAACACCCCCCCATTACGTCATGCTTCAGAAATGTGGAAAATGGTCCGTTTTCAAATGTTTTATTTTTGAACGTCAGTTCACATTTGTAGGTGGATCATCAGTGTTAGAGCTAAAATTAGCATGTTTAAAGTGATTTTCATGCTTCCAGGGGCCCTAAACACAGGATTTATGGAATGGTTAAAAGTGCATGAAAATGGCCAATTTACTCACTCTGAGTTCTCAAAAAGGGTTTCTTCACCCCGGGAAGTTAATCAAATACCATTTGAAGGCATTTAATGTTCGAGCAAAAACGGCTGATTTTCGACAAAAGAGATAACACCCCCCCATTACGTCATGCTTCAGAAATGTGGAAAATGGTCCGTTTTCAAATGTTTTATTTTTGAACATCAGTTCACATTTGTAGGTGGATCATCAGTGTTAGAGCTAAAATTAGCATGTTTAAAGTGATTATCATGCTTCCAGGGGCTCGGGAAGTGAATTAAATACTATTTGGAGGCATTTAATGTTCAATCAAAAACAGCTGATTTTTGACAAAAGAGATAACACCCCCCATTACGTCATGCTTCAGAAATGTGGAAAATGGTCCGTTTTCAAATGTTTTATTTTTTAACGTCAGTTCACATTTGTAGGTGGATCATCAGTGTTGAGCTAAAATTAGTATGTTTAAAGTGATTTTCATGCTTCCAGGGGCCCTAAACACAAGATTTATGGAATGGTTAAAAGTGCATGAAAATGGCCAATTTACTCACTCTGAGTTCTCAAAAAGGGTTTCTTCACCCCGGGAAGTTAATTAAATACCATTTGGAGGCATTTAATGTTCGAGCAAAAACGGCTGATTTTCGACAAAAGAGATAACACCCCCCCATTACGTCATGCTTCAGAAATGTGGAAAATGGTCCGTTTTCAAATGTTTTATTTTTGATCGTCAGTTCACATTTGTAGGTGGATCATCAGTGTTAGAGCTAAAATTAGCATGTTTAAAGTGATTTTCATGCTTCCAGGGGCCCTAAACACAAGATTTATGGAATGGTTAAAAGTGCATGAAAATGGCCAATTTACTCACTCTGAGTTCTCAAAAAGGGTTTCTTCACCCCGGGAAGTTAATTAAATACCATTTGGAGGCATTTAATGTTCGAGCAAAAACGGCTGATTTTCGACAAAAGAGATAACACCCCCCCATTACGTCATGCTTCAGAAATGTGGAAAATGGTCCGTTTTCAAATGTTTTATTTTTGAACGTCAGTTCACATTTGTAGGTGGATCATCAGTGTTAGAGCTAAAATTAGCATGTTTAAAGTGATTTTCATGCTTCCAGGGGCTCGGGAAGTGAATTAAATACTATTTGGAGGCATTTAATGTTCAATCAAAAACAGGTGATTTTTGACAAAAGAGATAACACCCCCCCATTACGTCATGCTTCAGAAATGTGGAAAATGGTCCGTTTTCAAATGTTTTATTTTTGAACGTCAGTTCACATTTGTAGGTGGATCATCAGTGTTAGAGCTAAAATTAGCATGTTTAAAGTGATTTTCATGCTTCCAGGGGCCCTAAACACAAGATTTATGGAATGGTTAAAAGTGCATGAAAATGGCCAATTTACTCACTCTGAGTTCTCAAAAAGGGTTTCTTCACCCCGGGAAGTTAATCAAATACCATTTGGAGGCATTTAATGTTCGAGCAAAAACTGCTGATTTTCGACAAAAGAGATAACACCCCCCATTACGTCATGCTTCAGAAATGTGGAAAATGATCCGTTTTCAAATGTTTTATTTTTGAACGTCAGTTCACATTTGTAGGTGGATCATCAGTGTTAGAGCTAAAATTAGCATGTTTAAAGTGATTTTCATGCTTCCAGGGGCTCGGGAAGTGAATTAAATACTATTTGGAGGCATTTAATGTTCAAGCAAAAACAGCTGATTTTTGACAAAAGAGATAACACCCCCCCATTACGTCATGCTTCAGAAATGTGGAAAATGGTCAGTTTTCAAATGTTTTATTTTTGAATGTCAGTTCACATTTGTAGGTGGATCATCAGTGTTAGAGCTAAAATTAGCATGTTTAAAGTGATTTTCATGCTTCCAGGGGCCCTAAACACAAGATTTATGGAATGGTTGAAAGTGCATGAAAATGGCCAATTTACTCACTCTGAGTTCTCAAAAAGGGTTTCTTCACCCCGGGAAGTTAATTAAATACCATTTGGAGGCATTTAATGTTCGAGCAAAAACAGCTGATTTTTGACAAAAGAGATAACACCGCCCCATTACGTCATGCTTCAGAAATGTGGAAAATGGTCCGTTTTCAAATGTTTTATTTTTGAACGTCAGTTCACATTTGTAGGTGGATCATCAGTGTTAGAGCTAAAATTAGCATGTTTAAAGTGATTTTCATGCTTCCAGGGGCCCTAAACACAGGATTTATGGAATGGTTAAAAGTGCATGAAAATGGCCAATTTACTCACTCTGAGTTCTCAAAAAGGGTTTCTTCACCCCGGGAAGTTAATCAAATACCATTTGAAGGCATTTAATGTTCGAGCAAAAACGGCTGATTTTCGACAAAAGAGATAACACCCCCCCATTACGTCATGCTTCAGAAATGTGGAAAATGGTCCGTTTTCAAATGTTTTATTTTTGAACATCAGTTCACATTTGTAGGTGGATCATCAGTGTTAGAGCTAAAATTAGCATGTTTAAAGTGATTATCATGCTTCCAGGGGCTCGGGAAGTGAATTAAATACTATTTGGAGGCATTTAATGTTCAATCAAAAACAGCTGATTTTTGACAAAAGAGATAACACCCCCCATTACGTCATGCTTCAGAAATGTGGAAAATGGTCCGTTTTCAAATGTTTTATTTTTGAACGTCAGTTCACATTTGTAGGTGGATCATCAGTGTTAGAGCTAAAATTAGCATGTTTAAAGTGATTTTCATGCTTCCAGGGGCCCTAAACACAAGATTTATGGAATGGTTAAAAGTGCATGAAAATGGCCAATTTACTCACTCTGAGTTCTCAAAAAGGGTTTCTTCACCCCGGGAAGTTAATTAAATACCATTTGGAGGCATTTAATGTTCGAGCAAAAACGGCTGATTTTCGACAAAAGAGATAACACCCCCCCATTACGTCATGCTTCAGAAATGTGGAAAATGGTCCGTTTTCAAATGTTTTATTTTTGAACGTCAGTTCACATTTGTAGGTGGATCATCAGTGTTAGAGCTAAAATTAGCATGTTTAAAGTGATTTTCATGCTTCCAGGGGCTCGGGAAGTGAATTAAATACTATTTGGAGGCATTTAATGTTCAATCAAAAACAGGTGATTTTTGACAAAAGAGATAACACCCCCCCATTACGTCATGCTTCAGAAATGTGGAAAATGGTCCGTTTTCAAATGTTTTATTTTTGAACGTCAGTTCACATTTGTAGGTGGATCATCAGTGTTAGAGCTAAAATTAGCATGTTTAAAGTGATTTTCATGCTTCCAGGGGCCCTAAACACAAGATTTATGGAATGGTTAAAAGTGCATGAAAATGGCCAATTTACTCACTCTGAGTTCTCAAAAAGGGTTTCTTCACCCCGGGAAGTTAATCAAATACCATTTGGAGGCATTTAATGTTCGAGCAAAAACTGCTGATTTTCGACAAAAGAGATAACACCCCCCATTACGTCATGCTTCAGAAATGTGGAAAATGATCCGTTTTCAAATGTTTTATTTTTGAACGTCAGTTCACATTTGTAGGTGGATCATCAGTGTTAGAGCTAAAATTAGCATGTTTAAAGTGATTTTCATGCTTCCAGGGGCTCGGGAAGTGAATTAAATACTATTTGGAGGCATTTAATGTTCAAGCAAAAACAGCTGATTTTTGACAAAAGAGATAACACCCCCCCATTACGTCATGCTTCAGAAATGTGGAAAATGGTCAGTTTTCAAATGTTTTATTTTTGAATGTCAGTTCACATTTGTAGGTGGATCATCAGTGTTAGAGCTAAAATTAGCATGTTTAAAGTGATTTTCATGCTTCCAGGGGCCCTAAACACAAGATTTATGGAATGGTTGAAAGTGCATGAAAATGGCCAATTTACTCACTCTGAGTTCTCAAAAAGGGTTTCTTCACCCCGGGAAGTTAATTAAATACCATTTGGAGGCATTTAATGTTCGAGCAAAAACAGCTGATTTTTGACAAAAGAGATAACACCCCCCCATTACGTCATGCTTCAGAAATGTGGAAAATGGTCCGTTTTCAAATGTTTTATTTTTGAACGTCAGTTCACATTTGTAGGTGGATCATCAGTGTTAGAGCTAAAATTAGCATGTTTAAAGTGATTTTCATGCTTCCAGGGGCCCTAAACACAGGATTTATGGAATGGTTAAAAGTGCATGAAAATGGCCAATTTACTCACTCTGAGTTCTCAAAAAGGGTTTCTTCACCCCGGGAAGTTAATCAAATACCATTTGAAGGCATTTAATGTTCGAGCAAAAACGGCTGATTTTCGACAAAAGAGATAACACCCCCCCATTACGTCATGCTTCAGAAATGTGGAAAATGGTCCGTTTTCAAATGTTTTATTTTTGAACATCAGTTCACATTTGTAGGTGGATCATCAGTGTTAGAGCTAAAATTAGCATGTTTAAAGTGATTATCATGCTTCCAGGGGCTCGGGAAGTGAATTAAATACTATTTGGAGGCATTTAATGTTCAATCAAAAACAGCTGATTTTTGACAAAAGAGATAACACCCCCCATTACGTCATGCTTCAGAAATGTGGAAAATGGTCCGTTTTCAAATGTTTTATTTTTTAACGTCAGTTCACATTTGTAGGTGGATCATCAGTGTTGAGCTAAAATTAGTATGTTCAAAGTGATTTTCATGCTTCCAGGGGCCCTAAACACAAGATTTATGGAATGGTTAAAAGTGCATGAAAATGGCCAATTTACTCACTCTGAGTTCTCAAAAAGGGTTTCTTCACCCCGGGAAGTTAATTAAATACCATTTGGAGGCATTTAATGTTCGAGCAAAAACGGCTGATTTTCGACAAAAGAGATAACACCCCCCCATTACGTCATGCTTCAGAAATGTGGAAAATGGTCCGTTTTCAAATGTTTTATTTTTGATCGTCAGTTCACATTTGTAGGTGGATCATCAGTGTTAGAGCTAAAATTAGCATGTTTAAAGTGATTTTCATGCTTCCAGGGGCCCTAAACACAAGATTTATGGAATGGTTAAAAGTGCATGAAAATGGCCAATTTACTCACTCTGAGTTCTCAAAAAGGGTTTCTTCACCCCGGGAAGTTAATTAAATACCATTTGGAGGCATTTAATGTTCGAGCAAAAACGGCTGATTTTCGACAAAAGAGATAACACCCCCCCATTACGTCATGCTTCAGAAATGTGGAAAATGGTCCGTTTTCAAATGTTTTATTTTTGAACGTCAGTTCACATTTGTAGGTGGATCATCAGTGTTAGAGCTAAAATTAGCATGTTTAAAGTGATTTTCATGCTTCCAGGGGCTCGGGAAGTGAATTAAATACTATTTGGAGGCATTTAATGTTCAATCAAAAACAGCTGATTTTTGACAAAAGAGATAACACCCCCCCATTACGTCATGCTTCAGAAATGTGGAAAATGGTCCGTTTTCAAATGTTTTATTTTTGAACGTCAGTTCACATTTGTAGGTGGATCATCAGTGTTAGAGCTAAAATTAGCATGTTTAAAGTGATTTTCATGCTTCCAGGGGCCCTAAACACAAGATTTATGGAATGGTTAAAAGTGCATGAAAATGGCCAATTTACTCACTCTGAGTTCTCAAAAAGGGTTTCTTCACCCCGGGAAGTTAATCAAATACCATTTGGAGGCATTTAATGTTCGAGCAAAAACTGCTGATTTTCGACAAAAGAGATAACACCCCCCATTACGTCATGCTTCAGAAATGTGGAAAATGATCCGTTTTCAAATGTTTTATTTTTGAACGTCAGTTCACATTTGTAGGTGGATCATCAGTGTTAGAGCTAAAATTAGCATGTTTAAAGTGATTTTCATGCTTCCAGGGGCTCGGGAAGTGAATTAAATACTATTTGGAGGCATTTAATGTTCAAGCAAAAACAGCTGATTTTTGACAAAAGAGATAACACCCCCCCATTACGTCATGCTTCAGAAATGTGGAAAATGGTCAGTTTTCAAATGTTTTATTTTTGAATGTCAGTTCACATTTGTAGGTGGATCATCAGTGTTAGAGCTAAAATTAGCATGTTTAAAGTGATTTTCATGCTTCCAGGGGCCCTAAACACAAGATTTATGGAATGGTTGAAAGTGCATGAAAATGGCCAATTTACTCACTCTGAGTTCTCAAAAAGGGTTTCTTCACCCCGGGAAGTTAATTAAATACCATTTGGAGGCATTTAATGTTCGAGCAAAAACGGCTGATTTTCGACAAAAGAGATAACACCCCCCCATTACGTCATGCTTCAGAAATGTTGAAAATGGTCCGTTTTCAAATGTTTTATTTTTGAACATCAGTTCACATTTGTAGGTGGATCATCAGTGTTAGAGCTAAAATTAGCATGTTTAAAGTGATTTTCATGCTTCCAGGGGCTCGGGAAGTGAATTAAATACTATTTGGAGGCATTTAATGTTCAATCAAAAACAGCTGATTTTTGACAAAAGAGATAACACCCCCCCATTACGTCATGCTTCAGAAATGTGGAAAATGGTCCGTTTTCAAATGTTTTATTTTTGAACGTCAGTTCACATTTGTAGGTGGACCATCAGTGTTAGAGCTAAAATTAGCATGTTTAAAGTGATTTTCATGCTTCCAGGGGCCCTAAACACAAGATTTATGGAATGGTTAAAAGTGCATGAAAATGGCCAATTTACTCACTCTGAGTTCTCAAAAAGGGTTTCTTCACCCCGGGAAGTTAATTAAATACCATTTGGAGGCATTTAATGTTCGAGCAAAAACGGCTGATTTTCGACAAAAGAGATAACACCCCCCCATTACGTCATGCTTCAGAAATGTGGAAAATGGTCCGTTTTCAAATGTTTTATTTTTGAACATCAGTTCACATTTGTAGGTGGATCATCAGTGTTAGAGCTAAAATTAGCATGTTTAAAGTGATTTTCATGCTTCCAGGGGCTCGGGAAGTGAATTAAATACTATTTGGAGGCATTTAATGTTCAATCAAAAACAGCTGATTTTTGACAAAAGAGATAACACCCCCCCATTACGTCATGCTTCAGAAATGTGGAAAATGGTCCGTTTTCAAATGTTTTATTTTTGAACGTCAGTTCACATTTGTAGGTGGATCATCAGTGTTAGAGCTAAAATTAGCATGTTTAAAGTGATTTTCATGCTTCCAGGGGCCCTAAACACAAGATTTATGGAATGGTTAAAAGTGCATGAAAATGGCCAATTTACTCACTCTGAGTTCTCAAAAAGGGTTTCTTCACCCCGGGAAGTTAATTAAATACCATTTGGAGGCATTTAATGTTCGAGCAAAAACGGCTGATTTTCGACAAAAGAGATAACACCCCCCCATTACGTCATGCTTCAGAAATGTGGAAAATGGTCCGTTTTCAAATGTTTTATTTTTGAACGTCAGTTCACATTTGTAGGTGGATCATCAGTGTTAGAGCTAAAATTAGCATGTTTAAAGTGATGTTCATGCTTCCAGGGGCTCGGGAAGTGAATTAAATACTATTTGGAGGCATTTAATGTTCAAGCAAAAACAGCTGATTTTTGACAAAAGAGATAACACCCCCCCATTACGTCATGCTTCAGAAATGTGGAAAATGGTCCGTTTTCAAATGTTTTATTTTTGAACGTCAGTTCACATTTGTAGGTGGATCATCAGTGTTAGAGCTAAAATTAGCATGTTTAAAGTGATTTTCATGCTTCCAGGTGCTCGGGAAGTGAATTAAATACTATTTGGAGGCATTTAATGTTCAATCAAAAACAGCTGATTTTTGACAAAAGAGATAACACCCCCCCCCCATTACGTCATGCTTCAGAAATGTGGAAAATGGTCCGTTTTCAAATGTTTTATTTTTGAACGTCAGTTCACATTTGTAGGTGGATCATCAGTGTTAGAGCTAAAATTAGCATGTTTAAAGTGATTTTCATGCTTCCAGGGGCCCTAAACACAAGATTTATGGAATGGTTAAAAGTGCATGAAAATGGCCAATTTACTCACTCTGAGTTCTCAAAAAGGGTTTCTTCACCCCGGGAAGTTAATTAAATACCATTTGGAGGCATTTAATGTTCGAGCAAAAACGGCTGATTTTCGACAAAAGAGATAACACCCCCCCATTACGTCATGCTTCAGAAATGTGGAAAATGGTCCGTTTTCAAATGTTTTATTTTTGAACGTCAGTTCACATTTGTAGGTGGATCATCAGTGTTAGAGCTAAAATTAGCATGTTTAAAGTGATTTTCATGCTTCCAGGGGCCCTAAACAAAAGATTTATGGAATGGTTAAAAGTGCATGAAAATGGCCAATTTACTCACTCTGAGTTCTCAAAAAGTGTTTCTTCACCCCGGGAAGTTAATTAAATACCATTTGGAGGCATTTAATGTTCAAGCAGAAACGGCTGATTTTCGACAAAAGAGATAACACCCCCCCATTAAGTCATGCTTCAGAAATGTGGAAAATGGTCCGTTTTCAAATGTTTTATTTTGGAACGTCAGTTCACATTTGTAGGTGGATCATCAGTGTTAGAGCTAAAATTAGCATGTTTATAGTGATGTTCATGCTTCCAGGGGCTCGGGAAGTGAATTAAATACTATTTGGAGGCATTTAACGTTCAATCAAAAACAGCTGATTTTTGACAAAAGAGATAACACCCCCCCATTACGTCATGCTTCAGAAATGTGGAAAATGGTCCGTTTTAAAATGTTTTATTTTTGAATGTCAGTTCACATTTGTAGGTGGATCATCAGTGTTGGAGCTAAAATTAGCATGTTTAAAGTGATTTTCATGCTTCCAGGGGCCCTAAACACAAGATTTATGGAATGGTTAAAAGTGCATGAAAATGGCCAATTTACTCACTCTGAGTTCTCAAAAAGTGTTTCTTCACCCCGGGAAGTTAATTAAATACCATTTGGAGGCATTTAATGTTCAAGCAGAAACGGCTGATTTTCGACAAAAGAGATAACACCCCCCCATTAAGTCATGCTTCAGAAATGTGGAAAATGGTCCGTTTTCAAATGTTTTATTTTGGAACGTCAGTTCACATTTGTAGGTGGATCATCAGTGTTAGAGCTAAAATTAGCATGTTTATAGTGATGTTCATGCTTCCAGGGGCTCGGGAAGTGAATTAAATACTATTTGGAGGCATTTAACGTTCAATCAAAAACAGCTGATTTTTGACAAAAGAGATAACACCCCCCCATTACGTCATGCTTCAGAAATGTGGAAAATGGTCCGTTTTAAAATGTTTTATTTTTGAATGTCAGTTCACATTTGTAGGTGGATCATCAGTGTTGGAGCTAAAATTAGCATGTTTAAAGTGATTTTCATGCTTCCAGGGGCCCTAAACACAAGATTTATGGAATGGTTAAAAGTGCATGAAAATGGCCAATTTACTCACTCTGAGTTCTCAAAAAGGGTTTCTTCACCCCGGGAAGTTAATTAAATACCATTTGGAGGCATTTAATGTTCGAGCAAAAACGGCTGATTTTCGACAAAAGAGATAACACCCCCCCATTACGTCATGCTTCAGAAATGTGGAAAATGGTCCGTTTTCAAATGTTTTATTTTTGAACGTCAGTTCACATTTGTAGGTGGATCATCAGTGTTAGAGCTAAAATTAGCATGTTTAAAGTGATTTTCATGCTTCCAGGGGCTCGGGAAGTGAATTAAATACTATTTGGAGGCATTTAATGTTCAAGCAAAAACAGCTGATTTTTGACAAAAGAGATAACACCCCCCCATTACGTCATGCTTCAGAAATGTGGAAAATGGTCCGTTTTCAAATGTTTTATTTTTGAACGTCAGTTCACATTTGTAGGTGGATCATCAGTGTTAGAGCTAAAATTAGCATGTTTAAAGTGATTTTCATGATTCTAGGGCCCTAAACACAGGATTTATGGAATGGTTAAAAGTGCATGAAAATGGCCAATTTACTCACTCTGAGTTCTCAAAAAGGGTTTCTTCACCCCGGGAAGTTAATTAAATACCATTTGAAGGCATTTAATGTTCGAGCAAAAACGGCTGATTTTCGACAAAAGAGATAACACCCCCCCATTACGTCATGCTTCAGAAATGTGGAAAATGGTCCGTTTTCAAATGTTTTATTTTTGAACATCAGTTCACATTTGTAGGTGGATCATCAGTGTTAGAGCTAAAATTAGCATGTTTAAAGTGATTATCATGCTTCCAGGGGCTCGGGAAGTGAATTAAATACTATTTGGAGGCATTTAATGTTCAATCAAAAACAGCTGATTTTTGACAAAAGAGATAACACCCCCCATTACGTCATGCTTCAGAAATGTGGAAAATGGTCCGTTTTCAAATGTTTTATTTTTTAACGTCAGTTCACATTTGTAGGTGGATCATCAGTGTTAGAGCTAAAATTAGTATGTTTAAAGTGATTTTCATGCTTCCAGGGGCCCTAAACACAAGATTTATGGAATGGTTAAAAGTGCATGAAAATGGCCAATTTACTCACTCTGAGTTCTCAAAAAGGGTTTCTTCACCCCGGGAAGTTAATTAAATACCATTTGGAGGCATTTAATGTTCGAGCAAAAACGGCTGATTTTCGACAAAAGAGATAACACCCCCCCATTACGTCATGCTTCAGAAATGTGGAAAATGGTCCGTTTTCAAATGTTTTATTTTTGATCGTCAGTTCACATTTGTAGGTGGATCATCAGTGTTAGAGCTAAAATTAGCATGTTTAAAGTGATTTTCATGCTTCCAGGGGCTCGGGAAGTGAATTAAATACTATTTGGAGGCATTTAATGTTCAATCAAAAACAGCTGATTTTTGACAAAAGAGATAACACCCCCCCATAACGTCATGCTTCAGAAATGTGGAAAATGGTCCGTTTTCAAATGTTTTATTTTTGAACGTCAGTTCACATTTGTAGGTGGATCATCAGTGTTAGAGCTAAAATTAGCATGTTTAAAGTGATTTTCATGCTTCCAGGGGCTCGGGAAGTGAATTAAATACTATTTGGAGGCATTTAATGTTCAATCAAAAACAGCTGATTTTTGACAAAAGAGATAACACCCCCCTATTACGTCATGCTTCAGAAATGTGGAAAATGGTCCGTTTTCAAATGTTTTATTTTTGAACGTCAGTTCACATTTGTAGGTGGATCATCAGTGTTAGAGCTAAAATTAGCATGTTTAAAGTGATTTTCATGCTTCCAGGGGCCCTAAACACAAGATTTATGGAATGGTTAAAAGTGCATGAAAATGGCCAATTTACTCACTCTGAGTTCTCAAAAAGGGTTTCTTCACCCCGGGAAGTTAATTAAATACCATTTGGAGGCATTTAATGTTCGAGCAAAAACGGCTGATTTTCGACAAAAGAGATAACACCCCCCCATTACATCATGCTTCAGAAATGTGGAAAATGGTCCGTTTTCAAATGTTTTATTTTTGAACGTCAGTTCACATTTGTAGGTGGATCATCAGTGTTAGAGCTAAAATTAGCATGTTTAAAGTGATTTTCATGCTTCCAGGGGCTCGGGAAGTGAAGTAAATACTATTTGGAGGCATTAAATGTTCAATCAAAAACAGCTGATTTTTGACAAAAGAGATAACACCCCCCCATTACGTCATGCTTCAGAAATGTGGAAAATGGTCCGTTTTCAAATGTTTTATTTTTGAACGTCAGTTCACATTTGTAGGTGGACCATCAGTGTTAGAGCTAAAATTAGCATGTTTAAAGTGATTTTCATGCTTCCAGGGGCCCTAAACACAAGATTTATGGAATGGTTAAAAGTGCATGAAAATGGCCAATTTACTCACTCTGAGTTCTCAAAAAGGGTTTCTTCACCCCGGGAAGTTAATTAAATACCATTTGGAGGCATTTAATGTTCGAGCAAAAACGGCTGATTTTCGACAAAAGAGATAACACCCCCCCATTACGTCATGCTTCAGAAATGTGGAAAATGGTCCGTTTTCAAATGTTTTATTTTTGAACATCAGTTCACATTTGTAGGTGGATCATCAGTGTTAGAGCTAAAATTAGCATGTTTAAAGTGATTTTCATGCTTCCAGGGGCTCGGGAAGTGAATTAAATACTATTTGGAGGCATTTAATGTTCAATCAAAAACAGCTGATTTTTGACAAAAGAGATAACACCCCCCCATTACGTCATGCTTCAGAAATGTGGAAAATGGTCCGTTTTCAAATGTTTTATTTTTGAACGTCAGTTCACATTTGTAGGTGGATCATCAGTGTTAGAGCTAAAATTAGCATGTTTAAAGTGATTTTCATGCTTCCAGGGGCCCTAAACACAAGATTTATGGAATGGTTAAAAGTGCATGAAAATGGCCAATTTACTCACTCTGAGTTCTCAAAAAGGGTTTCTTCACCCCGGGAAGTTAATTAAATACCATTTGGAGGCATTTAATGTTCGAGCAAAAACGGCTGATTTTCGACAAAAGAGATAACACCCCCCCATTACGTCATGCTTCAGAAATGTGGAAAATGGTCCGTTTTCAAATGTTTTATTTTTGAACGTCAGTTCACATTTGTAGGTGGATCATCAGTGTTAGAGCTAAAATTAGCATGTTTAAAGTGATTTTCATGCTTCCAGGGGCTCGGGAAGTTAATTAAATACTATTTGGAGGCATTTAATGTTCAATCAAAAACAGCTGATTTTTGACAAAAGAGATAACACCCCCCCATTACGTCATGCTTCAGAAATGTGGAAAATGGTCCGTTTTCAAATGTTTTATTTTTGAACGTCAGTTCACATTTGTAGGTGGATCATCAGTGTTAGAGCTAAAATTAGCATGTTTAAAGTGATTTTCATGCTTCCAGGGGCCCTAAACACAAGATTTATGGAATGGTTAAAAGTGCATGAAAATGGCCAATTTACTCACTCTGAGTTCTCAAAAAGGGTTTCTTCACCCCGGGAAGTTAATTAAATACCATTTGGAGGCATTTAATGTTCGAGCAAAAACGGCTGATTTTCGACAAAAGAGATAACACCCCCCCATTACGTCATGCTTCAGAAATGTGGAAAATGGTCCGTTTTCAAATGTTTTATTTTTGAACGTCAGTTCACATTTGTAGGTGGATCATCAGTGTTAGAGCTAAAATTAGCATGTTTAAAGTGATGTTCATGCTTCCAGGGGCTCGGGAAGTGAATTAAATACTATTTGGAGGCATTTAATGTTCAAGCAAAAACAGCTGATTTTTGACAAAAGAGATAACACCCCCCCATTACGTCATGCTTCAGAAATGTGGAAAATGGTCCGTTTTCAAATGTTTTATTTTTGAACGTCAGTTCACATTTGTAGGTGGATCATCAGTGTTAGAGCTAAAATTAGCATGTTTAAAGTGATTTTCATGCTTCCAGGTGCTCGGGAAGTGAATTAAATACTATTTGGAGGCATTTAATGTTCAATCAAAAACAGCTGATTTTTGACAAAAGAGATAACACCCCCCCCCCATTACGTCATGCTTCAGAAATGTGGAAAATGGTCCGTTTTCAAATGTTTTATTTTTGAACGTCAGTTCACATTTGTAGGTGGATCATCAGTGTTAGAGCTAAAATTAGCATGTTTAAAGTGATTTTCATGCTTCCAGGGGCCCTAAACACAAGATTTATGGAATGGTTAAAAGTGCATGAAAATGGCCAATTTACTCACTCTGAGTTCTCAAAAAGGGTTTCTTCACCCCGGGAAGTTAATTAAATACCATTTGGAGGCATTTAATGTTCGAGCAAAAACGGCTGATTTTCGACAAAAGAGATAACACCCCCCCATTACGTCATGCTTCAGAAATGTGGAAAATGGTCCGTTTTCAAATGTTTTATTTTTGAACGTCAGTTCACATTTGTAGGTGGATCATCAGTGTTAGAGCTAAAATTAGCATGTTTAAAGTGATTTTCATGCTTCCAGGGGCCCTAAACAAAAGATTTATGGAATGGTTAAAAGTGCATGAAAATGGCCAATTTACTCACTCTGAGTTCTCAAAAAGTGTTTCTTCACCCCGGGAAGTTAATTAAATACCATTTGGAGGCATTTAATGTTCAAGCAGAAACGGCTGATTTTCGACAAAAGAGATAACACCCCCCCATTAAGTCATGCTTCAGAAATGTGGAAAATGGTCCGTTTTCAAATGTTTTATTTTGGAACGTCAGTTCACATTTGTAGGTGGATCATCAGTGTTAGAGCTAAAATTAGCATGTTTATAGTGATGTTCATGCTTCCAGGGGCTCGGGAAGTGAATTAAATACTATTTGGAGGCATTTAACGTTCAATCAAAAACAGCTGATTTTTGACAAAAGAGATAACACCCCCCCATTACGTCATGCTTCAGAAATGTGGAAAATGGTCCGTTTTAAAATGTTTTATTTTTGAATGTCAGTTCACATTTGTAGGTGGATCATCAGTGTTGGAGCTAAAATTAGCATGTTTAAAGTGATTTTCATGCTTCCAGGGGCCCTAAACACAAGATTTATGGAATGGTTAAAAGTGCATGAAAATGGCCAATTTACTCACTCTGAGTTCTCAAAAAGGGTTTCTTCACCCCGGGAAGTTAATTAAATACCATTTGGAGGCATTTAATGTTCGAGCAAAAACGGCTGATTTTCGACAAAAGAGATAACACCCCCCCATTACGTCATGCTTCAGAAATGTGGAAAATGGTCCGTTTTCAAATGTTTTATTTTTGAACGTCAGTTCACATTTGTAGGTGGATCATCAGTGTTAGAGCTAAAATTAGCATGTTTAAAGTGATTTTCATGCTTCCAGGGGCTCGGGAAGTGAATTAAATACTATTTGGAGGCATTTAATGTTCAAGCAAAAACAGCTGATTTTTGACAAAAGAGATAACACCCCCCCATTACGTCATGCTTCAGAAATGTGGAAAATGGTCCGTTTTCAAATGTTTTATTTTTGAACGTCAGTTCACATTTGTAGGTGGATCATCAGTGTTAGAGCTAAAATTAGCATGTTTAAAGTGATTTTCATGATTCTAGGGCCCTAAACACAGGATTTATGGAATGGTTAAAAGTGCATGAAAATGGCCAATTTACTCACTCTGAGTTCTCAAAAAGGGTTTCTTCACCCCGGGAAGTTAATTAAATACCATTTGAAGGCATTTAATGTTCGAGCAAAAACGGCTGATTTTCGACAAAAGAGATAACACCCCCCCATTACGTCATGCTTCAGAAATGTGGAAAATGGTCCGTTTTCAAATGTTTTATTTTTGAACATCAGTTCACATTTGTAGGTGGATCATCAGTGTTAGAGCTAAAATTAGCATGTTTAAAGTGATTATCATGCTTCCAGGGGCTCGGGAAGTGAATTAAATACTATTTGGAGGCATTTAATGTTCAATCAAAAACAGCTGATTTTTGACAAAAGAGATAACACCCCCCATTACGTCATGCTTCAGAAATGTGGAAAATGGTCCGTTTTCAAATGTTTTATTTTTTAACGTCAGTTCACATTTGTAGGTGGATCATCAGTGTTAGAGCTAAAATTAGTATGTTTAAAGTGATTTTCATGCTTCCAGGGGCCCTAAACACAAGATTTATGGAATGGTTAAAAGTGCATGAAAATGGCCAATTTACTCACTCTGAGTTCTCAAAAAGGGTTTCTTCACCCCGGGAAGTTAATTAAATACCATTTGGAGGCATTTAATGTTCGAGCAAAAACGGCTGATTTTCGACAAAAGAGATAACACCCCCCCATTACGTCATGCTTCAGAAATGTGGAAAATGGTCCGTTTTCAAATGTTTTATTTTTGATCGTCAGTTCACATTTGTAGGTGGATCATCAGTGTTAGAGCTAAAATTAGCATGTTTAAAGTGATTTTCATGCTTCCAGGGGCTCGGGAAGTGAATTAAATACTATTTGGAGGCATTTAATGTTCAATCAAAAACAGCTGATTTTTGACAAAAGAGATAACACCCCCCCATAACGTCATGCTTCAGAAATGTGGAAAATGGTCCGTTTTCAAATGTTTTATTTTTGAACGTCAGTTCACATTTGTAGGTGGATCATCAGTGTTAGAGCTAAAATTAGCATGTTTAAAGTGATTTTCATGCTTCCAGGGGCTCGGGAAGTGAATTAAATACTATTTGGAGGCATTTAATGTTCAATCAAAAACAGCTGATTTTTGACAAAAGAGATAACACCCCCCTATTACGTCATGCTTCAGAAATGTGGAAAATGGTCCGTTTTCAAATGTTTTATTTTTGAACGTCAGTTCACATTTGTAGGTGGATCATCAGTGTTAGAGCTAAAATTAGCATGTTTAAAGTGATTTTCATGCTTCCAGGGGCCCTAAACACAAGATTTATGGAATGGTTAAAAGTGCATGAAAATGGCCAATTTACTCACTCTGAGTTCTCAAAAAGGGTTTCTTCACCCCGGGAAGTTAATTAAATACCATTTGGAGGCATTTAATGTTCGAGCAAAAACGGCTGATTTTCGACAAAAGAGATAACACCCCCCCATTACATCATGCTTCAGAAATGTGGAAAATGGTCCGTTTTCAAATGTTTTATTTTTGAACGTCAGTTCACATTTGTAGGTGGATCATCAGTGTTAGAGCTAAAATTAGCATGTTTAAAGTGATTTTCATGCTTCCAGGGGCTCGGGAAGTGAAGTAAATACTATTTGGAGGCATTAAATGTTCAATCAAAAACAGCTGATTTTTGACAAAAGAGATAACACCCCCCCATTACGTCATGCTTCAGAAATGTGGAAAATGGTCCGTTTTCAAATGTTTTATTTTTGAACGTCAGTTCACATTTGTAGGTGGACCATCAGTGTTAGAGCTAAAATTAGCATGTTTAAAGTGATTTTCATGCTTCCAGGGGCCCTAAACACAAGATTTATGGAATGGTTAAAAGTGCATGAAAATGGCCAATTTACTCACTCTGAGTTCTCAAAAAGGGTTTCTTCACCCCGGGAAGTTAATTAAATACCATTTGGAGGCATTTAATGTTCGAGCAAAAACGGCTGATTTTCGACAAAAGAGATAACACCCCCCCATTACGTCATGCTTCAGAAATGTGGAAAATGGTCCGTTTTCAAATGTTTTATTTTTGAACATCAGTTCACATTTGTAGGTGGATCATCAGTGTTAGAGCTAAAATTAGCATGTTTAAAGTGATTTTCATGCTTCCAGGGGCTCGGGAAGTGAATTAAATACTATTTGGAGGCATTTAATGTTCAATCAAAAACAGCTGATTTTTGACAAAAGAGATAACACCCCCCCATTACGTCATGCTTCAGAAATGTGGAAAATGGTCCGTTTTCAAATGTTTTATTTTTGAACGTCAGTTCACATTTGTAGGTGGATCATCAGTGTTAGAGCTAAAATTAGCATGTTTAAAGTGATTTTCATGCTTCCAGGGGCCCTAAACACAAGATTTATGGAATGGTTAAAAGTGCATGAAAATGGCCAATTTACTCACTCTGAGTTCTCAAAAAGGGTTTCTTCACCCCGGGAAGTTAATTAAATACCATTTGGAGGCATTTAATGTTCGAGCAAAAACGGCTGATTTTCGACAAAAGAGATAACACCCCCCCATTACGTCATGCTTCAGAAATGTGGAAAATGGTCCGTTTTCAAATGTTTTATTTTTGAACGTCAGTTCACATTTGTAGGTGGATCATCAGTGTTAGAGCTAAAATTAGCATGTTTAAAGTGATTTTCATGCTTCCAGGGGCTCGGGAAGTTAATTAAATACTATTTGGAGGCATTTAATGTTCAATCAAAAACAGCTGATTTTTGACAAAAGAGATAACACCCCCCCATTACGTCATGCTTCAGAAATGTGGAAAATGGTCCGTTTTCAAATGTTTTATTTTTGAACGTCAGTTCACATTTGTAGGTGGATCATCAGTGTTAGAGCTAAAATTAGCATGTTTAAAGTGATTTTCATGCTTCCAGGGGCCCTAAACACAAGATTTATGGAATGGTTAAAAGTGCATGAAAATGGCCAATTTACTCACTCTGAGTTCTCAAAAAGGGTTTCTTCACCCCGGGAAGTTAATTAAATACCATTTGGAGGCATTTAATGTTCGAGCAAAAACGGCTGATTTTCGACAAAAGAGATAACACCCCCCCATTACGTCATGCTTCAGAAATGTGGAAAATGGTCCGTTTTCAAATGTTTTATTTTTGAACGTCAGTTCACATTTGTAGGTGGATCATCAGTGTTAGAGCTAAAATTAGCATGTTTAAAGTGATGTTCATGCTTCCAGGGGCTCGGGAAGTGAATTAAATACTATTTGGAGGCATTTAATGTTCAAGCAAAAACAGCTGATTTTTGACAAAAGAGATAACACCCCCCCATTACGTCATGCTTCAGAAATGTGGAAAATGGTCCGTTTTCAAATGTTTTATTTTTGAACGTCAGTTCACATTTGTAGGTGGATCATCAGTGTTAGAGCTAAAATTAGCATGTTTAAAGTGATTTTCATGCTTCCAGGTGCTCGGGAAGTGAATTAAATACTATTTGGAGGCATTTAATGTTCAATCAAAAACAGCTGATTTTTGACAAAAGAGATAACACCCCCCCCCCATTACGTCATGCTTCAGAAATGTGGAAAATGGTCCGTTTTCAAATGTTTTATTTTTGAACGTCAGTTCACATTTGTAGGTGGATCATCAGTGTTAGAGCTAAAATTAGCATGTTTAAAGTGATTTTCATGCTTCCAGGGGCCCTAAACACAAGATTTATGGAATGGTTAAAAGTGCATGAAAATGGCCAATTTACTCACTCTGAGTTCTCAAAAAGGGTTTCTTCACCCCGGGAAGTTAATTAAATACCATTTGGAGGCATTTAATGTTCGAGCAAAAACGGCTGATTTTCGACAAAAGAGATAACACCCCCCCATTACGTCATGCTTCAGAAATGTGGAAAATGGTCCGTTTTCAAATGTTTTATTTTTGAACGTCAGTTCACATTTGTAGGTGGATCATCAGTGTTAGAGCTAAAATTAGCATGTTTAAAGTGATTTTCATGCTTCCAGGGGCCCTAAACAAAAGATTTATGGAATGGTTAAAAGTGCATGAAAATGGCCAATTTACTCACTCTGAGTTCTCAAAAAGTGTTTCTTCACCCCGGGAAGTTAATTAAATACCATTTGGAGGCATTTAATGTTCAAGCAGAAACGGCTGATTTTCGACAAAAGAGATAACACCCCCCCATTAAGTCATGCTTCAGAAATGTGGAAAATGGTCCGTTTTCAAATGTTTTATTTTGGAACGTCAGTTCACATTTGTAGGTGGATCATCAGTGTTAGAGCTAAAATTAGCATGTTTATAGTGATGTTCATGCTTCCAGGGGCTCGGGAAGTGAATTAAATACTATTTGGAGGCATTTAACGTTCAATCAAAAACAGCTGATTTTTGACAAAAGAGATAACACCCCCCCATTACGTCATGCTTCAGAAATGTGGAAAATGGTCCGTTTTAAAATGTTTTATTTTTGAATGTCAGTTCACATTTGTAGGTGGATCATCAGTGTTGGAGCTAAAATTAGCATGTTTAAAGTGATTTTCATGCTTCCAGGGGCCCTAAACACAAGATTTATGGAATGGTTAAAAGTGCATGAAAATGGCCAATTTACTCACTCTGAGTTCTCAAAAAGGGTTTCTTCACCCCGGGAAGTTAATTAAATACCATTTGGAGGCATTTAATGTTCGAGCAAAAACGGCTGATTTTCGACAAAAGAGATAACACCCCCCCATTACGTCATGCTTCAGAAATGTGGAAAATGGTCCGTTTTCAAATGTTTTATTTTTGAACGTCAGTTCACATTTGTAGGTGGATCATCAGTGTTAGAGCTAAAATTAGCATGTTTAAAGTGATTTTCATGCTTCCAGGGGCCCTAAACACAAGATTTATGGAATGGTTAAAAGTGCATGAAAATGGCCAATTTACTCACTCTGAGTTCTCAAAAGGGTTTCTTCACCCCGGGAAGTTAATTAAATACCATTTGGAGGCATTTAATGTTCGAGCAAAAACTGCTGATTTTCGACAAAAGAGAAAACCCCCCCCCTTTACGTCATGCTTCAGAAATGTGGAAAATGGTCCGTTTTCAAATGTTTTATTTTTGAACATCAGTTCACATTTGTAGGTGGATCATCAGTGTTAGAGCTAAAATTAGCATGTTTAAAGTGATTTTCATGCTTCCAGGGGCTCGGGAAGTGAATTAAATACTATTTGGAGGCATTTAATGTTCAATCAAAAACAGCTGATTTTTGACAAAAGAGATAACACCCCCCATTACGTCATGCTTCAGAAATGTGGAAAATGGTCTGTTTTCAAATGTTTTTTTTTTGAACGTCAGTTCACATTTGTAGGTGGATCATCAGTGTTAGAGCTAAAATTAGCATGTTTAAAGTGATTTTCATGCTTCCAGGGGCCCTAAACACAAGATTTATGGAATGGTTAAAAGTGCATGAAAATGGCCAATTTACTCACTCTGAGTTCTCAAAAAGGGTTTCTTCACCCCGGGAAGTTAATTAAATACCATTTGGAGGCATTTAATGTTCGAGCAAAAACGGCTGATTTTCGACAAAAGAGATAACACCCCCCCATTACGTCATGCTTCAGAAATGTGGAAAATGGTCCGTTTTCAAATGTTTTATTTTTGAACGTCAGTTCACATTTGTAGGTGGATCATCAGTGTTAGAGCTAAAATTAGCATGTTTAAAGTGATTTTCATGCTTCCAGGGGCTCGGGAAGTAAATTAAATACTATTTGGAGGCATTTAATGTTCAAGCAAAAACAGCTGATTTTTGACAAAAGAGATAACACCCCCCCCCATTACGTCATGCTTCAGAAATGTGGAAAATGGTCCGTTTTCAAATGTTTTATTTTTGAACGTCAGTTCACATTTGTAGGTGGATCATCAGTGTTAGGGCTAAAATTAGCATGTTTAAAGTGATTTTCATGCTTCCAGGGGCCCTAAACACAAGATTTATGGAATGGTTAAAAGTGCATGAAAATGGCCAATTTACTCACTCTGAGTTCTCAAAAAGGGTTTCTTCACCCTGGGAAGTTAATTAAATACCATTTGGAGGCATTTAATGTTCGAGCAAAAACGGCTGATTTTCGACAAAAGAGATAACACCCCCCCATTACGTCATGCTTCAGAAATGTGGAAAATGGTCCGTTTTCAAATGTTTTATTTTTGAACATCAGTTCACATTTGTAGGTGGATCATCAGTGTTAGAGCTAAAATTAGCATGTTTAAAGTGATTTTCATGCTTCCAGGGGCTCGGGAAGTGAATTAAATACTATTTGGAGGCATTTAATGTTCAATCAAAAACAGCTGATTTTTGACAAAAGAGATAACACCCCCCCATTACGTCATGCTTCAGAAATGTGGAAAATGGTCCGTTTTCAAATGTTTTATTTTTTAACCTCAGTTCACATTTGTAGGTGGATCATCAGTGTTAGAGCTAAAATTAGCATGTTTAAAGTGATTTTCATGCTTCCAGGGGCCCTAAACACAAGATTTATGGAATGGTTAAAAGTGCATGAAAATGGCCAATTTACTCACTCTGAGTTCTCAAAAAGGGTTTCTTCACCCCGGGAAGTTAATTAAATACCATTTGGAGGCATTTAATGTTCGAGCAAAAACGGCTGATTTTCGACAAAAGAGATAACACCCCCCCATTACGTCATGCTTCAGAAATGTGGAAAATGGTCCGTTTTCAAATGTTTTATTTTTGAACGTCAGTTCACATTTGTAGGTGGATCATCAGTGTTAGAGCTAAAATTAGCATGTTTAAAGTGATTTTCATGCTTCCAGGGGCCCTAAACACAAGATTTATGGAATGGTTAAAAGTGCATGAAAATGGCCAATTTACTCACTCTGAGTTCTCAAAAAGGGTTTCTTCACCCCGGGAAGTTAATTAAATACCATTTGGAGGCATTTAATGTTCGAGCAAAAACGGCTGATTTTCGACAAAAGAGATAACACCCCCCCATTACGTCATGCTTCAGAAATGTGGAAAATGGTCCGTTTTCAAATGTTTTATTTTTGAACGTCAGTTCACATTTGTAGGTGGATCATCAGTGTTAGAGCTAAAATTAGCATGTTTAAAGTGATTTTCATGCTTCCAGGGGCCCTAAACAAAAGATTTATGGAATGGTTAAAAGTGCATGAAAATGGCCAATTTACTCACTCTGAGTTCTCAAAAAGTGTTTCTTCACCCCGGGAAGTTAATTAAATACCATTTGGAGGCATTTAATGTTCAAGCAGAAACGGCTGATTTTCGACAAAAGAGATAACACCCCCCCATTAAGTCATGCTTCAGAAATGTGGAAAATGGTCCGTTTTCAAATGTTTTATTTTGGAACGTCAGTTCACATTTGTAGGTGGATCATCAGTGTTAGAGCTAAAATTAGCATGTTTATAGTGATGTTCATGCTTCCAGGGGCTCGGGAAGTGAATTAAATACTATTTGGAGGCATTTAACGTTCAATCAAAAACAGCTGATTTTTGACAAAAGAGATAACACCCCCCCATTACGTCATGCTTCAGAAATGTGGAAAATGGTCCGTTTTAAAATGTTTTATTTTTGAATGTCAGTTCACATTTGTAGGTGGATCATCAGTGTTGGAGCTAAAATTAGCATGTTTAAAGTGATTTTCATGCTTCCAGGGGCCCTAAACACAAGATTTATGGAATGGTTAAAAGTGCATGAAAATGGCCAATTTACTCACTCTGAGTTCTCAAAAAGGGTTTCTTCACCCCGGGAAGTTAATTAAATACCATTTGGAGGCATTTAATGTTCGAGCAAAAACGGCTGATTTTCGACAAAAGAGATAACACCCCCCCATTACGTCATGCTTCAGAAATGTGGAAAATGGTCCGTTTTCAAATGTTTTATTTTTGAACGTCAGTTCACATTTGTAGGTGGATCATCAGTGTTAGAGCTAAAATTAGCATGTTTAAAGTGATTTTCATGCTTCCAGGGGCCCTAAACACAAGATTTATGGAATGGTTAAAAGTGCATGAAAATGGCCAATTTACTCACTCTGAGTTCTCAAAAGGGTTTCTTCACCCCGGGAAGTTAATTAAATACCATTTGGAGGCATTTAATGTTCGAGCAAAAACTGCTGATTTTCGACAAAAGAGATAACACCCCCCCATTACGTCATGCTTCAGAAATGTGGAAAATGGTCCGTTTTCAAATGTTTTATTTTTGAACATCAGTTCACATTTGTAGGTGGATCATCAGTGTTAGAGCTAAAATTAGCATGTTTAAAGTGATTTTCATGCTTCCAGGGGCTCGGGAAGTGAATTAAATACTATTTGGAGGCATTTAATGTTCAATCAAAAACAGCTGATTTTTGACAAAAGAGATAACACCCCCCATTACGTCATGCTTCAGAAATGTGGAAAATGGTCTGTTTTCAAATGTTTTTTTTTTGAACGTCAGTTCACATTTGTAGGTGGATCATCAGTGTTAGAGCTAAAATTAGCATGTTTAAAGTGATTTTCATGCTTCCAGGGGCCCTAAACACAAGATTTATGGAATGGTTAAAAGTGCATGAAAATGGCCAATTTACTCACTCTGAGTTCTCAAAAAGGGTTTCTTCACCCCGGGAAGTTAATTAAATACCATTTGGAGGCATTTAATGTTCGAGCAAAAACGGCTGATTTTCGACAAAAGAGATAACACCCCCCCATTACGTCATGCTTCAGAAATGTGGAAAATGGTCCGTTTTCAAATGTTTTATTTTTGATCGTCAGTTCACATTTGTAGGTGGATCATCAGTGTTAGAGCTAAAATTAGCATGTTTAAAGTGATTTTCATGCTTCCAGGGGCCCTAAACACAAGATTTATGGAATGGTTAAAAGTGCATGAAAATGGCCAATTTACTCACTCTGAGTTCTCAAAAAGGGTTTCTTCACCCCGGGAAGTTAATTAAATACCATTTGGAGGCATTTAATGTTCGAGCAAAAACGGCTGATTTTCGACAAAAGAGATAACACCCCCCCATTACGTCATGCTTCAGAAATGTGGAAAATGGTCCGTTTTCAAATGTTTTATTTTTGAACGTCAGTTCACATTTGTAGGTGGATCATCAGTGTTAGAGCTAAAATTAGCATGTTTAAAGTGATTTTCATGCTTCCAGGGGCTCGGGAAGTGAATTAAATACTATTTGGAGGCATTTAATGTTCAATCAAAAACAGCTGATTTTTGACAAAAGAGATAACACCCCCCCATTACGTCATGCTTCAGAAATGTGGAAAATGGTCCGTTTTCAAATGTTTTATTTTTGAACGTCAGTTCACATTTGTAGGTGGATCATCAGTGTTAGAGCTAAAATTAGCATGTTTAAAGTGATTTTCATGCTTCCAGGGGCCCTAAACACAAGATTTATGGAATGGTTAAAAGTGCATGAAAATGGCCAATTTACTCACTCTGAGTTCTCAAAAAGGGTTTCTTCACCCCGGGAAGTTAATCAAATACCATTTGGAGGCATTTAATGTTCGAGCAAAAACTGCTGATTTTCGACAAAAGAGATAACACCCCCCATTACGTCATGCTTCAGAAATGTGGAAAATGATCCGTTTTCAAATGTTTTATTTTTGAACGTCAGTTCACATTTGTAGGTGGATCATCAGTGTTAGAGCTAAAATTAGCATGTTTAAAGTGATTTTCATGCTTCCAGGGGCTCGGGAAGTGAATTAAATACTATTTGGAGGCATTTAATGTTCAAGCAAAAACAGCTGATTTTTGACAAAAGAGATAACACCCCCCCATTACGTCATGCTTCAGAAATGTGGAAAATGGTCAGTTTTCAAATGTTTTATTTTTGAATGTCAGTTCACATTTGTAGGTGGATCATCAGTGTTAGAGCTAAAATTAGCATGTTTAAAGTGATTTTCATGCTTCCAGGGGCCCTAAACACAAGATTTATGGAATGGTTGAAAGTGCATGAAAATGGCCAATTTACTCACTCTGAGTTCTCAAAAAGGGTTTCTTCACCCCGGGAAGTTAATTAAATACCATTTGGAGGCATTTAATGTTCGAGCAAAAACGGCTGATTTTCGACAAAAGAGATAACACCCCCCCATTACGTCATGCTTCAGAAATGTTGAAAATGGTCCGTTTTCAAATGTTTTATTTTTGAACATCAGTTCACATTTGTAGGTGGATCATCAGTGTTAGAGCTAAAATTAGCATGTTTAAAGTGATTTTCATGCTTCCAGGGGCTCGGGAAGTGAATTAAATACTATTTGGAGGCATTTAATGTTCAATCAAAAACAGCTGATTTTTGACAAAAGAGATAACACCCCCCCATTACGTCATGCTTCAGAAATGTGGAAAATGGTCCGTTTTCAAATGTTTTATTTTTGAACGTCAGTTCACATTTGTAGGTGGATCATCAGTGTTAGAGCTAAAATTAGCATGTTTAAAGTGATTTTCATGCTTCCAGGGGCCCTAAACACAAGATTTATGGAATGGTTAAAAGTGCATGAAAATGGCCAATTTACTCACTCTGAGTTCTCAAAAAGGGTTTCTTCACCCCGGGAAGTTAATTAAATACCATTTGCAGGCATTTAATGTTCGAGCAAAAACGGCTGATTTTCGACAAAAGAGATAACACCCCCCCATTACGTCATGCTTCAGAAATGTGGAAAATGGTCCGTTTTCAAATGTTTTATTTTTGAACGTCAGTTCACATTTGTAGGTGGATCATCAGTGTTAGAGCTAAAATTAGCATGTTTAAAGTGATTTTCATGCTTCCAGGGGCTCGGGAAGTGAATTAAATACTATTTGGAGGCATTTAATGTTCAAGCAAAAACAGCTGATTTTTGACAAAAGAGATAACACCCCCCCATTACGTCATGCTTCAGAAATGTGGAAAATGGTCCGTTTTCAAATGTTTTATTTTTGAACGTCAGTTCACATTTGTAGGTGGATCATCAGTGTTAGAGCTAAAATTAGCATGTTTAAAGTGATTTTCATGATTCCAGGGGCCCTAAACACAGGATTTATGGAATGGTTAAAAGTGCATGAAAATGGCCAATTTACTCACTCTGAGTTCTCAAAAAGGGTTTCTTCACCCCGGGAAGTTAATTAAATACCATTTGAAGGCATTTAATGTTCGAGCAAAAACGGCTGATTTTCGACAAAAGAGATAACACCCCCCCATTACGTCATGCTTCAGAAATGTGGAAAATGGTCCGTTTTCAAATGTTTTATTTTTGAACATCAGTTCACATTTGTAGGTGGATCATCAGTGTTAGAGCTAAAATTAGCATGTTTAAAGTGATTATCATGCTTCCAGGGGCTCGGGAAGTGAATTAAATACTATTTGGAGGCATTTAATGTTCAATCAAAAACAGCTGATTTTTGACAAAAGAGATAACACCCCCCATTACGTCATGCTTCAGAAATGTGGAAAATGGTCCGTTTTCAAATGTTTTATTTTTTAACGTCAGTTCACATTTGTAGGTGGATCATCAGTGTTAGAGCTAAAATTAGTATGTTTAAAGTGATTTTCATGCTTCCAGGGGCCCTAAACACAAGATTTATGGAATGGTTAAAAGTGCATGAAAATGGCCAATTTACTCACTCTGAGTTCTCAAAAAGGGTTTCTTCACCCCGGGAAGTTAATTAAATACCATTTGGAGGCATTTAATGTTCGAGCAAAAACGGCTGATTTTCGACAAAAGAGATAACACCCCCCCATTACGTCATGCTTCAGAAATGTGGAAAATGGTCCGTTTTCAAATGTTTTATTTTTGATCGTCAGTTCACATTTGTAGGTGGATCATCAGTGTTAGAGCTAAAATTAGCATGTTTAAAGTGATTTTCATGCTTCCAGGGGCTCGGGAAGTGAATTAAATACTATTTGGAGGCATTTAATGTTCAATCAAAAACAGCTGATTTTTGACAAAAGAGATAACACCCCCCCATAACGTCATGCTTCAGAAATGTGGAAAATGGTCCGTTTTCAAATGTTTTATTTTTGAACGTCAGTTCACATTTGTAGGTGGATCATCAGTGTTAGAGCTAAAATTAGCATGTTTAAAGTGATTTTCATGCTTCCAGGGGCTCGGGAAGTGAATTAAATACTATTTGGAGGCATTTAATGTTCAATCAAAAACAGCTGATTTTTGACAAAAGAGATAACACCCCCCTATTACGTCATGCTTCAGAAATGTGGAAAATGGTCCGTTTTCAAATGTTTTATTTTTGAACGTCAGTTCACATTTGTAGGTGGATCATCAGTGTTAGAGCTAAAATTAGCATGTTTAAAGTGATTTTCATGCTTCCAGGGGCCCTAAACACAAGATTTATGGAATGGTTAAAAGTGCATGAAAATGGCCAATTTACTCACTCTGAGTTCTCAAAAAGGGTTTCTTCACCCCGGGAAGTTAATTAAATACCATTTGGAGGCATTTAATGTTCGAGCAAAAACGGCTGATTTTCGACAAAAGAGATAACACCCCCCCATTACATCATGCTTCAGAAATGTGGAAAATGGTCCGTTTTCAAATGTTTTATTTTTGAACGTCAGTTCACATTTGTAGGTGGATCATCAGTGTTAGAGCTAAAATTAGCATGTTTAAAGTGATTTTCATGCTTCCAGGGGCTCGGGAAGTGAAGTAAATACTATTTGGAGGCATTAAATGTTCAATCAAAAACAGCTGATTTTTGACAAAAGAGATAACACCCCCCCATTACGTCATGCTTCAGAAATGTGGAAAATGGTCCGTTTTCAAATGTTTTATTTTTGAACGTCAGTTCACATTTGTAGGTGGACCATCAGTGTTAGAGCTAAAATTAGCATGTTTAAAGTGATTTTCATGCTTCCAGGGGCCCTAAACACAAGATTTATGGAATGGTTAAAAGTGCATGAAAATGGCCAATTTACTCACTCTGAGTTCTCAAAAAGGGTTTCTTCACCCCGGGAAGTTAATTAAATACCATTTGGAGGCATTTAATGTTCGAGCAAAAACGGCTGATTTTCGACAAAAGAGATAACACCCCCCCATTACGTCATGCTTCAGAAATGTGGAAAATGGTCCGTTTTCAAATGTTTTATTTTTGAACATCAGTTCACATTTGTAGGTGGATCATCAGTGTTAGAGCTAAAATTAGCATGTTTAAAGTGATTTTCATGCTTCCAGGGGCTCGGGAAGTGAATTAAATACTATTTGGAGGCATTTAATGTTCAATCAAAAACAGCTGATTTTTGACAAAAGAGATAACACCCCCCCATTACGTCATGCTTCAGAAATGTGGAAAATGGTCCGTTTTCAAATGTTTTATTTTTGAACGTCAGTTCACATTTGTAGGTGGATCATCAGTGTTAGAGCTAAAATTAGCATGTTTAAAGTGATTTTCATGCTTCCAGGGGCCCTAAACACAAGATTTATGGAATGGTTAAAAGTGCATGAAAATGGCCAATTTACTCACTCTGAGTTCTCAAAAAGGGTTTCTTCACCCCGGGAAGTTAATTAAATACCATTTGGAGGCATTTAATGTTCGAGCAAAAACGGCTGATTTTCGACAAAAGAGATAACACCCCCCCATTACGTCATGCTTCAGAAATGTGGAAAATGGTCCGTTTTCAAATGTTTTATTTTTGAACGTCAGTTCACATTTGTAGGTGGATCATCAGTGTTAGAGCTAAAATTAGCATGTTTAAAGTGATTTTCATGCTTCCAGGGGCTCGGGAAGTTAATTAAATACTATTTGGAGGCATTTAATGTTCAATCAAAAACAGCTGATTTTTGACAAAAGAGATAACACCCCCCCATTACGTCATGCTTCAGAAATGTGGAAAATGGTCCGTTTTCAAATGTTTTATTTTTGAACGTCAGTTCACATTTGTAGGTGGATCATCAGTGTTAGAGCTAAAATTAGCATGTTTAAAGTGATTTTCATGCTTCCAGGGGCCCTAAACACAAGATTTATGGAATGGTTAAAAGTGCATGAAAATGGCCAATTTACTCACTCTGAGTTCTCAAAAAGGGTTTCTTCACCCCGGGAAGTTAATTAAATACCATTTGGAGGCATTTAATGTTCGAGCAAAAACGGCTGATTTTCGACAAAAGAGATAACACCCCCCCATTACGTCATGCTTCAGAAATGTGGAAAATGGTCCGTTTTCAAATGTTTTATTTTTGAACGTCAGTTCACATTTGTAGGTGGATCATCAGTGTTAGAGCTAAAATTAGCATGTTTAAAGTGATGTTCATGCTTCCAGGGGCTCGGGAAGTGAATTAAATACTATTTGGAGGCATTTAATGTTCAAGCAAAAACAGCTGATTTTTGACAAAAGAGATAACACCCCCCCATTACGTCATGCTTCAGAAATGTGGAAAATGGTCCGTTTTCAAATGTTTTATTTTTGAACGTCAGTTCACATTTGTAGGTGGATCATCAGTGTTAGAGCTAAAATTAGCATGTTTAAAGTGATTTTCATGCTTCCAGGTGCTCGGGAAGTGAATTAAATACTATTTGGAGGCATTTAATGTTCAATCAAAAACAGCTGATTTTTGACAAAAGAGATAACACCCCCCCCCCATTACGTCATGCTTCAGAAATGTGGAAAATGGTCCGTTTTCAAATGTTTTATTTTTGAACGTCAGTTCACATTTGTAGGTGGATCATCAGTGTTAGAGCTAAAATTAGCATGTTTAAAGTGATTTTCATGCTTCCAGGGGCCCTAAACACAAGATTTATGGAATGGTTAAAAGTGCATGAAAATGGCCAATTTACTCACTCTGAGTTCTCAAAAAGGGTTTCTTCACCCCGGGAAGTTAATTAAATACCATTTGGAGGCATTTAATGTTCGAGCAAAAACGGCTGATTTTCGACAAAAGAGATAACACCCCCCCATTACGTCATGCTTCAGAAATGTGGAAAATGGTCCGTTTTCAAATGTTTTATTTTTGAACGTCAGTTCACATTTGTAGGTGGATCATCAGTGTTAGAGCTAAAATTAGCATGTTTAAAGTGATTTTCATGCTTCCAGGGGCCCTAAACAAAAGATTTATGGAATGGTTAAAAGTGCATGAAAATGGCCAATTTACTCACTCTGAGTTCTCAAAAAGTGTTTCTTCACCCCGGGAAGTTAATTAAATACCATTTGGAGGCATTTAATGTTCAAGCAGAAACGGCTGATTTTCGACAAAAGAGATAACACCCCCCCATTAAGTCATGCTTCAGAAATGTGGAAAATGGTCCGTTTTCAAATGTTTTATTTTGGAACGTCAGTTCACATTTGTAGGTGGATCATCAGTGTTAGAGCTAAAATTAGCATGTTTATAGTGATGTTCATGCTTCCAGGGGCTCGGGAAGTGAATTAAATACTATTTGGAGGCATTTAACGTTCAATCAAAAACAGCTGATTTTTGACAAAAGAGATAACACCCCCCCATTACGTCATGCTTCAGAAATGTGGAAAATGGTCCGTTTTAAAATGTTTTATTTTTGAATGTCAGTTCACATTTGTAGGTGGATCATCAGTGTTGGAGCTAAAATTAGCATGTTTAAAGTGATTTTCATGCTTCCAGGGGCCCTAAACACAAGATTTATGGAATGGTTAAAAGTGCATGAAAATGGCCAATTTACTCACTCTGAGTTCTCAAAAAGGGTTTCTTCACCCCGGGAAGTTAATTAAATACCATTTGGAGGCATTTAATGTTCGAGCAAAAACGGCTGATTTTCGACAAAAGAGATAACACCCCCCCATTACGTCATGCTTCAGAAATGTGGAAAATGGTCCGTTTTCAAATGTTTTATTTTTGAACGTCAGTTCACATTTGTAGGTGGATCATCAGTGTTAGAGCTAAAATTAGCATGTTTAAAGTGATTTTCATGCTTCCAGGGGCCCTAAACACAAGATTTATGGAATGGTTAAAAGTGCATGAAAATGGCCAATTTACTCACTCTGAGTTCTCAAAAGGGTTTCTTCACCCCGGGAAGTTAATTAAATACCATTTGGAGGCATTTAATGTTCGAGCAAAAACTGCTGATTTTCGACAAAAGAGATAACACCCCCCCATTACGTCATGCTTCAGAAATGTGGAAAATGGTCCGTTTTCAAATGTTTTATTTTTGAACATCAGTTCACATTTGTAGGTGGATCATCAGTGTTAGAGCTAAAATTAGCATGTTTAAAGTGATTTTCATGCTTCCAGGGGCTCGGGAAGTGAATTAAATACTATTTGGAGGCATTTAATGTTCAATCAAAAACAGCTGATTTTTGACAAAAGAGATAACACCCCCCATTACGTCATGCTTCAGAAATGTGGAAAATGGTCTGTTTTCAAATGTTTTTTTTTTGAACGTCAGTTCACATTTGTAGGTGGATCATCAGTGTTAGAGCTAAAATTAGCATGTTTAAAGTGATTTTCATGCTTCCAGGGGCCCTAAACACAAGATTTATGGAATGGTTAAAAGTGCATGAAAATGGCCAATTTACTCACTCTGAGTTCTCAAAAAGGGTTTCTTCACCCCGGGAAGTTAATTAAATACCATTTGGAGGCATTTAATGTTCGAGCAAAAACGGCTGATTTTCGACAAAAGAGATAACACCCCCCCATTACGTCATGCTTCAGAAATGTGGAAAATGGTCCGTTTTCAAATGTTTTATTTTTGAACGTCAGTTCACATTTGTAGGTGGATCATCAGTGTTAGAGCTAAAATTAGCATGTTTAAAGTGATTTTCATGCTTCCAGGGGCTCGGGAAGTAAATTAAATACTATTTGGAGGCATTTAATGTTCAAGCAAAAACAGCTGATTTTTGACAAAAGAGATAACACCCCCCCCCATTACGTCATGCTTCAGAAATGTGGAAAATGGTCCGTTTTCAAATGTTTTATTTTTGAACGTCAGTTCACATTTGTAGGTGGATCATCAGTGTTAGGGCTAAAATTAGCATGTTTAAAGTGATTTTCATGCTTCCAGGGGCCCTAAACACAGGATTTATGGAATGGTTAAAAGTGCATGAAAATGGCCAATTTACTCACTCTGAGTTCTCAAAAAGGGTTTCTTCACCCTGGGAAGTTAATTAAATACCATTTGGAGGCATTTAATGTTCGAGCAAAAACGGCTGATTTTCGACAAAAGAGATAACACCCCCCCATTACGTCATGCTTCAGAAATGTGGAAAATGGTCCGTTTTCAAATGTTTTATTTTTGAACATCAGTTCACATTTGTAGGTGGATCATCAGTGTTAGAGCTAAAATTAGCATGTTTAAAGTGATTTTCATGCTTCCAGGGGCTCGGGAAGTGAATTAAATACTATTTGGAGGCATTTAATGTTCAATCAAAAACAGCTGATTTTTGACAAAAGAGCTAACACCCCCCCATTACGTCATGCTTCAGAAATGTGGAAAATGGTCCGTTTTCAAATGTTTTATTTTTTAACCTCAGTTCACATTTGTAGGTGGATCATCAGTGTTAGAGCTAAAATTAGCATGTTTAAAGTGATTTTCATGCTTCCAGGGGCCCTAAACACAAGATTTATGGAATGGTTAAAAGTGCATGAAAATGGCCAATTTACTCACTCTGAGTTCTCAAAAAGGGTTTCTTCACCCCGGGAAGTTAATTAAATACCATTTGGAGGCATTTAATGTTCGAGCAAAAACGGCTGATTTTCGACAAAAGAGATAACACCCCCCCATTACGTCATGCTTCAGAAATGTGGAAAATGGTCCGTTTTCAAATGTTTTATTTTTGAACGTCAGTTCACATTTGTAGGTGGATCATCAGTGTTAGAGCTAAAATTAGCATGTTTAAAGTGATTTTCATGCTTCCAGGGGCTCGGGAAGTGAATTAAATACTATTTGGAGGCATTTAATGTTCAATCAAAAACAGCTGATTTTTGACAAAAGAGATAACACCCCCCCATTACGTCATGCTTCAGAAATGTGGAAAATGGTCCGTTTTCAAATGTTTTATTTTTGAACGTCAGTTCACATTTGTAGGTGGATCATCAGTGTTAGAGCTAAAATTAGCATGTTTAAAGTGATTTTCATGCTTCCAGGGGCCCTAAACACAAGATTTATGGAATGGTTAAAAGTGCATGAAAATGGCCAATTTACTCACTCTGAGTTCTCAAAAAGTGTTTCTTCACCCCGGGAAGTTAATTAAATACCATTTGGAGGCATTTAATGTTCGAGCAGAAACGGCTGATTTTCGACAAAAGAGATAACACCCCCCCCATTAAGTCATGCTTCAGAAATGTGGAAAATGGTCCGTTTTCAAATGTTTTATTTTGGAACGTCAGTTCACATTTGTAGGTGGATCATCAGTGTTAGAGCTAAAATTAGCATGTTTATAGTGATGTTCATGCTTCCAGGGGCTCGGGAAGTGAATTAAATACTATTTGGAGGCATTTAATGTTCAATCAAAAACAGCTGATTTTTGACAAAAGAGATAACACCTCCCAATTACGTCATGCTTCAGAAATGTGGAAAATGGTCCGTTTTAAAATGTTTTATTTTTGAATGTCAGTTCACATTTGTAGGTGGATCATCAGTGTTAGAGCTAAAATTAGCATGTTTAAAGTGATTTTCATGCTTCCAGGGGCTCGGGAAGTGAATTAAATACTATTTGGAGGCATTTAATGTTCAATCAAAAACAGCTGATTTTTGACAAAAGAGATAACACCCCCCAATTACGTCATGCTTCAGAAATGTGGAAAATGGTCCATTTTAAAATGTTTTATTTTTGAATGTCAGTTCACATTTGTAGGTGGATCATCAGTGTTGGAGCTAAAATTAGCATGTTTAAAGTGATTTTGATGCTTCCAGGGGCCCTAAACACAAGATTTATGGAATGGTTAAAAGTGCATGAAAATGGCCAATTTACTCACTCTGAGTTCTCAAAAAGGGTTTCTTCACCCCGGGAAGTTAATTAAATACCATTTGGAGGCATTTAATGTTCGAGCAAAAACGGCTGATTTTCGACAAAAGAGATAACACCCCCCCATTACGTCATGCTTCAGAAATGTGGAAAATGGTCCGTTTTCAAATGTTTTATTTTTGAACGTCAGTTCACATTTGTAGGTGGATCATCAGTGTTAGAGCTAAAATTAGCATGTTTAAAGTGATTTTCATGCTTCCAGGGGCTCGGGAAGTGAATTAAATACTATTTGGAGGCATTTAATGTTCAAGCAAAAACAGCTGATTTTTGACAAAAGAGATAACACCCCCCCATTACGTCATGCTTCAGAAATGTGGAAAATGGTCAGTTTTCAAATGTTTTATTTTTGAATGTCAGTTCACATTTGTAGGTGGATCATCAGTGTTAGAGCTAAAATTAGCATGTTTAAAGTGATTTTCATGCTTCCAGGGGCCCTAAACACAAGATTTATGGAATGGTTGAAAGTGCATGAAAATGGCCAATTTACTCACTCTGAGTTCTCAAAAAGGGTTTCTTCACCCCGGGAAGTTAATTAAATACCATTTGGAGGCATTTAATGTTCGAGCAAAAACGGCTGATTTTCGACAAAAGAGATAACACCCCCCCATTACGTCATGCTTCAGAAATGTTGAAAATGGTCCGTTTTCAAATGTTTTATTTTTGAACATCAGTTCACATTTGTAGGTGGATCATCAGTGTTAGAGCTAAAATTAGCATGTTTAAAGTGATTTTCATGCTTCCAGGGGCTCGGGAAGTGAATTAAATACTATTTGGAGGCATTTAATGTTCAATCAAAAACAGCTGATTTTTGACAAAAGAGATAACACCCCCCCATTACGTCATGCTTCAGAAATGTGGAAAATGGTCCGTTTTCAAATGTTTTATTTTTGAACGTCAGTTCACATTTGTAGGTGGATCATCAGTGTTAGAGCTAAAATTAGCATGTTTAAAGTGATTTTCATGCTTCCAGGGGCCCTAAACACAAGATTTATGGAATGGTTAAAAGTGCATGAAAATGGCCAATTTACTCACTCTGAGTTCTCAAAAAGGGTTTCTTCACCCCGGGAAGTTAATTAAATACCATTTGCAGGCATTTAATGTTCGAGCAAAAACGGCTGATTTTCGACAAAAGAGATAACACCCCCCCATTACGTCATGCTTCAGAAATGTGGAAAATGGTCCGTTTTCAAATGTTTTATTTTTGAACGTCAGTTCACATTTGTAGGTGGATCATCAGTGTTAGAGCTAAAATTAGCATGTTTAAAGTGATTTTCATGCTTCCAGGGGCTCGGGAAGTGAATTAAATACTATTTGGAGGCATTTAATGTTCAAGCAAAAACAGCTGATTTTTGACAAAAGAGATAACACCCCCCCATTACGTCATGCTTCAGAAATGTGGAAAATGGTCCGTTTTCAAATGTTTTATTTTTGAACGTCAGTTCACATTTGTAGGTGGATCATCAGTGTTAGAGCTAAAATTAGCATGTTTAAAGTGATTTTCATGCTTCCAGGGGCCCTAAACACAGGATTTATGGAATGGTTAAAAGTGCATGAAAATGGCCAATTTACTCACTCTGAGTTCTCAAAAAGGGTTTCTTCACCCCGGGAAGTTAATCAAATACCATTTGAAGGCATTTAATGTTCGAGCAAAAACGGCTGATTTTCGACAAAAGAGATAACACCCCCCCATTACGTCATGCTTCAGAAATGTGGAAAATGGTCCGTTTTCAAATGTTTTATTTTTGAACATCAGTTCACATTTGTAGGTGGATCATCAGTGTTAGAGCTAAAATTAGCATGTTTAAAGTGATTATCATGCTTCCAGGGGCTCGGGAAGTGAATTAAATACTATTTGGAGGCATTTAATGTTCAATCAAAAACAGCTGATTTTTGACAAAAGAGATAACACCCCCCATTACGTCATGCTTCAGAAATGTGGAAAATGGTCCGTTTTCAAATGTTTTATTTTTTAACGTCAGTTCACATTTGTAGGTGGATCATCAGTGTTGAGCTAAAATTAGTATGTTTAAAGTGATTTTCATGCTTCCAGGGGCCCTAAACACAAGATTTATGGAATGGTTAAAAGTGCATGAAAATGGCCAATTTACTCACTCTGAGTTCTCAAAAAGGGTTTCTTCACCCCGGGAAGTTAATTAAATACCATTTGGAGGCATTTAATGTTCGAGCAAAAACGGCTGATTCTCGACAAAAGAGATAACACCCCCCCATTACGTCATGCTTCAGAAATGTGGAAAATGGTCCGTTTTCAAATGTTTTATTTTTGATCGTCAGTTCACATTTGTAGGTGGATCATCAGTGTTAGAGCTAAAATTAGCATGTTTAAAGTGATTTTCATGCTTCCAGGGGCCCTAAACACAAGATTTATGGAATGGTTAAAAGTGCATGAAAATGGCCAATTTACTCACTCTGAGTTCTCAAAAAGGGTTTCTTCACCCCGGGAAGTTAATTAAATACCATTTGGAGGCATTTAATGTTCGAGCAAAAACGGCTGATTTTCGACAAAAGAGATAACACCCCCCCATTACGTCATGCTTCAGAAATGTGGAAAATGGTCCGTTTTCAAATGTTTTATTTTTGAACGTCAGTTCACATTTGTAGGTGGATCATCAGTGTTAGAGCTAAAATTAGCATGTTTAAAGTGATTTTCATGCTTCCAGGGGCTCGGGAAGTGAATTAAATACTATTTGGAGGCATTTAATGTTCAATCAAAAACAGCTGATTTTTGACAAAAGAGATAACACCCCCCCATTACGTCATGCTTCAGAAATGTGGAAAATGGTCCGTTTTCAAATGTTTTATTTTTGAACGTCAGTTCACATTTGTAGGTGGATCATCAGTGTTAGAGCTAAAATTAGCATGTTTAAAGTGATTTTCATGCTTCCAGGGGCCCTAAACACAAGATTTATGGAATGGTTAAAAGTGCATGAAAATGGCCAATTTACTCACTCTGAGTTCTCAAAAAGGGTTTCTTCACCCCGGGAAGTTAATTAAATACCATTTGGAGGCATTTAATGTTCGAGCAAAAACTGCTGATTTTCGACAAAAGAGATAACACCCCCCATTACGTCATGCTTCAGAAATGTGGAAAATGATCCGTTTTCAAATGTTTTATTTTTGAACGTCAGTTCACATTTGTAGGGGGATCATCAGTGTTAGAGCTAAAATTAGCATGTTTAAAGTGATTTTCATGCTTCCAGGGGCTCGGGAAGTGAATTCAATACTATTTGGAGGCATTTAATGTTCAAGCAAAAACAGCTGATTTTTGACAAAAGAGATAACACCCCCCCATTACGTCATGCTTCAGAAATGTGGAAAATGGTCAGTTTTCAAATGTTTTATTTTTGAATGTCAGTTCACATTTGTAGGTGGATCATCAGTGTTAGAGCTAAAATTAGCATGTTTAAAGTGATTTTCATGCTTCCAGGGGCCCTAAACACAAGATTTATGGAATGGTTGAAAGTGCATGAAAATGGCCAATTTACTCACTCTGAGTTCTCAAAAAGGGTTTCTTCACCCCGGGAAGTTAATTAAATACCATTTGGAGGCATTTAATGTTCGAGCAAAAACGGCTGATTTTCGACAAAAGAGATAATACCCCCCCATTAAGTCATGCTTCAGAAATGTTGAAAATGGTCCGTTTTCAAATGTTTTATTTTTGAACATCAGTTCACATTTGTAGGTGGATCATCAGTGTTAGAGCTAAAATTAGCATGTTTAAAGTGATTTTCATGCTTCCAGGGGCTCGGGAAGTGAATTAAATACTATTTGGAGGCATTTAATGTTCAATCAAAAACAGCTGATTTTTGACAAAAGAGATAACACCCCCCCATTACGTCATGCTTCAGAAATGTGGAAAATGGTCCGTTTTCAAATGTTTTATTTTTGAACGTCAGTTCACATTTGTAGGTGGATCATCAGTGTTAGAGCTAAAATTAGCATGTTTAAAGTGATTTTCATGCTTCCAGGGGCCCTAAACACAAGATTTATGGAATGGTTAAAAGTGCATGAAAATGGCCAATTTACTCACTCTGAGTTCTCAAAAAGGGTTTCTTCACCCCGGGAAGTTAATTAAATACCATTTGCAGGCATTTAATGTTCGAGCAAAAACGGCTGATTTTCGACAAAAGAGATAACACCCCCCCATTACGTCATGCTTCAGAAATGTGGAAAATGGTCCGTTTTCAAATGTTTTATTTTTGAACGTCAGTTCACATTTGTAGGTGGATCATCAGTGTTAGAGCTAAAATTAGCATGTTTAAAGTGATTTTCATGCTTCCAGGGGCTCGGGAAGTGAATTAAATACTATTTGGAGGCATTTAATGTTCAAGCAAAAACAGCTGATTTTTGACAAAAGAGATAACACCCCCCCATTACGTCATGCTTCAGAAATGTGGAAAATGGTCCGTTTTCAAATGTTTTATTTTTGAACGTCAGTTCACATTTGTAGGTGGATCATCAGTGTTAGAGCTAAAATTAGCATGTTTAAAGTGATTTTCATGATTCCAGGGGCCCTAAACACAGGATTTATGGAATGGTTAAAAGTGCATGAAAATGGCCAATTTACTCACTCTGAGTTCTCAAAAAGGGTTTCTTCACCCCGGGAAGTTAATTAAATACCATTTGAAGGCATTTAATGTTCGAGCAAAAACGGCTGATTTTCGACAAAAGAGATAACACCCCCCCATTACGTCATGCTTCAGAAATGTGGAAAATGGTCCGTTTTCAAATGTTTTATTTTTGAACATCAGTTCACATTTGTAGGTGGATCATCAGTGTTAGAGCTAAAATTAGCATGTTTAAAGTGATTATCATGCTTCCAGGGGCTCGGGAAGTGAATTAAATACTATTTGGAGGCATTTAATGTTCAATCAAAAACAGCTGATTTTTGACAAAAGAGATAACACCCCCCATTACGTCATGCTTCAGAAATGTGGAAAATGGTCCGTTTTCAAATGTTTTATTTTTTAACGTCAGTTCACATTTGTAGGTGGATCATCAGTGTTAGAGCTAAAATTAGTATGTTTAAAGTGATTTTCATGCTTCCAGGGGCCCTAAACACAAGATTTATGGAATGGTTAAAAGTGCATGAAAATGGCCAATTTACTCACTCTGAGTTCTCAAAAAGGGTTTCTTCACCCCGGGAAGTTAATTAAATACCATTTGGAGGCATTTAATGTTCGAGTAAAAACGGCTGATTTTCGACAAAAGAGATAACACCCCCCCATTACGTCATGCTTCAGAAATGTGGAAAATGGTCCGTTTTCAAATGTTTTATTTTTGATCGTCAGTTCACATTTGTAGGTGGATCATCAGTGTTAGAGCTAAAATTAGCATGTTTAAAGTGATTTTCATGCTTCCAGGGGCTCGGGAAGTGAATTAAATACTATTTGGAGGCATTTAATGTTCAATCAAAAACAGCTGATTTTTGACAAAAGAGATAACACCCCCCCATAACGTCATGCTTCAGAAATGTGGAAAATGGTCCGTTTCAAATGTTTTATTTTTGAACGTCAGTTCACATTTGTAGGTGGATCATCAGTGTTAGAGCTAAAATTAGCATGTTTAAAGTGATTTTCATGCTTCCAGGGGCTCGGGAAGTGAATTAAATACTATTTGGAGGCATTTAATGTTCAATCAAAAACAGCTGATTTTTGACAAAAGAGATAACACCCCCCTATTACGTCATGCTTCAGAAATGTGGAAAATGGTCCGTTTTCAAATGTTTTATTTTTGAACGTCAGTTCACATTTGTAGGTGGATCATCAGTGTTAGAGCTAAAATTAGCATGTTTAAAGTGATTTTCATGCTTCCAGGGGCCCTAAACACAAGATTTATGGAATGGTTAAAAGTGCATGAAAATGGCCAATTTACTCACTCTGAGTTCTCAAAAAGGGTTTCTTCACCCCGGGAAGTTAATTAAATACCATTTGGAGGCATTTAATGTTCGAGCAAAAACGGCTGATTTTCGACAAAAGAGATAACACCCCCCCATTACATCATGCTTCAGAAATGTGGAAAATGGTCCGTTTTCAAATGTTTTATTTTTGAACGTCAGTTCACATTTGTAGGTGGATCATCAGTGTTAGAGCTAAAATTAGCATGTTTAAAGTGATTTTCATGCTTCCAGGGGCTCGGGAAGTGAAGTAAATACTATTTGGAGGCATTTAATGTTCAATCAAAAACAGCTGATTTTTGACAAAAGAGATAACACCCCCCCATTACGTCATGCTTCAGAAATGTGGAAAATGGTCCGTTTTCAAATGTTTTATTTTTGAACGTCAGTTCACATTTGTAGGTGGACCATCAGTGTTAGAGCTAAAATTAGCATGTTTAAAGTGATTTTCATGCTTCCAGGGGCCCTAAACACAAGATTTATGGAATGGTTAAAAGTGCATGAAAATGGCCAATTTACTCACTCTGAGTTCTCAAAAAGGGTTTCTTCACCCCGGGAAGTTAATTAAATACCATTTGGAGGCATTTAATGTTCGAGCAAAAACGGCTGATTTTCGACAAAAGAGATAACACCCCCCCATTACGTCATGCTTCAGAAATGTGGAAAATGGTCCGTTTTCAAATGTTTTATTTTTGAACATCAGTTCACATTTGTAGGTGGATCATCAGTGTTAGAGCTAAAATTAGCATGTTTAAAGTGATTTTCATGCTTCCAGGGGCTCGGGAAGTGAATTAAATACTATTTGGAGGCATTTAATGTTCAATCAAAAACAGCTGATTTTTGACAAAAGAGATAACACCCCCCCATTACGTCATGCTTCAGAAATGTGGAAAATGGTCCGTTTTCAAATGTTTTATTTTTGAACGTCAGTTCACATTTGTAGGTGGATCATCAGTGTTAGAGCTAAAATTAGCATGTTTAAAGTGATTTTCATGCTTCCAGGGGCCCTAAACACAAGATTTATGGAATGGTTAAAAGTGCATGAAAATGGCCAATTTACTCACTCTGAGTTCTCAAAAAGGGTTTCTTCACCCCGGGAAGTTAATTAAATACCATTTGGAGGCATTTAATGTTCGAGCAAAAATGGCTGATTTTCGACAAAAGAGATAACACCCCCCCATTACGTCATGCTTCAGAAATGTGGAAAATGGTCCGTTTTCAAATGTTTTATTTTTGAACGTCAGTTCACATTTGTAGGTGGATCATCAATGTTAGAGCTAAAATTAGCATGTTTAAAGTGATTTTCATGCTTCCAGGGGCTCGGGAAGTTAATTAAATACTATTTGGAGGCATTTAATGTTCAATCAAAAACAGCTGATTTTTGACAAAAGAGATAACACCCCCCCATTACGTCATGCTTCAGAAATGTGGAAAATGGTCCGTTTTCAAATGTTTTATTTTTGAACGTCAGTTCACATTTGTAGGTGGATCATCAGTGTTAGAGCTAAAATTAGCATGTTTAAAGTGATTTTCATGCTTCCAGGGGCCCTAAACACAAGATTTATGGAATGGTTAAAAGTGCATGAAAATGGCCAATTTACTCACTCTGAGTTCTCAAAAAGGGTTTCTTCACCCCGGGAAGTTAATTAAATACCATTTGGAGGCATTTAATGTTCGAGCAAAAACGGCTGATTTTCGACAAAAGAGATAACACCCCCCCATTACGTCATGCTTCAGAAATGTGGAAAATGGTCCGTTTTCAAATGTTTTATTTTTGAACGTCAGTTCACATTTGTAGGTGGATCATCAGTGTTAGAGCTAAAATTAGCATGTTTAAAGTGATGTTCATGCTTCCAGGGGCTCGGGAAGTGAATTAAATACTATTTGGAGGCATTTAATGTTCAAGCAAAAACAGCTGATTTTTGACAAAAGAGATAACACCCCCCCATTACGTCATGCTTCAGAAATGTGGAAAATGGTCCGTTTTCAAATGTTTTATTTTTGAACGTCAGTTCACATTTGTAGGTGGATCATCAGTGTTAGAGCTAAAATTAGCATGTTTAAAGTGATTTTCATGCTTCCAGGTGCTCGGGAAGTGAATTAAATACTATTTGAAGGCATTTAATGTTCAATCAAAAACAGCTGATTTTTGACAAAAGAGATAACACCCCCCCCCCATTACGTCATGCTTCAGAAATGTGGAAAATGGTCCGTTTTCAAATGTTTTATTTTTGAACGTCAGTTCACATTTGTAGGTGGATCATCAGTGTTAGAGCTAAAATTAGCATGTTTAAAGTGATTTTCATGCTTCCAGGGGCCCTAAACACAAGATTTATGGAATGGTTAAAAGTGCATGAAAATGGCCAATTTACTCACTCTGAGTTCTCAAAAAGGGTTTCTTCACCCCGGGAAGTTAATTAAATACCATTTGGAGGCATTTAATGTTCGAGCAAAAACGGCTGATTTTCGACAAAAGAGATAACACCCCCCCATTACGTCATGCTTCAGAAATGTGGAAAATGGTCCGTTTTCAAATGTTTTATTTTTGAACGTCAGTTCACATTTGTAGGTGGATCATCAGTGTTAGAGCTAAAATTAGCATGTTTAAAGTGATTTTCATGCTTCCAGGGGCCCTAAACAAAAGATTTATGGAATGGTTAAAAGTGCATGAAAATGGCCAATTTACTCACTCTGAGTTCTCAAAAAGTGTTTCTTCACCCCGGGAAGTTAATTAAATACCATTTGGAGGCATTTAATGTTAAAGCAGAAACGGCTGATTTTCGACAAAAGAGATAACACCCCCCCATTAAGTCATGCTTCAGAAATGTGGAAAATGGTCCGTTTTCAAATGTTTTATTTTGGAACGTCAGTTCACATTTGTAGGTGGATCATCAGTGTTAGAGCTAAAATTAGCATGTTTATAGTGATGTTCATGCTTCCAGGGGCTCGGGAAGTGAATTAAATACTATTTGGAGGCATTTAACGTTCAATCAAAAACAGCTGATTTTTGACAAAAGAGATAACACCCCCCCATTACGTCATGCTTCAGAAATGTGGAAAATGGTCCGTTTTAAAATGTTTTATTTTTGAATGTCAGTTCACATTTGTAGGTGGATCATCAGTGTTGGAGCTAAAATTAGCATGTTTAAAGTGATTTTCATGCTTCCAGGGGCCCTAAACACAAGATTTATGGAATGGTTAAAAGTGCATGAAAATGGCCAATTTACTCACTCTGAGTTCTCAAAAAGGGTTTCTTCACCCCGGGAAGTTAATTAAATACCATTTGGAGGCATTTAATGTTCGAGCAAAAACGGCTGATTTTCGACAAAAGAGATAACACCCCCCCATTACGTCATGCTTCAGAAATGTGGAAAATGGTCCGTTTTCAAATGTTTTATTTTTGAACGTCAGTTCACATTTGTAGGTGGATCATCAGTGTTAGAGCTAAAATTAGCATGTTTAAAGTGATTTTCATGCTTCCAGGGGCCCTAAACACAAGATTTATGGAATGGTTAAAAGTGCATGAAAATGGCCAATTTACTCACTCTGAGTTCTCAAAAGGGTTTCTTCACCCCGGGAAGTTAATTAAATACCATTTGGAGGCATTTAATGTTCGAGCAAAAACTGCTGATTTTCGACAAAAGAGATAACACCCCCCCATTACGTCATGCTTCAGAAATGTGGAAAATGGTCCGTTTTCAAATGTTTTATTTTTGAACATCAGTTCACATTTGTAGGTGGATCATCAGTGTTAGAGCTAAAATTAGCATGTTTAAAGTGATTTTCATGCTTCCAGGGGCTCGGGAAGTGAATTAAATACTATTTGGAGGCATTTAATGTTCAATCAAAAACAGCTGATTTTTGACAAAAGAGATAACACCCCCCATTACGTCATGCTTCAGAAATGTGGAAAATGGTCTGTTTTCAAATGTTTTTTTTTTGAACGTCAGTTCACATTTGTAGGTGGATCATCAGTGTTAGAGCTAAAATTAGCATGTTTAAAGTGATTTTCATGCTTCCAGGGGCCCTAAACACAAGATTTATGGAATGGTTAAAAGTGCATGAAAATGGCCAATTTACTCACTCTGAGTTCTCAAAAAGGGTTTCTTCACCCCGGGAAGTTAATTAAATACCATTTGGAGGCATTTAATGTTCGAGCAAAAACGGCTGATTTTCGACAAAAGAGATAACACCCCCCTATTACGTCATGCTTCAGAAATGTGGAAAATGGTCCGTTTTCAAATGTTTTATTTTTGAACGTCAGTTCACATTTGTAGGTGGATCATCAGTGTTAGAGCTAAAATTAGCATGTTTAAAGTGATTTTCATGCTTCCAGGGGCTCGGGAAGTAAATTAAATACTATTTGGAGGCATTTAATGTTCAAGCAAAAACAGCTGATTTTTGACAAAAGAGATAACACCCCCCCCCTTTACGTCATGCTTCAGAAATGTGGAAAATGGTCCGTTTTCAAATGTTTTATTTTTGAACGTCAGTTCACATTTGTAGGTGGATCATCAGTGTTAGGGCTAAAATTAGCATGTTTAAAGTGATTTTCATGCTTCCAGGGGCCCTAAACACAAGATTTATGGAATGGTTAAAAGTGCATGAAAATGGCCAATTTACTCACTCTGAGTTCTCAAAAAGGGTTTCTTCACCCTGGGAAGTTAATTAAATACCATTTGGAGGCATTTAATGTTCGAGCAAAAACGGCTGATTTTCGACAAAAGAGATAACACCCCCCCATTACGTCATGCTTCAGAAATGTGGAAAATGGTCCGTTTTCAAATGTTTTATTTTTGAACATCAGTTCACATTTGTAGGTGGATCATCAGTGTTAGAGCTAAAATTAGCATGTTTAAAGTGATTTTCATGCTTCCAGGGGCTCGGGAAGTGAATTAAATACTATTTGGAGGCATTTAATGTTCAATCAAAAACAGCTGATTTTTGACAAAAGAGATAACACCCCCCATTACGTCATGCTTCAGAAATGTGGAAAATGGTCCGTTTTCAAATGTTTTATTTTTTAACCTCAGTTCATATTTGTAGGTGGATCATCAGTGTTAGAGCTAAAATTAGCATGTTTAAAGTGATTTTCATGCTTCCAGGGGCCCTAAACACAAGATTTATGGAATGGTTAAAAGTGCATGAAAATGGCCAATTTACTCACTCTGAGTTCTCAAAAAGGGTTTCTTCACCCCGGGAAGTTAATTAAATACCATTTGGAGGCATTTAATGTTCGAGCAAAAACGGCTGATTTTCGACAAAAGAGATAACACCCCCCCATTACGTCATGCTTCAGAAATGTGGAAAATGGTCCGTTTTCAAATGTTTTATTTTTGAACGTCAGTTCACATTTGTAGGTGGATCATCAGTGTTAGAGCTAAAATTAGCATGTTTAAAGTGATTTTCATGCTTCCAGGGGCCCTAAACACAAGATTTATGGAATGGTTAAAAGTGCATGAAAATGGCCAATTTACTCACTCTGAGTTCTCAAAAAGGGTTTCTTCACCCCGGGAAGTTAATTAAATACCATTTGGAGGCATTTAATGTTCGAGCAAAAACGGCTGATTTTCGACAAAAGAGATAACACCCCCCCATTACGTCATGCTTCAGAAATGTGGAAAATGGTCCGTTTTCAAATGTTTTATTTTTGAACGTCAGTTCACATTTGTAGGTGGATCATCAGTGTTAGAGCTAAAATTAGCATGTTTAAAGTGATTTTCATGCTTCCAGGGGCCCTAAACAAAAGATTTATGGAATGGTTAAAAGTGCATGAAAATGGCCAATTTACTCACTCTGAGTTCTCAAAAAGTGTTTCTTCACCCCGGGAAGTTAATTAAATACCATTTGGAGGCATTTAATGTTCAAGCAGAAACGGCTGATTTTCGACAAAAGAGATAACACCCCCCCATTAAGTCATGCTTCAGAAATGTGGAAAATGGTCCGTTTTCAAATGTTTTATTTTGGAACGTCAGTTCACATTTGTAGGTGGATCATCAGTGTTAGAGCTAAAATTAGCATGTTTATAGTGATGTTCATGCTTCCAGGGGCTCGGGAAGTGAATTAAATACTATTTGGAGGCATTTAACGTTCAATCAAAAACAGCTGATTTTTGACAAAAGAGATAACACCCCCCCATTACGTCATGCTTCAGAAATGTGGAAAATGGTCCGTTTTAAAATGTTTTATTTTTGAATGTCAGTTCACATTTGTAGGTGGATCATCAGTGTTGGAGCTAAAATTAGCATGTTTAAAGTGATTTTCATGCTTCCAGGGGCCCTAAACACAAGATTTATGGAATGGTTAAAAGTGCATGAAAATGGCCAATTTACTCACTCTGAGTTCTCAAAAAGGGTTTCTTCACCCCGGGAAGTTAATTAAATACCATTTGGAGGCATTTAATGTTCGAGCAAAAACTGCTGATTTTCGACAAAAGAGATAACACCCCCCCATTACGTCATGCTTCAGAAATGTGGAAAATGGTCCGTTTTCAAATGTTTTATTTTTGAACATCAGTTCACATTTGTAGGTGGATCATCAGTGTTAGAGCTAAAATTAGCATGTTTAAAGTGATTTTCATGCTTCCAGGGGCTCGGGAAGTGAATTAAATACTATTTGGAGGCATTTAATGTTCAATCAAAAACAGCTGATTTTTGACAAAAGAGATAACACCCCCCATTACGTCATGCTTCAGAAATGTGGAAAATGGTCTGTTTTCAAATGTTTTTTTTTTGAACGTCAGTTCACATTTGTAGGTGGATCATCAGTGTTAGAGCTAAAATTAGCATGTTTAAAGTGATTTTCATGCTTCCAGGGGCCCTAAACACAAGATTTATGGAATGGTTAAAAGTGCATGAAAATGGCCAATTTACTCACTCTGAGTTCTCAAAAAGGGTTTCTTCACCCCGGGAAGTTAATTAAATACCATTTGGAGGCATTTAATGTTCGAGCAAAAACGGCTGATTTTCGACAAAAGAGATAACACCCCCCCATTACGTCATGCTTCAGAAATGTGGAAAATGGTCCGTTTTCAAATGTTTTATTTTTGAACGTCAGTTCACATTTGTAGGTGGATCATCAGTGTTAGAGCTAAAATTAGCATGTTTAAAGTGATTTTCATGCTTCCAGGGGCTCGGGAAGTAAATTAAATACTATTTGGAGGCATTTAATGTTCAAGCAAAAACAGCTGATTTTTGACAAAAGAGATAACACCCCCCCCCATTACGTCATGCTTCAGAAATGTGGAAAATGGTCCGTTTTCAAATGTTTTATTTTTGAACGTCAGTTCACATTTGTAGGTGGATCATCAGTGTTAGGGCTAAAATTAGCATGTTTAAAGTGATTTTCATGCTTCCAGGGGCCCTAAACACAAGATTTATGGAATGGTTAAAAGTGCATGAAAATGGCCAATTTACTCACTCTGAGTTCTCAAAAAGGGTTTCTTCACCCTGGGAAGTTAATTAAATACCATTTGGAGGCATTTAATGTTCGAGCAAAAACGGCTGATTTTCGACAAAAGAGATAACACCCCCCCATTACGTCATGCTTCAGAAATGTGGAAAATGGTCCGTTTTCAAATGTTTTATTTTTGAACATCAGTTCACATTTGTAGGTGGATCATCAGTGTTAGAGCTAAAATTAGCATGTTTAAAGTGATTTTCATGCTTCCAGGGGCTCGGGAAGTGAATTAAATACTATTTGGAGGCATTTAATGTTCAATCAAAAACAGCTGATTTTTGACAAAAGAGATAACACCCCCCCATTACGTCATGCTTCAGAAATGTGGAAAATGGTCCGTTTTCAAATGTTTTATTTTTTAACCTCAGTTCACATTTGTAGGTGGATCATCAGTGTTAGAGCTAAAATTAGCATGTTTAAAGTGATTTTCATGCTTCCAGGGGCCCTAAACACAAGATTTATGGAATGGTTAAAAGTGCATGAAAATGGTTAATTTACTCACTCTGAGTTCTCAAAAAGGGTTTCTTCACCCCGGGAAGTTAATTAAATACCATTTGGAGGCATTTAATGTTCGAGCAAAAACGGCTGATTTTCGACAAAAGAGATAACACCCCCCCATTACGTCATGCTTCAGAAATGTGGAAAATGGTCCGTTTTCAAATGTTTTATTTTTGAACGTCAGTTCACATTTGTAGGTGGATCATCAGTGTTAGAGCTAAAATTAGCATGTTTAAAGTGATTTTCATGCTTCCAGGGGCTCGGGAAGTGAATTAAATACTATTTGGAGGCATTTAATGTTCAATCAAAAACAGCTGATTTTTGACAAAAGAGATAACACCCCCCCATTACGTCATGCTTCAGAAATGTGGAAAATGGTCCGTTTTCAAATGTTTTATTTTTGAACGTCAGTTCACATTTGTAGGTGGATCATCAGTGTTAGAGCTAAAATTAGCATGTTTAAAGTGATTTTCATGCTTCCAGGGGCCCTAAACACAAGATTTATGGAATGGTTAAAAGTGCATGAAAATGGCCAATTTACTCACTCTGAGTTCTCAAAAAGTGTTTCTTCACCCCGGGAAGTTAATTAAATACCATTTGGAGGCATTTAATGTTCGAGCAGAAACGGCTGATTTTCGACAAAAGAGATAACACCCCCCCCATTAAGTCATGCTTCAGAAATGTGGAAAATGGTCCGTTTTCAAATGTTTTATTTTGGAACGTCAGTTCACATTTGTAGGTGGATCATCAGTGTTAGAGCTAAAATTAGCATGTTTATAGTGATGTTCATGCTTCCAGGGGCTCGGGAAGTGAATTAAATACTATTTGGAGGCATTTAATGTTCAATCAAAAACAGCTGATTTTTGACAAAAGAGATAACACCCCCCAATTACGTCATGCTTCAGAAATGTGGAAAATGGTCCATTTTAAAATGTTTTATTTTTGAATGTCAGTTCACATTTGTAGGTGGATCATCAGTGTTGGAGCTAAAATTAGCATGTTTAAAGTGATTTTCATGCTTCCAGGGGCCCTAAACACAAGATTTATGGAATGGTTAAAAGTGCATGAAAATGGCCAATTTACTTACTCTGAGTTCTCAAAAAGGGTTTCTTCACCCCGGGAAGTTAATTAAATACCATTTGGAGGCATTTAATGTTCGAGCAAAAACGGCTGATTTTCGACAAAAGAGATAACACCCCCCCATTACGTCATGCTTCAGAAATGTGGAAAATGGTCCGTTTTCAAATGTTTTATTTTTGAACGTCAGTTCACATTTGTAGGTGGATCATCAGTGTTAGAGCTAAAATTAGCATGTTTAAAGTGATTTTCATGCTTCCAGGGGCTCGGGAAGTGAATTAAATACTATTTGGAGGCATTTAATGTTCAAGCAAAAACAGCTGATTTTTGACAAAAGAGATAACACCCCCCCATTACGTCATGCTTCAGAAATGTGGAAAATGGTCAGTTTTCAAATGTTTTATTTTTGAATGTCAGTTCACATTTGTAGGTGGATCATCAGTGTTAGAGCTAAAATTAGCATGTTTAAAGTGATTTTCATGCTTCCAGGGGCCCTAAACACAAGATTTATGGAATGGTTGAAAGTGCATGAAAATGGCCAATTTACTCACTCTGAGTTCTCAAAAAGGGTTTCTTCACCCCGGGAAGTTAATTAAATACCATTTGGAGGCATTTAATGTTCGAGCAAAAACGGCTGATTTTCGACAAAAGAGATAACACCCCCCCATTACGTCATGCTTCAGAAATGTTGAAAATGGTCCGTTTTCAAATGTTTTATTTTTGAACATCAGTTCACATTTGTAGGTGGATCATCAGTGTTAGAGCTAAAATTAGCATGTTTAAAGTGATTTTCATGCTTCCAGGGGCTCGGGAAGTGAATTAAATACTATTTGGAGGCATTTAATGTTCAATCAAAAACAGCTGATTTTTGACAAAAGAGATAACACCCCCCCATTACGTCATGCTTCAGAAATGTGGAAAATGGTCCGTTTTCAAATGTTTTATTTTTGAACGTCAGTTCACATTTGTAGGTGGATCATCAGTGTTAGAGCTAAAATTAGCATGTTTAAAGTGATTTTCATGCTTCCAGGGGCCCTAAACACAAGATTTATGGAATGGTTAAAAGTGCATGAAAATGGCCAATTTACTCACTCTGAGTTCTCAAAAAGGGTTTCTTCACCCCGGGAAGTTAATTAAATACCATTTGCAGGCATTTAATGTTCGAGCAAAAACGGCTGATTTTCGACAAAAGAGATAACACCCCCCCATTACGTCATGCTTCAGAAATGTGGAAAATGGTCCGTTTTCAAATGTTTTATTTTTGAACGTCAGTTCACATTTGTAGGTGGATCATCAGTGTTAGAGCTAAAATTAGCATGTTTAAAGTGATTTTCATGCTTCCAGGGGCTCGGGAAGTGAATTAAATACTATTTGGAGGCATTTAATGTTCAAGCAAAAACAGCTGATTTTTGACAAAAGAGATAACACCCCCCCATTACGTCATGCTTCAGAAATGTGGAAAATGGTCCGTTTTCAAATGTTTTATTTTTGAACGTCAGTTCACATTTGTAGGTGGATCATCAGTGTTAGAGCTAAAATTAGCATGTTTAAAGTGATTTTCATGCTTCCAGGGGCCCTAAACACAGGATTTATGGAATGGTTAAAAGTGCATGAAAATGGCCAATTTACTCACTCTGAGTTCTCAAAAAGGGTTTCTTCACCCCGGGAAGTTAATCAAATACCATTTGAAGGCATTTAATGTTCGAGCAAAAACGGCTGATTTTCGACAAAAGAGATAACACCCCCCCATTACGTCATGCTTCAGAAATGTGGAAAATGGTCCGTTTTCAAATGTTTTATTTTTGAACATCAGTTCACATTTGTAGGTGGATCATCAGTGTTAGAGCTAAAATTAGCATGTTTAAATTGATTATCATGCTTCCAGGGGCTCGGGAAGTGAATTAAATACAATTTGGAGGCATTTAATGTTCAATCAAAAACAGCTGATTTTTGACAAAAGAGATAACACCCCCCATTACGTCATGCTTCAGAAATGTGGAAAATGGTCCGTTTTCAAATGTTTTATTTTTTAACGTCAGTTCACATTTGTAGGTGGATCATCAGTGTTGAGCTAAAATTAGTATGTTTAAAGTGATTTTCATGCTTCCAGGGGCCCTAAACACAAGATTTATGGAATGGTTAAAAGTGCATGAAAATGGCCAATTTACTCACTCTGAGTTCTCAAAAAGGGTTTCTTCACCCCGGGAAGTTAATTAAATACCATTTGGAGGCATTTAATGTTCGAGCAAAAACTGCTGATTTTCGACAAAAGAGATAACACCCCCCCATTACGTCATGCTTCAGAAATGTGGAAAATGGTCCGTTTTCAAATGTTTTATTTTTGAACGTCAGTTCACATTTGTAGGTGGATCATCAGTGTTAGAGCTAAAATTAGCATGTTTAAAGTGATTTTCATGCTTCCAGGGGCCCTAAACAAAAGATTTATGGAATGGTTAAAAGTGCATGAAAATGGCCAATTTACTCACTCTGAGTTCTCAAAAAGTGTTTCTTCACCCCGGGAAGTTAGATAAATACCATTTGGAGGCATTTAATGTTCAAGCAGAAACGGCTGATTTTCGACAAAAGAGATAACACCCCCCCATTAAGTCATGCTTCAGAAATGTGGAAAATGGTCCGTTTTCAAATGTTTTATTTTGGAACGTCAGTTCACATTTGTAGGTGGATCATCAGTGTTAGAGCTAAAATTAGCATGTTTATAGTGATGTTCATGCTTCCAGGGGCTCGGGAAGTGAATTAAATACTATTTGGAGGCATTTAACGTTCAATCAAAAACAGCTGATTTTTGACAAAAGAGATATCACCCCCCCATTACGTCATGCTTCAGAAATGTGGAAAATAGTCCGTTTTAAAATGTTTTATTTTTGAATGTCAGTTCACATTTGTAGGTGGATCATCAGTGTTGGAGCTAAAATTAGCATGTTTAAAGTGATTTTCATGCTTCCAGGGGCCCTAAACACAAGATTTATGGAATGGTTAAAAGTGCATGAAAATGGCCAATTTACTCACTCTGAGTTCTCAAAAAGGGTTTCTTCACCCCGGGAAGTTAATTAAATACCATTTGGAGGCATTTAATGTTCGAGCAAAAACGGCTGATTTTCGACAAAAGAGATAACACCCCCCCATTACGTCATGCTTCAGAAATGTGGAAAATGGTCCGTTTTCAAATGTTTTATTTTTGAACGTCAGTTCACATTTGTAGGTGGATCATCAGTGTTAGAGCTAAAATTAGCATGTTTAAAGTGATTTTCATGCTTCCAGGGGCCCTAAACACAAGATTTATGGAATGGTTAAAAGTGCATGAAAATGGCCAATTTACTCACTCTGAGTTCTCAAAAGGGTTTCTTCACCCCGGGAAGTTAATTAAATACCATTTGGAGGCATTTAATGTTCGAGCAAAAACTGCTGATTTTCGACAAAAGAGATAACACCCCCCCATTACGTCATGCTTCAGAAATGTGGAAAATGGTCCGTTTTCAAATGTTTTATTTTTGAACATCAGTTCACATTTGTAGGTGGATCATCAGTGTTAGAGCTAAAATTAGCATGTTTAAAGTGATTTTCATGCTTCCAGGGGCTCGGGAAGTGAATTAAATACTATTTGGAGGCATTTAATGTTCAATCAAAAACAGCTGATTTTTGACAAAAGAGATAACACCCCCCATTACGTCATGCTTCAGAAATGTGGAAAATGGTCTGTTTTCAAATGTTTTTTTTTTGAACGTCAGTTCACATTTGTAGGTGGATCATCAGTGTTAGAGCTAAAATTAGCATGTTTAAAGTGATTTTCATGCTTCCAGGGGCCCTAAACACAAGATTTATGGAATGGTTAAAAGTGCATGAAAATGGCCAATTTACTCACTCTGAGTTCTCAAAAAGGGTTTCTTCACCCCGGGAAGTTAATTAAATACCATTTGGAGGCATTTAATGTTCGAGCAAAAACGGCTGATTTTCGACAAAAGAGATAACACCCCCCCATTACGTCATGCTTCAGAAATGTGGAAAATGGTCCGTTTTCAAATGTTTTATTTTTGAACGTCAGTTCACATTTGTAGGTGGATCATCAGTGTTAGAGCTAAAATTAGCATGTTTAAAGTGATTTTCATGCTTCCAGGGGCTCGGGAAGTAAATTAAATACTATTTGGAGGCATTTAATGTTCAAGCAAAAACAGCTGATTTTTGACAAAAGAGATAACACCCCCCCCCATTACGTCATGCTTCAGAAATGTGGAAAATGGTCCGTTTTCAAATGTTTTATTTTTGAACGTCAGTTCACATTTGTAGGTGGATCATCAGTGTTAGGGCTAAAATTAGCATGTTTAAAGTGATTTTCATGCTTCCAGGGGCCCTAAACACAAGATTTATGGAATGGTTAAAAGTGCATGAAAATGGCCAATTTACTCACTCTGAGTTCTCAAAAAGGGTTTCTTCACCCCGGGAAGTTAATTAAATACCATTTGGAGGCATTTAATGTTCGAGCAAAAACGGCTGATTTTCGACAAAAGAGATAACACCCCCCCATTACGTCATGCTTCAGAAATGTGGAAAATGGTCCGTTTTCAAATGTTTTATTTTTGAACGTCAGTTCACATTTGTAGGTGGATCATCAGTGTTAGAGCTAAAATTAGCATGTTTAAAGTGATTTTCATGCTTCCAGGGGCTCGGGAAGTGAATTAAATACTATTTGGAGGCATTTAATGTTCAATCAAAAACAGCTGATTTTTGACAAAAGAGATAACACCCCCCCATTACGTCATGCTTCAGAAATGTGGAAAATGGTCCGTTTTCAAATGTTTTATTTTTGAACGTCTGTTCACATTTGTAGGTGGATCATCAGTGTTAGAGCTAAAATTAGCATGTTTAAAGTGATTTTCATGCTTCCAGGGGCCCTAAACACAAGATTTATGGAATGGTTAAAAGTGCATGAAAATGGCCAATTTACTCACTCTGAGTTCTCAAAAAGTGTTTCTTCACCCCGGGAAGTTAATTAAATACCATTTGGAGGCATTTAATGTTCGAGCAGAAACGGCTGATTTTCGACAAAAGAGATAACACCCCCCCCATTAAGTCATGCTTCAGAAATGTGGAAAATGGTCCGTTTTCAAATGTTTTATTTTGGAACGTCAGTTCACATTTGTAGGTGGATCATCAGTGTTAGAGCTAAAATTAGCATGTTTATAGTGATGTTCATGCTTCCAGGGGCTCGGGAAGTGAATTAAATACTATTTGGAGGCATTTAATGTTCAATCAAAAACAGCTGATTTTTGACAAAAGAGATAACACCCCCCAATTACGTCATGCTTCAGAAATGTGGAAAATGGTCCGTTTTAAAATGTTTTATTTTTGAATGTCAGTTCACATTTGTAGGTGGATCATCAGTGTTAGAGCTAAAATTAGCATGTTTAAAGTGATTTTCATGCTTCCAGGGGCTCGGGAAGTGAATTAAATACTATTTGGAGGCATTTAATGTTCAATCAAAAACAGCTGATTTTTGACAAAAGAGATAACACCCCCCAATTACGTCATGCTTCAGAAATGTGGAAAATGGTCCATTTTAAAATGTTTTATTTTTGAATGTCAGTTCACATTTGTAGGTGGATCATCAGTGTTGGAGCTAAAATTAGCATGTTTAAAGTGATTTTCATGCTTCCAGGGGCCCTAAACACAAGATTTATGGAATGGTTAAAAGTGCATGAAAATGGCCAATTTACTCACTCTGAGTTCTCAAAAAGGGTTTCTTCACCCCGGGAAGTTAATTAAATACCATTTGGAGGCATTTAATGTTCGAGCAAAAACGGCTGATTTTCGACAAAAGAGATAACACCCCCCCATTACGTCATGCTTCAGAAATGTGGAAAATGGTCCGTTTTCAAATGTTTTATTTTTGAACGTCAGTTCACATTTGTAGGTGGATCATCAGTGTTAGAGCTAAAATTAGCATGTTTAAAGTGATTTTCATGCTTCCAGGGGCTCGGGAAGTGAATTAAATACTATTTGGAGGCATTTAATGTTCAAGCAAAAACAGCTGATTTTTGACAAAAGAGATAACACCCCCCCATTACGTCATGCTTCAGAAATGTGGAAAATGGTCAGTTTTCAAATGTTTTATTTTTGAATGTCAGTTCACATTTGTAGGTGGATCATCAGTGTTAGAGCTAAAATTAGCATGTTTAAAGTGATTTTCATGCTTCCAGGGGCCCTAAACACAAGATTTATGGAATGGTTGAAAGTGCATGAAAATGGCCAATTTACTCACTCTGAGTTCTCAAAAAGGGTTTCTTCACCCCGGGAAGTTAATTAAATACCATTTGGAGGCATTTAATGTTCGAGCAAAAACGGCTGATTTTCGACAAAAGAGATAACACCCCCCCATTACGTCATGCTTCAGAAATGTTGAAAATGGTCCGTTTTCAAATGTTTTATTTTTGAACATCAGTTCACATTTGTAGGTGGATCATCAGTGTTAGAGCTAAAATTAGCATGTTTAAAGTGATTTTCATGCTTCCAGGGGCTCGGGAAGTGAATTAAATACTATTTGGAGGCATTTAATGTTCAATCAAAAACAGCTGATTTTTGACAAAAGAGATAACACCCCCCCATTACGTCATGCTTCAGAAATGTGGAAAATGGTCCGTTTTCAAATGTTTTATTTTTGAACGTCAGTTCACATTTGTAGGTGGATCATCAGTGTTAGAGCTAAAATTAGCATGTTTAAAGTGATTTTCATGCTTCCAGGGGCCCTAAACACAAGATTTATGGAATGGTTAAAAGTGCATGAAAATGGCCAATTTACTCACTCTGAGTTCTCAAAAAGGGTTTCTTCACCCCGGGAAGTTAATTAAATACCATTTGCAGGCATTTAATGTTCGAGCAAAAACGGCTGATTTTCGACAAAAGAGATAACACCCCCCCATTACGTCATGCTTCAGAAATGTGGAAAATGGTCCGTTTTCAAATGTTTTATTTTTGAACGTCAGTTCACATTTGTAGGTGGATCATCAGTGTTAGAGCTAAAATTAGCATGTTTAAAGTGATTTTCATGCTTCCAGGGGCTCGGGAAGTGAATTAAATACTATTTGGAGGCATTTAATGTTCAAGCAAAAACAGCTGATTTTTGACAAAAGAGATAACACCCCCCCATTACGTCATGCTTCAGAAATGTGGAAAATGGTCCGTTTTCAAATGTTTTATTTTTGAACGTCAGTTCACATTTGTAGGTGGATCATCAGTGTTAGAGCTAAAATTAGCATGTTTAAAGTGATTTTCATGCTTCCAGGGGCCCTAAACACAGGATTTATGGAATGGTTAAAAGTGCATGAAAATGGCCAATTTACTCACTCTGAGTTCTCAAAAAGGGTTTCTTCACCCCGGGAAGTTAATCAAATACCATTTGAAGGCATTTAATGTTCGAGCAAAAACGGCTGATTTTCGACAAAAGAGATAACACCCCCCCATTACGTCATGCTTCAGAAATGTGGAAAATGGTCCGTTTTCAAATGTTTTATTTTTGAACGTCAGTTCACATTTGTAGGTGGATCATCAGTGTTAGAGCTAAAATTAGCATGTTTAAAGTGATTTTCATGCTTCCAGGGGCCCTAAACACAAGATTTATGGAATGTTTAAAAGTGCATGAAAATGGCCAATTTACTCACTCTGAGTTCTCAAAAAGGGTTTCTTCACCCCGGGAAGTTAATTAAATACCATTTGGAGGCATTTAATGTTCGAGCAAAAACTGCTGATTTTCGACAAAAGAGATAACACCCCCCCATTACGTCATGCTTCAGAAATGTGGAAAATGGTCCGTTTTCAAATGTTTTATTTTTGAACGTCAGTTCACATTTGTAGGTGGATCATCAGTGTTAGAGCTAAAATTAGCATGTTTAAAGTGATTTTCATGCTTCCAGGGGCTCGGGAAGTGAATTAAATACTATTTGGAGGCATTTAATGTTCAAGCAAAAACAGCTGATTTTTGACAAAAGAGATAACACCCCCCCCATTACGTCATGCTTCAGAAATGTGGAAAATGGTCAGTTTTCAAATGTTTTATTTTTGAACGTCAGTTCACATTTGTAGGTGGATCATAAGTGTTAGAGCTAAAATTAGCATGTTTAAAGTGATTTTCATGCTTCCAGGGGCCCTAAACACAAGATTTATGGAATGGTTAAAAGTGCATGAAAATGGCCAATTTACTCACTCTGAGTTCTCAAAAAGAGTTTCTTCACCCCGGGAAGTTAATTAAATACCATTTGGAGGCATTTAATGTTCGAGCAAAAACTGCTGATTTTCGACAAAAGAGATAACACCCCCCCATTACGTCATGCTTCAGAAATGTGGAAAATGGTCCGTTTTCAAATGTTTTATTTTTGAACGTCAGTTCACATTTGTAGGTGGATCATCAGTGTTAGAGCTAAAATTAGCATGTTTAAAGTGATTTTCATGCTTCCAGGGGCTCGGGAAGTGAATTAAATACTATTTGGAGGCATTTAATGTTCAAGCAAAAACAGCTGATTTTTGACAAAAGAGATAACACCCCCCCATTACGTCATGCTTCAGAAATGTGGAAAATGGTCAGTTTTCAAATGTTTTATTTTTGAATGTCAGTTCACATTTGTAGGTGGATCATCAGTGTTAGAGCTAAAATTAGCATGTTTAAAGTGATTTTCATGCTTCCAGGGGCCCTAAACACAAGATTTATGGAATGGTTGAAAGTGCATGAAAATGGCCAATTTACTCACTCTGAGTTCTCAAAAAGGGTTTCTTCACCCCGGGAAGTTAATTAAATACCATTTGGAGGCATTTAATGTTCGAGCAAAAACGGCTGATTTTCGACAAAAGAGATAACACCCCCCCATTACGTCATGCTTCAGAAATGTTGAAAATGGTCCGTTTTCAAATGTTTTATTTTTGAACATCAGTTCACATTTGTAGGTGGATCATCAGTGTTAGAGCTAAAATTAGCATGTTTAAAGTGATTTTCATGCTTCCAGGGGCTCGGGAAGTGAATTAAATACTATTTGGAGGCATTTAATGTTCAATCAAAAACAGCTGATTTTTGACAAAAGAGATAACACCCCCCCATTACGTCATGCTTCAGAAATGTGGAAAATGGTCCGTTTTCAAATGTTTTATTTTTGAACGTCAGTTCACATTTGTAGGTGGATCATCAGTGTTAGAGCTAAAATTAGCATGTTTAAAGTGATTTTCATGCTTCCAGGGGCCCTAAACACAAGATTTATGGAATGGTTAAAAGTGCATGAAAATGGCCAATTTACTCACTCTGAGTTCTCAAAAAGGGTTTCTTCACCCCGGGAAGTTAATTAAATACCATTTGCAGGCATTTAATGTTCGAGCAAAAACGGCTGATTTTCGACAAAAGAGATAACACCCCCCCATTACGTCATGCTTCAGAAATGTGGAAAATGGTCCGTTTTCAAATGTTTTATTTTTGAACGTCAGTTCACATTTGTAGGTGGATCATCAGTGTTAGAGCTAAAATTAGCATGTTTAAAGTGATTTTCATGCTTCCAGGGGCTCGGGAAGTGAATTAAATACTATTTGGAGGCATTTAATGTTCAAGCAAAAACAGCTGATTTTTGACAAAAGAGATAACACCCCCCCATTACGTCATGCTTCAGAAATGTGGAAAATGGTCCGTTTTCAAATGTTTTATTTTTGAACGTCAGTTCACATTTGTAGGTGGATCATCAGTGTTAGAGCTAAAATTAGCATGTTTAAAGTGATTTTCATGCTTCCAGGGGCCCTAAACACAGGATTTATGGAATGGTTAAAAGTGCATGAAAATGGCCAATTTACTCACTCTGAGTTCTCAAAAAGGGTTTCTTCACCCCGGGAAGTTAATCAAATACCATTTGAAGGCATTTAATGTTCGAGCAAAAACGGCTGATTTTCGACAAAAGAGATAACACCCCCCCATTACGTCATGCTTCAGAAATGTGGAAAATGGTCCGTTTTCAAATGTTTTATTTTTGAACATCAGTTCACATTTGTAGGTGGATCATCAGTGTTAGAGCTAAAATTAGCATGTTTAAAGTGATTATCATGCTTCCAGGGGCTCGGGAAGTGAATTAAATACTATTTGGAGGCATTTAATGTTCAATCAAAAACAGCTGATTTTTGACAAAAGAGATAACACCCCCCATTACGTCATGCTTCAGAAATGTGGAAAATGGTCCGTTTTCAAATGTTTTATTTTTTAACGTCAGTTCACATTTGTAGGTGGATCATCAGTGTTGAGCTAAAATTAGTATGTTTAAAGTGATTTTCATGCTTCCAGGGGCCCTAAACACAAGATTTATGGAATGGTTAAAAGTGCATGAAAATGGCCAATTTACTCACTCTGAGTTCTCAAAAAGGGTTTCTTCACCCCGGGAAGTTAATTAAATACCATTTGGAGGCATTTAATGTTCGAGCAAAAACGGCTGATTTTCGACAAAAGAGATAACACCCCCCCATTACGTCATGCTTCAGAAATGTGGAAAATGGTCCGTTTTCAAATGTTTTATTTTTGATCGTCAGTTCACATTTGTAGGTGGATCATCAGTGTTAGAGCTAAAATTAGCATGTTTAAAGTGATTTTCATGCTTCCAGGGGCCCTAAACACAAGATTTATGGAATGGTTAAAAGTGCATGAAAATGGCCAATTTACTCACTCTGAGTTCTCAAAAAGGGTTTCTTCACCCCGGGAAGTTAATTAAATACCATTTGGAGGCATTTAATGTTCGAGCAAAAACGGCTGATTTTCGACAAAAGAGATAACACCCCCCCATTACGTCATGCTTCAGAAATGTGGAAAATGGTCCGTTTTCAAATGTTTTATTTTTGAACGTCAGTTCACATTTGTAGGTGGATCATCAGTGTTAGAGCTAAAATTAGCATGTTTAAAGTGATTTTCATGCTTCCAGGGGCTCGGGAAGTGAATTAAATACTATTTGGAGGCATTTAATGTTCAATCAAAAACAGGTGATTTTTGACAAAAGAGATAACACCCCCCCATTACGTCATGCTTCAGAAATGTGGAAAATGGTCCGTTTTCAAATGTTTTATTTTTGAACGTCAGTTCACATTTGTAGGTGGATCATCAGTGTTAGAGCTAAAATTAGCATGTTTAAAGTGATTTTCATGCTTCCAGGGGCCCTAAACACAAGATTTATGGAATGGTTAAAAGTGCATGAAAATGGCCAATTTACTCACTCTGAGTTCTCAAAAAGGGTTTCTTCACCCCGGGAAGTTAATCAAATACCATTTGGAGGCATTTAATGTTCGAGCAAAAACTGCTGATTTTCGACAAAAGAGATAACACCCCCCATTACGTCATGCTTCAGAAATGTGGAAAATGATCCGTTTTCAAATGTTTTATTTTTGAACGTCAGTTCACATTTGTAGGTGGATCATCAGTGTTAGAGCTAAAATTAGCATGTTTAAAGTGATTTTCATGCTTCCAGGGGCTCGGGAAGTGAATTAAATACTATTTGGAGGCATTTAATGTTCAAGCAAAAACAGCTGATTTTTGACAAAAGAGATAACACCCCCCCATTACGTCATGCTTCAGAAATGTGGAAAATGGTCAGTTTTCAAATGTTTTATTTTTGAATGTCAGTTCACATTTGTAGGTGGATCATCAGTGTTAGAGCTAAAATTAGCATGTTTAAAGTGATTTTCATGCTTCCAGGGGCCCTAAACACAAGATTTATGGAATGGTTGAAAGTGCATGAAAATGGCCAATTTACTCACTCTGAGTTCTCAAAAAGGGTTTCTTCACCCCGGGAAGTTAATTAAATACCATTTGGAGGCATTTAATGTTCGAGCAAAAACAGCTGATTTTTGACAAAAGAGATAACACCGCCCCATTACGTCATGCTTCAGAAATGTGGAAAATGGTCCGTTTTCAAATGTTTTATTTTTGAACGTCAGTTCACATTTGTAGGTGGATCATCAGTGTTAGAGCTAAAATTAGCATGTTTAAAGTGATTTTCATGCTTCCAGGGGCCCTAAACACAGGATTTATGGAATGGTTAAAAGTGCATGAAAATGGCCAATTTACTCACTCTGAGTTCTCAAAAAGGGTTTCTTCACCCCGGGAAGTTAATCAAATACCATTTGAAGGCATTTAATGTTCGAGCAAAAACGGCTGATTTTCGACAAAAGAGATAACACCCCCCCATTACGTCATGCTTCAGAAATGTGGAAAATGGTCCGTTTTCAAATGTTTTATTTTTGAACATCAGTTCACATTTGTAGGTGGATCATCAGTGTTAGAGCTAAAATTAGCATGTTTAAAGTGATTATCATGCTTCCAGGGGCTCGGGAAGTGAATTAAATACTATTTGGAGGCATTTAATGTTCAATCAAAAACAGCTGATTTTTGACAAAAGAGATAACACCCCCCATTACGTCATGCTTCAGAAATGTGGAAAATGGTCCGTTTTCAAATGTTTTATTTTTGAACGTCAGTTCACATTTGTAGGTGGATCATCAGTGTTAGAGCTAAAATTAGCATGTTTAAAGTGATTTTCATGCTTCCAGGGGCCCTAAACACAAGATTTATGGAATGGTTAAAAGTGCATGAAAATGGCCAATTTACTCACTCTGAGTTCTCAAAAAGGGTTTCTTCACCCCGGGAAGTTAATTAAATACCATTTGGAGGCATTTAATGTTCGAGCAAAAACGGCTGATTTTCGACAAAAGAGATAACACCCCCCCATTACGTCATGCTTCAGAAATGTGGAAAATGGTCCGTTTTCAAATGTTTTATTTTTGAACGTCAGTTCACATTTGTAGGTGGATCATCAGTGTTAGAGCTAAAATTAGCATGTTTAAAGTGATTTTCATGCTTCCAGGGGCTCGGGAAGTGAATTAAATACTATTTGGAGGCATTTAATGTTCAATCAAAAACAGGTGATTTTTGACAAAAGAGATAACACCCCCCCATTACGTCATGCTTCAGAAATGTGGAAAATGGTCCGTTTTCAAATGTTTTATTTTTGAACGTCAGTTCACATTTGTAGGTGGATCATCAGTGTTAGAGCTAAAATTAGCATGTTTAAAGTGATTTTCATGCTTCCAGGGGCCCTAAACACAAGATTTATGGAATGGTTAAAAGTGCATGAAAATGGCCAATTTACTCACTCTGAGTTCTCAAAAAGGGTTTCTTCACCCCGGGAAGTTAATCAAATACCATTTGGAGGCATTTAATGTTCGAGCAAAAACTGCTGATTTTCGACAAAAGAGATAACACCCCCCATTACGTCATGCTTCAGAAATGTGGAAAATGATCCGTTTTCAAATGTTTTATTTTTGAACGTCAGTTCACATTTGTAGGTGGATCATCAGTGTTAGAGCTAAAATTAGCATGTTTAAAGTGATTTTCATGCTTCCAGGGGCTCGGGAAGTGAATTAAATACTATTTGGAGGCATTTAATGTTCAAGCAAAAACAGCTGATTTTTGACAAAAGAGATAACACCCCCCCATTACGTCATGCTTCAGAAATGTGGAAAATGGTCAGTTTTCAAATGTTTTATTTTTGAATGTCAGTTCACATTTGTAGGTGGATCATCAGTGTTAGAGCTAAAATTAGCATGTTTAAAGTGATTTTCATGCTTCCAGGGGCCCTAAACACAAGATTTATGGAATGGTTGAAAGTGCATGAAAATGGCCAATTTACTCACTCTGAGTTCTCAAAAAGGGTTTCTTCACCCCGGGAAGTTAATTAAATACCATTTGGAGGCATTTAATGTTCGAGCAAAAACAGCTGATTTTTGACAAAAGAGATAACACCCCCCCATTACGTCATGCTTCAGAAATGTGGAAAATGGTCCGTTTTCAAATGTTTTATTTTTGAACGTCAGTTCACATTTGTAGGTGGATCATCAGTGTTAGAGCTAAAATTAGCATGTTTAAAGTGATTTTCATGCTTCCAGGGGCCCTAAACACAGGATTTATGGAATGGTTAAAAGTGCATGAAAATGGCCAATTTACTCACTCTGAGTTCTCAAAAAGGGTTTCTTCACCCCGGGAAGTTAATCAAATACCATTTGAAGGCATTTAATGTTCGAGCAAAAACGGCTGATTTTCGACAAAAGAGATAACACCCCCCCATTACGTCATGCTTCAGAAATGTGGAAAATGGTCCGTTTTCAAATGTTTTATTTTTGAACATCAGTTCACATTTGTAGGTGGATCATCAGTGTTAGAGCTAAAATTAGCATGTTTAAAGTGATTATCATGCTTCCAGGGGCTCGGGAAGTGAATTAAATACTATTTGGAGGCATTTAATGTTCAATCAAAAACAGCTGATTTTTGACAAAAGAGATAACACCCCCCATTACGTCATGCTTCAGAAATGTGGAAAATGGTCCGTTTTCAAATGTTTTATTTTTTAACGTCAGTTCACATTTGTAGGTGGATCATCAGTGTTGAGCTAAAATTAGTATGTTCAAAGTGATTTTCATGCTTCCAGGGGCCCTAAACACAAGATTTATGGAATGGTTAAAAGTGCATGAAAATGGCCAATTTACTCACTCTGAGTTCTCAAAAAGGGTTTCTTCACCCCGGGAAGTTAATTAAATACCATTTGGAGGCATTTAATGTTCGAGCAAAAACGGCTGATTTTCGACAAAAGAGATAACACCCCCCCATTACGTCATGCTTCAGAAATGTGGAAAATGGTCCGTTTTCAAATGTTTTATTTTTGATCGTCAGTTCACATTTGTAGGTGGATCATCAGTGTTAGAGCTAAAATTAGCATGTTTAAAGTGATTTTCATGCTTCCAGGGGCCCTAAACACAAGATTTATGGAATGGTTAAAAGTGCATGAAAATGGCCAATTTACTCACTCTGAGTTCTCAAAAAGGGTTTCTTCACCCCGGGAAGTTAATTAAATACCATTTGGAGGCATTTAATGTTCGAGCAAAAACGGCTGATTTTCGACAAAAGAGATAACACCCCCCCATTACGTCATGCTTCAGAAATGTGGAAAATGGTCCGTTTTCAAATGTTTTATTTTTGAACGTCAGTTCACATTTGTAGGTGGATCATCAGTGTTAGAGCTAAAATTAGCATGTTTAAAGTGATTTTCATGCTTCCAGGGGCTCGGGAAGTGAATTAAATACTATTTGGAGGCATTTAATGTTCAATCAAAAACAGCTGATTTTTGACAAAAGAGATAACACCCCCCCATTACGTCATGCTTCAGAAATGTGGAAAATGGTCCGTTTTCAAATGTTTTATTTTTGAACGTCAGTTCACATTTGTAGGTGGATCATCAGTGTTAGAGCTAAAATTAGCATGTTTAAAGTGATTTTCATGCTTCCAGGGGCCCTAAACACAAGATTTATGGAATGGTTAAAAGTGCATGAAAATGGCCAATTTACTCACTCTGAGTTCTCAAAAAGGGTTTCTTCACCCCGGGAAGTTAATCAAATACCATTTGGAGGCATTTAATGTTCGAGCAAAAACTGCTGATTTTCGACAAAAGAGATAACACCCCCCATTACGTCATGCTTCAGAAATGTGGAAAATGATCCGTTTTCAAATGTTTTATTTTTGAACGTCAGTTCACATTTGTAGGTGGATCATCAGTGTTAGAGCTAAAATTAGCATGTTTAAAGTGATTTTCATGCTTCCAGGGGCTCGGGAAGTGAATTAAATACTATTTGGAGGCATTTAATGTTCAAGCAAAAACAGCTGATTTTTGACAAAAGAGATAACACCCCCCCATTACGTCATGCTTCAGAAATGTGGAAAATGGTCAGTTTTCAAATGTTTTATTTTTGAATGTCAGTTCACATTTGTAGGTGGATCATCAGTGTTAGAGCTAAAATTAGCATGTTTAAAGTGATTTTCATGCTTCCAGGGGCCCTAAACACAAGATTTATGGAATGGTTGAAAGTGCATGAAAATGGCCAATTTACTCACTCTGAGTTCTCAAAAAGGGTTTCTTCACCCCGGGAAGTTAATTAAATACCATTTGGAGGCATTTAATGTTCGAGCAAAAACGGCTGATTTTCGACAAAAGAGATAACACCCCCCCATTACGTCATGCTTCAGAAATGTTGAAAATGGTCCGTTTTCAAATGTTTTATTTTTGAACATCAGTTCACATTTGTAGGTGGATCATCAGTGTTAGAGCTAAAATTAGCATGTTTAAAGTGATTTTCATGCTTCCAGGGGCTCGGGAAGTGAATTAAATACTATTTGGAGGCATTTAATGTTCAATCAAAAACAGCTGATTTTTGACAAAAGAGATAACACCCCCCCCATTACGTCATGCTTCAGAAATGTGGAAAATGGTCCGTTTTCAAATGTTTTATTTTTGAACGTCAGTTCACATTTGTAGGTGGATCATCAGTGTTAGAGCTAAAATTAGCATGTTTAAAGTGATTTTCATGCTTCCAGGGGCCCTAAACACAAGATTTATGGAATGGTTAAAAGTGCATGAAAATGGCCAATTTACTCACTCTGAGTTCTCAAAAAGGGTTTCTTCACCCCGGGAAGTTAATTAAATACCATTTGCAGGCATTTAATGTTCGAGCAAAAACGGCTGATTTTCGACAAAAGAGATAACACCCCCCCATTACGTCATGCTTCAGAAATGTGGAAAATGGTCCGTTTTCAAATGTTTTATTTTTGAACGTCAGTTCACATTTGTAGGTGGATCATCAGTGTTAGAGCTAAAATTAGCATGTTTAAAGTGATTTTCATGCTTCCAGGGGCTCGGGAAGTGAATTAAATACTATTTGGAGGCATTTAATGTTCAAGCAAAAACAGCTGATTTTTGACAAAAGAGATAACACCCCCCCATTACGTCATGCTTCAGAAATGTGGAAAATGGTCCGTTTTCAAATGTTTTATTTTTGAACGTCAGTTCACATTTGTAGGTGGATCATCAGTGTTAGAGCTAAAATTAGCATGTTTAAAGTGATTTTCATGATTCTAGGGCCCTAAACACAGGATTTATGGAATGGTTAAAAGTGCATGAAAATGGCCAATTTACTCACTCTGAGTTCTCAAAAAGGGTTTCTTCACCCCGGGAAGTTAATTAAATACCATTTGAAGGCATTTAATGTTCGAGCAAAAACGGCTGATTTTCGACAAAAGAGATAACACCCCCCCATTACGTCATGCTTCAGAAATGTGGAAAATGGTCCGTTTTCAAATGTTTTATTTTTGAACATCAGTTCACATTTGTAGGTGGATCATCAGTGTTAGAGCTAAAATTAGCATGTTTAAAGTGATTATCATGCTTCCAGGGGCTCGGGAAGTGAATTAAATACTATTTGGAGGCATTTAATGTTCAATCAAAAACAGCTGATTTTTGACAAAAGAGATAACACCCCCCATTACGTCATGCTTCAGAAATGTGGAAAATGGTCCGTTTTCAAATGTTTTATTTTTTAACGTCAGTTCACATTTGTAGGTGGATCATCAGTGTTAGAGCTAAAATTAGTATGTTTAAAGTGATTTTCATGCTTCCAGGGGCCCTAAACACAAGATTTATGGAATGGTTAAAAGTGCATGAAAATGGCCAATTTACTCACTCTGAGTTCTCAAAAAGGGTTTCTTCACCCCGGGAAGTTAATTAAATACCATTTGGAGGCATTTAATGTTCGAGCAAAAACGGCTGATTTTCGACAAAAGAGATAACACCCCCCCATTACGTCATGCTTCAGAAATGTGGAAAATGGTCCGTTTTCAAATGTTTTATTTTTGATCGTCAGTTCACATTTGTAGGTGGATCATCAGTGTTAGAGCTAAAATTAGCATGTTTAAAGTGATTTTCATGCTTCCAGGGGCTCGGGAAGTGAATTAAATACTATTTGGAGGCATTTAATGTTCAATCAAAAACAGCTGATTTTTGACAAAAGAGATAACACCCCCCCATAACGTCATGCTTCAGAAATGTGGAAAATGGTCCGTTTTCAAATGTTTTATTTTTGAACGTCAGTTCACATTTGTAGGTGGATCATCAGTGTTAGAGCTAAAATTAGCATGTTTAAAGTGATTTTCATGCTTCCAGGGGCTCGGGAAGTGAATTAAATACTATTTGGAGGCATTTAATGTTCAATCAAAAACAGCTGATTTTTGACAAAAGAGATAACACCCCCCTATTACGTCATGCTTCAGAAATGTGGAAAATGGTCCGTTTTCAAATGTTTTATTTTTGAACGTCAGTTCACATTTGTAGGTGGATCATCAGTGTTAGAGCTAAAATTAGCATGTTTAAAGTGATTTTCATGCTTCCAGGGGCCCTAAACACAAGATTTATGGAATGGTTAAAAGTGCATGAAAATGGCCAATTTACTCACTCTGAGTTCTCAAAAAGGGTTTCTTCACCCCGGGAAGTTAATTAAATACCATTTGGAGGCATTTAATGTTCGAGCAAAAACGGCTGATTTTCGACAAAAGAGATAACACCCCCCCATTACATCATGCTTCAGAAATGTGGAAAATGGTCCGTTTTCAAATGTTTTATTTTTGAACGTCAGTTCACATTTGTAGGTGGATCATCAGTGTTAGAGCTAAAATTAGCATGTTTAAAGTGATTTTCATGCTTCCAGGGGCTCGGGAAGTGAAGTAAATACTATTTGGAGGCATTAAATGTTCAATCAAAAACAGCTGATTTTTGACAAAAGAGATAACACCCCCCCATTACGTCATGCTTCAGAAATGTGGAAAATGGTCCGTTTTCAAATGTTTTATTTTTGAACGTCAGTTCACATTTGTAGGTGGACCATCAGTGTTAGAGCTAAAATTAGCATGTTTAAAGTGATTTTCATGCTTCCAGGGGCCCTAAACACAAGATTTATGGAATGGTTAAAAGTGCATGAAAATGGCCAATTTACTCACTCTGAGTTCTCAAAAAGGGTTTCTTCACCCCGGGAAGTTAATTAAATACCATTTGGAGGCATTTAATGTTCGAGCAAAAACGGCTGATTTTCGACAAAAGAGATAACACCCCCCCATTACGTCATGCTTCAGAAATGTGGAAAATGGTCCGTTTTCAAATGTTTTATTTTTGAACATCAGTTCACATTTGTAGGTGGATCATCAGTGTTAGAGCTAAAATTAGCATGTTTAAAGTGATTTTCATGCTTCCAGGGGCTCGGGAAGTGAATTAAATACTATTTGGAGGCATTTAATGTTCAATCAAAAACAGCTGATTTTTGACAAAAGAGATAACACCCCCCCATTACGTCATGCTTCAGAAATGTGGAAAATGGTCCGTTTTCAAATGTTTTATTTTTGAACGTCAGTTCACATTTGTAGGTGGATCATCAGTGTTAGAGCTAAAATTAGCATGTTTAAAGTGATTTTCATGCTTCCAGGGGCCCTAAACACAAGATTTATGGAATGGTTAAAAGTGCATGAAAATGGCCAATTTACTCACTCTGAGTTCTCAAAAAGGGTTTCTTCACCCCGGGAAGTTAATTAAATACCATTTGGAGGCATTTAATGTTCGAGCAAAAACGGCTGATTTTCGACAAAAGAGATAACACCCCCCCATTACGTCATGCTTCAGAAATGTGGAAAATGGTCCGTTTTCAAATGTTTTATTTTTGAACGTCAGTTCACATTTGTAGGTGGATCATCAGTGTTAGAGCTAAAATTAGCATGTTTAAAGTGATTTTCATGCTTCCAGGGGCTCGGGAAGTTAATTAAATACTATTTGGAGGCATTTAATGTTCAATCAAAAACAGCTGATTTTTGACAAAAGAGATAACACCCCCCCATTACGTCATGCTTCAGAAATGTGGAAAATGGTCCGTTTTCAAATGTTTTATTTTTGAACGTCAGTTCACATTTGTAGGTGGATCATCAGTGTTAGAGCTAAAATTAGCATGTTTAAAGTGATTTTCATGCTTCCAGGGGCCCTAAACACAAGATTTATGGAATGGTTAAAAGTGCATGAAAATGGCCAATTTACTCACTCTGAGTTCTCAAAAAGGGTTTCTTCACCCCGGGAAGTTAATTAAATACCATTTGGAGGCATTTAATGTTCGAGCAAAAACGGCTGATTTTCGACAAAAGAGATAACACCCCCCCATTACGTCATGCTTCAGAAATGTGGAAAATGGTCCGTTTTCAAATGTTTTATTTTTGAACGTCAGTTCACATTTGTAGGTGGATCATCAGTGTTAGAGCTAAAATTAGCATGTTTAAAGTGATGTTCATGCTTCCAGGGGCTCGGGAAGTGAATTAAATACTATTTGGAGGCATTTAATGTTCAAGCAAAAACAGCTGATTTTTGACAAAAGAGATAACACCCCCCCATTACGTCATGCTTCAGAAATGTGGAAAATGGTCCGTTTTCAAATGTTTTATTTTTGAACGTCAGTTCACATTTGTAGGTGGATCATCAGTGTTAGAGCTAAAATTAGCATGTTTAAAGTGATTTTCATGCTTCCAGGTGCTCGGGAAGTGAATTAAATACTATTTGGAGGCATTTAATGTTCAATCAAAAACAGCTGATTTTTGACAAAAGAGATAACACCCCCCCCCCATTACGTCATGCTTCAGAAATGTGGAAAATGGTCCGTTTTCAAATGTTTTATTTTTGAACGTCAGTTCACATTTGTAGGTGGATCATCAGTGTTAGAGCTAAAATTAGCATGTTTAAAGTGATTTTCATGCTTCCAGGGGCCCTAAACACAAGATTTATGGAATGGTTAAAAGTGCATGAAAATGGCCAATTTACTCACTCTGAGTTCTCAAAAAGGGTTTCTTCACCCCGGGAAGTTAATTAAATACCATTTGGAGGCATTTAATGTTCGAGCAAAAACGGCTGATTTTCGACAAAAGAGATAACACCCCCCCATTACGTCATGCTTCAGAAATGTGGAAAATGGTCCGTTTTCAAATGTTTTATTTTTGAACGTCAGTTCACATTTGTAGGTGGATCATCAGTGTTAGAGCTAAAATTAGCATGTTTAAAGTGATTTTCATGCTTCCAGGGGCCCTAAACAAAAGATTTATGGAATGGTTAAAAGTGCATGAAAATGGCCAATTTACTCACTCTGAGTTCTCAAAAAGTGTTTCTTCACCCCGGGAAGTTAATTAAATACCATTTGGAGGCATTTAATGTTCAAGCAGAAACGGCTGATTTTCGACAAAAGAGATAACACCCCCCCATTAAGTCATGCTTCAGAAATGTGGAAAATGGTCCGTTTTCAAATGTTTTATTTTGGAACGTCAGTTCACATTTGTAGGTGGATCATCAGTGTTAGAGCTAAAATTAGCATGTTTATAGTGATGTTCATGCTTCCAGGGGCTCGGGAAGTGAATTAAATACTATTTGGAGGCATTTAACGTTCAATCAAAAACAGCTGATTTTTGACAAAAGAGATAACACCCCCCCATTACGTCATGCTTCAGAAATGTGGAAAATGGTCCGTTTTAAAATGTTTTATTTTTGAATGTCAGTTCACATTTGTAGGTGGATCATCAGTGTTGGAGCTAAAATTAGCATGTTTAAAGTGATTTTCATGCTTCCAGGGGCCCTAAACACAAGATTTATGGAATGGTTAAAAGTGCATGAAAATGGCCAATTTACTCACTCTGAGTTCTCAAAAAGGGTTTCTTCACCCCGGGAAGTTAATTAAATACCATTTGGAGGCATTTAATGTTCGAGCAAAAACGGCTGATTTTCGACAAAAGAGATAACACCCCCCCATTACGTCATGCTTCAGAAATGTGGAAAATGGTCCGTTTTCAAATGTTTTATTTTTGAACGTCAGTTCACATTTGTAGGTGGATCATCAGTGTTAGAGCTAAAATTAGCATGTTTAAAGTGATTTTCATGCTTCCAGGGGCCCTAAACACAAGATTTATGGAATGGTTAAAAGTGCATGAAAATGGCCAATTTACTCACTCTGAGTTCTCAAAAGGGTTTCTTCACCCCGGGAAGTTAATTAAATACCATTTGGAGGCATTTAATGTTCGAGCAAAAACTGCTGATTTTCGACAAAAGAGAAAACCCCCCCCCTTTACGTCATGCTTCAGAAATGTGGAAAATGGTCCGTTTTCAAATGTTTTATTTTTGAACATCAGTTCACATTTGTAGGTGGATCATCAGTGTTAGAGCTAAAATTAGCATGTTTAAAGTGATTTTCATGCTTCCAGGGGCTCGGGAAGTGAATTAAATACTATTTGGAGGCATTTAATGTTCAATCAAAAACAGCTGATTTTTGACAAAAGAGATAACACCCCCCATTACGTCATGCTTCAGAAATGTGGAAAATGGTCTGTTTTCAAATGTTTTTTTTTTGAACGTCAGTTCACATTTGTAGGTGGATCATCAGTGTTAGAGCTAAAATTAGCATGTTTAAAGTGATTTTCATGCTTCCAGGGGCCCTAAACACAAGATTTATGGAATGGTTAAAAGTGCATGAAAATGGCCAATTTACTCACTCTGAGTTCTCAAAAAGGGTTTCTTCACCCCGGGAAGTTAATTAAATACCATTTGGAGGCATTTAATGTTCGAGCAAAAACGGCTGATTTTCGACAAAAGAGATAACACCCCCCCATTACGTCATGCTTCAGAAATGTGGAAAATGGTCCGTTTTCAAATGTTTTATTTTTGAACGTCAGTTCACATTTGTAGGTGGATCATCAGTGTTAGAGCTAAAATTAGCATGTTTAAAGTGATTTTCATGCTTCCAGGGGCTCGGGAAGTAAATTAAATACTATTTGGAGGCATTTAATGTTCAAGCAAAAACAGCTGATTTTTGACAAAAGAGATAACACCCCCCCCCATTACGTCATGCTTCAGAAATGTGGAAAATGGTCCGTTTTCAAATGTTTTATTTTTGAACGTCAGTTCACATTTGTAGGTGGATCATCAGTGTTAGGGCTAAAATTAGCATGTTTAAAGTGATTTTCATGCTTCCAGGGGCCCTAAACACAAGATTTATGGAATGGTTAAAAGTGCATGAAAATGGCCAATTTACTCACTCTGAGTTCTCAAAAAGGGTTTCTTCACCCTGGGAAGTTAATTAAATACCATTTGGAGGCATTTAATGTTCGAGCAAAAACGGCTGATTTTCGACAAAAGAGATAACACCCCCCCATTACGTCATGCTTCAGAAATGTGGAAAATGGTCCGTTTTCAAATGTTTTATTTTTGAACATCAGTTCACATTTGTAGGTGGATCATCAGTGTTAGAGCTAAAATTAGCATGTTTAAAGTGATTTTCATGCTTCCAGGGGCTCGGGAAGTGAATTAAATACTATTTGGAGGCATTTAATGTTCAATCAAAAACAGCTGATTTTTGACAAAAGAGATAACACCCCCCCATTACGTCATGCTTCAGAAATGTGGAAAATGGTCCGTTTTCAAATGTTTTATTTTTTAACCTCAGTTCACATTTGTAGGTGGATCATCAGTGTTAGAGCTAAAATTAGCATGTTTAAAGTGATTTTCATGCTTCCAGGGGCCCTAAACACAAGATTTATGGAATGGTTAAAAGTGCATGAAAATGGCCAATTTACTCACTCTGAGTTCTCAAAAAGGGTTTCTTCACCCCGGGAAGTTAATTAAATACCATTTGGAGGCATTTAATGTTCGAGCAAAAACGGCTGATTTTCGACAAAAGAGATAACACCCCCCCATTACGTCATGCTTCAGAAATGTGGAAAATGGTCCGTTTTCAAATGTTTTATTTTTGAACGTCAGTTCACATTTGTAGGTGGATCATCAGTGTTAGAGCTAAAATTAGCATGTTTAAAGTGATTTTCATGCTTCCAGGGGCCCTAAACACAAGATTTATGGAATGGTTAAAAGTGCATGAAAATGGCCAATTTACTCACTCTGAGTTCTCAAAAAGGGTTTCTTCACCCCGGGAAGTTAATTAAATACCATTTGGAGGCATTTAATGTTCGAGCAAAAACGGCTGATTTTCGACAAAAGAGATAACACCCCCCCATTACGTCATGCTTCAGAAATGTGGAAAATGGTCCGTTTTCAAATGTTTTATTTTTGAACGTCAGTTCACATTTGTAGGTGGATCATCAGTGTTAGAGCTAAAATTAGCATGTTTAAAGTGATTTTCATGCTTCCAGGGGCCCTAAACAAAAGATTTATGGAATGGTTAAAAGTGCATGAAAATGGCCAATTTACTCACTCTGAGTTCTCAAAAAGTGTTTCTTCACCCCGGGAAGTTAATTAAATACCATTTGGAGGCATTTAATGTTCAAGCAGAAACGGCTGATTTTCGACAAAAGAGATAACACCCCCCCATTAAGTCATGCTTCAGAAATGTGGAAAATGGTCCGTTTTCAAATGTTTTATTTTGGAACGTCAGTTCACATTTGTAGGTGGATCATCAGTGTTAGAGCTAAAATTAGCATGTTTATAGTGATGTTCATGCTTCCAGGGGCTCGGGAAGTGAATTAAATACTATTTGGAGGCATTTAACGTTCAATCAAAAACAGCTGATTTTTGACAAAAGAGATAACACCCCCCCATTACGTCATGCTTCAGAAATGTGGAAAATGGTCCGTTTTAAAATGTTTTATTTTTGAATGTCAGTTCACATTTGTAGGTGGATCATCAGTGTTGGAGCTAAAATTAGCATGTTTAAAGTGATTTTCATGCTTCCAGGGGCCCTAAACACAAGATTTATGGAATGGTTAAAAGTGCATGAAAATGGCCAATTTACTCACTCTGAGTTCTCAAAAAGGGTTTCTTCACCCCGGGAAGTTAATTAAATACCATTTGGAGGCATTTAATGTTCGAGCAAAAACGGCTGATTTTCGACAAAAGAGATAACACCCCCCCATTACGTCATGCTTCAGAAATGTGGAAAATGGTCCGTTTTCAAATGTTTTATTTTTGAACGTCAGTTCACATTTGTAGGTGGATCATCAGTGTTAGAGCTAAAATTAGCATGTTTAAAGTGATTTTCATGCTTCCAGGGGCCCTAAACACAAGATTTATGGAATGGTTAAAAGTGCATGAAAATGGCCAATTTACTCACTCTGAGTTCTCAAAAGGGTTTCTTCACCCCGGGAAGTTAATTAAATACCATTTGGAGGCATTTAATGTTCGAGCAAAAACTGCTGATTTTCGACAAAAGAGATAACACCCCCCCATTACGTCATGCTTCAGAAATGTGGAAAATGGTCCGTTTTCAAATGTTTTATTTTTGAACATCAGTTCACATTTGTAGGTGGATCATCAGTGTTAGAGCTAAAATTAGCATGTTTAAAGTGATTTTCATGCTTCCAGGGGCTCGGGAAGTGAATTAAATACTATTTGGAGGCATTTAATGTTCAATCAAAAACAGCTGATTTTTGACAAAAGAGATAACACCCCCCATTACGTCATGCTTCAGAAATGTGGAAAATGGTCTGTTTTCAAATGTTTTTTTTTTGAACGTCAGTTCACATTTGTAGGTGGATCATCAGTGTTAGAGCTAAAATTAGCATGTTTAAAGTGATTTTCATGCTTCCAGGGGCCCTAAACACAAGATTTATGGAATGGTTAAAAGTGCATGAAAATGGCCAATTTACTCACTCTGAGTTCTCAAAAAGGGTTTCTTCACCCCGGGAAGTTAATTAAATACCATTTGGAGGCATTTAATGTTCGAGCAAAAACGGCTGATTTTCGACAAAAGAGATAACACCCCCCCATTACGTCATGCTTCAGAAATGTGGAAAATGGTCCGTTTTCAAATGTTTTATTTTTGATCGTCAGTTCACATTTGTAGGTGGATCATCAGTGTTAGAGCTAAAATTAGCATGTTTAAAGTGATTTTCATGCTTCCAGGGGCCCTAAACACAAGATTTATGGAATGGTTAAAAGTGCATGAAAATGGCCAATTTACTCACTCTGAGTTCTCAAAAAGGGTTTCTTCACCCCGGGAAGTTAATTAAATACCATTTGGAGGCATTTAATGTTCGAGCAAAAACGGCTGATTTTCGACAAAAGAGATAACACCCCCCCATTACGTCATGCTTCAGAAATGTGGAAAATGGTCCGTTTTCAAATGTTTTATTTTTGAACGTCAGTTCACATTTGTAGGTGGATCATCAGTGTTAGAGCTAAAATTAGCATGTTTAAAGTGATTTTCATGCTTCCAGGGGCTCGGGAAGTGAATTAAATACTATTTGGAGGCATTTAATGTTCAATCAAAAACAGCTGATTTTTGACAAAAGAGATAACACCCCCCCATTACGTCATGCTTCAGAAATGTGGAAAATGGTCCGTTTTCAAATGTTTTATTTTTGAACGTCAGTTCACATTTGTAGGTGGATCATCAGTGTTAGAGCTAAAATTAGCATGTTTAAAGTGATTTTCATGCTTCCAGGGGCCCTAAACACAAGATTTATGGAATGGTTAAAAGTGCATGAAAATGGCCAATTTACTCACTCTGAGTTCTCAAAAAGGGTTTCTTCACCCCGGGAAGTTAATCAAATACCATTTGGAGGCATTTAATGTTCGAGCAAAAACTGCTGATTTTCGACAAAAGAGATAACACCCCCCATTACGTCATGCTTCAGAAATGTGGAAAATGATCCGTTTTCAAATGTTTTATTTTTGAACGTCAGTTCACATTTGTAGGTGGATCATCAGTGTTAGAGCTAAAATTAGCATGTTTAAAGTGATTTTCATGCTTCCAGGGGCTCGGGAAGTGAATTAAATACTATTTGGAGGCATTTAATGTTCAAGCAAAAACAGCTGATTTTTGACAAAAGAGATAACACCCCCCCATTACGTCATGCTTCAGAAATGTGGAAAATGGTCAGTTTTCAAATGTTTTATTTTTGAATGTCAGTTCACATTTGTAGGTGGATCATCAGTGTTAGAGCTAAAATTAGCATGTTTAAAGTGATTTTCATGCTTCCAGGGGCCCTAAACACAAGATTTATGGAATGGTTGAAAGTGCATGAAAATGGCCAATTTACTCACTCTGAGTTCTCAAAAAGGGTTTCTTCACCCCGGGAAGTTAATTAAATACCATTTGGAGGCATTTAATGTTCGAGCAAAAACGGCTGATTTTCGACAAAAGAGATAACACCCCCCCATTACGTCATGCTTCAGAAATGTTGAAAATGGTCCGTTTTCAAATGTTTTATTTTTGAACATCAGTTCACATTTGTAGGTGGATCATCAGTGTTAGAGCTAAAATTAGCATGTTTAAAGTGATTTTCATGCTTCCAGGGGCTCGGGAAGTGAATTAAATACTATTTGGAGGCATTTAATGTTCAATCAAAAACAGCTGATTTTTGACAAAAGAGATAACACCCCCCCATTACGTCATGCTTCAGAAATGTGGAAAATGGTCCGTTTTCAAATGTTTTATTTTTGAACGTCAGTTCACATTTGTAGGTGGATCATCAGTGTTAGAGCTAAAATTAGCATGTTTAAAGTGATTTTCATGCTTCCAGGGGCCCTAAACACAAGATTTATGGAATGGTTAAAAGTGCATGAAAATGGCCAATTTACTCACTCTGAGTTCTCAAAAAGGGTTTCTTCACCCCGGGAAGTTAATTAAATACCATTTGCAGGCATTTAATGTTCGAGCAAAAACGGCTGATTTTCGACAAAAGAGATAACACCCCCCCATTACGTCATGCTTCAGAAATGTGGAAAATGGTCCGTTTTCAAATGTTTTATTTTTGAACGTCAGTTCACATTTGTAGGTGGATCATCAGTGTTAGAGCTAAAATTAGCATGTTTAAAGTGATTTTCATGCTTCCAGGGGCTCGGGAAGTGAATTAAATACTATTTGGAGGCATTTAATGTTCAAGCAAAAACAGCTGATTTTTGACAAAAGAGATAACACCCCCCCATTACGTCATGCTTCAGAAATGTGGAAAATGGTCCGTTTTCAAATGTTTTATTTTTGAACGTCAGTTCACATTTGTAGGTGGATCATCAGTGTTAGAGCTAAAATTAGCATGTTTAAAGTGATTTTCATGATTCCAGGGGCCCTAAACACAGGATTTATGGAATGGTTAAAAGTGCATGAAAATGGCCAATTTACTCACTCTGAGTTCTCAAAAAGGGTTTCTTCACCCCGGGAAGTTAATTAAATACCATTTGAAGGCATTTAATGTTCGAGCAAAAACGGCTGATTTTCGACAAAAGAGATAACACCCCCCCATTACGTCATGCTTCAGAAATGTGGAAAATGGTCCGTTTTCAAATGTTTTATTTTTGAACATCAGTTCACATTTGTAGGTGGATCATCAGTGTTAGAGCTAAAATTAGCATGTTTAAAGTGATTATCATGCTTCCAGGGGCTCGGGAAGTGAATTAAATACTATTTGGAGGCATTTAATGTTCAATCAAAAACAGCTGATTTTTGACAAAAGAGATAACACCCCCCATTACGTCATGCTTCAGAAATGTGGAAAATGGTCCGTTTTCAAATGTTTTATTTTTTAACGTCAGTTCACATTTGTAGGTGGATCATCAGTGTTAGAGCTAAAATTAGTATGTTTAAAGTGATTTTCATGCTTCCAGGGGCCCTAAACACAAGATTTATGGAATGGTTAAAAGTGCATGAAAATGGCCAATTTACTCACTCTGAGTTCTCAAAAAGGGTTTCTTCACCCCGGGAAGTTAATTAAATACCATTTGGAGGCATTTAATGTTCGAGCAAAAACGGCTGATTTTCGACAAAAGAGATAACACCCCCCCATTACGTCATGCTTCAGAAATGTGGAAAATGGTCCGTTTTCAAATGTTTTATTTTTGATCGTCAGTTCACATTTGTAGGTGGATCATCAGTGTTAGAGCTAAAATTAGCATGTTTAAAGTGATTTTCATGCTTCCAGGGGCTCGGGAAGTGAATTAAATACTATTTGGAGGCATTTAATGTTCAATCAAAAACAGCTGATTTTTGACAAAAGAGATAACACCCCCCCATAACGTCATGCTTCAGAAATGTGGAAAATGGTCCGTTTTCAAATGTTTTATTTTTGAACGTCAGTTCACATTTGTAGGTGGATCATCAGTGTTAGAGCTAAAATTAGCATGTTTAAAGTGATTTTCATGCTTCCAGGGGCTCGGGAAGTGAATTAAATACTATTTGGAGGCATTTAATGTTCAATCAAAAACAGCTGATTTTTGACAAAAGAGATAACACCCCCCTATTACGTCATGCTTCAGAAATGTGGAAAATGGTCCGTTTTCAAATGTTTTATTTTTGAACGTCAGTTCACATTTGTAGGTGGATCATCAGTGTTAGAGCTAAAATTAGCATGTTTAAAGTGATTTTCATGCTTCCAGGGGCCCTAAACACAAGATTTATGGAATGGTTAAAAGTGCATGAAAATGGCCAATTTACTCACTCTGAGTTCTCAAAAAGGGTTTCTTCACCCCGGGAAGTTAATTAAATACCATTTGGAGGCATTTAATGTTCGAGCAAAAACGGCTGATTTTCGACAAAAGAGATAACACCCCCCCATTACATCATGCTTCAGAAATGTGGAAAATGGTCCGTTTTCAAATGTTTTATTTTTGAACGTCAGTTCACATTTGTAGGTGGATCATCAGTGTTAGAGCTAAAATTAGCATGTTTAAAGTGATTTTCATGCTTCCAGGGGCTCGGGAAGTGAAGTAAATACTATTTGGAGGCATTAAATGTTCAATCAAAAACAGCTGATTTTTGACAAAAGAGATAACACCCCCCCATTACGTCATGCTTCAGAAATGTGGAAAATGGTCCGTTTTCAAATGTTTTATTTTTGAACGTCAGTTCACATTTGTAGGTGGACCATCAGTGTTAGAGCTAAAATTAGCATGTTTAAAGTGATTTTCATGCTTCCAGGGGCCCTAAACACAAGATTTATGGAATGGTTAAAAGTGCATGAAAATGGCCAATTTACTCACTCTGAGTTCTCAAAAAGGGTTTCTTCACCCCGGGAAGTTAATTAAATACCATTTGGAGGCATTTAATGTTCGAGCAAAAACGGCTGATTTTCGACAAAAGAGATAACACCCCCCCATTACGTCATGCTTCAGAAATGTGGAAAATGGTCCGTTTTCAAATGTTTTATTTTTGAACATCAGTTCACATTTGTAGGTGGATCATCAGTGTTAGAGCTAAAATTAGCATGTTTAAAGTGATTTTCATGCTTCCAGGGGCTCGGGAAGTGAATTAAATACTATTTGGAGGCATTTAATGTTCAATCAAAAACAGCTGATTTTTGACAAAAGAGATAACACCCCCCCATTACGTCATGCTTCAGAAATGTGGAAAATGGTCCGTTTTCAAATGTTTTATTTTTGAACGTCAGTTCACATTTGTAGGTGGATCATCAGTGTTAGAGCTAAAATTAGCATGTTTAAAGTGATTTTCATGCTTCCAGGGGCCCTAAACACAAGATTTATGGAATGGTTAAAAGTGCATGAAAATGGCCAATTTACTCACTCTGAGTTCTCAAAAAGGGTTTCTTCACCCCGGGAAGTTAATTAAATACCATTTGGAGGCATTTAATGTTCGAGCAAAAACGGCTGATTTTCGACAAAAGAGATAACACCCCCCCATTACGTCATGCTTCAGAAATGTGGAAAATGGTCCGTTTTCAAATGTTTTATTTTTGAACGTCAGTTCACATTTGTAGGTGGATCATCAGTGTTAGAGCTAAAATTAGCATGTTTAAAGTGATTTTCATGCTTCCAGGGGCTCGGGAAGTTAATTAAATACTATTTGGAGGCATTTAATGTTCAATCAAAAACAGCTGATTTTTGACAAAAGAGATAACACCCCCCCATTACGTCATGCTTCAGAAATGTGGAAAATGGTCCGTTTTCAAATGTTTTATTTTTGAACGTCAGTTCACATTTGTAGGTGGATCATCAGTGTTAGAGCTAAAATTAGCATGTTTAAAGTGATTTTCATGCTTCCAGGGGCCCTAAACACAAGATTTATGGAATGGTTAAAAGTGCATGAAAATGGCCAATTTACTCACTCTGAGTTCTCAAAAAGGGTTTCTTCACCCCGGGAAGTTAATTAAATACCATTTGGAGGCATTTAATGTTCGAGCAAAAACGGCTGATTTTCGACAAAAGAGATAACACCCCCCCATTACGTCATGCTTCAGAAATGTGGAAAATGGTCCGTTTTCAAATGTTTTATTTTTGAACGTCAGTTCACATTTGTAGGTGGATCATCAGTGTTAGAGCTAAAATTAGCATGTTTAAAGTGATGTTCATGCTTCCAGGGGCTCGGGAAGTGAATTAAATACTATTTGGAGGCATTTAATGTTCAAGCAAAAACAGCTGATTTTTGACAAAAGAGATAACACCCCCCCATTACGTCATGCTTCAGAAATGTGGAAAATGGTCCGTTTTCAAATGTTTTATTTTTGAACGTCAGTTCACATTTGTAGGTGGATCATCAGTGTTAGAGCTAAAATTAGCATGTTTAAAGTGATTTTCATGCTTCCAGGTGCTCGGAAAGTGAATTAAATACTATTTGGAGGCATTTAATGTTCAATCAAAAACAGCTGATTTTTGACAAAAGAGATAACACCCCCCCCCCATTACGTCATGCTTCAGAAATGTGGAAAATGGTCCGTTTTCAAATGTTTTATTTTTGAACGTCAGTTCACATTTGTAGGTGGATCATCAGTGTTAGAGCTAAAATTAGCATGTTTAAAGTGATTTTCATGCTTCCAGGGGCCCTAAACACAAGATTTATGGAATGGTTAAAAGTGCATGAAAATGGCCAATTTACTCACTCTGAGTTCTCAAAAAGGGTTTCTTCACCCCGGGAAGTTAATTAAATACCATTTGGAGGCATTTAATGTTCGAGCAAAAACGGCTGATTTTCGACAAAAGAGATAACACCCCCCCATTACGTCATGCTTCAGAAATGTGGAAAATGGTCCGTTTTCAAATGTTTTATTTTTGAACGTCAGTTCACATTTGTAGGTGGATCATCAGTGTTAGAGCTAAAATTAGCATGTTTAAAGTGATTTTCATGCTTCCAGGGGCCCTAAACAAAAGATTTATGGAATGGTTAAAAGTGCATGAAAATGGCCAATTTACTCACTCTGAGTTCTCAAAAAGTGTTTCTTCACCCCGGGAAGTTAATTAAATACCATTTGGAGGCATTTAATGTTCAAGCAGAAACGGCTGATTTTCGACAAAAGAGATAACACCCCCCCATTAAGTCATGCTTCAGAAATGTGGAAAATGGTCCGTTTTCAAATGTTTTATTTTGGAACGTCAGTTCACATTTGTAGGTGGATCATCAGTGTTAGAGCTAAAATTAGCATGTTTATAGTGATGTTCATGCTTCCAGGGGCTCGGGAAGTGAATTAAATACTATTTGGAGGCATTTAACGTTCAATCAAAAACAGCTGATTTTTGACAAAAGAGATAACACCCCCCCATTACGTCATGCTTCAGAAATGTGGAAAATGGTCCGTTTTAAAATGTTTTATTTTTGAATGTCAGTTCACATTTGTAGGTGGATCATCAGTGTTGGAGCTAAAATTAGCATGTTTAAAGTGATTTTCATGCTTCCAGGGGCCCTAAACACAAGATTTATGGAATGGTTAAAAGTGCATGAAAATGGCCAATTTACTCACTCTGAGTTCTCAAAAAGGGTTTCTTCACCCCGGGAAGTTAATTAAATACCATTTGGAGGCATTTAATGTTCGAGCAAAAACGGCTGATTTTCGACAAAAGAGATAACACCCCCCCATTACGTCATGCTTCAGAAATGTGGAAAATGGTCCGTTTTCAAATGTTTTATTTTTGAACGTCAGTTCACATTTGTAGGTGGATCATCAGTGTTAGAGCTAAAATTAGCATGTTTAAAGTGATTTTCATGCTTCCAGGGGCCCTAAACACAAGATTTATGGAATGGTTAAAAGTGCATGAAAATGGCCAATTTACTCACTCTGAGTTCTCAAAAGGGTTTCTTCACCCCGGGAAGTTAATTAAATACCATTTGGAGGCATTTAATGTTCGAGCAAAAACTGCTGATTTTCGACAAAAGAGAAAACCCCCCCCCTTTACGTCATGCTTCAGAAATGTGGAAAATGGTCCGTTTTCAAATGTTTTATTTTTGAACATCAGTTCACATTTGTAGGTGGATCATCAGTGTTAGAGCTAAAATTAGCATGTTTAAAGTGATTTTCATGCTTCCAGGGGCTCGGGAAGTGAATTAAATACTATTTGGAGGCATTTAATGTTCAATCAAAAACAGCTGATTTTTGACAAAAGAGATAACACCCCCCATTACGTCATGCTTCAGAAATGTGGAAAATGGTCTGTTTTCAAATGTTTTTTTTTTGAACGTCAGTTCACATTTGTAGGTGGATCATCAGTGTTAGAGCTAAAATTAGCATGTTTAAAGTGATTTTCATGCTTCCAGGGGCCCTAAACACAAGATTTATGGAATGGTTAAAAGTGCATGAAAATGGCCAATTTACTCACTCTGAGTTCTCAAAAAGGGTTTCTTCACCCCGGGAAGTTAATTAAATACCATTTGGAGGCATTTAATGTTCGAGCAAAAACGGCTGATTTTCGACAAAAGAGATAACACCCCCCCATTACGTCATGCTTCAGAAATGTGGAAAATGGTCCGTTTTCAAATGTTTTATTTTTGAACGTCAGTTCACATTTGTAGGTGGATCATCAGTGTTAGAGCTAAAATTAGCATGTTTAAAGTGATTTTCATGCTTCCAGGGGCTCGGGAAGTAAATTAAATACTATTTGGAGGCATTTAATGTTCAAGCAAAAACAGCTGATTTTTGACAAAAGAGATAACACCCCCCCCCATTACGTCATGCTTCAGAAATGTGGAAAATGGTCCGTTTTCAAATGTTTTATTTTTGAACGTCAGTTCACATTTGTAGGTGGATCATCAGTGTTAGGGCTAAAATTAGCATGTTTAAAGTGATTTTCATGCTTCCAGGGGCCCTAAACACAAGATTTATGGAATGGTTAAAAGTGCATGAAAATGGCCAATTTACTCACTCTGAGTTCTCAAAAAGGGTTTCTTCACCCTGGGAAGTTAATTAAATACCATTTGGAGGCATTTAATGTTCGAGCAAAAACGGCTGATTTTCGACAAAAGAGATAACACCCCCCCATTACGTCATGCTTCAGAAATGTGGAAAATGGTCCGTTTTCAAATGTTTTATTTTTGAACATCAGTTCACATTTGTAGGTGGATCATCAGTGTTAGAGCTAAAATTAGCATGTTTAAAGTGATTTTCATGCTTCCAGGGGCTCGGGAAGTGAATTAAATACTATTTGGAGGCATTTAATGTTCAATCAAAAACAGCTGATTTTTGACAAAAGAGATAACACCCCCCCATTACGTCATGCTTCAGAAATGTGGAAAATGGTCCGTTTTCAAATGTTTTATTTTTTAACCTCAGTTCACATTTGTAGGTGGATCATCAGTGTTAGAGCTAAAATTAGCATGTTTAAAGTGATTTTCATGCTTCCAGGGGCCCTAAACACAAGATTTATGGAATGGTTAAAAGTGCATGAAAATGGCCAATTTACTCACTCTGAGTTCTCAAAAAGGGTTTCTTCACCCCGGGAAGTTAATTAAATACCATTTGGAGGCATTTAATGTTCGAGCAAAAACGGCTGATTTTCGACAAAAGAGATAACACCCCCCCATTACGTCATGCTTCAGAAATGTGGAAAATGGTCCGTTTTCAAATGTTTTATTTTTGAACGTCAGTTCACATTTGTAGGTGGATCATCAGTGTTAGAGCTAAAATTAGCATGTTTAAAGTGATTTTCATGCTTCCAGGGGCCCTAAACACAAGATTTATGGAATGGTTAAAAGTGCATGAAAATGGCCAATTTACTCACTCTGAGTTCTCAAAAAGGGTTTCTTCACCCCGGGAAGTTAATTAAATACCATTTGGAGGCATTTAATGTTCGAGCAAAAACGGCTGATTTTCGACAAAAGAGATAACACCCCCCCATTACGTCATGCTTCAGAAATGTGGAAAATGGTCCGTTTTCAAATGTTTTATTTTTGAACGTCAGTTCACATTTGTAGGTGGATCATCAGTGTTAGAGCTAAAATTAGCATGTTTAAAGTGATTTTCATGCTTCCAGGGGCCCTAAACAAAAGATTTATGGAATGGTTAAAAGTGCATGAAAATGGCCAATTTACTCACTCTGAGTTCTCAAAAAGTGTTTCTTCACCCCGGGAAGTTAATTAAATACCATTTGGAGGCATTTAATGTTCAAGCAGAAACGGCTGATTTTCGACAAAAGAGATAACACCCCCCCATTAAGTCATGCTTCAGAAATGTGGAAAATGGTCCGTTTTCAAATGTTTTATTTTGGAACGTCAGTTCACATTTGTAGGTGGATCATCAGTGTTAGAGCTAAAATTAGCATGTTTATAGTGATGTTCATGCTTCCAGGGGCTCGGGAAGTGAATTAAATACTATTTGGAGGCATTTAACGTTCAATCAAAAACAGCTGATTTTTGACAAAAGAGATAACACCCCCCCATTACGTCATGCTTCAGAAATGTGGAAAATGGTCCGTTTTAAAATGTTTTATTTTTGAATGTCAGTTCACATTTGTAGGTGGATCATCAGTGTTGGAGCTAAAATTAGCATGTTTAAAGTGATTTTCATGCTTCCAGGGGCCCTAAACACAAGATTTATGGAATGGTTAAAAGTGCATGAAAATGGCCAATTTACTCACTCTGAGTTCTCAAAAAGGGTTTCTTCACCCCGGGAAGTTAATTAAATACCATTTGGAGGCATTTAATGTTCGAGCAAAAACGGCTGATTTTCGACAAAAGAGATAACACCCCCCCATTACGTCATGCTTCAGAAATGTGGAAAATGGTCCGTTTTCAAATGTTTTATTTTTGAACGTCAGTTCACATTTGTAGGTGGATCATCAGTGTTAGAGCTAAAATTAGCATGTTTAAAGTGATTTTCATGCTTCCAGGGGCCCTAAACACAAGATTTATGGAATGGTTAAAAGTGCATGAAAATGGCCAATTTACTCACTCTGAGTTCTCAAAAGGGTTTCTTCACCCCGGGAAGTTAATTAAATACCATTTGGAGGCATTTAATGTTCGAGCAAAAACTGCTGATTTTCGACAAAAGAGATAACACCCCCCCATTACGTCATGCTTCAGAAATGTGGAAAATGGTCCGTTTTCAAATGTTTTATTTTTGAACATCAGTTCACATTTGTAGGTGGATCATCAGTGTTAGAGCTAAAATTAGCATGTTTAAAGTGATTTTCATGCTTCCAGGGGCTCGGGAAGTGAATTAAATACTATTTGGAGGCATTTAATGTTCAATCAAAAACAGCTGATTTTTGACAAAAGAGATAACACCCCCCATTACGTCATGCTTCAGAAATGTGGAAAATGGTCTGTTTTCAAATGTTTTTTTTTTGAACGTCAGTTCACATTTGTAGGTGGATCATCAGTGTTAGAGCTAAAATTAGCATGTTTAAAGTGATTTTCATGCTTCCAGGGGCCCTAAACACAAGATTTATGGAATGGTTAAAAGTGCATGAAAATGGCCAATTTACTCACTCTGAGTTCTCAAAAAGGGTTTCTTCACCCCGGGAAGTTAATTAAATACCATTTGGAGGCATTTAATGTTCGAGCAAAAACGGCTGATTTTCGACAAAAGAGATAACACCCCCCCATTACGTCATGCTTCAGAAATGTGGAAAATGGTCCGTTTTCAAATGTTTTATTTTTGAACGTCAGTTCACATTTGTAGGTGGATCATCAGTGTTAGAGCTAAAATTAGCATGTTTAAAGTGATTTTCATGCTTCCAGGGGCTCGGGAAGTAAATTAAATACTATTTGGAGGCATTTAATGTTCAAGCAAAAACAGCTGATTTTTGACAAAAGAGATAACACCCCCCCCCCATTACGTCATGCTTCAGAAATGTGGAAAATGGTCCGTTTTCAAATGTTTTATTTTTGAACGTCAGTTCACATTTGTAGGTGGATCATCAGTGTTAGGGCTAAAATTAGCATGTTTAAAGTGATTTTCATGCTTCCAGGGGCCCTAAACACAAGATTTATGGAATGGTTAAAAGTGCATGAAAATGGCCAATTTACTCACTCTGAGTTCTCAAAAAGGGTTTCTTCACCCTGGGAAGTTAATTAAATACCATTTGGAGGCATTTAATGTTCGAGCAAAAACGGCTGATTTTCGACAAAAGAGATAACACCCCCCCATTACGTCATGCTTCAGAAATGTGGAAAATGGTCCGTTTTCAAATGTTTTATTTTTGAACATCAGTTCACATTTGTAGGTGGATCATCAGTGTTAGAGCTAAAATTAGCATGTTTAAAGTGATTTTCATGCTTCCAGGGGCTCGGGAAGTGAATTAAATACTATTTGGAGGCATTTAATGTTCAATCAAAAACAGCTGATTTTTGACAAAAGAGATAACACCCCCCCATTACGTCATGCTTCAGAAATGTGGAAAATGGTCCGTTTTCAAATGTTTTATTTTTTAACCTCAGTTCACATTTGTAGGTGGATCATCAGTGTTAGAGCTAAAATTAGCATGTTTAAAGTGATTTTCATGCTTCCAGGGGCCCTAAACACAAGATTTATGGAATGGTTAAAAGTGCATGAAAATGGCCAATTTACTCACTCTGAGTTCTCAAAAAGGGTTTCTTCACCCCGGGAAGTTAATTAAATACCATTTGGAGGCATTTAATGTTCGAGCAAAAACGGCTGATTTTCGACAAAAGAGATAACACCCCCCCATTACGTCATGCTTCAGAAATGTGGAAAATGGTCCGTTTTCAAATGTTTTATTTTTGAACGTCAGTTCACATTTGTAGGTGGATCATCAGTGTTAGAGCTAAAATTAGCATGTTTAAAGTGATTTTCATGCTTCCAGGGGCTCGGGAAGTGAATTAAATACTATTTGGAGGCATTTAATGTTCAATCAAAAACAGCTGATTTTTGACAAAAGAGATAACACCCCCCCATTACGTCATGCTTCAGAAATGTGGAAAATGGTCCGTTTTCAAATGTTTTATTTTTGAACGTCAGTTCACATTTGTAGGTGGATCATCAGTGTTAGAGCTAAAATTAGCATGTTTAAAGTGATTTTCATGCTTCCAGGGGCCCTAAACACAAGATTTATGGAATGGTTAAAAGTGCATGAAAATGGCCAATTTACTCACTCTGAGTTCTCAAAAAGTGTTTCTTCACCCCGGGAAGTTAATTAAATACCATTTGGAGGCATTTAATGTTCGAGCAGAAACGGCTGATTTTCGACAAAAGAGATAACACCCCCCCCATTAAGTCATGCTTCAGAAATGTGGAAAATGGTCCGTTTTCAAATGTTTTATTTTGGAACGTCAGTTCACATTTGTAGGTGGATCATCAGTGTTAGAGCTAAAATTAGCATGTTTATAGTGATGTTCATGCTTCCAGGGGCTCGGGAAGTGAATTAAATACTATTTGGAGGCATTTAATGTTCAATCAAAAACAGCTGATTTTTGACAAAAGAGATAACACCCCCCAATTACGTCATGCTTCAGAAATGTGGAAAATGGTCCGTTTTAAAATGTTTTATTTTTGAATGTCAGTTCACATTTGTAGGTGGATCATCAGTGTTAGAGCTAAAATTAGCATGTTTAAAGTGATTTTCATGCTTCCAGGGGCTCGGGAAGTGAATTAAATACTATTTGGAGGCATTTAATGTTCAATCAAAAACAGCTGATTTTTGACAAAAGAGATAACACCCCCCAATTACGTCATGCTTCAGAAATGTGGAAAATGGTCCATTTTAAAATGTTTTATTTTTGAATGTCAGTTCACATTTGTAGGTGGATCATCAGTGTTGGAGCTAAAATTAGCATGTTTAAAGTGATTTTCATGCTTCCAGGGGCCCTAAACACAAGATTTATGGAATGGTTAAAAGTGCATGAAAATGGCCAATTTACTCACTCTGAGTTCTCAAAAAGGGTTTCTTCACCCCGGGAAGTTAATTAAATACCATTTGGAGGCACTTAATGTTCGAGCAAAAACGGCTGATTTTCGACAAAAGAGATAACACCCCCCCATTACGTCATGCTTCAGAAATGTGGAAAATGGTCCGTTTTCAAATGTTTTATTTTTGAACGTCAGTTCACATTTGTAGGTGGATCATCAGTGTTAGAGCTAAAATTAGCATGTTTAAAGTGATTTTCATGCTTCCAGGGGCTCGGGAAGTGAATTAAATACTATTTGGAGGCATTTAATGTTCAATCAAAAACAGCTGATTTTTGACAAAAGAGATAACACCCCCCCATTACGTCATGCTTCAGAAATGTGGAAAATGGTCCGTTTTCAAATGTTTTATTTTTGAACGTCAGTTCACATTTGTAGGTGGATCATCAGTGTTAGAGCTAAAATTAGCATGTTTAAAGTGATTTTCATGCTTCCAGGGGCCCTAAACACAAGATTTATGGAATGGTTAAAAGTGCATGAAAATGGCCAATTTACTCACTCTGAGTTCTCAAAAAGTGTTTCTTCACCCCGGGAAGTTAATTAAATACCATTTGGAGGCATTTAATGTTCGAGCAGAAACGGCTGATTTTCGACAAAAGAGATAACACCCCCCCCATTAAGTCATGCTTCAGAAATGTGGAAAATGGTCCGTTTTCAAATGTTTTATTTTGGAACGTCAGTTCACATTTGTAGGTGGATCATCAGTGTTAGAGCTAAAATTAGCATGTTTATAGTGATGTTCATGCTTCCAGGGGCTCGGGAAGTGAATTAAATACTATTTGGAGGCATTTAATGTTCAATCAAAAACAGCTGATTTTTGACAAAAGAGATAACACCCCCCAATTACGTCATGCTTCAGAAATGTGGAAAATGGTCCGTTTTAAAATGTTTTATTTTTGAATGTCAGTTCACATTTGTAGGTGGATCATCAGTGTTAGAGCTAAAATTAGCATGTTTAAAGTGATTTTCATGCTTCCAGGGGCTCGGGAAGTGAATTAAATACTATTTGGAGGCATTTAATGTTCAATCAAAAACAGCTGATTTTTGACAAAAGAGATAACACCCCCCAATTACGTCATGCTTCAGAAATGTGGAAAATGGTCCATTTTAAAATGTTTTATTTTTGAATGTCAGTTCACATTTGTAGGTGGATCATCAGTGTTGGAGCTAAAATTAGCATGTTTAAAGTGATTTTCATGCTTCCAGGGGCCCTAAACACAAGATTTATGGAATGGTTAAAAGTGCATGAAAATGGCCAATTTACTCACTCTGAGTTCTCAAAAAGGGTTTCTTCACCCCGGGAAGTTAATTAAATACCATTTGGAGGCATTTAATGTTCGAGCAAAAACGGCTGATTTTCGACAAAAGAGATAACACCCCCCCATTACGTCATGCTTCAGAAATGTGGAAAATGGTCCGTTTTCAAATGTTTTATTTTTGAACGTCAGTTCACATTTGTAGGTGGATCATCAGTGTTAGAGCTAAAATTAGCATGTTTAAAGTGATTTTCATGCTTCCAGGGGCTCGGGAAGTGAATTAAATACTATTTGGAGGCATTTAATGTTCAAGCAAAAACAGCTGATTTTTGACAAAAGAGATAACACCCCCCCATTACGTCATGCTTCAGAAATGTGGAAAATGGTCAGTTTTCAAATGTTTTATTTTTGAATGTCAGTTCACATTTGTAGGTGGATCATCAGTGTTAGAGCTAAAATTAGCATGTTTAAAGTGATTTTCATGCTTCCAGGGGCCCTAAACACAAGATTTATGGAATGGTTGAAAGTGCATGAAAATGGCCAATTTACTCACTCTGAGTTCTCAAAAAGGGTTTCTTCACCCCGGGAAGTTAATTAAATACCATTTGGAGGCATTTAATGTTCGAGCAAAAACGGCTGATTTTCGACAAAAGAGATAACACCCCCCCATTACGTCATGCTTCAGAAATGTTGAAAATGGTCCGTTTTCAAATGTTTTATTTTTGAACATCAGTTCACATTTGTAGGTGGATCATCAGTGTTAGAGCTAAAATTAGCATGTTTAAAGTGATTTTCATGCTTCCAGGGGCTCGGGAAGTGAATTAAATACTATTTGGAGGCATTTAATGTTCAATCAAAAACAGCTGATTTTTGACAAAAGAGATAACACCCCCCCATTACGTCATGCTTCAGAAATGTGGAAAATGGTCAGTTTTCAAATGTTTTATTTTTGAACGTCAGTTCACATTTGTAGGTGGATCATCAGTGTTAGAGCTAAAATTAGCATGTTTAAAGTGATTTTCATGCTTCCAGGGGCCCTAAACACAAGATTTATGGAATGGTTAAAAGTGCATGAAAATGGCCAATTTACTCACTCTGAGTTCTCAAAAAGGGTTTCTTCACCCCGGGAAGTTAATTAAATACCATTTGCAGGCATTTAATGTTCGAGCAAAAACGGCTGATTTTCGACAAAAGAGATAACACCCCCCCATTACGTCATGCTTCAGAAATGTGGAAAATGGTCCGTTTTCAAATGTTTTATTTTTGAACGTCAGTTCACATTTGTAGGTGGATCATCAGTGTTAGAGCTAAAATTAGCATGTTTAAAGTGATTTTCATGCTTCCAGGGGCTCGGGAAGTGAATTAAATACTATTTGGAGGCATTTAATGTTCAAGCAAAAACAGCTGATTTTTGACAAAAGAGATAACACCCCCCCATTACGTCATGCTTCAGAAATGTGGAAAATGGTCCGTTTTCAAATGTTTTATTTTTGAACGTCAGTTCACATTTGTAGGTGGATCATCAGTGTTAGAGCTAAAATTAGCATGTTTAAAGTGATTATCATGCTTCCAGGGGCTCGGGAAGTGAATTAAATACTATTTGGAGGCATTTAATGTTCAATCAAAAACAGCTGATTTTTGACAAAAGAGATAACACCCCCCATTACGTCATGCTTCAGAAATGTGGAAAATGGTCCGTTTTCAAATGTTTTATTTTTTAACGTCAGTTCACATTTGTAGGTGGATCATCAGTGTTGAGCTAAAATTAGTATGTTTAAAGTGATTTTCATGCTTCCAGGGGCCCTAAACACAAGATTTATGGAATGGTTAAAAGTGCATGAAAATGGCCAATTTACTCACTCTGAGTTCTCAAAAAGGGTTTCTTCACCCCGGGAAGTTAATTAAATACCATTTGGAGGCATTTAATGTTCGAGCAAAAACGGCTGATTTTCGACAAAAGAGATAACACCCCCCCATTACGTCATGCTTCAGAAATGTGGAAAATGGTCCGTTTTCAAATGTTTTATTTTTGATCGTCAGTTCACATTTGTAGGTGGATCATCAGTGTTAGAGCTAAAATTAGCATGTTTAAAGTGATTTTCATGCTTCCAGGGGCCCTAAACACAAGATTTATGGAATGGTTAAAAGTGCATGAAAATGGCCAATTTACTCACTCTGAGTTCTCAAAAAGGGTTTCTTCACCCCGGGAAGTTAATTAAATACCATTTGGAGGCATTTAATGTTCGAGCAAAAACGGCTGATTTTCGACAAAAGAGATAACACCCCCCCATTACGTCATGCTTCAGAAATGTGGAAAATGGTCCGTTTTCAAATGTTTTATTTTTGAACGTCAGTTCACATTTGTAGGTGGATCATCAGTGTTAGAGCTAAAATTAGCATGTTTAAAGTGATTTTCATGCTTCCAGGGGCTCGGGAAGTGAATTAAATACTATTTGGAGGCATTTAATGTTCAATCAAAAACAGCTGATTTTTGACAAAAGAGATAACACCCCCCCATTACGTCATGCTTCAGAAATGTGGAAAATGGTCCGTTTTCAAATGTTTTATTTTTGAACGTCAGTTCACATTTGTAGGTGGATCATCAGTGTTAGAGCTAAAATTAGCATGTTTAAAGTGATTTTCATGCTTCCAGGGGCCCTAAACACAAGATTTATGGAATGGTTAAAAGTGCATGAAAATGGCCAATTTACTCACTCTGAGTTCTCAAAAAGGGTTTCTTCACCCCGGGAAGTTAATTAAATACCATTTGGAGGCATTTAATGTTCGAGCAAAAACTGCTGATTTTCGACAAAAGAGATAACACCCCCCATTACGTCATGCTTCAGAAATGTGGAAAATGATCCGTTTTCAAATGTTTTATTTTTGAACGTCAGTTCACATTTGTAGGTGGATCATCAGTGTTAGAGCTAAAATTAGCATGTTTGAAGTGATTTTCATGCTTCCAGGGGCTCGGGAAGTGAATTAAATACTATTTGGAGGCATTTAATGTTCAAGCAAAAACAGCTGATTTTTGACAAAAGAGATAACACCCCCCCATTACGTCATGCTTCAGAAATGTGGAAAATGGTCAGTTTTCAAATGTTTTATTTTTGAATGTCAGTTCACATTTGTAGGTGGATCATCAGTGTTAGAGCTAAAATTAGCATGTTTAAAGTGATTTTCATGCTTCCAGGGGCCCTAAACACAAGATTTATGGAATGGTTGAAAGTGCATGAAAATGGCCAATTTACTCACTCTGAGTTCTCAAAAAGGGTTTCTTCACCCCGGGAAGTTAATTAAATACCATTTGGAGGCATTTAATGTTCGAGCAAAAACGGCTGATTTTCGACAAAAGAGATAACACCCCCCCATTACGTCATGCTTCAGAAATGTTGAAAATGGTCCGTTTTCAAATGTTTTATTTTTGAACATCAGTTCACATTTGTAGGTGGATCATCAGTGTTAGAGCTAAAATTAGCATGTTTAAAGTGATTTTCATGCTTCCAGGGGCTCGGGAAGTGAATTAAATACTATTTGGAGGCATTTAATGTTCAATCAAAAACAGCTGATTTTTGACAAAAGAGATAACACCCCCCCCATTACGTCATGCTTCAGAAATGTGGAAAATGGTCCGTTTTCAAATGTTTTATTTTTGAACGTCAGTTCACATTTGTAGGTGGATCATCAGTGTTAGAGCTAAAATTAGCATGTTTAAAGTGATTTTCATGCTTCCAGGGGCCCTAAACACAAGATTTATGGAATGGTTAAAAGTGCATGAAAATGGCCAATTTACTCACTCTGAGTTCTCAAAAAGGGTTTCTTCACCCCGGGAAGTTAATTAAATACCATTTGCAGGCATTTAATGTTCGAGCAAAAACGGCTGATTTTCGACAAAAGAGATAACACCCCCCCATTACGTCATGCTTCAGAAATGTGGAAAATGGTCCGTTTTCAAATGTTTTATTTTTGAACGTCAGTTCACATTTGTAGGTGGATCATCAGTGTTAGAGCTAAAATTAGCATGTTTAAAGTGATTTTCATGCTTCCAGGGGCTCGGGAAGTGAATTAAATACTATTTGGAGGCATTTAATGTTCAAGCAAAAACAGCTGATTTTTGACAAAAGAGATAACACCCCCCCATTACGTCATGCTTCAGAAATGTGGAAAATGGTCCGTTTTCAAATGTTTTATTTTTGAACGTCAGTTCACATTTGTAGGTGGATCATCAGTGTTAGAGCTAAAATTAGCATGTTTAAAGTGATTTTCATGATTCCAGGGGCCCTAAACACAGGATTTATGGAATGGTTAAAAGTGCATGAAAATGGCCAATTTACTCACTCTGAGTTCTCAAAAAGGGTTTCTTCACCCCGGGAAGTTAATTAAATACCATTTGAAGGCATTTAATGTTCGAGCAAAAACGGCTGATTTTCGACAAAAGAGATAACACCCCCCCATTACGTCATGCTTCAGAAATGTGGAAAATGGTCCGTTTTCAAATGTTTTATTTTTGAACATCAGTTCACATTTGTAGGTGGATCATCAGTGTTAGAGCTAAAATTAGCATGTTTAAAGTGATTTTCATGCTTCCAGGGGCTCGGGAAGTGAATTAAATACTATTTGGAGGCATTTAATGTTCAATCAAAAACAGCTGATTTTTGACAAAAGAGATAACACCCCCCCATAACGTCATGCTTCAGAAATGTGGAAAATGGTCCGTTTTCAAATGTTTTATTTTTGAACGTCAGTTCACATTTGTAGGTGGATCATCAGTGTTAGAGCTAAAATTAGCATGTTTAAAGTGATTTTCATGCTTCCAGGGGCCCTAAACACAAGATTTATGGAATGGTTAAAAGTGCATGAAAATGGCCAATTTACTCACTCTGAGTTCTCAAAAAGGGTTTCTTCACCCCGGGAAGTTAATTAAATACCATTTGGAGGCATTTAATGTTCGAGCAAAAACTGCTGATTTTCGACAAAAGAGATAACACCCCCCATTACGTCATGCTTCAGAAATGTGGAAAATGATCCGTTTTCAAATGTTTTATTTTTGAACGTCAGTTCACATTTGTAGGTGGATCATCAGTGTTAGAGCTAAAATTAGCATGTTTAAAGTGATTTTCATGCTTCCAGGGGCTCGGGAAGTGAATTAAATACTATTTGGAGGCATTTAATGTTCAAGCAAAAACAGCTGATTTTTGACAAAAGAGATAACACCCCCCCATTACGTCATGCTTCAGAAATGTGGAAAATGGTCAGTTTTCAAATGTTTTATTTTTGAATGTCAGTTCACATTTGTAGGTGGATCATCAGTGTTAGAGCTAAAATTAGCATGTTTAAAGTGATTTTCATGCTTCCAGGGGCCCTAAACACAAGATTTATGGAATGGTTGAAAGTGCATGAAAATGGCCAATTTACTCACTCTGAGTTCTCAAAAAGGGTTTCTTCACCCCGGGAAGTTAATTAAATACCATTTGGAGGCATTTAATGTTCGAGCAAAAACGGCTGATTTTCGACAAAAGAGATAACACCCCCCCATTACGTCATGCTTCAGAAATGTTGAAAATGGTCCGTTTTCAAATGTTTTATTTTTGAACATCAGTTCACATTTGTAGGTGGATCATCAGTGTTAGAGCTAAAATTAGCATGTTTAAAGTGATTTTCATGCTTCCAGGGGCTCGGGAAGTGAATTAAATACTATTTGGAGGCATTTAATGTTCAATCAAAAACAGCTGATTTTTGACAAAAGAGATAACACCCCCCCCATTACGTCATGCTTCAGAAATGTGGAAAATGGTCCGTTTTCAAATGTTTTATTTTTGAACGTCAGTTCACATTTGTAGGTGGATCATCAGTGTTAGAGCTAAAATTAGCATGTTTAAAGTGATTTTCATGCTTCCAGGGGCCCTAAACACAAGATTTATGGAATGGTTAAAAGTGCATGAAAATGGCCAATTTACTCACTCTGAGTTCTCAAAAAGGGTTTCTTCACCCCGGGAAGTTAATTAAATACCATTTGCAGGCATTTAATGTTCGAGCAAAAACGGCTGATTTTCGACAAAAGAGATAACACCCCCCCATTACGTCATGCTTCAGAAATGTGGAAAATGGTCCGTTTTCAAATGTTTTATTTTTGAACGTCAGTTCACATTTGTAGGTGGATCATCAGTGTTAGAGCTAAAATTAGCATGTTTAAAGTGATTTTCATGCTTCCAGGGGCTCGGGAAGTGAATTAAATACTATTTGGAGGCATTTAATGTTCAAGCAAAAACAGCTGATTTTTGACAAAAGAGATAACACCCCCCCATTACGTCATGCTTCAGAAATGTGGAAAATGGTCCGTTTTCAAATTTTTTATTTTTGAACGTCAGTTCACATTTGTAGGTGGATCATCAGTGTTAGAGCTAAAATTAGCATGTTTAAAGTGATTTTCATGATTCCAGGGGCCCTAAACACAGGATTTATGGAATGGTTAAAAGTGCATGAAAATGGCCAATTTACTCACTCTGAGTTCTCAAAAAGGGTTTCTTCACCCCGGGAAGTTAATTAAATACCATTTGAAGGCATTTAATGTTCGAGCAAAAACGGCTGATTTTCGACAAAAGAGATAACACCCCCCCATTACGTCATGCTTCAGAAATGTGGAAAATGGTCCGTTTTCAAATGTTTTATTTTTGAACATCAGTTCACATTTGTAGGTGGATCATCAGTGTTAGAGCTAAAATTAGCATGTTTAAAGTGATTATCATGCTTCCAGGGGCTCGGGAAGTGAATTAAATACTATTTGGAGGCATTTAATGTTCAATCAAAAACAGCTGATTTTTGACAAAAGAGATAACACCCCCCATTACGTCATGCTTCAGAAATGTGGAAAATGGTCCGTTTTCAAATGTTTTATTTTTTAACGTCAGTTCACATTTGTAGGTGGATCATCAGTGTTAGAGCTAAAATTAGTATGTTTAAAGTGATTTTCATGCTTCCAGGGGCCCTAAACACAAGATTTATGGAATGGTTAAAAGTGCATGAAAATGGCCAATTTACTCACTCTGAGTTCTCAAAAAGGGTTTCTTCACCCCGGGAAGTTAATTAAATACCATTTGGAGGCATTTAATGTTCGAGCAAAAACGGCTGATTTTCGACAAAAGAGATAACACCCCCCCATTACGTCATGCTTCAGAAATGTGGAAAATGGTCCGTTTTCAAATGTTTTATTTTTGATCGTCAGTTCACATTTGTAGGTGGATCATCAGTGTTAGAGCTAAAATTAGCATGTTTAAAGTGATTTTCATGCTTCCAGGGGCTCGGGAAGTGAATTAAATACTATTTGGAGGCATTTAATGTTCAATCAAAAACAGCTGATTTTTGACAAAAGAGATAACACCCCCCCATAACGTCATGCTTCAGAAATGTGGAAAATGGTCCGTTTTCAAATGTTTTATTTTTGAACGTCAGTTCACATTTGTAGGTGGATCATCAGTGTTAGAGCTAAAATTAGCATGTTTAAAGTGATTTTCATGCTTCCAGGGGCTCGGGAAGTGAATTAAATACTATTTGGAGGCATTTAATGTTCAATCAAAAACAGCTGATTTTTGACAAAAGAGATAACACCCCCCTATTACGTCATGCTTCAGAAATGTGGAAAATGGTCCGTTTTCAAATGTTTTATTTTTGAACGTCAGTTCACATTTGTAGGTGGATCATCAGTGTTAGAGCTAAAATTAGCATGTTTAAAGTGATTTTCATGCTTCCAGGGGCCCTAAACACAAGATTTATGGAATGGTTAAAAGTGCATGAAAATGGCCAATTTACTCACTCTGAGTTCTCAAAAAGGGTTTCTTCACCCCGGGAAGTTAATTAAATACCATTTGGAGGCATTTAATGTTCGAGCAAAAACGGCTGATTTTCGACAAAAGAGATAACACCCCCCCATTACATCATGCTTCAGAAATGTGGAAAATGGTCCGTTTTCAAATGTTTTATTTTTGAACGTCAGTTCACATTTGTAGGTGGATCATCAGTGTTAGAGCTAAAATTAGCATGTTTAAAGTGATTTTCATGCTTCCAGGGGCTCGGGAAGTGAAGTAAATACTATTTGGAGGCATTTAATGTTCAATCAAAAACAGCTGATTTTTGACAAAAGAGATAACACCCCCCCATTACGTCATGCTTCAGAAATGTGGAAAATGGTCCGTTTTCAAATGTTTTATTTTTGAACGTCAGTTCACATTTGTAGGTGGACCATCAGTGTTAGAGCTAAAATTAGCATGTTTAAAGTGATTTTCATGCTTCCAGGGGCCCTAAACACAAGATTTATGGAATGGTTAAAAGTGCATGAAAATGGCCAATTTACTCACTCTGAGTTCTCAAAAAGGGTTTCTTCACCCCGGGAAGTTAATTAAATACCATTTGGAGGCATTTAATGTTCGAGCAAAAACGGCTGATTTTCGACAAAAGAGATAACACCCCCCCATTACGTCATGCTTCAGAAATGTGGAAAATGGTCCGTTTTCAAATGTTTTATTTTTGAACATCAGTTCACATTTGTAGGTGGATCATCAGTGTTAGAGCTAAAATTAGCATGTTTAAAGTGATTTTCATGCTTCCAGGGGCTCGGGAAGTGAATTAAATACTATTTGGAGGCATTTAATGTTCAATCAAAAACAGCTGATTTTTGACAAAAGAGATAACACCCCCCCATTACGTCATGCTTCAGAAATGTGGAAAATGGTCCGTTTTCAAATGTTTTATTTTTGAACGTCAGTTCACATTTGTAGGTGGATCATCAGTGTTAGAGCTAAAATTAGCATGTTTAAAGTGATTTTCATGCTTCCAGGGGCCCTAAACACAAGATTTATGGAATGGTTAAAAGTGCATGAAAATGGCCAATTTACTCACTCTGAGTTCTCAAAAAGGGTTTCTTCACCCCGGGAAGTTAATTAAATACCATTTGCAGGCATTTAATGTTCGAGCAAAAACGGCTGATTTTCGACAAAAGAGATAACACCCCCCCATTACGTCATGCTTCAGAAATGTGGAAAATGGTCCGTTTTCAAATGTTTTATTTTTGAACGTCAGTTCACATTTGTAGGTGGATCATCAGTGTTAGAGCTAAAATTAGCATGTTTAAAGTGATTTTCATGCTTCCAGGGGCTCGGGAAGTGAATTAAATACTATTTGGAGGCATTTAATGTTCAAGCAAAAACAGCTGATTTTTGACAAAAGAGATAACACCCCCCCATTACGTCATGCTTCAGAAATGTGGAAAATGGTCCGTTTTCAAATGTTTTATTTTTGAACGTCAGTTCACATTTGTAGGTGGATCATCAGTGTTAGAGCTAAAATTAGCATGTTTAAAGTGATTTTCATGCTTCCAGGGGCCCTAAACACAAGATTTATGGAATGGTTAAAAGTGCATGAAAATGGCCAATTTACTCACTCTGAGTTCTCAAAAAGGGTTTCTTCACCCCGGGAAGTTAATTAAATACCATTTGAAGGCATTTAATGTTCGAGCAAAAACGGCTGATTTTCGACAAAAGAGATAACACCCCCCCATTACGTCATGCTTCAGAAATGTGGAAAATGGTCCGTTTTCAAATGTTTTATTTTTGAACATCAGTTCACATTTGTAGGTGGATCATCAGTGTTAGAGCTAAAATTAGCATGTTTAAAGTGATTATCATGCTTCCAGGGGCTCGGGAAGTGAATTAAATACTATTTGGAGGCATTTAATGTTCAATCAAAAACAGCTGATTTTTGACAAAAGAGATAACACCCCCCATTACGTCATGCTTCAGAAATGTGGAAAATGGTCCGTTTTCAAATGTTTTATTTTTTAACGTCAGTTCACATTTGTAGGTGGATCATCAGTGTTAGAGCTAAAATTAGTATGTTTAAAGTGATTTTCATGCTTCCAGGGGCCCTAAACACAAGATTTATGGAATGGTTAAAAGTGCATGAAAATGGCCAATTTACTCACTCTGAGTTCTCAAAAAGGGTTTCTTCACCCCGGGAAGTTAATTAAATACCATTTGGAGGCATTTAATGTTCGAGCAAAAACGGCTGATTTTCGACAAAAGAGATAACACCCCCCCATTACGTCACGCTTCAGAAATGTGGAAAATGGTCCGTTTTCAAATGTTTTATTTTTGATCGTCAGTTCACATTTGTAGGTGGATCATCAGTGTTAGAGCTAAAATTAGCATGTTTAAAGTGATTTTCATGCTTCCAGGGGCTCGGGAAGTGAATTAAATACTATTTGGAGGCATTTAATGTTCAATCAAAAACAGCTGATTTTTGACAAAAGAGATAACACCCCCCCATAACGTCATGCTTCAGAAATGTGGAAAATGGTCCGTTTTCAAATGTTTTATTTTTGAACGTCAGTTCACATTTGTAGGTGGATCATCAGTGTTAGAGCTAAAATTAGCATGTTTAAAGTGATTTTCATGCTTCCAGGGGCTCGGGAAGTGAATTAAATACTATTTGGAGGCATTTAATGTTCAATCAAAAACAGCTGATTTTTGACAAAAGAGATAACACCCCCCTATTACGTCATGCTTCAGAAATGTGGAAAATGGTCCGTTTTCAAATGTTTTATTTTTGAACGTCAGTTCACATTTGTAGGTGGATCATCAGTGTTAGAGCTAAAATTAGCATGTTTAAAGTGATTTTCATGCTTCCAGGGGCCCTAAACACAAGATTTATGGAATGGTTAAAAGTGCATGAAAATGGCCAATTTACTCACTCTGAGTTCTCAAAAAGGGTTTCTTCACCCCGGGAAGTTAATTAAATACCATTTGGAGGCATTTAATGTTCGAGCAAAAACGGCTGATTTTCGACAAAAGAGATAACACCCCCCCATTACGTCATGCTTCAGAAATGTGGAAAATGGTCCGTTTTCAAATGTTTTATTTTTGAACGTCAGTTCACATTTGTAGGTGGATCATCAGTGTTAGAGCTAAAATTAGCATGTTTAAAGTGATTTTCATGCTTCCAGGGGCTCGGGAAGTGAAGTAAATACTATTTGGAGGCATATAATGTTCAATCAAAAACAGCTGATTTTTGACAAAAGAGATAACACCCCCCCATTACGTCATGCTTCAGAAATGTGGAAAATGGTCCGTTTTCAAATGTTTTATTTTTGAACGTCAGTTCACATTTGTAGGTGGACCATCAGTGTTAGAGCTAAAATTAGCATGTTTAAAGTGATTTTCATGCTTCCAGGGGCCCTAAACACAAGATTTATGGAATGGTTAAAAGTGCATGAAAATGGCCAATTTACTCACTCTGAGTTCTCAAAAAGGGTTTCTTCACCCCGGGAAGTTAATTAAATACCATTTGGAGGCATTTAATGTTCGAGCAAAAACGGCTGATTTTCGACAAAAGAGATAACACCCCCCCCATTACGTCATGCTTCAGAAATGTGGAAAATGGTCCGTTTTCAAATGTTTTATTTTTGAACGTCAGTTCACATTTGTAGGTGGATCATCAGTGTTAGAGCTAAAATTAGCATGTTTAAAGTGATTTTCATGCTTCCAGGGGCTCGGGAAGTGAATTAAATACTATTTGGAGGCATTTAATGTTCAAGCAAAAACAGCTGATTTTTGACAAAAGAGATAACACCCCCCATTACGTCATGCTTCAGAAATGTGGAAAATGGTCCGTTTTCAAATGTTTTATTTTTGAACGTCAGTTCACATTTGTAGGTGGATCATCAGTGTTAGAGCTAAAATTAGCATGTTTAAAGTGATTTTCATGCTTCCAGGGGCCCTAAACACAAGATTTATGGAATGGTTAAAAGTGCATGAAAATGGCCAATTTACTCACTCTGAGTTCTCAAAAAGGGTTTCTTCACCCCGGGAAGTTAATTAAATACCATTTGAAGGCATTTAATGTTCGAGCAAAAACGGCTGATTTTCGACAAAAGAGATAACACCCCCCCATTACGTCATGCTTCAGAAATGTGGAAAATGGTCCGTTTTCAAATGTTTTATTTTTGAACATCAGTTCACATTTGTAGGTGGATCATCAGTGTTAGAGCTAAAATTAGCATGTTTAAAGTGATTTTCATGCTTCCAGGGGCTCGGGAAGTGAATTAAATACTATTTGGAGGCATTTAATGTTCAATCAAAAACAGCTGATTTTTGACAAAAGAGATAACACCCCCCCATTACGCCATGCTTCAGAAATGTGGAAAATGGTCCGTTTTCAAATGTTTTATTTTTGAACGTCAGTTCACATTTGTAGGTGGATCATCAGTGTTAGAGCTAAAATTAGCATGTTTAAAGTGTTTTTCATGCTTCCAGGGGCTCGGGAAGTGAATTTAATACTATTTGGAGGCATTTAATGTTCAATCAAAAACAGCTGATTTTTGACAAAAGAGATAACACCCCCCTATTACGTCATGCTTCAGAAATGTGGAAAATGGTCAGTTTTCAAATGTTTTATTTTTGAATGTCAGTTCACATTTGTAGGTGGATCATCAGTGTTAGAGCTAAAATTAGCATGTTTAAAGTGATTTTCATGCTTCCAGGGGCCCTAAACACAAGATTTATGGAATGGTTGAAAGTGCATGAAAATGGCCAATTTACTCACTCTGAGTTCTCAAAAAGGGTTTCTTCACCCCGGGAAGTTAATTAAATACCATTTGGAGGCATTTAATGTTCGAGCAAAATCGGCTGATTTTCGACAAAAGAGATAACACCCCCCCATTACGTCATGCTTCAGAAATGTTGAAAATGGTCCGTTTTCAAATGTTTTATTTTTGAACATCAGTTCACATTTGTAGGTGGATCATCAGTGTTAGAGCTAAAATTAGCATGTTTAAAGTGATTTTCATGCTTCCAGGGGCTCGGGAAGTGAAGTAAATACTATTTGGAGGCATTTAATGTTCAATCAAAAACAGCTGATTTTTGACAAAAGAGATAACACCCCCCCATTACGTCATGCTTCAGAAATGTGGAAAATGGTCCGTTTTCAAATGTTTTATTTTTGAACGTCAGTTCACATTTGTAGGTGGATCATCAGTGTTAGAGCTAAAATTAGCATGTTTAAAGTGATTTTCATGCTTCCAGGGGCCCTAAACACAAGATTTATGGAATGGTTAAAAGTGCATGAAAATGGCCAATTTACTCACTCTGAGTTCTCAAAAAGGGTTTCTTCACCCCGGGAAGTTAATTAAATACCATTTGCAGGCATTTAATGTTCGAGCAAAAACGGCTGATTTTCGACAAAAGAGATAACACCCCCCCATTACGTCATGCTTCAGAAATGTGGAAAATGGTCCGTTTTCAAATGTTTTATTTTTGAACGTCAGTTCACATTTGTAGGTGGATCATCAGTGTTAGAGCTAAAATTAGCATGTTTAAAGTGATTTTCATGCTTCCAGGGGCTCGGGAAGTGAATTAAATACTATTTGGAGGCATTTAATGTTCAAGCAAAAACAGCTGATTTTTGACAAAAGAGATAACACCCCCCCATTACGTCATGCTTCAGAAATGTGGAAAATGGTCCGTTTTCAAATGTTTTATTTTTGAACGTCAGTTCACATTTGTAGGTGGATCATCAGTGTTAGAGCTAAAATTAGCATGTTTAAAGTGATTTTCATGCTTCCAGGGGCCCTAAACACAAGATTTATGGAATGGTTAAAAGTGCATGAAAATGGCCAATTTACTCACTCTGAGTTCTCAAAAAGGGTTTCTTCACCCCGGGAAGTTAATTAAATACCATTTGAAGGCATTTAATGTTCGAGCAAAAACGGCTGATTTTCGACAAAAGAGATAACACCCCCCCATTACGTCATGCTTCAGAAATGTGGAAAATGGTCCGTTTTCAAATGTTTTATTTTTGAACATCAGTTCACATTTGTAGGTGGATCATCAGTGTTAGAGCTAAAATTAGCATGTTTAAAGTGATTATCATGCTTCCAGGGGCTCGGGAAGTGAATTAAATACTATTTGGAGGCATTTAATGTTCAATCAAAAACAGCTGATTTTTGACAAAAGAGATAACACCCCCCATTACGTCATGCTTCAGAAATGTGGAAAATGGTCCGTTTTCAAATGTTTTATTTTTTAACGTCAGTTCACATTTGTAGGTGGATCATCAGTGTTAGAGCTAAAATTAGTATGTTTAAAGTGATTTTCATGCTTCCAGGGGCCCTAAACACAAGATTTATGGAATGGTTAAAAGTGCATGAAAATGGCCAATTTACTCACTCTGAGTTCTCAAAAAGGGTTTCTTCACCCCGGGAAAATAATTAAATACCATTTGGAGGCATTTAATGTTCGAGCAAAAACGGCTGATTTTCGACAAAAGAGATAACACCCCCCCATTACGTCACGCTTCAGAAATGTGGAAAATGGTCCGTTTTCAAATGTTTTATTTTTGATCGGCAGTTCACATTTGTAGGTGGATCATCAGTGTTAGAGCTAAAATTAGCATGTTTAAAGTGATTTTCATGCTTCCAGGGGCTCGGGAAGTGAATTAAATACTATTTGGAGGCATTTAATGTTCAATCAAAAACAGCTGATTTTTGACAAAAGAGATAACACCCCCCCATAACGTCATGCTTCAGAAATGTGGAAAATGGTCCGTTTTCAAATGTTTTATTTTTGAACGTCAGTTCACATTTGTAGGTGGATCATCAGTGTTAGAGCTAAAATTAGCATGTTTAAAGTGATTTTCATGCTTCCAGGGGCTCGGGAAGTGAATTAAATACTATTTGGAGGCATTTAATGTTCAATCAAAAACAGCTGATTTTTGACAAAAGAGATAACACCCCCCTATTACGTCATGCTTCAGAAATGTGGAAAATGGTCCGTTTTCAAATGTTTTATTTTTGAACGTCAGTTCACATTTGTAGGTGGATCATCAGTGTTAGAGCTAAAATTAGCATGTTTAAAGTGATTTTCATGCTTCCAGGGGCCCTAAACACAAGATTTATGGAATGGTTAAAAGTGCATGAAAATGGCCAATTTACTCACTCTGAGTTCTCAAAAAGGGTTTCTTCACCCCGGGAAGTTAATTAAATACCATTTGGAGGCATTTAATGTTCGAGCAAAAACGGCTGATTTTCGACAAAAGAGATAACACCCCCCCATTACGTCATGCTTCAGAAATGTGGAAAATGGTCCGTTTTCAAATGTTTTATTTTTGAACGTCAGTTCACATTTGTAGGTGGATCATCAGTGTTAGAGCTAAAATTAGCATGTTTAAAGTGATTTTCATGCTTCCAGGGGCTCGGGAAGTGAAGTAAATACTATTTGGAGGCATATAATGTTCAATCAAAAACAGCTGATTTTTGACAAAAGAGATAACACCCCCCCATTACGTCATGCTTCAGAAATGTGGAAAATGGTCCGTTTTCAAATGTTTTATTTTTGAACGTCAGTTCACATTTGTAGGTGGACCATCAGTGTTAGAGCTAAAATTAGCATGTTTAAAGTGATTTTCATGCTTCCAGGGGCCCTAAACACAAGATTTATGGAATGGTTTAAAGTGCATGAAAATGGCCAATTTACTCACTCTGAGTTCTCAAAAAGGGTTTCTTCACCCCGGGAAGTTAATTAAATACCATTTGGAGGCATTTAATGTTCGAGCAAAAACGGCTGATTTTCGACAAAAGAGATAACACCCCCCCATTACGTCATGCTTCAGAAATGTGGAAAATGGTCCGTTTTCAAATGTTTTATTTTTGAACGTCAGTTCACATTTGTAGGTGGATCATCAGTGTTAGAGCTAAAATTAGCATGTTTAAAGTGATTTTCATGCTTCCAGGGGCTCGGGAAGTGAATTAAATACTATTTGGAGGCATTTAATGTTCAAGCAAAAACAGCTGATTTTTGACAAAAGAGATAACACCCCCATTACGTCATGCTTCAGAAATGTGGAAAATGGTCCGTTTTCAAATGTTTTATTTTTGAACGTCAGTTCACATTTGTAGGTGGATCATCAGTGTTAGAGCTAAAATTAGCATGTTTAAAGTGATTTTCATGCTTCCAGGGGCCCTAAACACAAGATTTATGGAATGGTTAAAAGTGCATGAAAATGGCCAATTTACTCACTCTGAGTTCTCAAAAAGGGTTTCTTCACCCCGGGAAGTTAATTAAATACCATTTGAAGGCATTTAATGTTCGAGCAAAAACGGCTGATTTTCGACAAAAGAGATAACACCCCCCCATTACGTCATGCTTCAGAAATGTGGAAAATGGTCCGTTTTCAAATGTTTTATTTTTGAACATCAGTTCACATTTGTAGGTGGATCATCAGTGTTAGAGCTAAAATTAGCATGTTTAAAGTGATTTTCATGCTTCCAGGGGCTCGGGAAGTGAATTAAATACTATTTGGAGGCATTTAATGTTCAATCAAAAACAGCTGATTTTTGACAAAAGAGATAACACCCCCCCATTACGTCATGCTTCAGAAATGTGGAAAATGGTCCGTTTTCAAATGTTTTATTTTTGAACGTCAGTTCACATTTGTAGGTGGATCATCAGTGTTAGAGCTAAAATTAGCATGTTTAAAGTGTTTTTCATGCTTCCAGGGGCTCGGGAAGTGAATTTAATACTATTTGGAGGCATTTAATGTTCAATCAAAAACAGCTGATTTTTGACAAAAGAGATAACACCCCCCTATTACGTCATGCTTCAGAAATGTGGAAAATGGTCCGTTTTCAAATGTTTTATTTTTGAACGTCAGTTCACATTTGTAGGTGGATCATCAGTGTTAGAGCTAAAATTAGCATGTTTAAAGTGATTTTCATGCTTCCAGGGGCTGGGGAAGTGAATTAAATACTATTTGGAGGCATTTAATGTTCAATCAAAAACAGCTGATTTTTGACAAAAGAGATAACACCCCCCATTACGTCATGCTTCAGAAATGTGGAAAATGGTCCGTTTTCAAATGTTTTATTTTTTAACGTCAGTTCACATTTGTAGGTGGATCATCAGTGTTAGAGCTAAAATTAGCATGTTTAAAGTGATTTTCATGCTTCCAGGGGCCCTAAACACAAGATTTATGGAATGGTTAAAAGTGCATGAAAATGGCCAATTTACTCACTCTGAGTTCTCAAAAAGGGTTTCTTCACCCCGGGAAGTTAATTAAATACCATTTGGAGGCATTTAATGTTCGAGCAAAAACGGCTGATTTTCGACAAAAGAGATAACACCCCCCCATTACGTCATGCTTCAGAAATGTGGAAAATGGTCCGTTTTCAAATGTTTTATTTTTGAACATCAGTTCACATTTGTAGGTGGATCATCAGTGTTAGAGCTAAAATTAGCATGTTTAAAGTGATTTTCATGCTTCCAGGGGCTCGGGAAGTGAATTAAATACTATTTGGAGGCATTTAATGTTCAATCAAAAACAGCTGATTTTTGACAAAAGAGATAACACCCCCCCATTACGTCATGCTTCAGAAATGTGGAAAATGGTCCGTTTTCAAATGTTTTATTTTTGAACGTCAGTTCACATTTGTAGGTGGATCATCAGTGTTAGAGCTAAAATTAGCATGTTTAAAGTGATTTTCATGCTTCCAGGGGCCCTAAACACAAGATTTATGGAATGGTTAAAAGTGCATGAAAATGGCCAATTTACTCACTCTGAGTTCTCAAAAAGGGTTTCTTCACCCCGGGAAGTTAATTAAATACCATTTGCAGGCATTTAATGTTCGAGCAAAAACGGCTGATTTTCGACAAAAGAGATAACACCCCCCCATTACGTCATGCTTCAGAAATGTGGAAAATGGTCCGTTTTCAAATGTTTTATTTTTGAACGTCAGTTCACATTTGTAGGTGGATCATCAGTGTTAGAGCTAAAATTAGCATGTTTAAAGTGATTTTCATGCTTCCAGGGGCCCTAAACACAAGATTTATGGAATGGTTAAAAGTGCATGAAAATGGCCAATTTACTCACTCTGAGTTCTCAAAAAGGGTTTCTTCACCCCGGGAAGTTAATTAAATACCATTTGAAGGCATTTAATGTTCGAGCAAAAACGGCTGATTTTCGACAAAAGAGATAACACCCCCCCATTACGTCATGCTTCAGAAATGTGGAAAATGGTCCGTTTTCAAATGTTTTATTTTTGAACATCAGTTCACATTTGTAGGTGGATCATCAGTGTTAGAGCTAAAATTAGCATGTTTAAAGTGATTATCATGCTTCCAGGGGCTCGGGAAGTGAATTAAATACTATTTGGAGGCATTTAATGTTCAATCAAAAACAGCTGATTTTTGACAAAAGAGATAACACCCCCCATTACGTCATGCTTCAGAAATGTGGAAAATGGTCCGTTTTCAAATGTTTTATTTTTTAACGTCAGTTCACATTTGTAGGTGGATCATCAGTGTTAGAGCTAAAATTAGTATGTTTAAAGTGATTTTCATGCTTCCAGGGGCCCTAAACACAAGATTTATGGAATGGTTAAAAGTGCATGAAAATGGCAATTTACTCACTCTGAGTTCTCAAAAAGGGTTTCTTCACCCCGGGAAGTTAATTAAATACCATTTGGAGGCATTTAATGTTCGAGCAAAAACGGCTGATTTTCGACAAAAGAGATAACACCCCCCCATTACGTCATGCTTCAGAAATGTGGAAAATGGTCCGTTTTCAAATGTTTTATTTTTGAACGTCAGTTCACATTTGTAGGTGGATCATCAGTGTAAGAGCTAAAATTAGCATGTTTAAAGTGATTTTCATGCTTCCAGGGGCTCGGGAAGTGAATTAAATACTATTTGGAGGCATTTAATGTTCAAGCAAAAACAGCTGATTTTTGACAAAAGAGATAACACCCCCCATAACGTCATGCTTCAGAAATGTGGAAAATGGTCCGTTTTCAAATGTTTTATTTTTGAACGTCAGTTCACATTTGTAGGTGGATCATCAGTGTTAGAGCTAAAATTAGCATGTTTAAAGTGATTTTCATGCTTCCAGGGGCTCGGGAAGTGAATTAAATACTATTTGGAGGCATTTAATGTTCAATCAAAAACAGCTGATTTTTGACAAAAGAGATAACACCCCCCTATTACGTCATGCTTCAGAAATGTGGAAAATGGTCCGTTTTCAAATGTTTTATTTTTGAACGTCAGTTCACATTTGTAGGTGGATCATCAGTGTTAGAGCTAAAATTAGCATGTTTAAAGAGATTTTCATGCTTCCAGGGGCCCTAAACACAAGATTTATGGAATGGTTAAAAGTGCATGAAAATGGCCAATTTACTCACTCTGAGTTCTCAAAAAGGGTTTCTTCACCCCGGGAAGTTAATTAAATACCATTTGGAGGCATTTAATGTTCGAGCAAAAACGGCTGATTTTCGACAAAAGAGATAACACCCCCCCCATTACGTCATGCTTCAGAAATGTGGAAAATGGTCCGTTTTCAAATGTTTTATTTTTGAACGTCAGTTCACATTTGTAGGTGGATCATCAGTGTTAGAGCTAAAATTAGCATGTTTAAAGTGATTTTCATGCTTCCAGGGGCTCGGGAAGTGAATTAAATACTATTTGGAGGCATTTAATGTTCAAGCAAAAACAGCTGATTTTTGACAAAAGAGATAACACCCCCCCATTACGTCATGCTTCAGAAATGTGGAAAATGGTCCGTTTTCAAATGTTTTATTTTTGAACGTCAGTTTACATTTGTAGGTGGATCATCAGTGTTAGAGCTAAAATTAGCATGTTTAAAGTGATTTACATGCTTCCAGGGGCCCTAAACACAAGATTTATGGAATGGTTAAAAGTGCATGAAAATGGCCAATTTACTCACTCTGAGTTCTCAAAAAGGGTTTCTTCACCCCGGGAAGTTAATTAAATACCATTTGGAGGCATTTAATGTTCGAGCAAAAACGGCTGATTTTCGACAAAAGAGATAACACCCCCCCATTACGTCATGCTTCAGAAATGTGGAAAATGGTCCGTTTTCAAATGTTTTATTTTTGAACGTCAGTTCACATTTGTAGGTGGATCATCAGTGTTAGAGCTAAAATTAGCATGTTTAAAGTGATTTTCATGCTTCCAGGGGCTCGGGAAGTGAATTAAATACTATTTGGAGGCATTTAATGTTCAAGCAAAAACAGCTGATTTTTGACAAAAGAGATAACACCCCCCATTACGTCATGCTTCAGAAATGTGGAAAATGGTCCGTTTTCAAATGTTTTATTTTTGAACGTCAGTTCACATTTGTAGGTGGATCATCAGTGTTAGAGCTAAAATTAGCATGTTTAAAGTGATTTTCATGCTTCCAGGGGCCCTAAACACAAGATTTATGGAATGGTTAAAAGTGCATGAAAATGGCCAATTTACTCACTCTGAGTTCTCAAAAAGGGTTTCTTCACCCCGGGAAGTTAATTAAATACCATTTGAAGGCATTTAATGTTCGAGCAAAAACGGCTGATTTTCGACAAAAGAGATAACACCCCCCCATTACGTCATGCTTCAGAAATGTGGAAAATGGTCCGTTTTCAAATGTTTTATTTTTGAACATCAGTTCACATTTGTAGGTGGATCATCAGTGTTAGAGCTAAAATTAGCATGTTTAAAGTGATTTTTATGCTTCCAGGGGCTCGGGAAGTGAATTAAATACTATTTGGAGGCATTTAATGTTCAATCAAAAACAGCTGATTTTTGACAAAAGAGATAACACCCCCCATTACGTCATGCTTCAGAAATGTGGAAAATGGTCCGTTTTCAAATGTTTTATTTTTTAACGTCAGTTCACATTTGTAGGTGGATCATCAGTGTTAGAGCTAAAATTAGCATGTTTAAAGTGATTTTCATGCTTCCAGGGGCCCTAAACACAAGATTTATGGAATGGTTAAAAGTGCATGAAAATGGCCAATTTACTCACTCTGAGTTCTCAAAAAGGGTTTCTTCACCCCGGGAAGTTAATTAAATACCATTTGGAGGCATTTAATGTTCGAGCAAAAACGGCTGATTTTCGACAAAAGAGATAACACCCCCCCATTACGTCATGCTTCAGAAATGTGGAAAATGGTCCGTTTTCAAATGTTTTATTTTTGAACGTCAGTTCACATTTGTAGGTGGATCATCAGTGTTAGAGCTAAAATTAGCATGTTTAAAGTGATTTTCATGCTTCCAGGGGCTCGGGAAGTGAATTAAATACCATTTGGAGGCATTTAATGTTCAATCAAAAACAGCTGATTTTTGACAAAAGAGATAACACCCCCCCATTACGTCATGCTTCAGAAATGTGGAAAATGGTCCGTTTTCAAATGTTTTATTTTTGAACGTCAGTTCACATTTGTAGGTGGATCATCAGTGTTAGAGCTAAAATTAGCATGTTTAAAGTGATTTTCATGCTTCCAGGGGCTCGGGAAGTGAATTAAATACCATTTGGAGGCATTTAATGTTCGAGCAAAAACGGCTGATTTTCGACAAAAGAGATAACACCCCCCCATTACGTCATGCTTCAGAAATGTGGAAAATGGTCCGTTTTCAAATGTTTTATTTTTGAACGTCAGTTCACATTTGTAGGTGGATCATCAGTGTTAGAGCTAAAATTAGCATGTTTAAAGTGATTTTCATGCTTCCAGGGGCTCGGGAAGTGAATTAAATACTATTTGGAGGCATTTAATGTTCAATCAAAAACAGCTGATTTTTGACAAAAGAGATAACACCCCCCCATTATGTCATGCTTCAGAAATGTGGAAAATGGTCCGTTTTCAAATGTTTTATTTTTGAACGTCAGTTCACATTTGTAGGTGGATCATCAGTGTTAGAGCTAAAATTAGCATGTTTAAAGTGATTTTCATGATTCCAGGGGCCCTAAACACAAGATTTATGGAATGGTTAAAAGTGCATGAAAATGGCCAATTTACTCACTCTGAGTTCCCAAAAAGGGTTTCTTCACCCCGGGAAGTTAATTAAATACCATTTGGAGGCATTTAATGTTCGAGCAAAAACTGCTGATTTTCGACAAAAGAGATAACACCCCCCCATTACGTCATGCTTCAGAAATGTGGAAAATGGTCCGTTTTCAAATGTTTTATTTTTGAACGTCAGTTCACATTTGTAGGTGGATCATCAGTGTTAGAGCTAAAATTAGCATGTTTAAAGTGATTTTCATGCTTCCAGGGGCTCGGGAAGTGAATTAAATACTATTTGGAGGCATTTAATGTTCAAGCAAAAACAGCTGATTTTTGACAAAAGAGATAACACCCCCCCATTACGTCATGCTTCAGAAATGTGGAAAATGGTCCGTTTTCAAATGTTTTATTTTTGAACGTCAGTTTACATTTGTAGGTGGATCATCAGTGTTAGAGCTAAAATTAGCATGTTTAAAGTGATTTTCATGCTTCCAGGGGCCCGGGAAGTGAATTAAATACTATTTGGAGGCATTTAATGTTCAAGCAAAAACAGCTGATTTTTGACAAAAGAGATAACACCCCCTCATTACGTCATGCTTCAGAAATGTGGAAAATGGTCCGTTTTCAAATGTTTTATTTTTGAACGTCAGTTCACATTTGTAGGTGGATCATCAGTGTTAGAGCTAAAATTAGCATGTTTAAAGTGATTTTCATGCTTCCAGGGGCCCTAAACACAAGATTTATGGAATGGTTAAAAGTGCATGAAAATGGCCAATTTACTCACTCTGAGTTCTCAAAAAGGGTTTCTTCACCCCGGGAAGTTAATTAAATACCATTTGGAGGCATTTAATGTTCGAGCAAAAACGGCTGATTTTCGACAAAAGAGATAACACCCCCCCATTACGTCATGCTTCAGAAATGTGGAAAATGGTCCGTTTTCAAATGTTTTATTTTTGAACATCAGTTCACATTTGTAGGTGGATCATCAGTGTTAGAGCTAAAATTAGCATGTTTAAAGTGATTTTCATGCTTCCAGGGGCTCGGGAAGTGAATTAAATACTATTTGGAGGCATTTAATGTTCAATCAAAAACAGCTGATTTTTGACAAAAGAGATAACACCCCCCCATTACGTCATGCTTCAGAAATGTGGAAAATGGTCCGTTTTCAAATGTTTTATTTTTGAATGTCAGTTCACATTTGTAGGTGGATCATCAGTGTTGGAGCTAAAATTAGCATGTTTAAAGTGATTTTCATGCTTCCAGGGGCCCTAAACACAAGATTTATGGAATGGTTAAAAGTGCATGAAAATGGCCAATTTACTCACTCTGAGTTCTCAAAAAGGGTTTCTTCACCCCGGGAAGTTAATTAAATACCATTTGGAGGCATTTAATGTTCGAGCAAAAACGGCTGATTTTCGACAAAAGAGATAACACCCCCCCATTACGTCATGCTTCAGAAATGTGGAAAATGGTCCGTTTTCAAATGTTTTATTTTTGAACCTCAGTTCACATTTGTAGGTGGATCATCAGTGTAAGAGCTAAAATTAGCATGTTTAAAGTGATTTTCATGCTTCCAGGGGCTCGGGAAGTGAATTAAATACTATTTGGAGGCATTTAATGTTCAAGCAAAAACAGCTGATTTTTGACAAAAGAGATAACACCCCCCCATTACGTCATGCTTCAGAAATGTGGAAAATGGTCCGTTTTCAAATGTTTTATTTTTGAACGTCAGTTCACATTTGTAGGTGGATCATCAGTGTTAGAGCTAAAATTAGCATGTTTAAAGTGATTTTCATGCTTCCAGGGGCCCTAAACACAAGATTTATGGAATGGTTAAAAGTGCATGAAAATGGCCAATTTACTCACTCTGAGTTCTCAAAAAGGGTTTCTTCACCCCGGGAAGTTAATTAAATACCATTTGGAGGCATTTAATGTTCGAGCAAAAACGGCTGATTTTCGACAAAAGAGATAACACCCCCCCATTACGTCATGCTTCAGAAATGTGGAAAATGGTCCGTTTTCAAATGTTTTATTTTTGAACGTCAGTTCACATTTGTAGGTGGATCATCAGTGTAAGAGCTAAAATTAGCATGTTTAAAGTGATTTTCATGCTTCCAGGGGCTCGGGAAGTGAATTAAATACTATTTGGAGGCATTTAATGTTCAAGCAAAAACAGCTGATTTTTGACAAAAGAGATAACACCCCCCCATTACGTCATGCTTCAGAAATGTGGAAAATGGTCCGTTTTCAAATGTTTTATTTTTGAACATCAGTTCACATTTGTAGGTGGATCATCAGTGTTAGAGCTAAAATTAGCATGTTTAAAGTGATTTTCATGCTTCCAGGGGCCCTAAACACAAGATTTATGGAATGGTTAAAAGTGCATGAAAATGGCCAATTTACTCACTCTGAGTTCTCAAAAAGGGTTTCTTCACCCCGGGAAGTTAATTAAATACCATTTGGAGGCATTTAATGTTCGAGCAAAAACGGCTGATTTTCGACAAAAGAGATAACACCCCCCCATTACGTCATGCTTCAGAAATGTGGAAAATGGTCCGTTTTCAAATGTTTTATTTTTGAACGTCAGTTCACATTTGTAGGTGGATCATCAGTGTTAGAGCTAAAATTAGCATGTTTAAAGTGATTTTCATGCTTCCAGGGGCTCGGGAAGTGAAGTAAATACTATTTGGAGGCATTTAATGTTCAATCAAAAACAGCTGATTTTTGACAAAAGAGATAACACCCCCCAATTACGTCATGCTTCAGAAATGTGGAAAATGGTCCGTTTTCAAATGTTTTATTTTTGAACGTCAGTTCACATTTGTAGGTGGACCATCAGTGTTAGAGCTAAAATTAGCATGTTTAAAGTGATTTTCATGCTTCCAGGGGCCCTAAACACAAGATTTATGGAATGGTTAAAAGTACATGAAAATGGCCAATTTACTCACTCTGAGTTCTCAAAAAGGGTTTCTTCACCCCGGGAAGTTAATTAAATACCATTTGGAGGCATTTAATGTTCGAGCAAAAACGGCTGATTTTCGACAAAAGAGATAACACCCCCCCATTACGTCATGCTTCAGAAATGTGGAAAATGGTCCGTTTTCAAATGTTTTATTTTTGAACGTCAGTTCACATTTGTAGGTGGATCATCAGTGTTAGAGCTAAAATTAGCATGTTTAAAGTGATTTTCATGCTTCCAGGGGCTCGGGAAGTGAATTAAATACTATTTGGAGGCATTTAATGTTCAAGCAAAAACAGCTGATTTTTGACAAAAGAGATAACACCCCCCATTACGTCATGCTTCAGAAATGTGGAAAATGGTCCGTTTTCAAATGTTTTATTTTTGAACGTCAGTTCACATTTGTAGGTGGATCATCAGTGTTAGAGCTAAAATTAGCATGTTTAAAGTGATTTTCATGCTTCCAGGGGCCCTAAACACAAGATTTATGGAATGGTTAAAAGTGCATAAAAATGGCCAATTTACTCACTCTGAGTTCTCAAAAAGGGTTTCTTCACCCGGGAAGTTAATTAAATACCATTTGAAGGCATTTAATGTTCGAGCAAAAACGGCTGATTTTCGACAAAAGAGATAACACCCCCCCATTACGTCATGCTTCAGAAATGTGGAAAATGGTCCGTTTTCAAATGTTTTATTTTTGAACATCAGTTCACATTTGTAGGTGGATCATCAGTGTTAGAGCTAAAATTAGCATGTTTAAAGTGATTTTTATGCTTCCAGGGGCTCGGGAAGTGAATTAAATACTATTTGGAGGCATTTAATGTTCAATCAAAAACAGCTGATTTTTGACAAAAGAGATAACACCCCCCATTACGTCATGCTTCAGAAATGTGGAAAATGGTCCGTTTTCAAATGTTTTATTTTTTAACGTCAGTTCACATTTGTAGGTGGATCATCAGTGTTAGAGCTAAAATTAGCATGTTTAAAGTGATTTTCATGCTTCCAGGGGCCCTAAACACAAGATTTATGGAATGGTTAAAAGTGCATGAAAATGGCCAATTTACTCACTCTGAGTTCTCAAAAAGGGTTTCTTCACCCCGGGAAGTTAATTAAATACCATTTGGAGGCATTTAATGTTCGAGCAAAAACGGCTGATTTTCGACAAAAGAGATAACACCCCCCCATTACGTCATGCTTCAGAAATGTGGAAAATGGTCCGTTTTCAAATGTTTTATTTTTGAACGTCAGTTCACATTTGTAGGTGGATCATCAGTGTTAGAGCTAAAATTAGCATGTTTAAAGTGATTTTCATGCTTCCAGGGGCTCGGGAAGTGAATTAAATACTATTTGGAGGCATTTAATGTTCAATCAAAAACAGCTGATTTTTGACAAAAGAGATAACACCCCCCCATTACGTCATGCTTCAGAAATGTGGAAAATGGTCCGTTTTCAAATGTTTTATTTTTGAACGTCAGTTCACATTTGTAGGTGGATCATCAGTGTTAGAGCTAAAATTAGCATGTTTAAAGTGTTTTTCATGCTTCCAGGGGCTCGGGAAGTGAATTAAATACTATTTGGAGGCATTTAATGTTCAATCAAAAACAGCTGATTTTTGACAAAAGAGATAACACCCCCCTATTACGTCATGCTTCAGAAATGTGGAAAATGGTCCGTTTTCAAATGTTTTATTTTTGAACGTCAGTTCACATTTGTAGGTGGATCATCAGTGTTAGAGCTAAAATTAGCATGTTTAAAGTGATTTTCATGCTTCCAGGGGCCCTAAACACAAGATTTATGGAATGGTTAAAAGTGCATGAAAATGGCCAATTTACTCACTCTGAGTTCTCAAAAAGGGTTTCTTCACCCCGGGAAGTTAATTAAATACCATTTGGAGGCATTTAATGTTCGAGCAAAAACGGCTGATTTTCGACAAAAGAGATAACACCCCCCCATTACGTCATGCTTCAGAAATGTGGAAAATGGTCCGTTTTCAAATGTTTTATTTTTGAACGTCAGTTCACATTTGTAGGTGGATCATCAGTGTTAGAGCTAAAATTAGCATGTTTAAAGTGATTTTCATGCTTCCAGGGGCTCGGGAAGTGAATTAAATACTATTTGGAGGCATTTAATGTTCAATCAAAAACAGCTGATTTTTGACAAAAGAGATAACACCCCCCCATTATGTCATGCTTCAGAAATGTGGAAAATGGTCCGTTTTCAAATGTTTTATTTTTGAACGTCAGTTCACATTTGTAGGTGGATCATCAGTGTTAGAGCTAAAATTAGCATGTTTAAAGTGATTTTCATGATTCCAGGGGCCCTAAACACAAGATTTATGGAATGGTTAAAAGTGCATGAAAATGGCCAATTTACTCACTCTGAGTTCCCAAAAAGGGTTTCTTCACCCCGGGAAGTTAATTAAATACCATTTGGAGGCATTTAATGTTCGAGCAAAAACTGCTGATTTTCGACAAAAGAGATAACACCCCCCCATTACGTCATGCTTCAGAAATGTGGAAAATGGTCCGTTTTCAAATGTTTTATTTTTGAACGTCAGTTCACATTTGTAGGTGGATCATCAGTGTTAGAGCTAAAATTAGCATGTTTAAAGTGATTTTCATGCTTCCAGGGGCTCGGGAAGTGAATTAAATACTATTTGGAGGCATTTAATGTTCAAGCAAAAACAGCTGATTTTTGACAAAAGAGATAACACCCCCCCATTACGTCATGCTTCAGAAATGTGGAAAATGGTCCGTTTTCAAATGTTTTATTTTTGAACGTCAGTTTACATTTGTAGGTGGATCATCAGTGTTAGAGCTAAAATTAGCATGTTTAAAGTGATTTACATGCTTCCAGGGGCCCTAAACACAAGATTTATGGAATGGTTAAAAGTGCATGAAAATGGCCAATTTACTCACTCTGAGTTCTCAAAAAGGGTTTCTTCACCCCGGGAAGTTAATTAAATACCATTTGGAGGCATTTAATGTTCGAGCAAAAACGGCTGATTTTCGACAAAAGAGATAACACCCCCCCATTACGTCATGCTTCAGAAATGTGGAAAATGGTCCGTTTTCAAATGTTTTATTTTTGAACGTCAGTTCACATTTGTAGGTGGATCATCAGTGTAAGAGCTAAAATTAGCATGTTTAAAGTGATTTTCATGCTTCCAGGGGCTCGGGAAGTGAATTAAATACTATTTGGAGGCATTTAATGTTCAAGCAAAAACAGCTGATTTTTGACAAAAGAGATAACACCCCCCCATTACGTCATGCTTCAGAAATGTGGAAAATGGTCCGTTTTCAAATGTTTTATTTTTGAACGTCAGTTCACATTTGTAGGTGGATCATCAGTGTTAGAGCTAAAATTAGCATGTTTAAAGTGATTTTCATGCTTCCAGGGGCCCTAAACACAAGATTTATGGAATGGTTAAAAGTGCATGAAAATGGCCAATTTACTCACTCTGAGTTCTCAAAAAGGGTTTCTTCACCCCGGGAAGTTAATTAAATACCATTTGGAGGCATTTAATGTTCGAGCAAAAACGGCTGATTTTCGACAAAAGAGATAACACCCCCCCATTACGTCATGCTTCAGAAATGTGGAAAATGGTCCGTTTTCAAATGTTTTATTTTTGAACGTCAGTTCACATTTGTAGGTGGATCATCAGTGTTAGAGCTAAAATTAGCATGTTTACAGTGATTTTCATGCTTCCAGGGGCTCGGGAAGTGAATTAAATACTATTTGGAGGCATTTAATGTTCAAGCAAAAACAGCTGATTTTTGACAAAAGAGATAACACCCCCCCATTACGTCATGCTTCAGAAATGTGGAAAATGGTCCGTTTTCAAATGTTTTATTTTTGAACGTCAGTTCACATTTGTAGGTGGATCATCAGTGTTAGAGCTAAAATTAGCATGTTTAAAGTGATTTTCATGCTTCCAGGGGCCCTAAACACAAGATTTATGGAATGGTTAAAAGTGCATGAAAATGGCCAATTTACTCACTCTGAGTTCTCAAAAAGGGTTTCTTCACCCCGGGAAGTTAATTAAATACCATTTGGAGGCATTTAATGTTCGAGCAAAAACGGCTGATTTTCGACAAAAGAGATAACACCCCCCCATTACGTCATGCTTCAGAAATGTGGAAAATGGTCCGTTTTCAAATGTTTTATTTTTGAACATCAGTTCACATTTGTAGGTGGATCATCAGTGTTAGAGCTAAAATTAGCATGTTTAAAGTGATTTTCATGCTTCCAGGGGCTCGGGAAGTGAATTAAATACTATTTGGAGGCATTTAATGTTCAATCAAAAACAGCTGATTTTTGACAAAAGAGATAACACCCCCCCATTACGTCATGCTTCAGAAATGTGGAAAATGGTCCGTTTTCAAATGTTTTATTTTTGAATGTCAGTTCACATTTGTAGGTGGATCATCAGTGTTGGAGCTAAAATTAGCATGTTTAAAGTGATTTTCATGCTTCCAGGGGCCCTAAACACAAGATTTATGGAATGGTTAAAAGTGCATGAAAATGGCCAATTTACTCACTCTGAGTTCTCAAAAAGGGTTTCTTCACCCCGGGAAGTTAATTAAATACCATTTGGAGGCATTTAATGTTCGAGCAAAAACGGCTGATTTTCGACAAAAGAGATAACACCCCCCCATTACGTCATGCTTCAGAAATGTGGAAAATGGTCCGTTTTCAAATGTTTTATTTTTGAACGTCAGTTCACATTTGTAGGTGGATCATCAGTGTAAGAGCTAAAATTAGCATGTTTAAAGTGATTTTCATGCTTCCAGGGGCTCGGGAAGTGAATTAAATACTATTTGGAGGCATTTAATGTTCAAGCAAAAACAGCTGATTTTTGACAAAAGAGATAACACCCCCCCATTACGTCATGCTTCAGAAATGTGGAAAATGGTCCGTTTTCAAATGTTTTATTTTTGAACGTCAGTTCACATTTGTAGGTGGATCATCAGTGTTAGAGCTAAAATTAGCATGTTTAAAGTGATTTTCATGCTTCCAGGGGCCCTAAACACAAGATTTATGGAATGGTTAAAAGTGCATGAAAATGGCCAATTTACTCACTCTGAGTTCTCAAAAAGGGTTTCTTCACCCCGGGAAGTTAATTAAATACCATTTGGAGGCATTTAATGTTCGAGCAAAAACGGCTGATTTTCGACAAAAGAGATAACACCCCCCCATTACGTCATGCTTCAGAAATGTGGAACATGGTCCGTTTTCAAATGTTTTATTTTTGAACGTCAGTTCACATTTGTAGGTGGATCATCAGTGTTAGAGCTAAATTTAGCATGTTTACAGTGATTTTCATGCTTCCAGGGGCTCGGGAAGTGAAATAAATACTATTTGGAGGCATTTAATGTTCAAGCAAAAACAGCTGATTTTTGACAAAAGAGATAACACCCCCCCATTACGTCATGCTTCAGAAATGTGGAAAATGGTCCGTTTTCAAATGTTTTATTTTTGAACGTCAGTTCACATTTGTAGGTGGATCATCAGTGTTAGAGCTAAAATTAGCATGTTTAAAGTGATTTTCATGCTTCCAGGGGCCCTAAACACAAGATTTATGGAATGGTTAAAAGTGCATGAAAATGGCCAATTTACTCACTCTGAGTTCTCAAAAAGGGTTTCTTCACCCCGGGAAGTTAATTAAATACCATTTGGAGGCATTTAATGTTCGAGCAAAAACGGCTGATTTTCGACAAAAGAGATAACACCCCCCCATTACGTCATGCTTCAGAAATGTGGAAAATGGTCCGTTTTCAAATGTTTTATTTTTGAACATCAGTTCACATTTGTAGGTGGATCATCAGTGTTAGAGCTAAAATTAGCATGTTTAAAGTGATTTTCATGCTTCCAGGGGCTCGGGAAGTGAATTAAATACTATTTGGAGGCATTTAATGTTCAATCAAAAACAGCTGATTTTTGACAAAAGAGATAACACCCCCCCATTACGTCATGCTTCAGAAATGTGGAAAATGGTCCGTTTTCAAATGTTTTATTTTTGAATGTCAGTTCACATTTGTAGGTGGATCATCAGTGTTGGAGCTAAAATTAGCATGTTTAAAGTGATTTTCATGCTTCCAGGGGCCCTAAACACAAGATTTATGGAATGGTTAAAAGTGCATGAAAATGGCCAATTTACTCACTCTGAGTTCTCAAAAAGGGTTTCTTCACCCCGGGAAGTTAATTAAATACCATTTGGAGGCATTTAATGTTCGAGCAAAAACGGCTGATTTTCGACAAAAGAGATAACACCCCCCCATTACGTCATGCTTCAGAAATGTGGAAAATGGTCCGTTTTCAAATGTTTTCTTTTTGAACGTCAGTTCACATTTGTAGGTGGATCATCAGTGTAAGAGCTAAAATTAGCATGTTTAAAGTGATTTTCATGCTTCCAGGGGCTCGGGAAGTGAATTAAATACTATTTGGAGGCATTTAATGTTCAAGCAAAAACAGCTGATTTTTGACAAAAGAGATAACACCCCCCCATTACGTCATGCTTCAGAAATGTGAAAAATGGTCCGTTTTCAAATGTTTTATTTTTGAACGTCAGTTCACATTTGTAGGTGGATCATCAGTGTTAGAGCTAAAATTAGCATGTTTAAAGTGATTTTCATGCTTCCAGGGGCCCTAAACACAAGATTTATGGAATGGTTAAAAGTGCATGAAAATGGCCAATTTACTCACTCTGAGTTCTCAAAAAGGGTTTCTTCACCCCGGGAAGTTAATTAAATACCATTTGGAGGCATTTAATGTTCGAGCAAAAACGGCTGATTTTCGACAAAAGAGATAACACCCCCCCCCATTACGTCATGCTTCAGAAATGTGGAAAATGGTCCGTTTTCAAATGTTTTATTTTTGAACGTCAGTTCACATTTGTAGGTGGATCATCAGTGTTAGAGCTAAAATTAGCATGTTTAAAGTGATTTTCATGCTTCCAGGGGCTCGGGAAGTGAATTAAATACTATTTGGAGGCATTTAATGTTCAAGCAAAAACAGCTGATTTTTGACAAAAGAGATAACACCCCCCATTACGTCATGCTTCAGAAATGTGGAAAATGGTCCGTTTTCAAATGTTTTATTTTTGAACGTCAGTTCACATTTGTAGGTGGATCATCAGTGTTAGAGCTAAAATTAGCATGTTTAAAGTGATTTTCATGCTTCCAGGGGCCCTAAACACAAGATTTATGGAATGGTTAAAAGTGCATGAAAATGGCCAATTTACTCACTCTGAGTTCTCAAAAAGGGTTTCTTCACCCCGGGAAGTTAATTAAATACCATTTGAAGGCATTTAATGTTCGAGCAAAAACGGCTGATTTTCGACAAAAGAGATAACACCCCCCCATTACGTCATGCTTCAGAAATGTGGAAAATGGTCCGTTCAAATGTTTTATTTTTGAACATCAGTTCACATTTGTAGGTGGATCATCAGTGTTAGAGCTAAAATTAGCATGTTTAAAGTGATTTTCATGCTTCCAGGGGCTCGGGAAGTGAATTAAATACTATTTGGAGGCATTTAATGTTCAATCAAAAACAGCTGATTTTTGACAAAAGAGATAACACCCCCCATTACGTCATGCTTCAGAAATGTGGAAAATGGTCCGTTTTCAAATGTTTTATTTTTGAACGTCAGTTCACATTTGTAGGTGGATCATCAGTGTTAGAGCTAAAATTAGCATGTTTAAAGTGATTTTCATGCTTCCAGGGGCCCTAAACACAAGATTTATGGAATGGTTAAAAGTGCATGAAAATGGCCAATTTACTCACTCTGAGTTCTCAAAAAGGGTTTCTTCACCCCGGGAAGTTAATTAAATACCATTTGGAGGCATTTAATGTTCGAGCAAAAACGGCTGATTTTCGACAAAAGAGATAACACCCCCCCATTACGTCATGCTTCAGAAATGTGGAAAATGGTCCGTTTTCAAATGTTTTATTTTTGAACGTCAGTTCACATTTGTAGGTGGATCATCAGTGTTAGAGCTAAAATTAGCATGTTTACAGTGATTTTCATGCTTCCAGGGGCTCGGGAAGTGAATTAAATACTATTTGGAGGCATTTAATGTTCAAGCAAAATCAGCTGATTTTTGACAAAAGAGATAACACCCCCCCATTACGTCATGCTTCGGAAATGTGGAAAATGGTCCGTTTTCAAATGTTTTATTTTTGAACGTCAGTTCACATTTGTAGGTGGATCATCAGTGTTAGAGCTAAAATTAGCATGTTTAAAGTGATTTTCATGCTTCCAGGGGCCCTAAACACAAGATTTATGGAATGGTTAAAAGTGCATGAAAATGGCCAATTTACTCACTCTGAGTTCTCAAAAAGGGTTTCTTCACCCCGGGAAGTTAATTAAATACCATTTGGAGGCATTTAATGTTCGAGCAAAAACGGCTGATTTTCGACAAAAGAGATAACACCCCCCCATTACGTCATGCTTCAGAAATGTGGAAAATGGTCCGTTTTCAAATGTTTTATTTTTGAACATCAGTTCACATTTGTAGGTGGATCATCAGTGTTAGAGCTAAAATTAGCATGTTTAAAGTGATTTTCATGCTTCCAGGGGCTCGGGAAGTGAATTAAATACTATTTGGAGGCATTTAATGTTCAATCAAAAACAGCTGATTTTTGACAAAAGAGATAACACCCCCCCATTACGTCATGCTTCAGAAATGTGGAAAATGGTCCGTTTTCAAATGTTTTATTTTTGAATGTCAGTTCACATTTGTAGGTGGATCATCAGTGTTGGAGCTAAAATTAGCATGTTTAAAGTGATTTTCATGCTTCCAGGGGCCCTAAACACAAGATTTATGGAATGGTTAAAAGTGCATGAAAATGGCCAATTTACTCACTCTGAGTTCTCAAAAAGGGTTTCTTCACCCCGGGAAGTTAATTAAATACCATTTGGAGGCATTTAATGTTCGAGCAAAAACGGCTGATTTTCGACAAAAGAGATAACACCCCCCCATTACGTCATGCTTCAGAAATGTGGAAAATGGTCCGTTTTCAAATGTTTTATTTTTGAACGTCAGTTCACATTTGTAGGTGGATCATCAGTGTAAGAGCTAAAATTAGCATGTTTAAAGTGATTTTCATGCTTCCAGGGGCTCGGGAAGTGAATTAAATACTATTTGGAGGCATTTAATGTTCAAGCAAAAACAGCTGATTTTTGACAAAAGAGATAACACCCCCCCATTACGTCATGCTTCAGAAATGTGGAAAATGGTCCGTTTTCAAATGTTTTATTTTTGAACGTCAGTTCACATTTGTAGGTGGATCATCAGTGTTAGAGCTAAAATTAGCATGTTTAAAGTGATTTTCATGCTTCCAGGGGCCCTAAACACAAGATTTATGGAATGGTTAAAAGTGCATGAAAATGGCCAATTTACTCACTCTGAGTTCTCAAAAAGGGTTTCTTCACCCCGGGAAGTTAATTAAATACCATTTGGAGGCATTTAATGTTCGAGCAAAAACGGCTGATTTTCGACAAAAGAGATAACACCCCCCATTACGTCATGCTTCAGAAATGTGGAAAATGGTCCGTTTTCAAATGTTTTATTTTTGAACGTCAGTTCACATTTGTAGGTGGATCATCAGTGTTAGAGCTAAAATTAGCATGTTTACAGTGATTTTCATGCTTCCAGGGGCTCGGGAAGTGAATTAAATACTATTTGGAGGCATTTAATGTTCAAGCAAAAACAGCTGATTTTTGACAAAAGAGATAACACCCCCCCATTACGTCATGCTTCAGAAATGTGGAAAATGGTCCGTTTTCAAATGTTTTATTTTTGAACGTCAGTTCACATTTGTAGGTGGATCATCAGTGTTAGAGCTAAAATTAGCATGTTTAAAGTGATTTTCATGCTTCCAGGGGCCCTAAACACAAGATTTATGGAATGGTTAAAAGTGCATGAAAATGGCCAATTTACTCACTCTGAGTTCTCAAAAAGGGTTTCTTCACACCGGGAAGTTAATTAAATACCATTTGGAGGCATTTAATGTTCGAGCAAAAACGGCTGATTTTCGACAAAAGAGATAACACCCCCCCATTACGTCATGCTTCAGAAATGTGGAAAATGGTCCGTTTTCAAATGTTTTATTTTTGAACATCAGTTCACATTTGTAGGTGGATCATCAGTGTTAGAGCTAAAATTAGCATGTTTAAAGTGATTTTCATGCTTCCAGGGGCTCGGGAAGTGAATTAAATACTATTTGGAGGCATTTAATGTTCAATCAAAAACAGCTGATTTTTGACAAAAGAGATAACACCCCCCCATTACGTCATGCTTCAGAAATGTGGAAAATGGTCCGTTTTCAAATGTTTTATTTTTGAATGTCAGTTCACATTTGTAGGTGGATCATCAGTGTTGGAGCTAAAATTAGCATGTTTAAAGTGATTTTCATGCTTCCAGGGGCCCTAAACACAAGATTTATGGAATGGTTAAAAGTGCATGAAAATGGCCAATTTACTCACTCTGAGTTCTCAAAAAGGGTTTCTTCACCCCGGGAAGTTAATTAAATACCATTTGGAGGCATTTAATGTTCGAGCAAAAACGGCTGATTTTCGACAAAAGAGATAACACCCCCCCATTACGTCATGCTTCAGAAATGTGGAAAATGGTCCGTTTTCAAATGTTTTATTTTTGAACGTCAGTTCACATTTGTAGGTGGATCATCAGTGTAAGAGCTAAAATTAGCATGTTTAAAGTGATTTTCATGCTTCCAGGGGCTCGGGAAGTGAATTAAATACTATTTGGAGGCATTTAATGTTCAAGCAAAAACAGCTGATTTTTGACAAAAGAGATAACACCCCCCCATTACGTCATGCTTCAGAAATGTGAAAAATGGTCCGTTTTCAAATGTTTTATTTTTGAACGTCAGTTCACATTTGTAGGTGGATCATCAGTGTTAGAGCTAAAATTAGCATGTTTAAAGTGATTTTCATGCTTCCAGGGGCCCTAAACACAAGATTTATGGAATGGTTAAAAGTGCATGAAAATGGCCAATTTACTCACTCTGAGTTCTCAAAAAGGGTTTCTTCACCCCGGGAAGTTAATTAAATACCATTTGGAGGCATTTAATGTTCGAGCAAAAACGGCTGATTTTCGACAAAAGAGATAACACCCCCCCCATTACGTCATGCTTCAGAAATGTGGAAAATGGTCCGTTTTCAAATGTTTTATTTTTGAACGTCAGTTCACATTTGTAGGTGGATCATCAGTGTTAGAGCTAAAATTAGCATGTTTAAAGTGATTTTCATGCTTCCAGGGGCTCGGGAAGTGAATTAAATACTATTTGGAGGCATTTAATGTTCAAGCAAAAACAGCTGATTTTTGACAAAAGAGATAACACCCCCCATTACGTCATGCTTCAGAAATGTGGAAAATGGTCCGTTTTCAAATGTTTTATTTTTGAACGTCAGTTCACATTTGTAGGTGGATCATCAGTGTTAGAGCTAAAATTAGCATGTTTAAAGTGATTTTCATGCTTCCAGGGGCCCTAAACACAAGATTTATGGAATGGTTAAAAGTGCATGAAAATGGCCAATTTACTCACTCTGAGTTCTCAAAAAGGGTTTCTTCACCCCGGGAAGTTAATTAAATACCATTTGAAGGCATTTAATGTTCGAGCAAAAACGGCTGATTTTCGACAAAAGAGATAACACCCCCCCATTACGTCATGCTTCAGAAATGTGGAAAATGGTCCGTTTTCAAATGTTTTATTTTTGAACATCAGTTCACATTTGTAGGTGGATCATCAGTGTTAGAGCTAAAATTAGCATGTTTAAAGTGATTTTCATGCTTCCAGGGGCTCGGGAAGTGAATTAAATACTATTTGGAGGCATTTAATGTTCAATCAAAAACAGCTGATTTTTGACAAAAGAGATAACACCCCCCATTACGTCATGCTTCAGAAATGTGGAAAATGGTCCGTTTTCAAATGTTTTATTTTTTAACGTCAGTTCACATTTGTAGGTGGATCATCAGTGTTAGAGCTAAAATTAGCATGTTTAAAGTGATTTTCATGCTTCCAGGGGCCCTAAACACAAGATTTATGGAATGGTTAAAAGTGCATGAAAATGGCCAATTTACTCACTCTGAGTTCTCAAAAAGGGTTTCTTCACCCCGGGAAGTTAATTAAATACCATTTGGAGGCATTTAATGTTCGAGCAAAAACGGCTGATTTTCGACAAAAGAGATAACACCCCCCCATTACGTCATGCTTCAGAAATGTGGAAAATGGTCCGTTTTCAAATGTTTTATTTTTGAACGTCAGTTCACATTTGTAGGTGGATCATCAGTGTTAGAGCTAAAATTAGCATGTTTAAAGTGATTTTCATGCTTCCAGGGGCTCGGGAAGTGAATTAAATACTATTTGGAGGCATTTAATGTTCAATCAAAAACAGCTGATTTTTGACAAAAGAGATAACACCCCCCCATTACGTCATGCTTCAGAAATGTGGAAAATGGTCCGTTTTCAAATGTTTTATTTTTGAACGTCAGTTCACATTTGTAGGTGGATCATCAGTGTTAGAGCTAAAATTAGCATGTTTAAAGTGATTTTCATGCTTCCAGGGGCTCGGGAAGTGAATTAAATACTATTTGGAGGCATTTAATGTTCAATCAAAAACAGCTGATTTTTGACAAAAGAGATAACACCCCCTATTACGTCATGCTTCAGAAATGTGGAAAATGGTCCGTTTTCAAATGTTTTATTTTTGAACTTCAGTTCACATTTGTAGGTGGATCATCAGTGTTAGAGCTAAAATTAGCATGTTTAAAGTGATTTTCATGCTTCCAGGGGCCCTAAACACAAGATTTATGGAATGGTTAAAAGTGCATGAAAATGGCCAATTTACTCACTCTGAGTTCTCAAAAAGGGTTTCTTCACCCCGGGAAGTTAATTAAATACCATTTGGAGGCATTTAATGTTCGAGCAAAAACGGCTGATTTTCGACAAAAGAGATAACACCCCCCCATTACGTCATGCTTCAGAAATGTGGAAAATGGTCCGTTTTCAAATGTTTTATTTTTGAACGTCAGTTCACATTTGTAGGTGGATCATCAGTGTTAGAGCTAAAATTAGCATGTTTGAAGTGATTTTCGTGCTTCCAGGGGCTCGGGAAGTTAATTAAATACTATTTGGAGGCATTTAATGTTCAATCAAAAACAGCTGATTTTTGACAAAAGAGATAACACCCCCCCATTACGTCATGCTTCAGAAATGTGGAAAATGGTCCGTTTTCAAATGTTTTATTTTTGAACGTCAGTTCACATTTGTAGGTGGATCATCAGTGTTAGAGCTAAAATTAGCATGTTTAAAGTGATTTTCATGCTTCCAGGGGCCCTAAACACAAGATTTATGGAATGGTTAAAAGTGCATGAAAATGGCCAATTTACTCACTCTGAGTTCTCAAAAAGGGTTTCTTCACCCCGGGAAGTTAATTAAATACCATTTGGAGGCATTTAATGTTCGAGCAAAAACGGCTGATTTTCGACAAAAGAGATAACACCCCCCCATTACGTCATGCTTCAGAAATGTGGAAAATGGTCCGTTTTCAAATGTTTTATTTTTGAACGTCAGTTCACATTTGTAGGTGGATCATCAGTGTTAGAGCTAAAATTAGCATGTTTAAAGTGATGTTCATGCTTCCAGGGGCTCGGGAAGTGAATTAAATACTATTTGGAGGCATTTAATGTTCAAGCAAAAATAGCTGATTTTTGACAAAAGAGATAACACCCCCCCATTACGTCATGCTTCAGAAATATGGAAAATGGTCCGTTTTCAAATGTTTTATTTTTGAACGTCAGTTCACATTTGTAGGTGGATCATCAGTGTTAGAGCTAAAATTAGCATGTTTAAAGTGATTTTCATGCTTCCAGGGGCCCTAAACACAAGATTTATGGAATGGTTAAAAGTGCATGAAAATGGCCAATTTACTCACTCTGAGTTCTCAAAAAGGGTTTCTTCACCCCGGGAAGTTAATTAAATACCATTTGAAGGCATTTAATGTTCGAGCAAAAACGGCTGATTTTCGACAAAAGAGATAACACCCCCCCATTACGTCATGCTTCAGAAATGTGGAAAATGGTCCGTTTTCAAATGTTTTATTTTTGAACATCAGTTCACATTTGTAGGTGGATCATCAGTGTTAGAGCTAAAATTAGCATGTTTAAAGTGATTTTCATGCTTCCAGGGGCTCGGGAAGTGAATTAAATACTATTTGGAGGCATTTAATGTTCAATCAAAAACAGCTGATTTTTGACAAAAGAGATAACACCCCCCATTACGTCATGCTTCAGAAATGTGGAAAATGGTCCGTTTTCAAATGTTTTATTTTTTAACGTCAGTTCACATTTGTAGGTGGATCATCAGTGTTAGAACTAAAATTAGCATGTTTAAAGTGATTTTCATGCTTCCAGGGGCCCTAAACACAAGATTTATGGAATGGTTAAAAGTGCATGAAAATGGCCAATTTACTCACTCTGAGTTCTCAAAAAGGGTTTCTTCACCCCGGGAAGTTAATTAAATACTATTTGGAGGCATTTAATGTTCGAGCAAAAACGGCTGATTTTCGACAAAAGAGATAACACCCCCCCATTACGTCATGATTCAGAAATGTGGAAAATGGTCCGTTTTCAAATGTTTTATTTTTGAACGTCAGTTCACATTTGTAGGTGGATCATCAGTGTTAGAGCTAAAATTAGCATGTTTAAAGTGATTTTCATGCTTCCAGGGGCTCGGGAAGTGAATTAAATACTATTTGGAGGCATTTAATGTTCAATCAAAAACAGCTGATTTTTGACAAAAGAGATAACACCCCCCCATTACGTCATGCTTCAGAAATGTGGAAAATGGTCCGTTTTCAAATGTTTTATTTTTGAACGTCAGTTCACATTTGTAGGTGGATCATCAGTGTTAGAGCTAAAATTAGCATGTTTAAAGTGTTTTTCATGCTTCCAGGGGCTCGGGAAGTGAATTAAATACTATTTGGAGGCATTTAATGTTCAATCAAAAACAGCTGATTTTTGACAAAAGAGATAACACCCCCCTATTACGTCATGCTTCAGAAATGTGGAAAATGGTCCGTTTTCAAATGTTTTATTTTTGAACGTCAGTTCACATTTGTAGGTGGATCATCAGTGTTAGAGCTAAAATTAGCATGTTTAAAGTGATTTTCATGATTCCAGGGGCCCTAAACACAAGATTTATGGAATGGTTAAAAGTGCATGAAAATGGCCAATTTACTCACTCTGAGTTCCCAAAAAGGGTTTCTTCACCCCGGGAAGTTAATTAAATACCATTTGGAGGCATTTAATGTTCGAGCAAAAACTGCTGATTTTCGACAAAAGAGATAACACCCCCCCATTACGTCATGCTTCAGAAATGTGGAAAATGGTCCGTTTTCAAATGTTTTATTTTTGAACGTCAGTTCACATTTGTAGGTGGATCATCAGTGTTAGAGCTAAAATTAGCATGTTTAAAGTGATTTTCATGCTTCCAGGGGCTCGGGAAGTGAATTAAATACTATTTGGAGGCATTTAATGTTCAAGCAAAAACAGCTGATTTTTGACAAAAGAGATAACACCCCCCCATTACGTCATGCTTCAGAAATGTGGAAAATGGTCCGTTTTCAAATGTTTTATTTTTGAACGTCAGTTTACATTTGTAGGTGGATCATCAGTATTAGAGCTAAAATTAGCATGTTTAAAGTGATTTACATGCTTCCAGGGGCCCTAAACACAAGATTTATGGAATGGTTAAAAGTGCATGAAAATGGCCAATTTACTCACTCTGAGTTCTCAAAAAGGGTTTCTTCACCCCGGGAAGTTAATTAAATACCATTTGGAGGCATTTAATGTTCGAGCAAAAACGGCTGATTTTCGACAAAAGAGATAACACCCCCCCATTACGTCATGCTTCAGAAATGTGGAAAATGGTCCGTTTTCAAATGTTTTATTTTTGAACATCAGTTCACATTTGTAGGTGGATCATCAGTGTTAGAGCTAAAATTAGCATGTTTAAAGTGATTTTCATGCTTCCAGGGGCTCGGGAAGTGAATTAAATACTATTTGGAGGCATTTAATGTTCAATCAAAAACAGCTGATTTTTGACAAAAGAGATAACACCTCCCCATTACGTCATGCTTCAGAAATGTGGAAAATGGTCCGTTTTCAAATGTTTTATTTTTGAACGTCAGTTCACATTTGTAGGTGGATCATCAGTGTTAGAGCTAAAATTAGCATGTTTATAGTGATTTTCATGCTTCCAGGGGCCCTAAACACAAGATTTATGGAATGGTTAAAAGTGCATGAAAATGGCCAATTTACTCACTCTGAGTTCTCAAAAAGGGTTTCTTCACCCCGGGAAGTTAATTAAATACCATTTGGAGGCATTTAATGTTCGAGCAAAAACGGCTGATTTTCGACAAAAGAGATAACACCCCCCCATTACGTCATTCTTCAGAAATGTGGAAAATGGTCCGTTTTCAAATGTTTTATTTTTGAACGTCAGTTCACATTTGTAGGTGGATCATCAGTGTTAGAGCTAAAATTAGCATGTTTACAGTGATTTTCATGCTTCCAGGGGCTCGGGAAGTGAATTAAATACTATTTGGAGGCATTTAATGTTCAAGCAAAAACAGCTGATTTTTGACAAAAGAGATAACACCCCCCCATTACGTCATGCTTCAGAAATGTGGAAAATGGTCCGTTTTCAAATGTTTTATTTTTGAACGTCAGTTCACATCTGTAGGTGGATCATCAGTGTTAGAGCTAAAATTAGCATGTTTAAAGTGATTTTCATGCTTCCAGGGGCCCTAAACACAAGATTTATGGAATGGTTAAAAGTGCATGAAAATGGCCAATTTACTCACTCTGAGTTCTCAAAAAGGGTTTCTTCACCCCGGGAAGTTAATTAAATACCATTTGGAGGCATTTAATGTTCGAGCAAAAACGGCTGATTTTCGACAAAAGAGATAACACCCCCCCATTACGTCATGCTTCAGAAATGTGGAAAATGGTCCGTTTTCAAATGTTTTTTTTTTTAACATCAGTTCACATTTGTAGGTGGATCATCAGTGTTAGAGCTAAAATTAGCATGTTTAAAGTGATTTTCATGCTTCCAGGGGCTCGGGAAGTGAATTAAATACTATTTGGAGGCATTTAATGTTCAATCAAAAACAGCTGATTTTTGACAAAAGAGATAACACCCCCCCATTACGTCATGCTTCAGAAATGTGGAAAATGGTCCGTTTTCAAATGTTTTATTTTTGAATGTCAGTTCACATTTGTAGGTGGATCATCAGTGTTGGAGCTAAAATTAGCATGTTTAAAGTGATTTTCATGCTTCCAGGGGCCCTAAACACAAGATTTATGGAATGGTTAAAAGTGCATGAAAATGGCCAATTTACTCACTCTGAGTTCTCAAAAAGGGTTTCTTCACCCCGGGAAGTTAATTAAATACCATTTGGAGGCATTTAATGTTCGAGCAAAAACGGCTGATTTTCGACAAAAGAGATAACACCCCCCCCATTACGTCATGCTTCAGAAATGTGGAAAATGGTCCGTTTTCAAATGTTTTATTTTTGAACGTCAGTTCACATTTGTAGGTGGATCATCAGTGTAAGAGCTAAAATTAGCATGTTTAAAGTGATTTTCATGCTTCCAGGGGCTCGGGAAGTGAATTAAATACTATTTGGAGGCATTTAATGTTCAAGCAAAAACAGCTGATTTTTGACAAAAGAGATAACACCCCCCCATTACGTCATGCTTCAGAAATGTGGAAAATGGTCCGTTTTCAAATGTTTTATTTTTGAACGTCAGTTCACATTTGTAGGTGGATCATCAGTGTTAGAGCTAAAATTAGCATGTTTAAAGTGATTTTCATGCTTCCAGGGGCCCTAAACACAAGATTTATGGAATGGTTAAAAGTGCATGAAAATGGCCAATTTACTCACTCTGAGTTCTCAAAAAGGGTTTCTTCACCCCGGGAAGTTAATTAAATACCATTTGGAGGCATTTAATGTTCGAGCAAAAACGGCTGATTTTCGACAAAAGAGATAACACCCCCCCATTACGTCATGCTTCAGAAATGTGGAAAATGGTCCGTTTTCAAATGTTTTATTTTTGAACGTCAGTTCACATTTGTAGGTGGATCATCAGTGTTAGAGCTAAAATTAGCATGTTTAAAGTGATTTTCATGCTTCCAGGGGCCCTAAACACAAGATTTATGGAATGGTTAAAAGTGCATGAAAATGGCCAATTTACTCACTCTGAGTTCTCAAAAAGGGTTTCTTCACCCCGGGAAGTTAATTAAATACCATTTGAAGGCATTTAATGTTCGAGCAAAAACGGCTGATTTTCGACAAAAGAGATAACACCCCCCCATTACGTCATGCTTCAGAAATGTGGAAAATGGTCCGTTTTCAAATGTTTTATTTTTGAACATCAGTTCACATTTGTAGGTGGATCATCAGTGTTAGAGCTAAAATTAGCATGTTTAAAGTGATTTTCATGCTTCCAGGGGCTCGGGAAGTGAATTAAATACTATTTGGAGGCATTTAATGTTCAATCAAAAACAGCTGATTTTTGACAAAAGAGATAACACCCCCCATTACGTCATGCTTCAGAAATGTGGAAAATGGTCCGTTTTCAAATGTTTTATTTTTTAACGTCAGTTCACATTTGTAGGTGGATCATCAGTGTTAGAGCTAAAATTAGCATGTTTAAAGTGATTTTCATGCTTCCAGGGGCCCTAAACACAAGATTTATGGAATGGTTAAAAGTGCATGAAAATGGCCAATTTACTCACTCTGAGTTCTCAAAAAGGGTTTCTTCACCCCGGGAAGTTAATTAAATACCATTTGGAGGCATTTAATGTTCGAGCAAAAACGGCTGATTTTCGACAAAAGAGATAACACCCCCCCATTACGTCATGCTTCAGAAATGTGGAAAATGGTCCGTTTTCAAATGTTTTATTTTTGAACGTCAGTTCACATTTGTAGGTGGATCATCAGTGTTAGAGCTAAAATTAGCATGTTTAAAGTGATTTTCATGCTTCCAGGGGCTCGGGAAGTGAATTAAATACTATTTGGAGGCATTTAATGTTCAATCAAAAACAGCTGATTTTTGACAAAAGAGATAACACCCCCCCATTACGTCATGCTTCAGAAATGTGGAAAATGGTCCGTTTTCAAATGTTTTATTTTTGAACGTCAGTTCACATTTGTAGGTGGATCATCAGTGTTAGAGCTAAAATTAGCATGTTTAAAGTGATTTTCATGCTTCCAGGGGCTCGGGAAGTGAATTAAATACTATTTGGAGGCATTTAATGTTCAAACAAAAACAGCTGATTTTTGACAAAAGAGATAACACCCCCCTATTACGTCATGCTTCAGAAATGTGGAAAATGGTCCGTTTTCAAATGTTTTATTTTTGAACTTCAGTTCACATTTGTAGGTGGATCATCAGTGTTAGAGCTAAAAAATTAGCATGTTTAAAGTGATTTTCATGCTTCCAGGGGCCCTAAACACAAGATTTATGGAATGGTTAAAAGTGCATGAAAATGGCCAATTTACTCACTCTGAGTTCTCAAAAAGGGTTTCTTCACCCCGGGAAGTTAATTAAATACCATTTGGAGGCATTTAATGTTCGAGCAAAAACGGCTGATTTTCGACAAAAGAGATAACACCCCCCCATTACGTCATGCTTCAGAAATGTGGAAAATGGTCCGTTTTCAAATGTTTTATTTTTGAACGTCAGTTCACATTTGTAGGTGGATCATCAGTGTTAGAGCTAAAATTAGCATGTTTAAAGTGATTTTCATGCTTCCAGGGGCTCGGGAAGTTAATTAAATACTATTTGGAGGCATTTAATGTTCAATCAAAAACAGCTGATTTTTGACAAAAGAGATAACACCCCCCCATTACGTCATGCTTCAGAAATGTGGAAAATGGTCCGTTTTCAAATGTTTTATTTTTGAACGTCAGTTCACATTTGTAGGTGGATCATCAGTGTTAGAGCTAAAATTAGCATGTTTAAAGTGATGTTCATGCTTCCAGGGGCTCGGGAAGTGAATTAAATACTATTTGGAGGCATTTAATGTTCAAGCAAAAACAGCTGATTTTTGACAAAAGAGATAACACCCCCCCATTACGTCATGCTTCAGAAATGTGGAAAATGGTCCGTTTTCAAATGTTTTATTTTTGAACGTCAGTTCACATTTGTAGGTGGATCATCAGTGTTAGAGCTAAAATTAGCATGTTTAAAGTGATGTTCATGCTTCCAGGGGCTCGGGAAGTGAATTAAATACTATTTGGAGGCATTTAATGTTCAAGCAAAAATAGCTGATTTTTGACAAAAGAGATAACACCCCCCCATTACGTCATGCTTCAGAAATATGGAAAATGGTCCGTTTTCAAATGTTTTATTTTTGAACGTCAGTTCACATTTGTAGGTGGATCATCAGTGTTAGAGCTAAAATTAGCATGTTTAAAGTGATTTTCATGCTTCCAGGGGCCCTAAACACAAGATTTATGGAATGGTTAAAAGTGCATGAAAATGGCCAATTTACTCACTCTGAGTTCTCAAAAAGGGTTTCTTCACCCCGGGAAGTTAATTAAATACCATTTGAAGGCATTTAATGTTCGAGCAAAAACGGCTGATTTTCGACAAAAGAGATAACACCCCCCCATTACGTCATGCTTCAGAAATGTGGAAAATGGTCCGTTTTCAAATGTTTTATTTTTGAACATCAGTTCACATTTGTAGGTGGATCATCAGTGTTAGAGCTAAAATTAGCATGTTTAAAGTGATTTTCATGCTTCCAGGGGCTCGGGAAGTGAATTAAATACTATTTGGAGGCATTTAATGTTCAATCAAAAACAGCTGATTTTTGACAAAAGAGATAACACCCCCCATTACGTCATGCTTCAGAAATGTGGAAAATGGTCCGTTTTCAAATGTTTTATTTTTTAACGTCAGTTCACATTTGTAGGTGGATCATCAGTGTTAGAGCTAAAATTAGCATGTTTAAAGTGATTTTCATGCTTCCAGGGGCCCTAAACACAAGATTTATGGAATGGTTAAAAGTGCATGAAAATGGCCAATTTACTCACTCTGAGTTCTCAAAAAGGGTTTCTTCACCCCGGGAAGTTAATTAAATACTATTTGGAGGCATTTAATGTTCGAGCAAAAACGGCTGATTTTCGACAAAAGAGATAACACCCCCCCATTACGTCATGATTCAGAAATGTGGAAAATGGTCCGTTTTCAAATGTTTTATTTTTGAACGTCAGTTCACATTTGTAGGTGGATCATCAGTGTTAGAGCTAAAATTAGCATGTTTAAAGTGATTTTCATGCTTCCAGGGGCTCGGGAAGTGAATTAAATACTATTTGGAGGCATTTAATGTTCAATCAAAAACAGCTGATTTTTGACAAAAGAGATAACACCCCCCCATTACGTCATGCTTCAGAAATGTGGAAAATGGTCCGTTTTCAAATGTTTTATTTTTGAACGTCAGTTCACATTTGTAGGTGGATCATCAGTGTTAGAGCTAAAATTAGCATGTTTAAAGTGTTTTTCATGCTTCCAGGGGCTCGGGAAGTGAATTAAATACTATTTGGAGGCATTTAATGTTCAATCAAAAACAGCTGATTTTTGACAAAAGAGATAACACCCCCCTATTACGTCATGCTTCAGAAATGTGGAAAATGGTCCGTTTTCAAATGTTTTATTTTTGAACGTCAGTTCACATTTGTAGGTGGATCATCAGTGTTAGAGCTAAAATTAGCATGTTTAAAGTGATTTTCATGCTTCCAGGGGCCCTAAACACAAGATTTATGGAATGGTTAAAAGTGCATGAAAATGGCCAATTTACTCACTCTGAGTTCTCAAAAAGGGTTTCTTCACCCCGGGAAGTTAATTAAATACCATTTGGAGGCATTTAATGTTCGAGCAAAAATGGCTGATTTTCGACAAAAGAGATAACACCCCCCCATTACGTCATGCTTCAGAAATGTGGAAAATGGTCCGTTTTCAAATGTTTTATTTTTGAACGTCAGTTCACATTTGTAGGTGGATCATCAGTGTTAGAGCTAAAATTAGCATGTTTAAAGTGATTTTCATGCTTCCAGGGGCTCGGGAAGTGAATTAAATACTATTTGGAGGCATTTAATGTTCAATCAAAAACAGCTGATTTTTGACAAAAGAGATAACACCCCCCCATTACGTCATGCTTCAGAAATGTGGAAAATGGTCCGTTTTCAAATGTTTTATTTTTGAACGTCAGTTCACATTTGTAGGTGGATCATCAGTGTTAGAGCTAAAATTAGCATGTTTAAAGTGATTTTCATGATTCCAGGGGCCCTAAACACAAGATTTATGGAATGGTTAAAAGTGCATGAAAATGGCCAATTTTCTCACTCTGAGTTCCCAAAAAGGGTTTCTTCACCCCGGGAAGTTAATTAAATACCATTTGGAGGCATTTAATGTTCGAGCAAAAACTGCTGATTTTCGACAAAAGAGATAACACCCCCCCATTACGTCATGCTTCAGAAATGTGGAAAATGGTCCGTTTTCAAATGTTTTATTTTTGAACGTCAGTTCACATTTGTAGGTGGATCATCAGTGTTAGAGCTAAAATTAGCATGTTTAAAGTGATTTTCATGCTTCCAGGGGCTCGGGAAGTGAATTAAATACTATTTGGAGGCATTTAATGTTCAAGCAAAAACAGCTGATTTTTGACAAAAGAGATAACACCCCCCCATTACGTCATGCTTCAGAAATGTGGAAAATGGTCCGTTTTCAAATGTTTTATTTTTGAACGTCAGTTTACATTTGTAGGTGGATCATCAGTATTAGAGCTAAAATTAGCATGTTTAAAGTGATTTACATGCTTCCAGGGGCCCTAAACACAAGATTTATGGAATGGTTAAAAGTGCATGAAAATGGCCAATTTACTCACTCTGAGTTCTCAAAAAGGGTTTCTTCACCCCGGGAAGTTAATTAAATACCATTTGGAGGCATTTAATGTTCGAGCAAAAACGGCTGATTTTCGACAAAAGAGATAACACCCCCCCATTACGTCATGCTTCAGAAATGTGGAAAATGGTCCGTTTTCAAATGTTTTTTTTTTGAACATCAGTTCACATTTGTAGGTGGATCATCAGTGTTAGAGCTAAAATTAGCATGTTTAAAGTGATTTTCATGCTTCCAGGGGCTCGGGAAGTGAATTAAATACTATTTGGAGGCATTTAATGTTCAATCAAAAACAGCTGATTTTTGACAAAAGAGATAACACCTCCCCATTACGTCATGCTTCAGAAATGTGGAAAATGGTCCGTTTTCAAATGTTTTATTTTTGAATGTCAGTTCACATTTGTAGGTGGATCATCAGTGTTAGAGCTAAAATTAGCATGTTTATAGTGATTTTCATGCTTCCAGGGGCCCTAAACACAAGATTTATGGAATGGTTAAAAGTGCATGAAAATGGCCAATTTACTCACTCTGAGTTCTCAAAAAGGGTTTCTTCACCCCGGGAAGTTAATTAAATACCATTTGGAGGCATTTAATGTTCGAGCAAAAACGGCTGATTTTCGACAAAAGAGATAACACCCCCCCATTACGTCATGCTTCAGAAATGTGGAAAATGGTCCGTTTTCAAATGTTTTATTTTTGAACGTCAGTTCACATTTGTAGGTGGATCATCAGTGTAAGAGCTAAAATTAGCATGTTTAAAGTGATTTTCATGCTTCCAGGGGCTCGGGAAGTGAATTAAATACTATTTGGAGGCATTTAATGTTCAAGCAAAAACAGCTGATTTTTGACAAAAGAGATAACACCCCCCCATTACGGCATGCTTCAGAAATGTGGAAAATGGTCCGTTTTCAAATGTTTTATTTTTGAACGTCAGTTCACATCTGTAGGTGGATCATCAGTGTTAGAGCTAAAATTAGCATGTTTAAAGTGATTTTCATGCTTCCAGGGGCCCTAAACACAAGATTTATGGAATGGTTAAAAGTGCATGAAAATGGCCAATTTACTCACTCTGAGTTCTCAAAAAGGGTTTCTTCACCCCGGGAAGTTAATTAAATACCATTTGGAGGCATTTAATGTTCGAGCAAAAACGGCTGATTTTCGACAAAAGAGATAACACCCCCCCATTACGTCATGCTTCAGAAATGTGGAAAATGGTCCGTTTTCAAATGTTTTTTTTTTGAACATCAGTTCACATTTGTAGGTGGATCATCAGTGTTAGAGCTAAAATTAGCATGTTTAAAGTGATTTTCATGCTTCCAGGGGCTCGGGAAGTGAATTAAATACTATTTGGAGGCATTTAATGTTCAATCAAAAACAGCTGATTTTTGACAAAAGAGATAACACCCCCCCATTACGTCATGCTTCAGAAATGTGGAAAATGGTCCGTTTTCAAATGTTTTATTTTTGAATGTCAGTTCACATTTGTAGGTGGATCATCAGTGTTGGAGCTAAAATTAGCATGTTTAAAGTGATTTTCATGCTTCCAGGGGCCCTAAACACAAGATTTATGGAATGGTTAAAAGTGCATGAAAATGGCCAATTTACTCACTCTGAGTTCTCAAAAAGGGTTTCTTCACCCCGGGAAGTTAATTAAATACCATTTGGAGGCATTTAATGTTCGAGCAAAAACGGCTGATTTTCGACAAAAGAGATAACACCCCCCCATTACGTCATGCTTCAGAAATGTGGAAAATGGTCCGTTTTCAAATGTTTTATTTTTGAACGTCAGTTCACATTTGTAGGTGGATCATCAGTGTAAGAGCTAAAATTAGCATGTTTAAAGTGATTTTCATGCTTCCAGGGGCTCGGGAAGTGAATTAAATACTATTTGGAGGCATTTAATGTTCAAGCAAAAACAGCTGATTTTTGACAAAAGAGATAACACCCCCCCATTACGGCATGCTTCAGAAATGTGGAAAATGGTCCGTTTTCAAATGTTTTATTTTTGAACGTCAGTTCACATTTGTAGGTGGATCATCAGTGTTAGAGCTAAAATTAGCATGTTTAAAGTGATTTTCATGCTTCCAGGGGCCCTAAACACAAGATTTATGGAATGGTTAAAAGTGCATGAAAATGGCCAATTTACTCACTCTGAGTTCTCAAAAAGGGTTTCTTCACCCCGGGAAGTTAATTAAATACCATTTGGAGGCATTTAATGTTCGGGCAAAAACGGCTGATTTTCGACAAAAGAGATAACACCCCCCCATTACGTCATGCTTCAGAAATGTGGAAAATGGTCCGTTTTCAAATGTTTTATTTTTGAACGTCAGTTCACATTTGTAGGTGGATCATCAGTGTTAGAGCTAAAATTAGCATGTTTAAAGTGATTTTCATGCTTCCAGGGGCTCGGGAAGTGAATTAAATACTATTTGGAGGCATTTAATGTTCAAGCAAAAACAGCTGATTTTTGACAAAAGAGATAACACCCCCCATTACGTCATGCTTCAGAAATGTGGAAAATGGTCCGTTTTCAAATGTTTTATTTTTGAACGTCAGTTCACATTTGTAGGTGGATCATCAGTGTTAGAGCTAAAATTAGCATGTTTAAAGTGATTTTCATGCTTCCAGGGGCCCTAAACACAAGATTTATGGAATGGTTAAAAGTGCATGAAAATGGCCAATTTACTCACTCTGAGTTCTCAAAAAGGGTTTCTTCACCCCGGGAAGTTAATTAAATACCATTTGAAGGCATTTAATGTTCGAGCAAAAACGGCTGATTTTCGACAAAAGAGATAACACCCCCCCATTACGTCATGCTTCAGAAATGTGGAAAATGGTCCGTTTTCAAATGTTTTATTTTTGAACATCAGTTCACATTTGTAGGTGGATCATCAGTGTTAGAGCTAAAATTAGCATGTTTAAAGTGATTTTCATGCTTCCAGGGGCTCGGGAAGTGAATTAAATACTATTTGGAGGCATTTAATGTTCAATCAAAAACAGCTGATTTTTGACAAAAGAGATAACACCCCCCATTACGTCATGCTTCAGAAATGTGGAAAATGGTCCGTTTTCAAATGTTTTATTTTTTAACGTCAGTTCACATTTGTAGGTGGATCATCAGTGTTAGAGCTAAAATTAGCATGTTTAAAGTGATTTTCATGCTTCCAGGGGCCCTAAACACAAGATTTATGGAATGGTTAAAAGTGCATGAAAATGGCCAATTTACTCACTCTGAGTTCTCAAAAAGGGTTTCTTCACCCCGGGAAGTTAATTAAATACCATTTGGAGGCATTTAATGTTCGAGCAAAAACGGCTGATTTTCGACAAAAGAGATAACACCCCCCCATTACGTCATGCTTCAGAAATGTGGAAAATGGTCCGTTTTCAAATGTTTTATTTTTGAACGTCAGTTCACATTTGTAGGTGGATCATCAGTGTTAGAGCTAAAATTAGCATGTTTAAAGTGATTTTCATGCTTCCAGGGGCTCGGGAAGTGAATTAAATACTATTTGGAGGCATTTAATGTTCAAACAAAAACAGCTGATTTTTGACAAAAGAGATAACACCCCCCTATTACGTCATGCTTCAGAAATGTGGAAAATGGTCCGTTTTCAAATGTTTTATTTTTGAACGTCAGTTCACATTTGTAGGTGGATCATCAGTGTTAGAGCTAAAATTAGCATGTTTAAAGTGATTTTCATGCTTCCAGGGGCTCGGGAAGTGAATTAAATACTATTTGGAGGCATTTAATGTTCAATCAAAAACAGCTGATTTTTGACAAAAGAGATAACACCCCCCCATTACGTCATGCTTCAGAAATGTGGAAAATGGTCCGTTTTCAAATGTTTTATTTTTGAACGTCAGTTCACATTTGTAGGTGGATCATCAGTGTTAGAGCTAAAATTAGCATGTTTAAAGTGATTTTCATGCTTCCAGGGGCTCGGGAAGTGAATTAAATACTATTTGGAGGCATTTAATGTTCAAACAAAAACAGCTGATTTTTGACAAAAGAGATAACACCCCCCTATTACGTCATGCTTCAGAAATGTGGAAAATGGTCCGTTTTCAAATGTTTTATTTTTGAACTTCAGTTCACATTTGTAGGTGGATCATCAGTGTTAGAGCTAAAAAATTAGCATGTTTAAAGTGATTTTCATGCTTCCAGGGGCCCTAAACACAAGATTTATGGAATGGTTAAAAGTGCATGAAAATGGCCAATTTACTCACTCTGAGTTCTCAAAAAGGGTTTCTTCACCCCGGGAAGTTAATTAAATACCATTTGGAGGCATTTAATGTTCGAGCAAAAACGGCTGATTTTCGACAAAAGAGATAACACCCCCCCATTACGTCATGCTTCAGAAATGTGGAAAATGGTCCGTTTTCAAATGTTTTATTTTTGAACATCAGTTCACATTTGTAGGTGGATCATCAGTGTTAGAGCTAAAATTAGCATGTTTAAAGTGATTTTCATGCTTCCAGGGGCTCGGGAAGTGAATTAAATACTATTTGGAGGCATTTAATGTTCAATCAAAAACAGCTGATTTTTGACAAAAGAGATAACACCCCCCATTACGTCATGCTTCAGAAATGTGGAAAATGGTCCGTTTTCAAATGTTTTATTTTTTAACGTCAGTTCACATTTGTAGGTGGATCATCAGTGTTAGAGCTAAAATTAGCATGTTTAAAGTGATTTTCATGCTTCCAGGGGCCCTAAACACAAGATTTATGGAATGGTTAAAAGTGCATGAAAATGGCCAATTTACTCACTCTGAGTTCTCAAAAAGGGTTTCTTCACCCCGGGAAGTTAATTAAATACTATTTGGAGGCATTTAATGTTCGAGCAAAAACGGCTGATTTTCGACAAAAGAGATAACACCCCCCCATTACGTCATGATTCAGAAATGTGGAAAATGGTCCGTTTTCAAATGTTTTATTTTTGAACGTCAGTTCACATTTGTAGGTGGATCATCAGTGTTAGAGCTAAAATTAGCATGTTTAAAGTGATTTTCATGCTTCCAGGGGCTCGGGAAGTGAATTAAATACTATTTGGAGGCATTTAATGTTCAATCAAAAACAGCTGATTTTTGACAAAAGAGATAACACCCCCCCATTACGTCATGCTTCAGAAATGTGGAAAATGGTCCGTTTTCAAATGTTTTATTTTTGAACGTCAGTTCACATTTGTAGGTGGATCATCAGTGTTAGAGCTAAAATTAGCATGTTTAAAGTGTTTTTCATGCTTCCAGGGGCTCGGGAAGTGAATTAAATACTATTTGGAGGCATTTAATGTTCAATCAAAAACAGCTGATTTTTGACAAAAGAGATAACACCCCCCTATTACGTCATGCTTCAGAAATGTGGAAAATGGTCCGTTTTCAAATGTTTTATTTTTGAACGTCAGTTCACATTTGTAGGTGGATCATCAGTGTTAGAGCTAAAATTAGCATGTTTAAAGTGATTTTCATGCTTCCAGGGGCCCTAAACACAAGATTTATGGAATGGTTAAAAGTGCATGAAAATGGCCAATTTACTCACTCTGAGTTCTCAAAAAGGGTTTCTTCACCCCGGGAAGTTAATTAAATACCATTTGGAGGCATTTAATGTTCGAGCAAAAATGGCTGATTTTCGACAAAAGAGATAACACCCCCCCATTACGTCATGCTTCAGAAATGTGGAAAATGGTCCGTTTTCAAATGTTTTATTTTTGAACGTCAGTTCACATTTGTAGGTGGATCATCAGTGTTAGAGCTAAAATTAGCATGTTTAAAGTGATTTTCATGCTTCCAGGGGCTCGGGAAGTGAATTAAATACTATTTGGAGGCATTTAATGTTCAATCAAAAACAGCTGATTTTTGACAAAAGAGATAACACCCCCCCATTACGTCATGCTTCAGAAATGTGGAAAATGGTCCGTTTTCAAATGTTTTATTTTTGAACGTCAGTTCACATTTGTAGGTGGATCATCAGTGTTAGAGCTAAAATTAGCATGTTTAAAGTGATTTTCATGATTCCAGGGGCCCTAAACACAAGATTTATGGAATGGTTAAAAGTGCATGAAAATGGCCAATTTTCTCACTCTGAGTTCCCAAAAAGGGTTTCTTCACCCCGGGAAGTTAATTAAATACCATTTGGAGGCATTTAATGTTCGAGCAAAAACTGCTGATTTTCGACAAAAGAGATAACACCCCCCCATTACGTCATGCTTCAGAAATGTGGAAAATGGTCCGTTTTCAAATGTTTTATTTTTGAACGTCAGTTCACATTTGTAGGTGGATCATCAGTGTTAGAGCTAAAATTAGCATGTTTAAAGTGATTTTCATGCTTCCAGGGGCTCGGGAAGTGAATTAAATACTATTTGGAGGCATTTAATGTTCAAGCAAAAACAGCTGATTTTTGACAAAAGAGATAACACCCCCCCATTACGTCATGCTTCAGAAATGTGGAAAATGGTCCGTTTTCAAATGTTTTATTTTTGAACGTCAGTTTACATTTGTAGGTGGATCATCAGTATTAGAGCTAAAATTAGCATGTTTAAAGTGATTTACATGCTTCCAGGGGCCCTAAACACAAGATTTATGGAATGGTTAAAAGTGCATGAAAATGGCCAATTTACTCACTCTGAGTTCTCAAAAAGGGTTTCTTCACCCCGGGAAGTTAATTAAATACCATTTGGAGGCATTTAATGTTCGAGCAAAAACGGCTGATTTTCGACAAAAGAGATAACACCCCCCCATTACGTCATGCTTCAGAAATGTGGAAAATGGTCCGTTTTCAAATGTTTTTTTTTTGAACATCAGTTCACATTTGTAGGTGGATCATCAGTGTTAGAGCTAAAATTAGCATGTTTAAAGTGATTTTCATGCTTCCAGGGGCTCGGGAAGTGAATTAAATACTATTTGGAGGCATTTAATGTTCAATCAAAAACAGCTGATTTTTGACAAAAGAGATAACACCTCCCCATTACGTCATGCTTCAGAAATGTGGAAAATGGTCCGTTTTCAAATGTTTTATTTTTGAATGTCAGTTCACATTTGTAGGTGGATCATCAGTGTTAGAGCTAAAATTAGCATGTTTATAGTGATTTTCATGCTTCCAGGGGCCCTAAACACAAGATTTATGGAATGGTTAAAAGTGCATGAAAATGGCCAATTTACTCACTCTGAGTTCTCAAAAAGGGTTTCTTCACCCCGGGAAGTTAATTAAATACCATTTGGAGGCATTTAATGTTCGAGCAAAAACGGCTGATTTTCGACAAAAGAGATAACACCCCCCCATTACGTCATGCTTCAGAAATGTGGAAAATGGTCCGTTTTCAAATGTTTTATTTTTGAACGTCAGTTCACATTTGTAGGTGGATCATCAGTGTAAGAGCTAAAATTAGCATGTTTAAAGTGATTTTCATGCTTCCAGGGGCTCGGGAAGTGAATTAAATACTATTTGGAGGCATTTAATGTTCAAGCAAAAACAGCTGATTTTTGACAAAAGAGATAACACCCCCCCATTACGGCATGCTTCAGAAATGTGGAAAATGGTCCGTTTTCAAATGTTTTATTTTTGAACGTCAGTTCACATCTGTAGGTGGATCATCAGTGTTAGAGCTAAAATTAGCATGTTTAAAGTGATTTTCATGCTTCCAGGGGCCCTAAACACAAGATTTATGGAATGGTTAAAAGTGCATGAAAATGGCCAATTTACTCACTCTGAGTTCTCAAAAAGGGTTTCTTCACCCCGGGAAGTTAATTAAATACCATTTGGAGGCATTTAATGTTCGAGCAAAAACGGCTGATTTTCGACAAAAGAGATAACACCCCCCCATTACGTCATGCTTCAGAAATGTGGAAAATGGTCCGTTTTCAAATGTTTTTTTTTTGAACATCAGTTCACATTTGTAGGTGGATCATCAGTGTTAGAGCTAAAATTAGCATGTTTAAAGTGATTTTCATGCTTCCAGGGGCTCGGGAAGTGAATTAAATACTATTTGGAGGCATTTAATGTTCAATCAAAAACAGCTGATTTTTGACAAAAGAGATAACACCCCCCCATTACGTCATGCTTCAGAAATGTGGAAAATGGTCCGTTTTCAAATGTTTTATTTTTGAATGTCAGTTCACATTTGTAGGTGGATCATCAGTGTTGGAGCTAAAATTAGCATGTTTAAAGTGATTTTCATGCTTCCAGGGGCCCTAAACACAAGATTTATGGAATGGTTAAAAGTGCATGAAAATGGCCAATTTACTCACTCTGAGTTCTCAAAAAGGGTTTCTTCACCCCGGGAAGTTAATTAAATACCATTTGGAGGCATTTAATGTTCGAGCAAAAACGGCTGATTTTCGACAAAAGAGATAACACCCCCCCATTACGTCATGCTTCAGAAATGTGGAAAATGGTCCGTTTTCAAATGTTTTATTTTTGAACGTCAGTTCACATTTGTAGGTGGATCATCAGTGTAAGAGCTAAAATTAGCATGTTTAAAGTGATTTTCATGCTTCCAGGGGCTCGGGAAGTGAATTAAATACTATTTGGAGGCATTTAATGTTCAAGCAAAAACAGCTGATTTTTGACAAAAGAGATAACACCCCCCCATTACGGCATGCTTCAGAAATGTGGAAAATGGTCCGTTTTCAAATGTTTTATTTTTGAACGTCAGTTCACATTTGTAGGTGGATCATCAGTGTTAGAGCTAAAATTAGCATGTTTAAAGTGATTTTCATGCTTCCAGGGGCCCTAAACACAAGATTTATGGAATGGTTAAAAGTGCATGAAAATGGCCAATTTACTCACTCTGAGTTCTCAAAAAGGGTTTCTTCACCCCGGGAAGTTAATTAAATACCATTTGGAGGCATTTAATGTTCGGGCAAAAACGGCTGATTTTCGACAAAAGAGATAACACCCCCCCATTACGTCATGCTTCAGAAATGTGGAAAATGGTCCGTTTTCAAATGTTTTATTTTTGAACGTCAGTTCACATTTGTAGGTGGATCATCAGTGTTAGAGCTAAAATTAGCATGTTTAAAGTGATTTTCATGCTTCCAGGGGCTCGGGAAGTGAATTAAATACTATTTGGAGGCATTTAATGTTCAAGCAAAAACAGCTGATTTTTGACAAAAGAGATAACACCCCCCATTACGTCATGCTTCAGAAATGTGGAAAATGGTCCGTTTTCAAATGTTTTATTTTTGAACGTCAGTTCACATTTGTAGGTGGATCATCAGTGTTAGAGCTAAAATTAGCATGTTTAAAGTGATTTTCATGCTTCCAGGGGCCCTAAACACAAGATTTATGGAATGGTTAAAAGTGCATGAAAATGGCCAATTTACTCACTCTGAGTTCTCAAAAAGGGTTTCTTCACCCCGGGAAGTTAATTAAATACCATTTGAAGGCATTTAATGTTCGAGCAAAAACGGCTGATTTTCGACAAAAGAGATAACACCCCCCCATTACGTCATGCTTCAGAAATGTGGAAAATGGTCCGTTTTCAAATGTTTTATTTTTGAACATCAGTTCACATTTGTAGGTGGATCATCAGTGTTAGAGCTAAAATTAGCATGTTTAAAGTGATTTTCATGCTTCCAGGGGCTCGGGAAGTGAATTAAATACTATTTGGAGGCATTTAATGTTCAATCAAAAACAGCTGATTTTTGACAAAAGAGATAACACCCCCCATTACGTCATGCTTCAGAAATGTGGAAAATGGTCCGTTTTCAAATGTTTTATTTTTTAACGTCAGTTCACATTTGTAGGTGGATCATCAGTGTTAGAGCTAAAATTAGCATGTTTAAAGTGATTTTCATGCTTCCAGGGGCCCTAAACACAAGATTTATGGAATGGTTAAAAGTGCATGAAAATGGCCAATTTACTCACTCTGAGTTCTCAAAAAGGGTTTCTTCACCCCGGGAAGTTAATTAAATACCATTTGGAGGCATTTAATGTTCGAGCAAAAACGGCTGATTTTCGACAAAAGAGATAACACCCCCCCATTACGTCATGCTTCAGAAATGTGGAAAATGGTCCGTTTTCAAATGTTTTATTTTTGAACGTCAGTTCACATTTGTAGGTGGATCATCAGTGTTAGAGCTAAAATTAGCATGTTTAAAGTGATTTTCATGCTTCCAGGGGCTCGGGAAGTGAATTAAATACTATTTGGAGGCATTTAATGTTCAAACAAAAACAGCTGATTTTTGACAAAAGAGATAACACCCCCCTATTACGTCATGCTTCAGAAATGTGGAAAATGGTCCGTTTTCAAATGTTTTATTTTTGAACGTCAGTTCACATTTGTAGGTGGATCATCAGTGTTAGAGCTAAAATTAGCATGTTTAAAGTGATTTTCATGCTTCCAGGGGCTCGGGAAGTGAATTAAATACTATTTGGAGGCATTTAATGTTCAATCAAAAACAGCTGATTTTTGACAAAAGAGATAACACCCCCCCATTACGTCATGCTTCAGAAATGTGGAAAATGGTCCGTTTTCAAATGTTTTATTTTTGAACGTCAGTTCACATTTGTAGGTGGATCATCAGTGTTAGAGCTAAAATTAGCATGTTTAAAGTGATTTTCATGCTTCCAGGGGCTCGGGAAGTGAATTAAATACTATTTGGAGGCATTTAATGTTCAAACAAAAACAGCTGATTTTTGACAAAAGAGATAACACCCCCCTATTACGTCATGCTTCAGAAATGTGGAAAATGGTCCGTTTTCAAATGTTTTATTTTTGAACTTCAGTTCACATTTGTAGGTGGATCATCAGTGTTAGAGCTAAAAAATTAGCATGTTTAAAGTGATTTTCATGCTTCCAGGGGCCCTAAACACAAGATTTATGGAATGGTTAAAAGTGCATGAAAATGGCCAATTTACTCACTCTGAGTTCTCAAAAAGGGTTTCTTCACCCCGGGAAGTTAATTAAATACCATTTGGAGGCATTTAATGTTCGAGCAAAAACGGCTGATTTTCGACAAAAGAGATAACACCCCCCCATTACGTCATGCTTCAGAAATGTGGAAAATGGTCCGTTTTCAAATGTTTTATTTTTGAACGTCAGTTCACATTTGTAGGTGGATCATCAGTGTTAGAGCTAAAATTAGCATGTTTAAAGTGATTTTCATGCTTCCAGGGGCTCGGGAAGTTAATTAAATACTATTTGGAGGCATTTAATGTTCAATCAAAAACAGCTGATTTTTGACAAAAGAGATAACACCCCCCCATTACGTCATGCTTCAGAAATGTGGAAAATGGTCCGTTTTCAAATGTTTTATTTTTGAACGTCAGTTCACATTTGTAGGTGGATCATCAGTGTTAGAGCTAAAATTAGCATGTTTAAAGTGATGTTCATGCTTCCAGGGGCTCGGGAAGTGAATTAAATACTATTTGGAGGCATTTAATGTTCAAGCAAAAACAGCTGATTTTTGACAAAAGAGATAACACCCCCCATTACGTCATGCTTCAGAAATGTGGAAAATGGTCCGTTTTCAAATGTTTTATTTTTGAACGTCAGTTCACATTTGTAGGTGGATCATCAGTGTTAGAGCTAAAATTAGCATGTTTAAAGTGATGTTCATGCTTCCAGGGGCTCGGGAAGTGAATTAAATACTATTTGGAGGCATTTAATGTTCAAGCAAAAATAGCTGATTTTTGACAAAAGAGATAACACCCCCCCATTACGTCATGCTTCAGAAATATGGAAAATGGTCCGTTTTCAAATGTTTTATTTTTGAACGTCAGTTCACATTTGTAGGTGGATCATCAGTGTTAGAGCTAAAATTAGCATGTTTAAAGTGATTTTCATGCTTCCAGGGGCCCTAAACACAAGATTTATGGAATGGTTAAAAGTGCATGAAAATGGCCAATTTACTCACTCTGAGTTCTCAAAAAGGGTTTCTTCACCCCGGGAAGTTAATTAAATACCATTTGAAGGCATTTAATGTTCGAGCAAAAACGGCTGATTTTCGACAAAAGAGATAACACCCCCCCATTACGTCATGCTTCAGAAATGTGGAAAATGGTCCGTTTTCAAATGTTTTATTTTTGAACATCAGTTCACATTTGTAGGTGGATCATCAGTGTTAGAGCTAAAATTAGCATGTTTAAAGTGATTTTCATGCTTCCAGGGGCTCGGGAAGTGAATTAAATACTATTTGGAGGCATTTAATGTTCAATCAAAAACAGCTGATTTTTGACAAAAGAGATAACACCCCCCATTACGTCATGCTTCAGAAATGTGGAAAATGGTCCGTTTTCAAATGTTTTATTTTTTAACGTCAGTTCACATTTGTAGGTGGATCATCAGTGTTAGAGCTAAAATTAGCATGTTTAAAGTGATTTTCATGCTTCCAGGGGCCCTAAACACAAGATTTATGGAATGGTTAAAAGTGCATGAAAATGGCCAATTTACTCACTCTGAGTTCTCAAAAAGGGTTTCTTCACCCCGGGAAGTTAATTAAATACTATTTGGAGGCATTTAATGTTCGAGCAAAAACGGCTGATTTTCGACAAAAGAGATAACACCCCCCCATTACGTCATGATTCAGAAATGTGGAAAATGGTCCGTTTTCAAATGTTTTATTTTTGAACGTCAGTTCACATTTGTAGGTGGATCATCAGTGTTAGAGCTAAAATTAGCATGTTTAAAGTGATTTTCATGCTTCCAGGGGCTCGGGAAGTGAATTAAATACTATTTGGAGGCATTTAATGTTCAATCAAAAACAGCTGATTTTTGACAAAAGAGATAACACCCCCCCATTACGTCATGCTTCAGAAATGTGGAAAATGGTCCGTTTTCAAATGTTTTATTTTTGAACGTCAGTTCACATTTGTAGGTGGATCATCAGTGTTAGAGCTAAAATTAGCATGTTTAAAGTGTTTTTCATGCTTCCAGGGGCTCGGGAAGTGAATTAAATACTATTTGGAGGCATTTAATGTTCAATCAAAAACAGCTGATTTTTGACAAAAGAGATAACACCCCCCTATTACGTCATGCTTCAGAAATGTGGAAAATGGTCCGTTTTCAAATGTTTTATTTTTGAACGTCAGTTCACATTTGTAGGTGGATCATCAGTGTTAGAGCTAAAATTAGCATGTTTAAAGTGATTTTCATGCTTCCAGGGGCCCTAAACACAAGATTTATGGAATGGTTAAAAGTGCATGAAAATGGCCAATTTACTCACTCTGAGTTCTCAAAAAGGGTTTCTTCACCCCGGGAAGTTAATTAAATACCATTTGGAGGCATTTAATGTTCGAGCAAAAATGGCTGATTTTCGACAAAAGAGATAACACCCCCCCATTACGTCATGCTTCAGAAATGTGGAAAATGGTCCGTTTTCAAATGTTTTATTTTTGAACGTCAGTTCACATTTGTAGGTGGATCATCAGTGTTAGAGCTAAAATTAGCATGTTTAAAGTGATTTTCATGCTTCCAGGGGCTCGGGAAGTGAATTAAATACTATTTGGAGGCATTTAATGTTCAATCAAAAACAGCTGATTTTTGACAAAAGAGATAACACCCCCCCATTACGTCATGCTTCAGAAATGTGGAAAATGGTCCGTTTTCAAATGTTTTATTTTTGAACGTCAGTTCACATTTGTAGGTGGATCATCAGTGTTAGAGCTAAAATTAGCATGTTTAAAGTGATTTTCATGATTCCAGGGGCCCTAAACACAAGATTTATGGAATGGTTAAAAGTGCATGAAAATGGCCAATTTTCTCACTCTGAGTTCCCAAAAAGGGTTTCTTCACCCCGGGAAGTTAATTAAATACCATTTGGAGGCATTTAATGTTCGAGCAAAAACTGCTGATTTTCGACAAAAGAGATAACACCCCCCCATTACGTCATGCTTCAGAAATGTGGAAAATGGTCCGTTTTCAAATGTTTTATTTTTGAACGTCAGTTCACATTTGTAGGTGGATCATCAGTGTTAGAGCTAAAATTAGCATGTTTAAAGTGATTTTCATGCTTCCAGGGGCTCGGGAAGTGAATTAAATACTATTTGGAGGCATTTAATGTTCAAGCAAAAACAGCTGATTTTTGACAAAAGAGATAACACCCCCCCATTACGTCATGCTTCAGAAATGTGGAAAATGGTCCGTTTTCAAATGTTTTATTTTTGAACGTCAGTTTACATTTGTAGGTGGATCATCAGTATTAGAGCTAAAATTAGCATGTTTAAAGTGATTTACATGCTTCCAGGGGCCCTAAACACAAGATTTATGGAATGGTTAAAAGTGCATGAAAATGGCCAATTTACTCACTCTGAGTTCTCAAAAAGGGTTTCTTCACCCCGGGAAGTTAATTAAATACCATTTGGAGGCATTTAATGTTCGAGCAAAAACGGCTGATTTTCGACAAAAGAGATAACACCCCCCCATTACGTCATGCTTCAGAAATGTGGAAAATGGTCCGTTTTCAAATGTTTTTTTTTTGAACATCAGTTCACATTTGTAGGTGGATCATCAGTGTTAGAGCTAAAATTAGCATGTTTAAAGTGATTTTCATGCTTCCAGGGGCTCGGGAAGTGAATTAAATACTATTTGGAGGCATTTAATGTTCAATCAAAAACAGCTGATTTTTGACAAAAGAGATAACACCTCCCCATTACGTCATGCTTCAGAAATGTGGAAAATGGTCCGTTTTCAAATGTTTTATTTTTGAATGTCAGTTCACATTTGTAGGTGGATCATCAGTGTTAGAGCTAAAATTAGCATGTTTATAGTGATTTTCATGCTTCCAGGGGCCCTAAACACAAGATTTATGGAATGGTTAAAAGTGCATGAAAATGGCCAATTTACTCACTCTGAGTTCTCAAAAAGGGTTTCTTCACCCCGGGAAGTTAATTAAATACCATTTGGAGGCATTTAATGTTCGAGCAAAAACGGCTGATTTTCGACAAAAGAGATAACACCCCCCCATTACGTCATGCTTCAGAAATGTGGAAAATGGTCCGTTTTCAAATGTTTTATTTTTGAACGTCAGTTCACATTTGTAGGTGGATCATCAGTGTAAGAGCTAAAATTAGCATGTTTAAAGTGATTTTCATGCTTCCAGGGGCTCGGGAAGTGAATTAAATACTATTTGGAGGCATTTAATGTTCAAGCAAAAACAGCTGATTTTTGACAAAAGAGATAACACCCCCCCATTACGGCATGCTTCAGAAATGTGGAAAATGGTCCGTTTTCAAATGTTTTATTTTTGAACGTCAGTTCACATCTGTAGGTGGATCATCAGTGTTAGAGCTAAAATTAGCATGTTTAAAGTGATTTTCATGCTTCCAGGGGCCCTAAACACAAGATTTATGGAATGGTTAAAAGTGCATGAAAATGGCCAATTTACTCACTCTGAGTTCTCAAAAAGGGTTTCTTCACCCCGGGAAGTTAATTAAATACCATTTGGAGGCATTTAATGTTCGAGCAAAAACGGCTGATTTTCGACAAAAGAGATAACACCCCCCCATTACGTCATGCTTCAGAAATGTGGAAAATGGTCCGTTTTCAAATGTTTTTTTTTTGAACATCAGTTCACATTTGTAGGTGGATCATCAGTGTTAGAGCTAAAATTAGCATGTTTAAAGTGATTTTCATGCTTCCAGGGGCTCGGGAAGTGAATTAAATACTATTTGGAGGCATTTAATGTTCAATCAAAAACAGCTGATTTTTGACAAAAGAGATAACACCCCCCCATTACGTCATGCTTCAGAAATGTGGAAAATGGTCCGTTTTCAAATGTTTTATTTTTGAATGTCAGTTCACATTTGTAGGTGGATCATCAGTGTTGGAGCTAAAATTAGCATGTTTAAAGTGATTTTCATGCTTCCAGGGGCCCTAAACACAAGATTTATGGAATGGTTAAAAGTGCATGAAAATGGCCAATTTACTCACTCTGAGTTCTCAAAAAGGGTTTCTTCACCCCGGGAAGTTAATTAAATACCATTTGGAGGCATTTAATGTTCGAGCAAAAACGGCTGATTTTCGACAAAAGAGATAACACCCCCCCATTACGTCATGCTTCAGAAATGTGGAAAATGGTCCGTTTTCAAATGTTTTATTTTTGAACGTCAGTTCACATTTGTAGGTGGATCATCAGTGTAAGAGCTAAAATTAGCATGTTTAAAGTGATTTTCATGCTTCCAGGGGCTCGGGAAGTGAATTAAATACTATTTGGAGGCATTTAATGTTCAAGCAAAAACAGCTGATTTTTGACAAAAGAGATAACACCCCCCCATTACGGCATGCTTCAGAAATGTGGAAAATGGTCCGTTTTCAAATGTTTTATTTTTGAACGTCAGTTCACATTTGTAGGTGGATCATCAGTGTTAGAGCTAAAATTAGCATGTTTAAAGTGATTTTCATGCTTCCAGGGGCCCTAAACACAAGATTTATGGAATGGTTAAAAGTGCATGAAAATGGCCAATTTACTCACTCTGAGTTCTCAAAAAGGGTTTCTTCACCCCGGGAAGTTAATTAAATACCATTTGGAGGCATTTAATGTTCGGGCAAAAACGGCTGATTTTCGACAAAAGAGATAACACCCCCCCATTACGTCATGCTTCAGAAATGTGGAAAATGGTCCGTTTTCAAATGTTTTATTTTTGAACGTCAGTTCACATTTGTAGGTGGATCATCAGTGTTAGAGCTAAAATTAGCATGTTTAAAGTGATTTTCATGCTTCCAGGGGCTCGGGAAGTGAATTAAATACTATTTGGAGGCATTTAATGTTCAAGCAAAAACAGCTGATTTTTGACAAAAGAGATAACACCCCCCATTACGTCATGCTTCAGAAATGTGGAAAATGGTCCGTTTTCAAATGTTTTATTTTTGAACGTCAGTTCACATTTGTAGGTGGATCATCAGTGTTAGAGCTAAAATTAGCATGTTTAAAGTGATTTTCATGCTTCCAGGGGCCCTAAACACAAGATTTATGGAATGGTTAAAAGTGCATGAAAATGGCCAATTTACTCACTCTGAGTTCTCAAAAAGGGTTTCTTCACCCCGGGAAGTTAATTAAATACCATTTGAAGGCATTTAATGTTCGAGCAAAAACGGCTGATTTTCGACAAAAGAGATAACACCCCCCCATTACGTCATGCTTCAGAAATGTGGAAAATGGTCCGTTTTCAAATGTTTTATTTTTGAACATCAGTTCACATTTGTAGGTGGATCATCAGTGTTAGAGCTAAAATTAGCATGTTTAAAGTGATTTTCATGCTTCCAGGGGCTCGGGAAGTGAATTAAATACTATTTGGAGGCATTTAATGTTCAATCAAAAACAGCTGATTTTTGACAAAAGAGATAACACCCCCCATTACGTCATGCTTCAGAAATGTGGAAAATGGTCCGTTTTCAAATGTTTTATTTTTTAACGTCAGTTCACATTTGTAGGTGGATCATCAGTGTTAGAGCTAAAATTAGCATGTTTAAAGTGATTTTCATGCTTCCAGGGGCCCTAAACACAAGATTTATGGAATGGTTAAAAGTGCATGAAAATGGCCAATTTACTCACTCTGAGTTCTCAAAAAGGGTTTCTTCACCCCGGGAAGTTAATTAAATACCATTTGGAGGCATTTAATGTTCGAGCAAAAACGGCTGATTTTCGACAAAAGAGATAACACCCCCCCATTACGTCATGCTTCAGAAATGTGGAAAATGGTCCGTTTTCAAATGTTTTATTTTTGAACGTCAGTTCACATTTGTAGGTGGATCATCAGTGTTAGAGCTAAAATTAGCATGTTTAAAGTGATTTTCATGCTTCCAGGGGCTCGGGAAGTGAATTAAATACTATTTGGAGGCATTTAATGTTCAATCAAAAACAGCTGATTTTTGACAAAAGAGATAACACCCCCCCATTACGTCATGCTTCAGAAATGTGGAAAATGGTCCGTTTTCAAATGTTTTATTTTTGAACGTCAGTTCACATTTGTAGGTGGATCATCAGTGTTAGAGCTAAAATTAGCATGTTTAAAGTGATTTTCATGCTTCCAGGGGCTCGGGAAGTGAATTAAATACTATTTGGAGGCATTTAATGTTCAAACAAAAACAGCTGATTTTTGACAAAAGAGATAACACCCCCCTATTACGTCATGCTTCAGAAATGTGGAAAATGGTCCGTTTTCAAATGTTTTATTTTTGAACTTCAGTTCACATTTGTAGGTGGATCATCAGTGTTAGAGCTAAAATTAGCATGTTTAAAGTGATTTTCATGCTTCCAGGGGCCCTAAACACAAGATTTATGGAATGGTTAAAAGTGCATGAAAATGGCCAATTTACTCACTCTGAGTTCTCAAAAAGGGTTTCTTCACCCCGGGAAGTTAATTAAATACCATTTGGAGGCATTTAATGTTCGAGCAAAAACGGCTGATTTTCGACAAAAGAGATAACACCCCCCCATTACGTCATGCTTCAGAAATGTGGAAAATGGTCCGTTTTCAAATGTTTTATTTTTGAACGTCAGTTCACATTTGTAGGTGGATCATCAGTGTTAGAGCTAAAATTAGCATGTTTAAAGTGATTTTCATGCTTCCAGGGGCTCGGGAAGTTAATTAAATACTATTTGGAGGCATTTAATGTTCAATCAAAAACAGCTGATTTTTGACAAAAGAGATAACACCCCCCCATTACGTCATGCTTCAGAAATGTGGAAAATGGTCCGTTTTCAAATGTTTTATTTTTGAACGTCAGTTCACATTTGTAGGTGGATCATCAGTGTTAGAGCTAAAATTAGCATGTTTAAAGTGATTTTCATGCTTCCAGGGGCCCTAAACACAAGATTTATGGAATGGTTAAAAGTGCATGAAAATGGCCAATTTACTCACTCTGAGTTCTCAAAAAGGGTTTCTTCACCCCGGGAAGTTAATTAAATACCATTTGGAGGCATTTAATGTTCGAGCAAAAACGGCTGATTTTCGACAAAAGAGATAACACCCCCCCCATTACGTCATGCTTCAGAAATGTGGAAAATGGTCAGTTTTCAAATGTTTTATTTTTGAACGTCAGTTCACATTTGTAGGTGGATCATCAGTGTTAGAGCTAAAATTAGCATGTTTAAAGTGATGTTCATGCTTCCAGGGGCTCGGGAAGTGAATTAAATACTATTTGGAGGCATTTAATGTTCAAGCAAAAACAGCTGATTTTTGACAAAAGAGATAACACCCCCCCATTACGTCATGCTTCAGAAATGTGGAAAATGGTCCGTTTTCAAATGTTTTATTTTTGAACGTCAGTTCACATTTGTAGGTGGATCATCAGTGTTAGAGCTAAAATTAGCATGTTTAAAGTGATTTTCATGCTTCCAGGGGCCCTAAACACAAGATTTATGGAATGGTTAAAAGTGCATGAAAATGGCCAATTTACTCACTCTGAGTTCTCAAAAAGGGTTTCTTCACCCCGGGAAGTTAATTAAATACCATTTGGAGGCATTTAATGTTCGAGCAAAAACGGCTGATTTTCGACAAAAGAGATAACACCCCCCCATTACGTCATGCTTCAGAAATGTGGAAAATGGTCCGTTTTCAAATGTTTTATTTTTTTAACATCAGTTCACATTTGTAGGTGGATCATCAGTGTTAGAGCTAAAATTAGCATGTTTAAAGTGATTTTCATGCTTCCAGGGGCTCGGGAAGTGAATTAAATACTATTTGGAGGCATTTAATGTTCAATCAAAAACAGCTGATTTTTGACAAAAGAGATAACACCTCCCCATTACGTCATGCTTCAGAAATGTGGAAAATGGTCCGTTTTCAAATGTTTTATTTTTGAACGTCAGTTCACATTTGTAGGTGGATCATCAGTGTTAGAGCTAAAATTAGCATGTTTATAGTGATTTTCATGCTTCCAGGGGCCCTAAACACAAGATTTATGGAATGGTTAAAAGTGCATGAAAATGGCCAATTTACTCACTCTGAGTTCTCAAAAAGGGTTTCTTCACCCCGGGAAGTTAATTAAATACCATTTGGAGGCATTTAATGTTCGAGCAAAAATGGCAGATTTTCGACAAAAGAGATAACACCCCCCATTACGTCATGCTTCAGAAATGTGGAAAATGGTCCGTTTTCAAATGTTTTATTTTTGAACGTCAGTTCACATTTGTAGGTGGATCATCAGTGTTAGAGCTAAAATTAGCATGTTTACAGTGATTTTCATGCTTCCAGGGGCTCGGGAAGTGAATTAAATACTATTTGGAGGCATTTAATGTTCAAGCAAAAACAGCTGATTTTTGACAAAAGAGATAACACCCCCCCATTACGTCATGCTTCAGAAATGTGGAAAATGGTCCGTTTTCAAATGTTTTATTTTTGAACGTCAGTTCACATTTGTAGGTGGATCATCAGTGTTAGAGCTAAAATTAGCATGTTTAAAGTGATTTTCATGCTTCCAGGGGCCCTAAACACAAGATTTATGGAATGGTTAAAAGTGCATGAAAATGGCCAATTTACCCACTCTGAGTTCTCAAAAAGGGTTTCTTCACCCCGGGAAGTTAATTAAATACCATTTGAAGGCATTTAATGTTCGAGCAAAAACGGCTGATTTTCGACAAAAGAGATAACACCCCCCCATTACGTCATGCTTCAGAAATGTGGAAAATGGTCCGTTTTCAAATGTTTTATTTTTGAACATCAGTTCACATTTGTAGGTGGATCATCAGTGTTAGAGCTAAAATTAGCATGTTTAAAGTGATTTTCATGCTTCCAGGGGCTCGGGAAGTGAATTAAATACTATTTGGAGGCATTTAATGTTCAATCAAAAACAGCTGATTTTTGACAAAAGAGATAACACCCCCCCATTACGTCATGCTTCAGAAATGTGGAAAATGGTCCGTTTTCAAATGTTTTATTTTTGAATGTCAGTTCACATTTGTAGGTGGATCATCAGTGTTGGAGCTAAAATTAGCATGTTTAAAGTGATTTTCATGCTTCCAGGGGCCCTAAACACAAGATTTATGGAATGGTTAAAAGTGCATGAAAATGGCCAATTTACTCACTCTGAGTTCTCAAAAAGGGTTTCTTCACCCCGGGAAGTTAATTAAATACCATTTGGAGGCATTTAATGTTCGAGCAAAAACGGCTGATTTTCGACAAAAGAGATAACACCCCCCCATTACGTCATGCTTCAGAAATGTGGAAAATGGTCCGTTTTCAAATGTTTTATTTTTGAACGTCAGTTCACATTTGTAGGTGGATCATCAGTGTTAGAGCTAAAATTAGCATGTTTAAAGTGATTTTCATGCTTCCAGGGGCTCGGGAATGAATTAAATACTATTTGGAGGCGTTTAATGTTCAATCAAAAACAGCTGATTTTTGACAAAAGAGATAACACCCCCCATTACGTCATGCTTCAGAAATGTGGAAAATGGTCCGTTTTCAAATGTTTTATTTTTTAACGTCAGTTCACATTTGTAGGTGGATCATCAGTGTTAGAGCTAAAATTAGCATGTTTAAAGTGATTTTCATGCTTCCAGGGGCCCTAAACACAAGATTTATGGAATGGTTAAAAGTGCATGAAAATGGCCAATTTACTCACTCTGAGTTCCCAAAAAGGGTTTCTTCACCCCGGGAAGTTAATTAAATACCATTTGGAGGCATTTAATGTTCGAGCAAAAACTACTGATTTTCGACAAAAGAGATAACACCCCCCCATTACGTCATGCTTCAGAAATGTGGAAAATGGTCCGTTTTCAAATGTTTTATTTTTGAACGTCAGTTCACATTTGTAGGTGGATCATCAGTGTTAGAGCTAAAATTAGCATGTTTAAAGTGATTTTCATGCTTCCAGGGGCTCGGGAAGTGAATTAAATACTATTTGGAGGCATTTAATGTTCAAGCAAAAACAGCTGATTTTTGACAAAAGAGATAACACCCCCCCATTACGTCATGCTTCAGAAATGTGGAAAATGGTCCGTTTTCAAATGTTTTATTTTTGAACGTCAGTTTACATTTGTAGGTGGATCATCAGTATTAGAGCTAAAATTAGCATGTTTAAAGTGATTTACATGCTTCCAGGGGCCCTAAACACAAGATTTATGGAATGGTTAAAAGTGCATGAAAATGGCCAATTTACTCACTCTGAGTTCTCAAAAAGGGTTTCTTCACCCCGGGAAAGTTAATTTAATACCATTTGGAGGCATTTAATGTTCGAGCAAAAACGGCTGATTTTCGACAAAAGAGATAACACCCCCCCATTACGTCATGCTTCAGAAATGTGGAAAATGGTCCGTTTTCAAATGTTTTATTTTTGAACATCAGTTCACATTTGTAGGTGGATCATCAGTGTTAGAGCTAAAATTAGCATGTTTAAAGTGATTTTCATGCTTCCAGGGGCTCGGGAAGTGAATTAAATACTATTTGGAGGCATTTAATGTTCAATCAAAAACAGCTGATTTTTGACAAAAGAGATAACACCTCCCCATTACGTCATGCTTCAGAAATGTGGAAAATGGTCCGTTTTCAAATGTTTTATTTTTGAACGTCAGTTCACATTTGTAGGTGGATCATCAGTGTTAGAGCTAAAATTAGCATGTTTAAAGTGATTTTCATGCTTCCAGGGGCCCTAAACACAAGATTTATGGAATGGTTAAAAGTGCATGAAAATGGCCAATTTACTCACTCTGAGTTCTCAAAAAGGGTTTCTTCACCCCGGGAAGTTAATTAAATACCATTTGAAGGCATTTAATGTTCGAGCAAAAACGGCTGATTTTCGACAAAAGAGATAACACCCCCCCATTACGTCATGCTTCAGAAATGTGGAAAATGGTCCGTTTTCAAATGTTTTATTTTTGAACATCAGTTCACATTTGTAGGTGGATCATCAGTGTTAGAGCTAAAATTAGCATGTTTAAAGTGATTTTCATGCTTCCAGGGGCTCGGGAAGTGAATTAAATACTATTTGGAGGCATTTAATGTTCAATCAACAACAGCAGATTTTTGACAAAAGAGATAACACCCCCCCATTACGTCATGCTTCAGAAATGTGGAAAATGGTCCGTTTTCAAATGTTTTATTTTTGAATGTCAGTTCACATTTGTAGGTGGATCATCAGTGTTGGAGCTAAAATTAGCATGTTTAAAGTGATTTTCATGCTTCCAGGGGCCCTAAACACAAGATTTATGGAATGGTTAAAAGTGCATGAAAATGGCCAATTTACTCACTCTGAGTTCTCAAAAAGGGTTTCTTCACCCCGGGAAGTTAATTAAATACCATTTGGAGGCATTTAATGTTCGAGCAAAAACGGCTGATTTTCGACAAAAGAGATAACACCCCCCCATTACGTCATGCTTCAGAAATGTGGAAAATGGTCCGTTTTCAAATGTTTTATTTTTGAACGTCAGTTCACATTTGTAGGTGGATCATCAGTGTTAGAGCTAAAATTAGCATGTTTAAAGTGATTTTCATGCTTCCAGGGGCTCGGGAAGTGAATTAAATACTATTTGGAGGCATTTAATGTTCAATCAAAAACAGCTGATTTTTGACAAAAGAGATAACACCCCCCATTACGTCATGCTTCAGAAATGTGGAAAATGGTCCGTTTTCAAATGTTTTATTTTTTAACGTCAGTTCACATTTGTAGGTGGATCATCAGTGTTAGAGCTAAAATTAGCATGTTTAAAGTGATTTTCATGCTTCCAGGGGCCCTAAACACAAGATTTATGGAATGGTTAAAAGTGCATGAAAATGGCCAATTTACTCACTCTGAGTTCTCAAAAAGGGTTTCTTCACCCCGGGAAGTTAATTAAATACCATTTGGAGGCATTTAATGTTCGAGCAAAAACGGCTGATTTTCGACAAAAGAGATAACACCCCCCCATTACGTCATGCTTCAGAAATGTGGAAAATGGTCCGTTTTCAAATGTTTTATTTTTGAACGTCAGTTCACATTTGTAGGTGGATCATCAGTGTTAGAGCTAAAATTAGCATGTTTAAAGTGATTTTCATGCTTCCAGGGGCTCGGGAAGTGAATTAAATACTATTTGGAGGCATTTAATGTTCAATCAAAAACAGCTGATTTTTGACAAAAGAGATAACACCCCCCCATTACGTCATGCTTCAGAAATGTGGAAAATGGTCCGTTTTCAAATGTTTTATTTTTGAACGTCAGTTCACATTTGTAGGTGGATCATCAGTGTTAGAGCTAAAATTAGCATGTTTAAAGTGATTTTCATGATTCCAGGGGCCCTAAACACAAGATTTATGGAATGGTTAAAAGTGCATGAAAATGGCCAATTTACTCACTCTGAGTTCCCAAAAAGGGTTTCTTCACCCCGGGAAGTTAATTAAATACCATTTGGAGGCATTTAATGTTCGAGCAAAAACTGCTGATTTTCGACAAAAGAGATAACACCCCCCCATTACGTCATGCTTCAGAAATGTGGAAAATGGTCCGTTTTCAAATGTTTTATTTTTGAACGTCAGTTCACATTTGTAGGTGGATCATCAGTGTTAGAGCTAAAATTAGCATGTTTAAAGTGATTTTCATGCTTCCAGGGGCTCGGGAAGTGAATTAAATACTATTTGGAGGCATTTAATGTTCAATCAAAAACAGCTGATTTTTGACAAAAGAGATAACACCTCCCCATTACGTCATGCTTCAGAAATGTGGAAAATGGTCCGTTTTCAAATGTTTTATTTTTGAACGTCAGTTCACATTTGTAGGTGGATCATCAGTGTTAGAGCTAAAATTAGCATGTTTATAGTGATTTTCATGCTTCCAGGGGCCCTAAACACAAGATTTATGGAATGGTTAAAAGTGCATGAAAATGGCCAATTTACTCACTCTGAGTTCTCAAAAAGGGTTTCTTCACCCCGGGAAGTTAATTAAATACCATTTGGAGGCATTTAATGTTCGAGCAAAAACGGCTGATTTTCGACAAAAGAGATAACACCCCCCCATTACGTCATGCTTCAGAAATGTGGAAAATGGTCCGTTTTCAAATGTTTTATTTTTGAACGTCAGTTCACATTTGTAGGTGGATCATCAGTGTTAGAGCTAAAATTAGCATGTTTACAGTGATTTTCATGCTTCCAGGGGCTCGGGAAGTGAATTAAATACTATTTGGAGGCATTTAATGTTCAAGCAAAAACAGCTGATTTTTGACAAAAGAGATAACACCCCCCCATTACGTCATGCTTCAGAAATGTGGAAAATGGTCCGTTTTCAAATGTTTTATTTTTGAACGTCAGTTCACATTTGTAGGTGGATCATCAGTGTTAGAGCTAAAATTAGCATGTTTAAAGTGATTTTCATGCTTCCAGGTGCCCTAAACACAAGATTTATGGAATGGTTAAAAGTGCATGAAAATGGCCAATTTACTCACTCTGAGTTCTCAAAAAGGGTTTCTTCACCCCGGGAAGTTAATTAAATACCATTTGGAGGCATTTAATGTTCGAGCAAAAACGGCTGATTTTCGACAAAAGAGATAACACCCCCCCATTACGTCATGCTTCAGAAATGTGGAAAATGGTCCGTTTTCAAATGTTTTATTTTTGAACATCAGTTCACATTTGTAGGTGGATCATCAGTGTTAGAGCTAAAATTAGCATGTTTAAAGTGATTTTCATGCTTCCAGGGGCTCGGGAAGTGAATTAAATACTATTTGGAGGCATTTAATGTTCAATCAAAAACAGCTGATTTTTGACAAAAGAGATAACACCCCCCCATTACGTCATGCTTCAGAAATGTGGAAAATGGTCCGTTTTCAAATGTTTTATTTTTGAATGTCAGTTCACATTTGTAGGTGGATCATCAGTGTTGGAGCTAAAATTAGCATGTTTAAAGTGATTTTCATGCTTCCAGGGGCCCTAAACACAAGATTTATGGAATGGTTAAAAGTGCATGAAAATGGCCAATTTACTCACTCTGAGTTCTCAAAAAGGGTTTCTTCACCCCGGGAAGTTAATTAAATACCATTTGGAGGCATTTAATGTTCGAGCAAAAACGGCTGATTTTCGACAAAAGAGATAACACCCCCCCATTACGTCATGCTTCAGAAATGTGGAAAATGGTCCGTTTTCAAATGTTTTATTTTTGAACGTCAGTTCACATTTGTAGGTGGATCATCAGTGTAAGAGCTAAAATTAGCATGTTTAAAGTGATTTTCATGCTTCCAGGGGCTCGGGAAGTGAATTAAATACTATTTGGAGGCATTTAATGTTCAAGCAAAAACAGCTGATTTTTGACAAAAGAGATAACACCCCCCCATTACGTCATGCTTCAGAAATGTGGAAAATGGTCCGTTTTCAAATGTTTTATTTTTGAACGTCAGTTCACATTTGTAGGTGGATCATCAGTGTTAGAGCTAAAATTAGCATGTTTAAAGTAATTTTCATGCTTCCAGGGGCCCTAAACACAAGATTTATGGAATGGTTAAAAGTGCATGAAAATGGCCAATTTACTCACTCTGAGTTCTCAAAAAGGGTTTCTTCACCCCGGGAAGTTAATTAAATACCATTTGGAGGCATTTAATGTTCGAGCAAAAACGGCTGATTTTCGACAAAAGAGATAACACCCCCCCATTACGTCATGCTTCAGAAATGTGGAAAATGGTCCGTTTTCAAATGTTTTATTTTTGAACGTCAGTTCACATTTGTAGGTGGATCATCAGTGTTAGAGCTAAAATTAGCATGTTTAAAGTGATTTTCATGCTTCCAGGGGCTCGGGAAGTGAATTAAATACTATTTGGAGGCATTTAATGTTCAAGCAAAAACAGCTGATTTTTGACAAAAGAGATAACACCCCCCATTACGTCATGCTTCAGAAATGTGGAAAATGGTCCGTTTTCAAATGTTTTATTTTTGAACGTCAGTTCACATTTGTAGGTGGATCATCAGTGTTAGAGCTAAAATTAGCATGTTTAAAGTGATTTTCATGCTTCCAGGGGCCCTAAACACAAGATTTATGGAATGGTTAAAAGTGCATGAAAATGGCCAATTTACTCACTCTGAGTTCTCAAAAAGGGTTTCTTCACCCCGGGAAGTTAATTAAATACCATTTGAAGGCATTTAATGTTCGAGCAAAAACGGCTGATTTTCGACAAAAGAGATAACACCCCCCCATTACGTCATGCTTCAGAAATGTGGAAAATGGTCCGTTTTCAAATGTTTTATTTTTGAACATCAGTTCACATTTGTAGGTGGATCATCAGTGTTAGAGCTAAAATTAGCATGTTTAAAGTGATTTTCATGCTTCCAGGGGCTCGGGAAGTGAATTAAATACTATTTGGAGGCATTTAATGTTCAATCAAAAACAGCTGATTTTTGACAAAAGAGATAACACCCCCCATTACGTCATGCTTCAGAAATGTGGAAAATGGTCCGTTTTCAAATGTTTGATTTTTTAACGTCAGTTCACATTTGTAGGTGGATCATCAGTGTTAGAGCTAAAATTAGCATGTTTAAAGTGATTTTCATGCTTCCAGGGGCCCTAAACACAAGATTTATGGAATGGTTAAAAGTGCATGAAAATGGCCAATTTACTCACTCTGAGTTCTCAAAAAGGGTTTCTTCACCCCGGGAAGTTAATTAAATACCATTTGGAGGCATTTAATGTTCGAGCAAAAACGGCTGATTTTCGACAAAAGAGATAACACCCCCCCATTACGTCATGCTTCAGAAATGTGGAAAATGGTCCGTTTTCAAATGTTTTATTTTTGAACGTCAGTTCACATTTGTAGGTGGATCATCAGTGTTAGAGCTAAAATTAGCATGTTTAAAGTGATTTTCATGCTTCCAGGGGCTCGGGAAGTGAATTAAATACTATTTGGAGGCATTTAATGTTCAATCAAAAACAGCTGATTTTTGACAAAAGAGATAACACCCCCCCATTACGTCATGCTTCAGAAATGTGGAAAATGGTCCGTTTTCAAATGTTTTATTTTTGAACGTCAGTTCACATTTGTAGGTGGATCATCAGTGTTAGAGCTAAAATTAGCATGTTTAAAGTGATTTTCATGCTTCCAGGGGCTCGGGAAGTGAATTAAATACTATTTGGAGGCATTTAATGTTCAAACAAAAACAGCTGATTTTTGACAAAAGAGATAACACCCCCCTATTACGTCATGCTTCAGAAATGTGGAAAATGGTCCGTTTTCAAATGTTTTATTTTTGAACTTCAGTTCACATTTGTAGGTGGATCATCAGTGTTAGAGCTAAAATTAGCATGTTTAAAGTGATTTTCATGCTTCCAGGGGCCCTAAACACAAGATTTATGGAATGGTTAAAAGTGCATGAAAATGGCCAATTTACTCACTCTGAGTTCTCAAAAAGGGTTTCTTCACCCCGGGAAGTTAATTAAATACCATTTGGAGGCATTTAATGTTCGAGCAAAAACGGCTGATTTTCGACAAAAGAGATAACACCCCCCCATTACGTCATGCTTCAGAAATGTGGAAAATGGTCCGTTTTCAAATGTTTTATTTTTGAACGTCAGTTCACATTTGTAGGTGGATCATCAGTGTTAGAGCTAAAATTAGCATGTTTAAAGTGATTTTCATGCTTCCAGGGGCTCGGGAAGTGAATTAAATACTATTTGGAGGCATTTAATGTTCAATCAAAAACAGCTGATTTTTGACAAAAGAGATAACACCCCCCCATTACGTCATGCTTCAGAAATGTGGAAAATGGTCCGTTTTCAAATGTTTTATTTTTGAACGTCAGTTCACATTTGTAGGTGGATCATCAGTGTTAGAGCTAAAATTAGCATGTTTAAAGTGATTTTCATGCTTCCAGGGGCTCGGGAAGTGAATTAAATACTATTTGGAGGCATTTAATGTTCAAACAAAAACAGCTGATTTTTGACAAAAGAGATAACACCCCCCTATTACGTCATGCTTCAGAAATGTGGAAAATGGTCCGTTTTCAAATGTTTTATTTTTGAACTTCAGTTCACATTTGTAGGTGGATCATCAGTGTTAGAGCTAAAATTAGCATGTTTAAAGTGATTTTCATGCTTCCAGGGGCCCTAAACACAAGATTTATGGAATGGTTAAAAGTGCATGAAAATGGCCAATTTACTCACTCTGAGTTCTCAAAAAGGGTTTCTTCACCCCGGGAAGTTAATTAAATACCATTTGGAGGCATTTAATGTTCGAGCAAAAACGGCTGATTTTCGACAAAAGAGATAACACCCCCCCATTACGTCATGCTTCAGAAATGTGGAAAATGGTCCGTTTTCAAATGTTTTATTTTTGAACGTCAGTTCACATTTGTAGGTGGATCATCAGTGTTAGAGCTAAAATTAGCATGTTTAAAGTGATTTTCATGCTTCCAGGGGCTCGGGAAGTTAATTAAATACTATTTGGAGGCATTTAATGTTCAATCAAAAACAGCTGATTTTTGACAAAAGAGATAACACCCCCCCATTACGTCATGCTTCAGAAATGTGGAAAATGGTCCGTTTTCAAATGTTTTATTTTTGAACGTCAGTTCACATTTGTAGGTGGATCATCAGTGTTAGAGCTAAAATTAGCATGTTTAAAGTGATTTTCATGCTTCCAGGGGCCCTAAACACAAGATTTATGGAATGGTTAAAAGTGCATGAAAATGGCCAATTTACTCACTCTGAGTTCTCAAAAAGGGTTTCTTCACCCCGGGAAGTTAATTAAATACCATTTGGAGGCATTTAATGTTCGAGCAAAAACGGCTGATTTTCGACAAAAGAGATAACACCCCCCCCATTACGTCATGCTTCAGAAATGTGGAAAATGGTCAGTTTTCAAATGTTTTATTTTTGAACGTCAGTTCACATTTGTAGGTGGATCATCAGTGTTAGAGCTAAAATTAGCATGTTTAAAGTGATGTTCATGCTTCCAGGGGCTCGGGAAGTGAATTAAATACTATTTGGAGGCATTTAATGTTCAAGCAAAAACAGCTGATTTTTGACAAAAGAGATAACACCCCCCCATTACGTCATGCTTCAGAAATGTGGAAAATGGTCCGTTTTCAAATGTTTTATTTTTGAACGTCAGTTCACATTTGTAGGTGGATCATCAGTGTTAGAGCTAAAATTAGCATGTTTAAAGTGATTTTCATGCTTCCAGGGGCCCTAAACACAAGATTTATGGAATGGTTAAAAGTGCATGAAAATGGCCAATTTACTCACTCTGAGTTCTCAAAAAGGGTTTCTTCACCCCGGGAAGTTAATTAAATACCATTTGGAGGCATTTAATGTTCGAGCAAAAACGGCTGATTTTCGACAAAAGAGATAACACCCCCCCATTACGTCATGCTTCAGAAATGTGGAAAATGGTCCGTTTTCAAATGTTTTATTTTTTTAACATCAGTTCACATTTGTAGGTGGATCATCAGTGTTAGAGCTAAAATTAGCATGTTTAAAGTGATTTTCATGCTTCCAGGGGCTCGGGAAGTGAATTAAATACTATTTGGAGGCATTTAATGTTCAATCAAAAACAGCTGATTTTTGACAAAAGAGATAACACCTCCCCATTACGTCATGCTTCAGAAATGTGGAAAATGGTCCGTTTTCAAATGTTTTATTTTTGAACGTCAGTTCACATTTGTAGGTGGATCATCAGTGTTAGAGCTAAAATTAGCATGTTTATAGTGATTTTCATGCTTCCAGGGGCCCTAAACACAAGATTTATGGAATGGTTAAAAGTGCATGAAAATGGCCAATTTACTCACTCTGAGTTCTCAAAAAGGGTTTCTTCACCCCGGGAAGTTAATTAAATACCATTTGGAGGCATTTAATGTTCGAGCAAAAATGGCAGATTTTCGACAAAAGAGATAACACCCCCCATTACGTCATGCTTCAGAAATGTGGAAAATGGTCCGTTTTCAAATGTTTTATTTTTGAACGTCAGTTCACATTTGTAGGTGGATCATCAGTGTTAGAGCTAAAATTAGCATGTTTACAGTGATTTTCATGCTTCCAGGGGCTCGGGAAGTGAATTAAATACTATTTGGAGGCATTTAATGTTCAAGCAAAAACAGCTGATTTTTGACAAAAGAGATAACACCCCCCCATTACGTCATGCTTCAGAAATGTGGAAAATGGTCCGTTTTCAAATGTTTTATTTTTGAACGTCAGTTCACATTTGTAGGTGGATCATCAGTGTTAGAGCTAAAATTAGCATGTTTAAAGTGATTTTCATGCTTCCAGGGGCCCTAAACACAAGATTTATGGAATGGTTAAAAGTGCATGAAAATGGCCAATTTACCCACTCTGAGTTCTCAAAAAGGGTTTCTTCACCCCGGGAAGTTAATTAAATACCATTTGAAGGCATTTAATGTTCGAGCAAAAACGGCTGATTTTCGACAAAAGAGATAACACCCCCCCATTACGTCATGCTTCAGAAATGTGGAAAATGGTCCGTTTTCAAATGTTTTATTTTTGAACATCAGTTCACATTTGTAGGTGGATCATCAGTGTTAGAGCTAAAATTAGCATGTTTAAAGTGATTTTCATGCTTCCAGGGGCTCGGGAAGTGAATTAAATACTATTTGGAGGCATTTAATGTTCAATCAAAAACAGCTGATTTTTGACAAAAGAGATAACACCCCCCCATTACGTCATGCTTCAGAAATGTGGAAAATGGTCCGTTTTCAAATGTTTTATTTTTGAATGTCAGTTCACATTTGTAGGTGGATCATCAGTGTTGGAGCTAAAATTAGCATGTTTAAAGTGATTTTCATGCTTCCAGGGGCCCTAAACACAAGATTTATGGAATGGTTAAAAGTGCATGAAAATGGCCAATTTACTCACTCTGAGTTCTCAAAAAGGGTTTCTTCACCCCGGGAAGTTAATTAAATACCATTTGGAGGCATTTAATGTTCGAGCAAAAACGGCTGATTTTCGACAAAAGAGATAACACCCCCCCATTACGTCATGCTTCAGAAATGTGGAAAATGGTCCGTTTTCAAATGTTTTATTTTTGAACGTCAGTTCACATTTGTAGGTGGATCATCAGTGTTAGAGCTAAAATTAGCATGTTTAAAGTGATTTTCATGCTTCCAGGGGCTCGGGAATGAATTAAATACTATTTGGAGGCGTTTAATGTTCAATCAAAAACAGCTGATTTTTGACAAAAGAGATAACACCCCCCATTACGTCATGCTTCAGAAATGTGGAAAATGGTCCGTTTTCAAATGTTTTATTTTTTAACGTCAGTTCACATTTGTAGGTGGATCATCAGTGTTAGAGCTAAAATTAGCATGTTTAAAGTGATTTTCATGCTTCCAGGGGCCCTAAACACAAGATTTATGGAATGGTTAAAAGTGCATGAAAATGGCCAATTTACTCACTCTGAGTTCCCAAAAAGGGTTTCTTCACCCCGGGAAGTTAATTAAATACCATTTGGAGGCATTTAATGTTCGAGCAAAAACTGCTGATTTTCGACAAAAGAGATAACACCCCCCCATTACGTCATGCTTCAGAAATGTGGAAAATGGTCCGTTTTCAAATGTTTTATTTTTGAACGTCAGTTCACATTTGTAGGTGGATCATCAGTGTTAGAGCTAAAATTAGCATGTTTAAAGTGATTTTCATGCTTCCAGGGGCTCGGGAAGTGAATTAAATACTATTTGGAGGCATTTAATGTTCAAGCAAAAACAGCTGATTTTTGACAAAAGAGATAACACCCCCCCATTACGTCATGCTTCAGAAATGTGGAAAATGGTCCGTTTTCAAATGTTTTATTTTTGAACGTCAGTTTACATTTGTAGGTGGATCATCAGTATTAGAGCTAAAATTAGCATGTTTAAAGTGATTTACATGCTTCCAGGGGCCCTAAACACAAGATTTATGGAATGGTTAAAAGTGCATGAAAATGGCCAATTTACTCACTCTGAGTTCTCAAAAAGGGTTTCTTCACCCCGGGAAAGTTAATTTAATACCATTTGGAGGCATTTAATGTTCGAGCAAAAACGGCTGATTTTCGACAAAAGAGATAACACCCCCCCATTACGTCATGCTTCAGAAATGTGGAAAATGGTCCGTTTTCAAATGTTTTATTTTTGAACATCAGTTCACATTTGTAGGTGGATCATCAGTGTTAGAGCTAAAATTAGCATGTTTAAAGTGATTTTCATGCTTCCAGGGGCTCGGGAAGTGAATTAAATACTATTTGGAGGCATTTAATGTTCAATCAAAAACAGCTGATTTTTGACAAAAGAGATAACACCTCCCCATTACGTCATGCTTCAGAAATGTGGAAAATGGTCCGTTTTCAAATGTTTTATTTTTGAACGTCAGTTCACATTTGTAGGTGGATCATCAGTGTTAGAGCTAAAATTAGCATGTTTAAAGTGATTTTCATGCTTCCAGGGGCCCTAAACACAAGATTTATGGAATGGTTAAAAGTGCATGAAAATGGCCAATTTACTCACTCTGAGTTCTCAAAAAGGGTTTCTTCACCCCGGGAAGTTAATTAAATACCATTTGAAGGCATTTAATGTTCGAGCAAAAACGGCTGATTTTCGACAAAAGAGATAACACCCCCCCATTACGTCATGCTTCAGAAATGTGGAAAATGGTCCGTTTTCAAATGTTTTATTTTTGAACATCAGTTCACATTTGTAGGTGGATCATCAGTGTTAGAGCTAAAATTAGCATGTTTAAAGTGATTTTCATGCTTCCAGGGGCTCGGGAAGTGAATTAAATACTATTTGGAGGCATTTAATGTTCAATCAAAAACAGCAGATTTTTGACAAAAGAGATAACACCCCCCCATTACGTCATGCTTCAGAAATGTGGAAAATGGTCCGTTTTCAAATGTTTTATTTTTGAATGTCAGTTCACATTTGTAGGTGGATCATCAGTGTTGGAGCTAAAATTAGCATGTTTAAAGTGATTTTCATGCTTCCAGGGGCCCTAAACACAAGATTTATGGAATGGTTAAAAGTGCATGAAAATGGCCAATTTACTCACTCTGAGTTCTCAAAAAGGGTTTCTTCACCCCGGGAAGTTAATTAAATACCATTTGGAGGCATTTAATGTTCGAGCAAAAACGGCTGATTTTCGACAAAAGAGATAACACCCCCCCATTACGTCATGCTTCAGAAATGTGGAAAATGGTCCGTTTTCAAATGTTTTATTTTTGAACGTCAGTTCACATTTGTAGGTGGATCATCAGTGTTAGAGCTAAAATTAGCATGTTTAAAGTGATTTTCATGCTTCCAGGGGCTCGGGAATTGAATTAAATACTATTTGGAGGCATTTAATGTTCAATCAAAAACAGCTGATTTTTGACAAAAGAGATAACACCCCCCATTACGTCATGCTTCAGAAATGTGGAAAATGGTCCGTTTTCAAATGTTTTATTTTTTAACGTCAGTTCACATTTGTAGGTGGATCATCAGTGTTAGAGCTAAAATTAGCATGTTTAAAGTGATTTTCATGCTTCCAGGGGCCCTAAACACAAGATTTATGGAATGGTTAAAAGTGCATGAAAATGGCCAATTTACTCACTCTGAGTTCTCAAAAAGGGTTTCTTCACCCCGGGAAGTTAATTAAATACCATTTGGAGGCATTTAATGTTCGAGCAAAAACGGCTGATTTTCGACAAAAGAGATAACACCCCCCCATTACGTCATGCTTCAGAAATGTGGAAAATGGTCCGTTTTCAAATGTTTTATTTTTGAACGTCAGTTCACATTTGTAGGTGGATCATCAGTGTTAGAGCTAAAATTAGCATGTTTAAAGTGATTTTCATGCTTCCAGGGGCTCGGGAAGTGAATTAAATACTATTTGGAGGCATTTAATGTTCAATCAAAAACAGCTGATTTTTGACAAAAGAGATAACACCCCCCCATTACGTCATGCTTCAGAAATGTGGAAAATGGTCCGTTTTCAAATGTTTTATTTTTGAACGTCAGTTCACATTTGTAGGTGGATCATCAGTGTTAGAGCTAAAATTAGCATGTTTAAAGTGATTTTCATGATTCCAGGGGCCCTAAACACAAGATTTATGGAATGGTTAAAAGTGCATGAAAATGGCCAATTTACTCACTCTGAGTTCCCAAAAAGGGTTTCTTCACCCCGGGAAGTTAATTAAATACCATTTGGAGGCATTTAATGTTCGAGCAAAAACTGCTGATTTTCGACAAAAGAGATAACACCCCCCCATTACGTCATGCTTCAGAAATGTGGAAAATGGTCCGTTTTCAAATGTTTTATTTTTGAACGTCAGTTCACATTTGTAGGTGGATCATCAGTGTTAGAGCTAAAATTAGCATGTTTAAAGTGATTTTCATGCTTCCAGGGGCTCGGGAAGTGAATTAAATACTATTTGGAGGCATTTAATGTTCAATCAAAAACAGCTGATTTTTGACAAAAGAGATAACACCTCCCCATTACGTCATGCTTCAGAAATGTGGAAAATGGTCCGTTTTCAAATGTTTTATTTTTGAACGTCAGTTCACATTTGTAGGTGGATCATCAGTGTTAGAGCTAAAATTAGCATGTTTATAGTGATTTTCATGCTTCCAGGGGCCCTAAACACAAGATTTATGGAATGGTTAAAAGTGCATGAAAATGGCCAATTTACTCACTCTGAGTTCTCAAAAAGGGTTTCTTCACCCCGGGAAGTTAATTAAATACCATTTGGAGGCATTTAATGTTCGAGCAAAAACGGCTGATTTTCGACAAAAGAGATAACACCCCCCCATTACGTCATGCTTCAGAAATGTGGAAAATGGTCCGTTTTCAAATGTTTTATTTTTGAACGTCAGTTCACATTTGTAGGTGGATCATCAGTGTTAGAGCTAAAATTAGCATGTTTACAGTGATTTTCATGCTTCCAGGGGCTCGGGAAGTGAATTAAATACTATTTGGAGGCATTTAATGTTCAAGCAAAAACAGCTGATTTTTGACAAAAGAGATAACACCCCCCCATTACGTCATGCTTCAGAAATGTGGAAAATGGTCCGTTTTCAAATGTTTTATTTTTGAACGTCAGTTCACATTTGTAGGTGGATCATCAGTGTTAGAGCTAAAATTAGCATGTTTAAAGTGATTTTCATGCTTCCAGGTGCCCTAAACACAAGATTTATGGAATGGTTAAAAGTGCATGAAAATGGCCAATTTACTCACTCTGAGTTCTCAAAAAGGGTTTCTTCACCCCGGGAAGTTAATTAAATACCATTTGGAGGCATTTAATGTTCGAGCAAAAACGGCTGATTTTCGACAAAAGAGATAACACCCCCCCATTACGTCATGCTTCAGAAATGTGGAAAATGGTCCGTTTTCAAATGTTTTATTTTTGAACATCAGTTCACATTTGTAGGTGGATCATCAGTGTTAGAGCTAAAATTAGCATGTTTAAAGTGATTTTCATGCTTCCAGGGGCTCGGGAAGTGAATTAAATACTATTTGGAGGCATTTAATGTTCAATCAAAAACAGCTGATTTTTGACAAAAGAGATAACACCCCCCCATTACGTCATGCTTCAGAAATGTGGAAAATGGTCCGTTTTCAAATGTTTTATTTTTGAATGTCAGTTCACATTTGTAGGTGGATCATCAGTGTTGGAGCTAAAATTAGCATGTTTAAAGTGATTTTCATGCTTCCAGGGGCCCTAAACACAAGATTTATGGAATGGTTAAAAGTGCATGAAAATGGCCAATTTACTCACTCTGAGTTCTCAAAAAGGGTTTCTTCACCCCGGGAAGTTAATTAAATACCATTTGGAGGCATTTAATGTTCGAGCAAAAACGGCTGATTTTCGACAAAAGAGATAACACCCCCCCATTACGTCATGCTTCAGAAATGTGGAAAATGGTCCGTTTTCAAATGTTTTATTTTTGAACGTCAGTTCACATTTGTAGGTGGATCATCAGTGTAAGAGCTAAAATTAGCATGTTTAAAGTGATTTTCATGCTTCCAGGGGCTCGGGAAGTGAATTAAATACTATTTGGAGGCATTTAATGTTCAAGCAAAAACAGCTGATTTTTGACAAAAGAGATAACACCCCCCCATTACGTCATGCTTCAGAAATGTGGAAAATGGTCCGTTTTCAAATGTTTTATTTTTGAACGTCAGTTCACATTTGTAGGTGGATCATCAGTGTTAGAGCTAAAATTAGCATGTTTAAAGTAATTTTCATGCTTCCAGGGGCCCTAAACACAAGATTTATGGAATGGTTAAAAGTGCATGAAAATGGCCAATTTACTCACTCTGAGTTCTCAAAAAGGGTTTCTTCACCCCGGGAAGTTAATTAAATACCATTTGGAGGCATTTAATGTTCGAGCAAAAACGGCTGATTTTCGACAAAAGAGATAACACCCCCCCATTACGTCATGCTTCAGAAATGTGGAAAATGGTCCGTTTTCAAATGTTTTATTTTTGAACGTCAGTTCACATTTGTAGGTGGATCATCAGTGTTAGAGCTAAAATTAGCATGTTTAAAGTGATTTTCATGCTTCCAGGGGCTCGGGAAGTGAATTAAATACTATTTGGAGGCATTTAATGTTCAAGCAAAAACAGCTGATTTTTGACAAAAGAGATAACACCCCCCATTACGTCATGCTTCAGAAATGTGGAAAATGGTCCGTTTTCAAATGTTTTATTTTTGAACGTCAGTTCACATTTGTAGGTGGATCATCAGTGTTAGAGCTAAAATTAGCATGTTTAAAGTGATTTTCATGCTTCCAGGGGCCCTAAACACAAGATTTATGGAATGGTTAAAAGTGCATGAAAATGGCCAATTTACTCACTCTGAGTTCTCAAAAAGGGTTTCTTCACCCCGGGAAGTTAATTAAATACCATTTGAAGGCATTTAATGTTCGAGCAAAAACGGCTGATTTTCGACAAAAGAGATAACACCCCCCCATTACGTCATGCTTCAGAAATGTGGAAAATGGTCCGTTTTCAAATGTTTTATTTTTGAACATCAGTTCACATTTGTAGGTGGATCATCAGTGTTAGAGCTAAAATTAGCATGTTTAAAGTGATTTTCATGCTTCCAGGGGCTCGGGAAGTGAATTAAATACTATTTGGAGGCATTTAATGTTCAATCAAAAACAGCTGATTTTTGACAAAAGAGATAACACCCCCCATTACGTCATGCTTCAGAAATGTGGAAAATGGTCCGTTTTCAAATGTTTGATTTTTTAACGTCAGTTCACATTTGTAGGTGGATCATCAGTGTTAGAGCTAAAATTAGCATGTTTAAAGTGATTTTCATGCTTCCAGGGGCCCTAAACACAAGATTTATGGAATGGTTAAAAGTGCATGAAAATGGCCAATTTACTCACTCTGAGTTCTCAAAAAGGGTTTCTTCACCCCGGGAAGTTAATTAAATACCATTTGGAGGCATTTAATGTTCGAGCAAAAACGGCTGATTTTCGACAAAAGAGATAACACCCCCCCATTACGTCATGCTTCAGAAATGTGGAAAATGGTCCGTTTTCAAATGTTTTATTTTTGAACGTCAGTTCACATTTGTAGGTGGATCATCAGTGTTAGAGCTAAAATTAGCATGTTTAAAGTGATTTTCATGCTTCCAGGGGCTCGGGAAGTGAATTAAATACTATTTGGAGGCATTTAATGTTCAATCAAAAACAGCTGATTTTTGACAAAAGAGATAACACCCCCCCATTACGTCATGCTTCAGAAATGTGGAAAATGGTCCGTTTTCAAATGTTTTATTTTTGAACGTCAGTTCACATTTGTAGGTGGATCATCAGTGTTAGAGCTAAAATTAGCATGTTTAAAGTGATTTTCATGCTTCCAGGGGCTCGGGAAGTGAATTAAATACTATTTGGAGGCATTTAATGTTCAAACAAAAACAGCTGATTTTTGACAAAAGAGATAACACCCCCCTATTACGTCATGCTTCAGAAATGTGGAAAATGGTCCGTTTTCAAATGTTTTATTTTTGAACTTCAGTTCACATTTGTAGGTGGATCATCAGTGTTAGAGCTAAAATTAGCATGTTTAAAGTGATTTTCATGCTTCCAGGGGCCCTAAACACAAGATTTATGGAATGGTTAAAAGTGCATGAAAATGGCCAATTTACTCACTCTGAGTTCTCAAAAAGGGTTTCTTCACCCCGGGAAGTTAATTAAATACCATTTGGAGGCATTTAATGTTCGAGCAAAAACGGCTGATTTTCGACAAAAGAGATAACACCCCCCCATTACGTCATGCTTCAGAAATGTGGAAAATGGTCCGTTTTCAAATGTTTTATTTTTGAACGTCAGTTCACATTTGTAGGTGGATCATCAGTGTTAGAGCTAAAATTAGCATGTTTAAAGTGATTTTCATGCTTCCAGGGGCTCGGGAAGTTAATTAAATACTATTTGGAGGCATTTAATGTTCAATCAAAAACAGCTGATTTTTGACAAAAGAGATAACACCCCCCCATTACGTCATGCTTCAGAAATGTGGAAAATGGTCCGTTTTCAAATGTTTTATTTTTGAACGTCAGTTCACATTTGTAGGTGGATCATCAGTGTTAGAGCTAAAATTAGCATGTTTAAAGTGATTTTCATGCTTCCAGGGGCCCTAAACACAAGATTTATGGAATGGTTAAAAGTGCATGAAAATGGCCAATTTACTCACTCTGAGTTCTCAAAAAGGGTTTCTTCACCCCGGGAAGTTAATTAAATACCATTTGGAGGCATTTAATGTTCGAGCAAAAACGGCTGATTTTCGACAAAAGAGATAACACCCCCCCATTACGTCATGCTTCAGAAATGTGGAAAATGGTCCGTTTTCAAATGTTTTATTTTTGAACGTCAGTTCACATTTGTAGGTGGATCATCAGTGTTAGAGCTAAAATTAGCATGTTTAAAGTGATGTTCATGCTTCCAGGGGCTCGGGAAGTGAATTAAATACTATTTGGAGGCATTTAATGTTCAAGCAAAAACAGCTGATTTTTGACAAAAGAGATAACACCCCCCCATTACGTCATGCTTCAGAAATGTGGAAAATGGTCCGTTTTCAAATGTTTTATTTTTGAACGTCAGTTCACATTTGTAGGTGGATCATCAGTGTTAGAGCTAAAATTAGCATGTTTAAAGTGATTTTCATGCTTCCAGGGGCCCTAAACACAAGATTTATGGAATGGTTAAAAGTGCATGAAAATGGCCAATTTACTCACTCTGAGTTCTCAAAAAGGGTTTCTTCACCCCGGGAAGTTAATTAAATACCATTTGGAGGCATTTAATGTTCGAGCAAAAACGGCTGATTTTCGACAAAAGAGATAACACCCCCCCCATTACGTCATGCTTCAGAAATGTGGAAAATGGTCCGTTTTCAAATGTTTTATTTTTGAACGTCAGTTCACATTTGTAGGTGGATCATCAGTGTTAGAGCTAAAATTAGCATGTTTAAAGTGATGTTCATGCTTCCAGGGGCTCGGGAAGTGAATTAAATACTATTTGGAGGCATTTAATGTTCAAGCAAAAACAGCTGATTTTTGACAAAAGAGATAACACCCCCCCATTACGTCATGCTTCAGAAATGTGGAAAATGGTCCGTTTTCAAATGTTTTATTTTTGAACGTCAGTTCACATTTGTAGGTGGATCATCAGTGTTAGAGCTAAAATTAGCATGTTTAAAGTGATTTTCATGCTTCCAGGGGCCCTAAACACAAGATTTATGGAATGGTTAAAAGTGCATGAAAATGGCCAATTTACTCACTCTGAGTTCTCAAAAAGGGTTTCTTCACCCCGGGAAGTTAATTAAATACCATTTGGAGGCATTTAATGTTCGAGCAAAAACGGCTGATTTTCGACAAAAGAGATAACACCCCCCCATTACGTCATGCTTCAGAAATGTGGAAAATGGTCCGTTTTCAAATGTTTTATTTTTGAACATCAGTTCACATTTGTAGGTGGATCATCAGTGTTAGAGCTAAAATTAGCATGTTTAAAGTGATTTTCATGCTTCCAGGGGCTCGGGAAGTGAATTAAATACTATTTGGAGGCATTTAATGTTCAATCAAAAACAGCTGATTTTTGACAAAAGAGATAACACCTCCCCATTACGTCATGCTTCAGAAATGTGGAAAATGGTCCGTTTTCAAATGTTTTATTTTTGAACGTCAGTTCACATTTGTAGGTGGATCATCAGTGTTAGAGCTAAAATTAGCATGTTTATAGTGATTTTCATGCTTCCAGGGGCCCTAAACACAAGATTTATGGAATGGTTAAAAGTGCATGAAAATGGCCAATTTACTCACTCTGAGTTCTCAAAAAGGGTTTCTTCACCCCGGGAAGTTAATTAAATACCATTTGGAGGCATTTAATGTTCGAGCAAAAACGGCTGATTTTCGACAAAAGAAATAACACCCCCCATTACGTCATGCTTCAGAAATGTGGAAAATGGTCCGTTTTCAAATGTTTTATTTTTGAACGTCAGTTCACATTTGTAGGTGGATCATCAGTGTTAGAGCTAAAATTAGCATGTTTACAGTGATTTTCATGCTTCCAGGGGCTCGGGAAGTGAATTAAATACTATTTGGAGGCATTTAATGTTCAAGCAAAAACAGCTGATTTTTGACAAAAGAGATAACACCCCCCCATTACGTCATGCTTCAGAAATGTGGAAAATGGTCCGTTTTCAAATGTTTTATTTTTGAACGTCAGTTCACATTTGTAGGTGGATCATCAGTGTTAGAGCTAAAATTAGCATGTTTAAAGTGATTTTCATGCTTCCAGGGGCCCTAAACACAAGATTTATGGAATGGTTAAAAGTGCATGAAAATGGCCAATTTACTCACTCTGAGTTCTCAAAAAGGGTTTCTTCACCCCGGGAAGTTAATTAAATACCATTTGAAGGCATTTAATGTTCGAGCAAAAACGGCTGATTTTCGACAAAAGAGATAACACCCCCCCATTACGTCATGCTTCAGAAATGTGGAAAATGGTCCGATTTCAAATGTTTTATTTTTGAACATCAGTTCACATTTGTAGGTGGATCATCAGTGTTAGAGCTAAAATTAGCATGTTTAAAGTGATTTTCATGCTTCCAGGGGCTCGGGAAGTGAATTAAATACTATTTGGAGGCATTTAATGTTCAATCAAAAACAGCTGATTTTTGACAAAAGAGATAACACCCCCCCATTACGTCATGCTTCAGAAATGTGGAAAATGGTCCGTTTTCAAATGTTTTATTTTTGAATGTCAGTTCACATTTGTAGGTGGATCATCAGTGTTGGAGCTAAAATTAGCATGTTTAAAGTGATTTTCATGCTTCCAGGGGCCCTAAACACAAGATTTATGGAATGGTTAAAAGTGCACGAAAATGGCCAATTTACTCACTCTGAGTTCTCAAAAAGGGTTTCTTCACCCCGGGAAGTTAATTAAATACCATTTGGAGGCATTTAATGTTCGAGCAAAAACGGCTGATTTTCGACAAAAGAGATAACACCCCCCCATTACGTCATGCTTCAGAAATGTGGAAAATGGTCCGTTTTCAAATGTTTTATTTTTGAACGTCAGTTCACATTTGTAGGTGGATCATCAGTGTTAGAGCTAAAATTAGCATGTTTAAAGTGATTTTCATGCTTCCAGGGGCTCGGGAAGTGAATTAAATACTATTTGGAGGCATTTAATGTTCAATCAAAAACAGCTGATTTTTGACAAAAGAGATAACACCCCCCATTACGTCATGCTTCAGAAATGTGGAAAATGGTCCGTTTTCAAATGTTTTATTTTTTAACGTCAGTTCACATTTGTAGGTGGATCATCAGTGTTAGAGCTAAAATTAGCATGTTTAAAGTGATTTTCATGCTTCCAGGGGCCCTAAACACAAGATTTATGGAATGGTTAAAAGTGCATGAAAATGGCCAATTTACTCACTCTGAGTTCTCAAAAAGGGTTTCTTCACCCCGGGAAGTTAATTAAATACCATTTGGAGGCATTTAATGTTCGAGCAAAAACGGCTGATTTTCGACAAAAGAGATAACACCCCCCCATTACGTCATGCTTCAGAAATGTGGAAAATGGTCCGTTTTCAAATGTTTTATTTTTGAACGTCAGTTCACATTTGTAGGTGGATCATCAGTGTTAGAGCTAAAATTAGCATGTTTAAAGTGATTTTCATGCTTCCAGGGGCTCGGGAAGTGAATTAAATACTATTTGGAGGCATTTAATGTTCAATCAAAAACAGCTGATTTTTGACAAAAGAGATAACACCCCCCTATTACGTCATGCTTCAGAAATGTGGAAAATGGTCCGTTTTCAAATGTTTTATTTTTGAACGTCAGTTCACATTTGTAGGTGGATCATCAGTGTTAGAGCTAAAATTAGCATGTTTAAAGTGATTTTCATGCTTCCAGGGGCCCTAAACACAAGATTTATGGAATGGTTAAAAGTGCATGAAAATGGCCAATTTACTCACTCTGAGTTCTCAAAAAGGGTTTCTTCACCCCGGGAAGTTAATTAAATACCATTTGGAGGCATTTAATGTTCGAGCAAAAACGGCTGATTTTCGACAAAAGAGATAACACCCCCCCATTACGTCATGCTTCAGAAATGTGGAAAATGGTCCGTTTTCAAATGTTTTATTTTTGATCGTCAGTTCACATTTGTAGGTGGATCATCAGTGTTAGAGCTAAAATTAGCATGTTTAAAGTGATTTTCATGCTTCCAGGGGCTCGGGAAGTTAATTAAATACTATTTGGAGGCATTTAATGTTCAATCAAAAACAGCTGATTTTTGACAAAAGAGATAACACCCCCCCATTACGTCATGCTTCAGAAATGTGGAAAATGGTCCGTTTTCAAATGTTTTATTTTTGAACGTCAGTTCACATTTGTAGGTGGATCATCAGTGTTAGAGCTAAAATTAGCATGTTTAAAGTGATTTTCATGCTTCCAGGGGCCCTAAACACAAGATTTATGGAATGGTTAAAAGTGCATGAAAATGGCCAATTTACTCACTCTGAGTTCTCAAAAAGGGTTTCTTCACCCCGGGAAGTTAATTAAATACCATTTGGAGGCATTTAATGTTCGAGCAAAAACGGCTGATTTTCGACAAAAGAGATAACACCCCCCCATTACGTCATGCTTCAGAAATGTGGAAAATGGTCCGTTTTCAAATGTTTTATTTTTGAACGTCAGTTCACATTTGTAGGTGGATCATCAGTGTTAGAGCTAAAATTAGCATGTTTAAAGTGATTTTCATGCTTCCAGGGGCTCGGGAAGTGAATTAAATACTATTTGGAGGCATTTAATGTTCAATCAAAAACAGCTGATTTTTGACAAAAGAGATAACACCCCCCCATTACGTCATGCTTCAGAAATGTGGAAAATGGTCCGTTTTCAAATGTTTTATTTTTGAACGTCAGTTCACATTTGTAGGTGGATCATCAGTGTTAGAGCTAAAATTAGCATGTTTAAAGTGATTTTCATGCTTCCAGGGGCTCGGGAAGTGAATTAAATACTATTTGGAGGCATTTAATGTTCAAGCAAAAACAGCTGATTTTTGACAAAAGAGATAACACCCCCCATTACGTCATGCTTCAGAAATGTGGAAAATGGTCAGTTTTCAAATGTTTTTATTTTTGAACGTCAGTTCACATTTGTAGGTGGATCATCAGTGTTAGAGCTAAAATTAGCATCTTTAAAGTGATTTTCATGCTTCCAGGGGCCCTAAACACAAGATTTATGGAATGGTTAAAAGTGCATGAAAATGGCCAATTTACTCACTCTGAGTTCTCAAAAAGTGTTTCTTCACCCCGGGAAGTTAATTAAATACCATTTGGAGGCATTTAATGTTCGAGCAGAAACGGCTGATTTTCGACAAAAGAGATAACACCCCCCCCATTAAGTCATGCTTCAGAAATGTGGAAAATGGTCCGTTTTCAAATGTTTTATTTTGGAACGTCAGTTCACATTTGTAGGTGGATCATCAGTGTTAGAGCTAAAATTAGCATGTTTATAGTGATGTTCATGCTTCCAGGGGCTCGGGAAGTGAATTAAATACTATTTGGAGGCATTTAATGTTCAATCAAAAACAGCTGATTTTTGACAAAAGAGATAACACCCCCCCATTACGTCATGCTTCAGAAATGTGGAAAATGGTCCGTTTTAAAATGTTTCATTTTTGAATGTCAGTTCACATTTGTAGGTGGATCATCAGTGTTGGAGCTAAAATTAGCATGTTTAAAGTGATTTTCATGCTTCCAGGGGCCCTAAACACAAGATTTATGGAATGGTTAAAAGTGCATGAAAATGGCCAATTTACTCACTCTGAGTTCTCAAAAAGGGTTTCTTCACCCCGGGAAGTTAATTAAATACCATTTGGAGGCATATAATGTTCGAGCAAAAACAGCTGATTTTCGACAAAAGAGATAACACCCCCCCATTACGTCATGCTTCAGAAATGTGGAAAATGGTCCGTTTTCAAATGTTTTATTTTTGAACGTCAGTTCACATTTGTAGGTGGATCATCAGTGTTAGAGCTAAAATTAGCATGTTTAAAGTGATTTTCATGCTTCCAGGGGCTCGGGAAGTGAATTAAATACTATTTGGAGGCATTTAATGTTCAATCAAAAACAGCTGATTTTTGACAAAAGAGATAACACCCCCCCCATTACGTCATGCTTCAGAAATGTGGAAAATGATCCGTTTTCAAAAGTTTTATTTTTGAACGTCAGTTCACATTTGTAGGTGGATCATCAGTGTTAGAGCTAAAATTAGCATGTTTAAAGTGATTTTCATGCTTCCAGGGGCCCTAAACACAAGATTTATGGAATGGTTAAAAGTGCATGAAAATGGTCAATTTACTCACTCTGAGTTCTCAAAAAGGGTTTCTTCACCCCGGGAAGTTAATTAAATACCATTTGGAGGCATTTAATGTTCGAGCAAAAACGGCTGATTTTCGACAAAAGAGATAACACCCCCCCATTACGTCATGCTTCAGAAATGTGGAACATGGTCCGTTTTCAAATGTTTTATTTTTGAACATCAGTTCACATTTGTAGGTGGATCATCAGTGTTAGAGCTAAAATTAGCATGTTTAAAGTGATTTTCATGCTTCCAGGGGCTCGGGAAGTGAATTAAATACTATTTGGAGGCATTTAATGTTCAATCAAAAACAGCTGAATTTTGACAAAAGAGATAACACCTCCCCATTACGTCATGCTTCAGAAATGGGGAAAATGGTCCGTTTTCAAATGTTTTATTTTTGAACGTCAGTTCACATTTGTAGGTGGATCATCAGTGTTAGAGCTAAAATTAGCATGTTTAAAGTGATTTTCATGCTTCCAGGGGCCCTAAACACAAGATTTATGGAATGGTTAAAAGTGCATGAAAATGGCCAATTTACTCACTCTGAGTTCTCAAAAAGGGTTTCTTCACCCCGGGAAGTTAATTAAATACCATTTGGAGGCATTTAATGTTCGAGCAAAAACGGCTGATTTTCGACAAAAGAGATAACACCCCCCATTACGTCATGCTTCAGAAATGTGGAAAATGGTCCGTTTTCAAATGTTTTATTTTTGAACGTCAGTTCACATTTGTAGGTGGATCATCAGTGTTAGAGCTAAAATTAGCATGTTTAAAGTGATTTTCATGCTTCCAGGGGCTCGGGAAGTGAATTAAATACTATTTGGAGGCATTTAATGTTCAAGCAAAAACAGCTGATTTTTGACAAAAGAGATAACACCCCCCATTACGTCATGCTTCAGAAATGTGGAAAATGGTCCGTTTTCAAATGTTTTATTTTTGAACGTCAGTTCACATTTGTAGGTGGATCATCAGTGTTAGAGCTAAAATTAGCATGTTTAAAGTGATTTTCATGCTTCCAGGGGCTCGGGAAGTGAATTAAATACTATTTGGAGGCATTTAATGTTCAAGCAAAAACAGCAGATTTTTGACAAAAGAGATAACACCCCCCCATTACGTCATGCTTCAGAAATGTGGAAAATGGTCCGTTTTCAAATGTTTTATTTTTGAACGTCAGTTCACATTTGTAGGTGGATCATCAGTGTTAGAGCTAAAATTAGCATGTTTAAAGTGATTTTCATGCTTCCAGGGGCCCTAAACACAAGATTTATGGAATGGTTAAAAGTGCATGAAAATGGCCAATTTACTCACTCTGAGTTCCCAAAAAGGGTTTCTTCACCCCGGGAAGTTAATTAAATACCATTTGGAGGCATTTAATGTTCGAGCAAAAACTGCTGATTTTCGACAAAAGAGATAACACCCCCCCATTACGTCATGCTTCAGAAATGTGGAAAATGGTCCGTTTTCAAATGTTTTATTTTTGAACGTCAGTTCACATTTGTAGGTGGATCATCAGTGTTAGAGCTAAAATTAGCATGTTTATAGTGATGTTCATGCTTCCAGGGGCTCGGGAAGTGAATTAAATACTATTTGGAGGCATTTAATGTTCAATCAAAAACAGCTGATTTTTGACAAAAGAGATAACACCCCCCCATTACGTCATGCTTCAGAAATGTGGAAAATGGTCCGTTTTAAAATGTTTCATTTTTGAATGTCAGTTCACATTTGTAGGTGGATCATCAGTGTTGGAGCTAAAATTAGCATGTTTAAAGTGATTTTCATGCTTCCAGGGGCCCTAAACACAAGATTTATGGAATGGTTAAAAGTGCATGAAAATGGCCAATTTACTCACTCTGAGTTCTCAAAAAGGGTTTCTTCACCCCGGGAAGTTAATTAAATACCATTTGGAGGCATATAATGTTCGAGCAAAAACAGCTGATTTTCGACAAAAGAGATAACACCCCCCCATTACGTCATGCTTCAGAAATGTGGAAAATGGTCCGTTTTCAAATGTTTTATTTTTGAACGTCAGTTCACATTTGTAGGTGGATCATCAGTGTTAGAGCTAAAATTAGCATGTTTAAAGTGATTTTCATGCTTCCAGGGGTTCGGGAAGTGAATTAAATACTATTTGGAGGCCTTTAATGTTCAAGCAAAAACAGCTGATTTTTGACAAAAGAGATAACACCCCCCCATTACGTCATGCTTCAGAAATGTGGAAAATGGTCCGTTTTCAAATGTTTTATTTTTGAACGTCAGTTCACATTTGTAGGTGGATCATCAGTGTTAGAGCTAAAATTAGCATGTTTAAAGTGATTTTCATGCTTCCAGGGGCCCTAAACACAAGATTTATGGAATGGTTAAAAGTGCATGAAAATGGCCAATTTACTCACTCTGAGTTCTCAAAAAGGGTTTCTTCACCCCGGGAAGTTAATTAAATACCATTTGGAGGCATTTAATGTTCGAGCAAAAACGGCTGATTTTCGACAAAAGAGATAACACCCCCCCATTACGTCATGCTTCAGAAATGTGGAAAATGGTCCGTTTTCAAATGTTTTATTTTTGAACATCAGTTCACATTTGTAGGTGGATCATCAGTGTTAGAGCTAAAATTAGCATGTTTAAAGTGATTTTCATGCTTCCAGGGGCTCGGGAAGTGAATTAAATACTATTTGGAGGCATTTAATGTTCAATCAAAAACAGCTGATTTTTTACAAAAGAGATAACACCCCCCATTACGTCATGCTTCAGAAATGTGGAAAATGATCCGTTTTCAAATGTTTTATTTTTGAACGTCAGTTCACATTTGTAGGTGGATCATCAGTGTTAGAGCTAAAATTAGCATGTTTAAAGTGATTTTCATGCTTCCAGGGGCCCTAAAAACACAAGATTTATGGAATGGTTAAAAGTGCATGAAAATGGCCAATTTACTCACTCTGAGTTCTCAAAAAGGGTTTCTTCACCCCGGGAAGTTAATTAAATACCATTTGAAGGCATTTAATGTTCGAGCAAAAACGGCTGATTTTTGACAAAAGAGATAACACCCCCCCATTACGTCATGCTTCAGAAATGTGGAAAATGGTCCGTTTTCAAATGTTTTATTTTTGAACATCAGTTCACATTTGTAGGTGGATCATCAGTGTTAGAGCTAAAATTAGCATGTTTAAAGTGATTTTCATGCTTCCAGGGGCTCGGGAAGTGAATTAAATACTATTTGGAGGCATTTAATGTTCAATCAAAAACAGCTGATTTTTGACAAAAGAGATAACACCCCCCCATTACGTCATGCTTCAGAAATGTGGAAAATGGTCCGTTTTCAAATGTTTTATTTTTGAACGTCAGTTCACATTTGTAGGTGGATCATCAGTGTTAGAGCTAAAATTAGCATGTTTAAAGTGATTTTCATGCTTCCAGGGGCCCTAAACACAAGATTTATGGAATGGTTAAAAGTGCATGAAAATGGCCAATTTACTCACTCTGAGTTCTCAAAAAGGGTTTCTTCACCCCGGGAAGTTAATTAAATACCATTTGGAGGCATTTAATGTTCGAGCAAAAACGGCTGATTTTCGACAAAAGAGATAACACCCCCCCATTACGTCATGCTTCAGAAATGTGGAAAATGGTCCGTTTTCAAATGTTTTATTTTTGAACGTCAGTTCACATTTGTAGGTGGATCATCAGTGTTAGAGCTAAAATTAGCATGTTTAAAGTGATTTTCATGCTTCCAGGGGCTCGGGAAGTGAATTAAATACTATTTGGAGGCATTTAATGTTCAAGCAAAAACAGCTGATTTTTGACAAAAGAGATAACACCCCCCCATTACGTCATGCTTCAGAAATGTGGAAAATGGTCCGTTTTCAAATGTTTTATTTTTGAACGTCAGTTCACATTTGTAGGTGGATCAGTGTTAGAGCTAAAATTAGCATGTTTAAAGTGATTTTCATGCTTCCAGAGGCCCTAAACACAAGATTTATGGAATGGTTAAAAGTGCATGAAAATGGCCAATTTACTCACTCTGAGTTCTCAAAAAGGGTTTCTTCACCCCGGGAAGTTAATTAAATACCATTTGAAGGCATTTAATGTTCGAGCAAATACGGCTGATTTTCGACAAAAGAGATAACACCCCCCCATTACGTCATGCTTCAGAAATGTGGAAAATGGTCCGTTTTCAAATGTTTTATTTTTGAACATCAGTTCACATTTGTAGGTGGATCATCAGTGTTAGAGCTAAAATTAGCATGTTTAAAGTGATTTTCATGCTTCCAGGGGCTCGGGAAGTGAATTAAATACTATTTGGAGGCATTTAATGTTCAATCAAAAACAGCTGATTTTTGACAAAAGAGATAACACCCCCCATTACGTCATGCTTCAGAAATGTGGAAAATGGTCCGTTTTCAAATGTTTTATTTTTGAACGTCAGTTCACATTTGTAGGTGGATCATCAGTGTTAGAGCTAAAATTAGCATGTTTAAAGTGATTTTCATGCTTCCAGGGGCCCTAAACACAAGATTTATGGAATGGTTAAAAGTGCATGAAAATGGCCAATTTACTCACTCTGAGTTCTCAAAAAGGGTTTCTTCACCCCGGGAAGTTAATTAAATACCATTTGGAGGCATTTAATGTTCGAGCAAAAACGGCTGATTTTCGACAAAAGAGATAACACCCCCCCATTACGTCATGCTTCAGAAATGTGGAAAATGGTCCGTTTTCAAATGTTTTATTTTTGAACGTCAGTTCACATTTGTAGGTGGATCATCAGTGTTAGAGCTAAAATTAGCATGTTTAAAGTGATGTTCATGCTTCCAGGGGCTCGGGAAGTGAATTAAATACTATTTGGAGGCATTTAATGTTCAAGCAAAAACAGCTGATTTTTGACAAAAGAGATAACACCCCCCCATTACGTCATGCTTCAGAAATGTGGAAAATGGTCCGTTTTCAAATGTTTTATTTTTGAACGTCAGTTCACATTTGTAGGTGGATCATCAGTGTTAGAGCTAAAATTAGCATGTTTAAAGTGATTTTCATGCTTCCAGGGGCCCTAAACACAAGATTTATGGAATGGTTAAAAGTGCATGAAAATGGCCAATTTACTCACTCTGAGTTCTCAAAAAGGGTTTCTTCACCCCGGGAAGTTAATTAAATACCATTTGGAGGCATTTAATGTTCGAGCAAAAACGGCTGATTTTCGACAAAAGAGATAACACCCCCCCATTACGTCATGCTTCAGAAATGTGGAAAACGGTCCGTTTTCAAATGTTTTATTTTTGAACGTCAGTTCACATTTGTAGGTGGATCATCAGTGTTAGAGCTAAAATTAGCATGTTTAAAGTGATTTTCATGCTTCCAGGGGCTCGGGAAGTGAATTAAATACTATTTGGAGGCATTTAATGTTCAATCAAAAACAGCTGATTTTTGACAAAAGAGATAACACCCCCCCATTACGTCATGCTTCAGAAATGTGGAAAATGGTCCGTTTTCAAATGTTTTATTTTTGAACGTCAGTTCACATTTGTAGGTGGATCATCAGTGTTAGAGCTAAAATTAGCATGTTTAAAGTGATTTTCATGCTTCCAGGGGCCCTAAACACAAGATTTATGGAATTGTTAAAAGTGCATGAAAATGGCCAATTTACTCACTCTGAGTTCTCAAAAAGGGTTTCTTCACCCCGGGAAGTTAATTAAATACCATTTGGAGGCATTTAATGTTCGAGCAAAAACGGCTGATTTTCGACAAAAGAGATAACACCCCCCCATTACGTCATGCTTCAGAAATGTGGAAAATGGTCCGTTTTCAAATGTTTTTTTTTTGAACATCAGTTCACATTTGTAGGTGGATCATCAGTGTTAGAGCTAAAATTAGCATGTTTAAAGTGATTTTCATGCTTCCAGGGGCTCGGGAAGTGAATTAAATACTATTTGGAGGCATTTAATGTTCAAGCAAAAACAGCTGATTTTTGACAAAAGAGATAACACCCCCCCATTACGTCATGCTTCAGAAATGTGGAAAATGGTCCGTTTTCAAATGTTTTATTTTTGAACGTCAGTTCACATTTGTAGGTGGATCATCAGTGTTAGAGCTAAAATTAGCATGTTTAAAGTGATTTTCATGCTTCCAGGGGCCCTAAACACAAGATTTATGGAATGGTTAAAAGTGCATGAAAATGGCCAATTTACTCACTCTGAGTTCTCAAAAAGGGTTTCTTCACCCCGGGAAGTTAATTAAATACCATTTGGAGGCATTTAATGTTCGAGCAAAAACGGCTGATTTTCGACAAAAGAGATAACACCCCCCCATTACGTCATGCTTCAGAAATGTGGAAAATGGTCCATTTTCAAATGTTTTATTTTTGAACATCAGTTCACATTTGTAGGTGGATCATCAGTGTTAGAGCTAAAATTAGCATGTTTAAAGTGATTTTCATGCTTCCAGGGGCTCGGGAAGTGAATTAAATACTATTTGGAGGCATTTAATGTTCAATCAAAAACAGCTGATTTTTGACAAAAGAGATAACACCCCCCCATTACGTCATGCTTCAGAAATGTGGAAAATGGTCCGTTTTCAAATGTTTTATTTTTGAATGTCAGTTCACATTTGTAGGTGGATCATCAGTGTTGGAGCTAAAATTAGCATGTTTAAAGTGATTTTCATGCTTCCAGGGGCCCTAAACACAAGATTTATGGAATGGTTAAAAGTGCATGAAAATGGCCAATTTACTCACTCTGAGTTCTCAAAAAGGGTTTCTTCACCCCGGGAAGTTAATTAAATACCATTTGGAGGCATTTAATGTTCGAGCAAAAACGGCTGATTTTCGACAAAAGAGATAACACCCCCCCATTACGTCATGCTTCAGAAATGTGGAAAATGGTCCGTTTTCAAATGTTTTATTTTTGAACGTCAGTTCACATTTGTAGGTGGATCATCAGTGTAAGAGCTAAAATTAGCATGTTTAAAGTGATTTTCATGCTTCCAGGGGCTCGGGAAGTGAATTAAATACTATTTGGAGGCATTTAATGTTCAAGCAAAAACAGCTGATTTTTGACAAAAGAGATAATACCCCCCCCATTACGTCATGCTTCAGAAATATGGAAAATGGTCCGTTTTCAAATGTTTTATTTTTGAACGTCAGTTCACATTTGTAGGTGGATCATCAGTGTTAGAGCTAAAATTAGCATGTTTAAAGTGATTTTCATGCTTCCAGGGGCCCTAAACACAAGATTTATGGAATGGGTAAAAGTGCATGAAAATGGCCAATTTACTCACTCTGAGTTCTCAAAAAGGGTTTCTTCACCCCGGGAAGTTAATTAAATACCATTTGGAGGCATTTAATGTTCGAGCAAAAACGGCTGATTTTCGACAAAAGAGATAACACCCCCCCATTACGTCATGCTTCAGAAATGTGGAAAATGGTCCGTTTTCAAATGTTTTATTTTTGAACGTCAGTTCACATTTGTAGGTGGATCATCAGTGTTAGAGCTAAAATTAGCATGTTTAAGTGATTTTCATGCTTCCAGGGGCTCGGGAAGTGAATTAAATACTATTTGGAGGCATTTAATGTTCAAGCAAAAACAGCTGATTTTTGACAAAAGAGATAACACCCCCCCATTACATCATGCTTCAGAAATGTGGAAAATGGTCCGTTTTCAAATGTTTTATTTTTGAACGTCAGTTCACATTTGTAGGTGGATCATCAGTGTTAGAGCTAAAATTAGCATGTTTAAAGTGATTTTCATGCTTCCAGGGGCCCTAAACACAAGATTTATGGAATGGTTAAAAGTGCATGAAAATGGCCAATTTACTCACTCTGAGTTCCCAAAAAGGGTTTCTTCACCCCGGGAAGTTAATTAAATACCATTTGGAGGCATTTAATGTTCGAGCAAAAACTGCTGATTTTCGACAAAAGAGATAACACCCCCCCATTACGTCATGCCTCAGAAATGTGGAAAATGGTCCGTTTTCAAATGTTTTATTTTTGAACGTCAGTTCACATTTGTAGGTGGATCATCAGTGTTAGAGCTAAAATTAGCATGTTTAAAGTGATTTTCATGCTTCCAGGGGCTCGGGAAGTGAATTAAATACTATTTGGAGGCATTTAATGTTCAAGCAAAAACAGCTGATTTTTGACAAAAGAGATAACACCCCCCATTACGTCATGCTTCAGAAATGTGGAAAATGGTCCGTTTTAAAATGTTTTATTTTTGAATGTCAGTTCACATTTGTAGGTGGATCATCAGTGTTGGAGCTAAAATTAGCATGTTTAAAGTGATTTTCATGCTTCCAGGGGCCCTAAACACAAGATTTATAGAAAGGTTAAAAGTGCATGAAAATGGCCAATTTACTCACTCTGAGTTCTCAAAAAGGGTTTCTTCACCCCGGGAAGTTAATTAAATACCATTTGGAGGCATATAATGTTCAAGCAAAAACAGCTGATTTTCGACAAAAGAGATAACACCCCCCCCATTACGTCATGCTTCAGAAATGTGGAAAATGGTCCGTTTTCAAATGTTTTATTTTTTAACGTCAGTTCACATTTGTAGGTGGATCATCAGTGTTAGAGCTAAAATTAGCATGTTTAAAGTGATTTTCATGCTTCCAGGGGCTCGGGAAGTGAATTAAATACTATTTGGAGGCATTTAATGTTCAATCAAAAACAGCTGATTTTTGACAAAAGAGATAACACCCCCCCCCATTACGTCATGCTTCAGAAATGTGGAAAATGGTCCGTTTTCAAAAGTTTTATTTTTGAACGTCAGTTCACATTTGTAGGTGGATCATCAGTGTTAGAGCTAAAATTAGCATGTTTAAAGTGATTTTCATGCTTCCAGGTGCCCTAAACACAAGATTTATGGAATGGTTAAAAGTGCATGAAAATGGCCAATTTACTCACTCTGAGTTCTCAAAAAGGGTTTCTTCACCCCGGGAAGTTAATTAAATACCATTTGGAGGCATTTAATGTTCGAGCAAAAACTGCTGATTTTCGACAAAAGAGATAACACCCCCCATTACGTCATGCTTCAGAAATGTGGAAAATGGTCCGTTTTCAAATGTTTTATTTTTGAACGTCAGTTCACATTTGTAGGTGGATCATCAGTGTTAGAGGTAAAATTAGCATGTTTAAAGTGATTTTCATGCTTCCAGGGGTTCGGGAAGTGAATTAAATACTATTTGGAGGCATTTAATGTTCAAGCAAAAACAGCTGATTTTTGACAAAAGAGATAACACCCCCCCATTACGTCATGCTTCAGAAATGTGGAAAATGGTCCGTTTTCAAATGTTTTATTTTTGAACGTCAGTTCACATTTGTAGGTGGATCATCAGTGTTAGAGCTAAAATTAGCATGTTTAAAGTGATTTTCATGCTTCCAGGGGCCCTAAACACAAGATTTATGGAATGGTTAAAAGTGCATGAAAATGGCCAATTTACTCACTCTGAGTTCTCAAAAAGGGTTTCTTCACCCCGGGAAGTTAATTAAATACCATTTGGAGGCATATAATGTTCAAGCAAAAACAGCTGATTTTCGACAAAAGAGATAACACCCCCCCCATTACGTCATGCTTCAGAAATGTGGAAAATGGTCCGTTTTCAAATGTTTTATTTTTGAACGTCAGTTCACATTTGTAGGTGGATCATCAGTGTTAGAGCTAAAATTAGCATGTTTAAAGTGATTTTCATGCTTCCAGGGGCTCGGGAAGTGAATTAAATACTATTTGGAGGCATTTAATGTTCAATCAAAAACAGCTGATTTTTGACAAAAGAGATAACACCCCCCCCATTACGTCATGCTTCAGAAATGTGGAAAATGGTCCGTTTTCAAAAGTTTTATTTTTGAACGTCAGTTCACATTTGTAGGTGGATCATCAGTGTTAGAGCTAAAATTAGCATGTTTAAAGTGATTTTCATGCTTCCAGGTGCCCTAAACACAAGATTTATGGAATGGTTAAAAGTGCATGAAAATGGCCAATTTACTCACTCTGAGTTCTCAAAAAGGGTTTCTTCACCCCGGGAAGTTAATTAAATACCATTTGGAGGCATTTAATGTTCGAGCAAAAACTGCTGATTTTCGACAAAAGAGATAACACCCCCCATTAGGTCATGCTTCAGAAATGTGGAAAATGGTCCGTTTTCAAATGTTTTATTTTTGAACGTCAGTTCACATTTGTAGGTGGATCATCAGTGTTAGAGCTAAAATTAGCATGTTTAAAGTGATTTTCATGCTTCCAGGGGTTCGGGAAGTGAATTAAATACTATTTGGAGGCATTTAATGTTCAAGCAAAAACAGCTGATTTTTGACAAAAGAGATAACACCCCCCCATTACGTCATGCTTCAGAAATGTGGAAAATGGTCCGTTTTCAAATGTTTTATTTTTGAACGTCAGTTCACATTTGTAGGTGGATCATCAGTGTTAGAGCTAAAATTAGCATGTTTAAAGTGATTTTCATGCTTCCAGGGGCCCTAAACACAAGATTTATGGAATGGTTAAAAGTGCATGAAAATGGCCAATTTACTCACTCTGAGTTCTCAAAAAGGGTTTCTTCACCCCGGGAAGTTAATTAAATACCATTTGGAGGCATTTAATGTTCGAGCAAAAACGGCTGATTTTCGACAAAAGAGATAACACCCCCCCATTACGTCATGCTTCAGAAATGTGGAAAATGGTCCGTTTTCAAATGTTTTATTTTTGAACATCAGTTCACATTTGTAGGTGGATCATCAGTGTTAGAGCTAAAATTAGCATGTTTAAAGTGATTTTCATGCTTCCAGGGGCTCGGGAAGTGAATGAAATACTATTTGGAGGCATTTAATGTTCAATCAAAAACAGCTGATTTTTGACAAAAGAGATAACACCCCCCATTACGTCATGCTTCAGAAATGTGGAAAATGATCCGTTTTCAAATGTTTTATTTTTGAACGTCAGTTCACATTTGTAGGTGGATCATCAGTGTTAGAGCTAAAATTAGCATGTTTAAAGTGATTTTCATGCTTCCAGGGGCCCTAAACACAAGATTTATGGAATGGTTAAAAGTGCATGAAAATGGCCAATTTACTCACTCTGAGTTCTCAAAAAGGGTTTCTTCACCCCGGGAAGTTAATTAAATACCATTTGAAGGCATTTAATGTTCTAGCAAAAACGGCTGATTTTCGACAAAAGAGATAACACCCCCCCATTACGTCATGCTTCAGAAATGTGGAAAATGGTCCATTTTCAAATGTTTTATTGTTGAACATCAGTTCACATTTGTAGGTGGATCATCAGTGTTAGAGCTAAAATTAGCATGTTTAAAGTGATTTTCATGCTTCCAGGGGCTCGGGAAGTGAATTAAATACTATTTGGAGGCATTTAATGTTCAATCAAAAACAGCTGATTTTTGACAAAAGAGATAACACCCCCCCATTACGTCATGCTTCAGAAATGTGGAAAATGGTCCGTTTTCAAATGTTTTATTTTTGAACGTCAGTTCACATTTGTAGGTGGATCATCAGTGTTAGAGCTAAAATTAGCATGTTTAAAGTGATTTTCATGCTTCCAGGGGCCCTAAACACAAGATTTATGGAATGGTTAAAAGTGGATGAAAATGGCCAATTTACTCACTCTGAGTTCTCAAAAAGCGTTTCTTCACCCCGGGAAGTTAATTAAATACCATTTGGAGGCATTCAATGTTCGAGCAAAAACGGCTGATTTTCGACAAAAGAGATAACACCCCCCCATTACGTCATGCTTCAGAAATGTGGAAAATGGTCCGTTTTCAAATGTTTTATTTTTGAACGTCAGTTCACATTTGTAGGTGGATCATCAGTGTTAGAGCTAAAATTAGCATGTTTAAAGTGATTTTCATGCTTCCAGGGGCTCGGGAAGTGAATTAAATACTATTTGGAGGCATTTAATGTTCAAGCAAAAACAGCTGATTTTTGACAAAAGAGATAACACCCCCCCATTACGTCATGCTTCAGAAATGTGGAAAATGGTCCGTTTTCAAATGTTTTATTTTTGAACGTCAGTTCACATTTGTAGGTGGATCATCAGTGTTAGAGCTAAAATTAGCATGTTTAAAGTGATTTTCATGCTTCCAGGGGCCCTAAACACAAGATTTATGGAATGGTTAAAAGTGCATGAAAATGGCCACTTTACTCACTCTGAGTTCTCAAAAAGGGTTTCTTCACCCCGGGAAGTTAATTAAATACCATCTGGAGGCATTTAATGTTCAAGCAGAAACGGCTGATTTTCGACAAAAGAGAAAACACCCCCCCATTAAGTCATGCTTCAGAAATGTGGAAAATGGTCCGTTTTCAAATGTTTTATTTTTGAACGTCAGTTCACATTTGTAGGTGGATCATCAGTGTTAGTGCTAAAATTAGCATGTTTAAAGTGATTTTCATGCTTCCAGGGGCTCAGGAAGTGAATTAAATACTATTTGGAGGCATTTAATGTTCAAGCAAAAACAGCTGATTTTTGACAAAAGAGATAACACCCCCCCATTACGTCATGCTTCAGAAATGTGGAAAATGGTCCGTTTTCAAATGTTTTATTTTTGAACGTCAGTTCACATTTGTAGGTGGATCATCAGTGTTAGAGCTAAAATTAGCATGTTTAAAGTGATTTTCATGCTTCCAGGGGCCCTAAACACAAGATTTATGGAATGGTTAAAAGTGCATGAAAATGGCCAATTTACTCACTCTGAGTTCTCAAAAAGGGTTTCTTCACCCCGGGAAGTTAATTAAATACCATTTGGAGGCATTTAATGTTCGAGCAAAAACGGCTGATTTTCGACAAAAGAGATAACACCCCCCCATTACGTCATGCTTCAGAAATGTGGAAAATGGTCCGTTTTCAAATGTTTTATTTTTGAACATCAGTTCACATTTGTAGGTGGATCATCAGTGTTAGAGCTAAAATTAGCATGTTTAAAGTGATTTTCATGCTTCCAGGGGCTCGGGAAGTGAATTACATACTATTTGGAGGCATTTAATGTTCAATCAAAAACAGCTGATTTTTGACAAAAGAGATAACACCCCCCATTACGTCATGCTTCAGAAATGTGGAAAATGGTCCGTTTTCAAATGTTTTATTTCTGAACGTCAGTTCACATTTGTAGGTGGATCATCAGTGTTAGAGCTAAAATTAGCATGTTTAAAGTGATTTTTCTGCTTCCAGGGGCCCTAAACACAAGATTTATGGATTGGTTAAAAGTGCATGAAAATGGCCAATTTACTCACTCTGAGTTCTCAAAAAGGGTTTCTTCACCCCGGGAAGTTAATTAAATACCATTTGGAGGCATTTAATGTTCGAGCAAAAACGGCTGATTTTCGACAAAAGAGATAACACCCCCCCATTACGTCATGCTTCAGAAATGTGGAAAATGGTCCGTTTTCAAATGTTTTATTTTTGAACGTCAGTTCACATTTGTAGGTGGATCATCAGTGTTAGAGCTAAAATTAGCATGTTTAAAGTGATTTTCATGCTTCCAGGGGCTCGGGAAGTGAATTAAATACTATTTGGAGGCATTTAATGTTCAAGCAAAAACAGCTGATTTTTGACAAAAGAGATAACACCCCCCCATTACGTCATGCTTCAGAAATGTGGAAAATGGTCCGTTTTCAAATGTTTTATTTTTGAACGTCAGTTCACATTTGTAGGTGGATCATCAGTGTTAGAGCTAAAATTAGCATGTTTAAAGTGATTTTCATGCTTCCAGGGGCCCTAAACACAAGATTTATGGAATGGTTAAAAGTGCATGAAAATGGCCAATTTACTCACTCTGAGTTCTCAAAAAGGGTTTCTTCACCCCAGGAAGTTAATTAAATACCATTTGAAGGCATTTAATGTTCGAGCAAAAACGGCTGATTTTCGACAAAAGAGATAACACCCCCCCATTACGTCATGCTTCAGAAATGTGGAAAATGGTCCGTTTTCAAATGTTTTATTTTTGAACATCAGTTCACATTTGTAGGTGGATCATCAGTGTTAGAGCTAAAATTAGCATGTTTAAAGTGATTTTCATGCTTCCAGGGGCTCGGGAAGTGAATTAAATACTATTTGGAGGCATTTAATTTTCAATCAAAAACAGCTGATTTTTGACAAAAGAGATAACACCCCCCCATTACGTCATGCTTCAGAAATGTGGAAAATGGTCCGTTTTCAAATGTTTTATTTTTTAACGTCAGTTCACATTTGTAGGTGGATCATCAGTGTTAGAGCTAAAATTAGCATGTTTAAAGTGATTTTCATGCTTCCAGGGGCCCTAAACACAAAATTTATGGAATGGTTAAAAGTACATGAAAATGGCCAATTTACTCACTCTGAGTTCTCAAAAAGGGTTTCTTCACCCCGGGAAGTTAATTAAATACCATTTGGAGGCATTTAATGTTCGAGCAAAAACGGCTGATTTTTCGACAAAAGAGATAACACCCCCCCCATTACGTCATGCTTCAGAAATGTGGAAAATGGTCCGTTTTCAAATGTTTTATTTTTGAACGTCAGTTCACATTTGTAGGTGGATCATCAGTGTTAGAGCTAAAATTAGCATGTTTAATGTGATTTTCATGCTTCCAGGGGCTCGGGAAGTGAATTAAATACTATTTGGAGGCATTTAATGTTCAATCAAAAACAGCTGATTTTTGACAAAAGAGATAACACCCCCCCATTACGTCATGCTTCAGAAATGTGGAAAATGGTCCGTTTTCAAATGTTTTATTTTTGAACGTCAGTTCACATTTGTAGGTGGATCATCAGTGTTAGAGCTAAAATTAGCATGTTTAAAGTGATTTTCATGCTTCCAGGGGCCTTAAACACAAGATTTATGGAATGGTTAAAAGTGCATGAAAATGGCCAATTTACTCACTCTGAGTTCTCAAAAAGTGTTTCTTCACCCCGGGAAGTTAATTAAATACCATTTGGAGGCATTTAATGTTCAAGCAGAAACAACTGATTTTCGACAAAAGAGATAACACCCCCCCCATTAAGTCATGCTTCAGAAATGTGGAAAATGGTCCGTTTTCAAATGTTTTATTTTGGAACGTCAGTTCACATTTGTAGGTGGATCATCAGTGTTAGAGCTAAAATTAGCATGTTTATAGTGATGTTCATGCTTCCAGGGGCTCGGGAAGTGAATTAAATACTATTTGGAGGCATTTAACGTTCAATCAAAAACAGCTGATTTTTGACAAAAGAGATAACACCCCCCCCATTACGTCATGCTTCAGAAATGTGGAAAATGGTCCGTTTTAAAATGTTTTATTTTTGAATGTCAGTTCACATTTGTAGGTGGATCATCAGTGTTGGAGCTAAAATTAGCATGTTTAAAGTGATTGTCATGCTTCCAGGGGCCCTAAACACAAGATTTATGGAATGGTTAAAAGTGCATGAAAATGGCCAATTTACTCACTCTGAGTTCTCAAAAAGGGTTTCTTCACCCCGGGAAGTTAATTAAATACCATTTGGAGGCATTTAATGTTCGAGCAAAAACGGCTGATTTTCGACAAAAGAGATAACACCCCCCCATTAGGTCATGCTTCAGAAATGTGGAAAATGGTCCGTTTTCAAATGTTTTATTTTTGAACGTCAGTTCACATTTGTAGGTGGATCATCAGTGTTAGAGCTAAAATTAGCATGTTTAAAGTGATTTTCATGCTTCCAGGGGCTCGGGAAGTGAATTAAATACTATTTGGAGGCATTTAATGTTCAAGCAAAAACAGCTGATTTTTGACAAAAGAGATAACACCCCCCCATTACGTCATGCTTCAGAAATGTGGAAAATGGTCCGTTTTCAAATGTTTTATTTTTGAACGTCAGTTCACATTTGTAGGTGGATCATCAGTGTTAGAGCTAAAATTAGCATGTTTAAAGTGATTTTCATGCTTCCAGGGGCCCTAAACACAAGATTTATGGAATGGTTAAAAGTGCATGAAAATGGCCAATTTACTCACTCTGAGTTCCCAAAAAGGGTTTCTTCACCCCGGGAAGTTAATTAAATACCATTTGGAGGCATTTAATGTTCGAGCAAAAACGGCTGATTTTCGACAAAAGAGATAACACCCCCCATTACGTCATGCTTCAGAAATGTGGAAAATGGTCCGTTTTCAAATGTTTTATTTTTGAACGTCAGTTCACATTTGTAGGTGGATCATCAGTGTTAGAGCTAAAATTAGCATGTTTAAAGTGATTTTCATGCTTCCAGGGGCTCGGGAAGTGAATTAAATACTATTTGGAGGCATTTAATGTTCAAGCAAAAACAGCTGATTTTTGACAAAAGAGATAACACCCCCCCATTACGTCATGCTTCAGAAATGTGGAAAATGGTCCGTTTTCAAATGTTTTATTTTTGAACGTCAGTTCACATTTGTAGGTGGATCATCAGTGTTAGAGCTAAAATTAGCATGTTTAAAGTGATTTTCATGCTTCCAGGGGCCCTAAACACAAGATTTATGGAATGGTTAAAAGTGCATGAAAATGGCCAATTTACTCACTCTGAGTTCTCAAAAAGGGTTTCTTCACCCCGGGAAGTAAATTAAATACCATTTGGAGGCATTTAATGTTCGAGCAAAAACGGCTGATTTTCGACAAAAGAGATAACACCCCCCCATTACGTCATGCTTCAGAAATGTGGAAAATGGTCCGTTTTCAAATGTTTTATTTTTGAACATCAGTTCACATTTGTAGGTGGATCATCAGTGTTAGAGCTAAAATTAGCATGTTTAAAGTGATTTTCATGCTTCCAGGGTCTCGGGAAGTGAATTAAATACTATTTGGAGGCATTTAATGTTCAATCAAAAACAGCTGATTTTTGACAAAAGAGATAACACCCCCCCATTACGTCAAGATTCAGAAATGTGGAAAATGGTCCGTTTTCAAATGTTTTATTTTTTAACGTCAGTTCACATTTGTAGGTGGATCATCAGTGTTAGAGCTAAAATTAGCATGTTTAAAGTGATTTTCATGCTTCCAGGGGCCCTAAACACAAGATTTATGGAATGGTTAAAAGTGCATGAAAATGACCAATTTACTCACTCTGAGTTCTCAAAAAGGGTTTCTTCACCCCGGGAAGTTAATTAAATACCATTTGGAGGCATTTAATGTTCGAGCAAAAACGGCTGATTTTCGACAAAAGAGATAACACCCCCCCATTACGTCATGCTTCAGAAATGTGGAAAATGGTCCGTTTTCAAATGTTTTATTTTTGAACGTCAGTTCACATTTGTAGGTGGATCATCAGTGTTAGAGCTAAAATTAGCATGTTTAAAGTGATTTTCATGCTTCCAGGGGCTCGGGAAGTGAATTAAATACTATTTGGAGGCATTTAATGTTCAATCAAAAACAGCTGATTTTTGACAAAAGAGATAACACCCCCCCATTACATCATGCTTCAGAAATGTGGAAAATGGTCCGTTTTCAAATGTTTTATTTTTGAACGTCAGTTCACATTTGTAGGTGGATCATCAGTGTTAGAGCTAAAATTAGCATGATTAAAGTGATTTTCATGCTTCCAGGGGCCCTAAACACAAGATTTATGGAATGGTTAAAAGTGCATGAAAATGGCCAATTTACTCACTCTGAGTTCTCAAAAAGGGTTTCTTCACCCCGGGAAGTTAATTAAATACCATTTGGAGGCATTTAATGTTCGAGCAAAAACGGCTGATTTTCGACAAAAGAGATAACACCCCCCCATTACGTCATGCTTCAGAAATGTGGAAAATGGTCCGTTTTCAAATGTTTTATTTTTGAACGTCAGTTCACATTTGTAGGTGGATCATCAGTGTTAGAGCTAAAATTAGCATGTTTAAAGTGATTTTCATGCTTCCAGGGGCTCGGGAAGTGAATTAAATACTATTTGGAGGCATTTAATGTTCAAGCAAAAACAGCTGATTTTTGACAAAAGAGATAACACCCCCCCATTACGTCATGCTTCAGAAATGTGGAAAATGGTCCGTTTTCAAATGTTTTATTTTTGAACGTCAGTTCACATTTGTAGGTGGATCATCAGTGTTAGAGCTAAAATTAGCATGTTTAAAGTGATTTTCATGCTTCCAGGTGCTCGGGAAGTGAATTAAATACTATTTGGAGGCATTTAATGTTCAATCAAAAACAGCTGATTTTTGACAAAAGAGATAACACCCCCCCATTACGTCATGCTTCAGAAATGTGGAAAATGGTCCGTTTTCAAATGTTTTATTTTTGAACGTCAGTTCACATTTGTAGGTGGATCATCAGTGTTAGAGCTAAAATTAGCATGATTAAAGTGATTTTCATGCTTCCAGGGGCCCTAAACACAAGATTTATGGAATGGTTAAAAGTGCATGAAAATGGCCAATTTACTCACTCTGAGTTCTCAAAAAGGGTTTCTTCACCCCGGGAAGTTAATTAAATACCATTTGGAGGCATTTAATGTTCGAGCAAAAACGGCTGATTTTCGACAAAAGAGATAACACCCCCCCATTACGTCATGCTTCAGAAATGTGGAAAATGGTCCGTTTTCAAATGTTTTATTTTTGAACGTCAGTTCACATTTGTAGGTGGATCATCAGTGTTAGAGCTAAAATTAGCATGTTTAAAGTGATTTTCATGCTTCCAGGGGCTCGGGAAGTGAATTAAATACTATTTGGAGGCATTTAATGTTCAAGCAAAAACAGCAGATTTTTGACAAAAGAGATAACACCCCCCCATTACGTCATGCTTCAGAAATGTGGAAAATGGTCCGTTTTCAAATGTTTTATTTTTGAACGTCAGTTCACATTTGTAGGTGGATCATCAGTGTTAGAGCTAAAATTAGCATGTTTAAAGTGATTTTCATGCTTCCAGGGGCCCTAAACACAAGATTTATGGAATGGTTAAAAGTGCATGAAAATGGCCAATTTACTCACTCTGAGTTCCCAAAAAGGGTTTCTTCACCCCGGGAAGTTAATTAAATACCATTTGGAGGCATTTAATGTTCGAGCAAAAACTGCTGATTTTCGACAAAAGAGATAACACCCCCCCATTACGTCATGCTTCAGAAATGTGGAAAATGGTCCGTTTTCAAATGTTTTATTTTTGAACGTCAGTTCACATTTGTAGGTGGATCATCAGTGTTAGAGCTAAAATTAGCATGTTTAAAGTGATTTTCATGCTTCCAGGGGCTCGGGAAGTGAATTAAATACTATTTGGAGGCATTTAATGTTCAAGCAAAAACAGCTGATTTTTGACAAAAGAGATAACACCCCCCCATTACGTCATGCTTCAGAAATGTGGAAAATGGTCCGTTTTCAAATGTTTTATTTTTGAACGTCAGTTCACATTTGTAGGTGGATCATCAGTGTTAGAGCTAAAATTAGCATGTTTAAAGTGATTTTCATGCTTCCAGGGGCCCTAAACACAAGATTTATGGAATGGTTAAAAGTGCATGAAAATGGCCAATTTACTCACTCTGAGTTCTCAAAAAGGGTTTCTTCACCCCGGGAAGTTAATTAAATACCATTTGGAGGCATTTAATGTTCGAGCAAAAACGGCTGATTTTCGACAAAAGAGATAACACCCCCCCATTACGTCATGCTTCAGAAATGTGGAAAATGGTCCGTTTTCAAATGTTTTATTTTTGAACATCAGTTCACATTTGTAGGTGGATCATCAGTGTTAGAGCTAAAATTAGCATGTTTAAAGTGATTTTCATGCTTCCAGGGGCTCGGGAAGTGAATTAAATACTATTTGGAGGCATTTAATGTTCAATCAAAAACAGCTGATTTTTGACAAAAGAGATAACACCCCCCCATTACGTCATGCTTCAGAAATGTGGAAAATGGTCCGTTTTCAAATGTTTTATTTTTGAACGTCAGTTCACATTTGTAGGTGGATCATCAGTGTTAGAGCTAAAATTAGCATGTTTAAAGTGATTTTCATGCTTCCAGGGGCCCTAAACACAAGATTTATGGAATGGTTAAAAGTGCATGAAAATGGCCAATTTACTCACTCTGAGTTCTCAAAAAGGGTTTCTTCACCCCGGGAAGTTAATTAAATACCATTTGGAGGCATTTAATGTTCGAGCAAAAACGGCTGATTTTCGACAAAAGAGATAACACCCCCCCATTACGTCATGCTTCAGAAATGTGGAAAATGGTCCGTTTTCAAATGTTTTATTTTTGAATGTCAGTTCACATTTGTAGGTGGATCATCAGTGTTAGAGCTAAAATTAGCATGTTTAAAGTGATTTTCATGCTTCCAGGGGCTTGGGAAGTGAATTAAATACTATTTGGAGGCATTTAATGTTCAAGCAAAAACAGCTGATTTTTGACAAAAGAGATAACACCCCCCCATTACGTCATGCTTCAGAAATGTTGAAAATGGTCCGTTTTCAAATGTTTTATTTTTGAACGCCAGTTCACATTTGTAGGTGGATCATCAGTGTTAGAGCTAAAATTAGCATGTTTAAAGTGATTTTCATGCTTCCAGGGGCCCTAAACACAAGATTTATGGAATGGTTAAAAGTGCATGAAAATGGCCAATTTACTCACTCTGAGTTCTCAAAAAGGGTTTCTTCACCCCGGGAAGTGAAGTAAATACTATTTGGAGGCATTTAATGTTCAATCAAAAACAGCTGATTTTTGACAAAAGAGATAACACCCCCCCATTACGTCATGCTTCAGAAATGTGGAAAATGGTCCGTTTTCAAAAGTTTTATTTTTGAACGTCAGTTCACATTTGTAGGTGGATCATCAGTGTTAGAGCTAAAATTAGCATGTTTAAAGTGATTTTCATGCTTCCAGGGGCCCTAAACACAAGATTTATGGAATGGTTAAAAGTGCATGAAAATGGCCAATTTACTCACTCTGAGTTCTCAAAAAGGGTTTCTTCACCCCGGGAAGTTAATTAAATACCATTTGGAGGCATTTAATGTTCGAGCAAAAACGGCTGATTTTCGACAAAAGAGATAACACCCCCCCATTACGTCATGCTTCAGAAATGTGGAAAATGGTCCGTTTTCAAATGTTTTATTTTTGAACATCAGTTCACATTTGTAGGTGGATCATCAGTGTTAGAGCTAAAATTAGCATGTTTAAAGTGATTTTCATGCTTCCAGGGGCTCGGGAAGTGAATGAAATACTATTTGGAGGCATTTAATGTTCAATCAAAAACAGCTGATTTTTGACAAAAGAGATAACACCCCCCATTACGTCATGCTTCAGAAATGTGGAAAATGATCCGTTTTCAAATGTTTTATTTTTGAACGTCAGTTCACATTTGTAGGTGGATCATCAGTGTTAGAGCTAAAATTAGCATGTTTAAAGTGATTTTCATGCTTCCAGGGGCCCTAAACACAAGATTTATGGAATGGTTAAAAGTGCATGAAAATGGCCAATTTACTCACTCTGAGTTCTCAAAAAGGGTTTCTTCACCCCGGGAAGTTAATTAAATACCATTTGAAGGCATTTAATGTTCTAGCAAAAACGGCTGATTTTCGACAAAAGAGATAACACCCCCCCCATTACGTCATGCTTCAGAAATGTGGAAAATGGTCCATTTTCAAATGTTTTATTGTTGAACATCAGTTCACATTTGTAGGTGGATCATCAGTGTTAGAGCTAAAATTAGCATGTTTAAAGTGATTTTCATGCTTCCAGGGGCTCGGGAAGTGAATTAAATACTATTTGGAGGCATTTAATGTTCAATCAAAAACAGCTGATTTTTGACAAAAGAGATAACACCCCCCCATTACGTCATGCTTCAGAAATGTGGAAAATGGTCCGTTTTCAAATGTTTTATTTTTTAACGTCAGTTCACATTTGTAGGTGGATCATCAGTGTTAGAGCTAAAATTAGCATGTTTAAAGTGATTTTCATGCTTCCAGGGGCCCTAAACACAAGATTTATGGAATGGTTAAAAGTGCATGAAAATGGCCAATTTACTCACTCTGAGTTCTCAAAAAGGGTTTCTTCACCCCGGGAAGTTAATTAAATACCATTTGGAGGCATTTAATGTTCGAGCAAAAACGGCTGATTTTCGACAAAAGAGATAACACCCCCCCATTACGTCATGCTTCAGAAATGTGGAAAATGGTCCGTTTTCAAATGTTTTATTTTTGAACGTCAGTTCACATTTGTAGGTGGATCATCAGTGTTAGAGCTAAAATTAGCATGTTTAAAGTGATTTTCATGCTTCCAGGGGCTCGGGAAGTGAATTAAATACTATTTGGAGGCATTTAATGTTCAAGCAAAAACAGCTGATTTTTGACAAAAGAGATAACACCCCCCCCATTACGTCATGCTTCAGAAATGTGGAAAATGGTCCGTTTTCAAATGTTTTATTTTTGAACGTCAGTTCACATTTGTAGGTGGATCATCAGTGTTAGAGCTAAAATTAGCATGTTTAAAGTGATTTTCATGCTTCCAGGGGCCCTAAACACAAGATTTATGGAATGGTTAAAAGTGCATGAAAATGGCCAATTTACTCACTCTGAGTTCTCAAAAAGCGTTTCTTCACCCCGGGAAGTTAATTAAATACCATTTGGAGGCATTCAATGTTCGAGCAAAAACGGCTGATTTTCGACAAAAGAGATAACACCCCCCCATTACGTCATGCTTCAGAAATGTGGAAAATGGTCCGTTTTCAAATGTTTTATTTTTGAACGTCAGTTCACATTTGTAGGTGGATCATCAGTGTTAGAGCTAAAATTAGCATGTTTAAAGTGATTTTCATGCTTCCAGGGGCTCGGGAAGTGAATTAAATACTATTTGGAGGCATTTAATGTTCAAGCAAAAACAGCTGATTTTTGACAAAAGAGATAACACCCCCCCCATTACGTCATGCTTCAGAAATGTGGAAAATGGTCCGTTTTCAAATGTTTTATTTTTGAACGTCAGTTCACATTTGTAGGTGGATCATCAGTGTTAGAGCTAAAATTAGCATGTTTAAAGTGATTTTCATGCTTCCAGGGGCCCTAAACACAAGATTTATGGAATGGTTAAAAGTGCATGAAAATGGCCAATTTACTCACTCTGAGTTCTCAAAAAGGGTTTCTTCACCCCGGGAAGTTAATTAAATACCATTTGGAGGCATTTAATGTTCAAGCAGAAACGGCTGATTTTCGACAAAAGAGAAAACACCCCCCCCATTAAGTCATGCTTCAGAAATGTGGAAAATGGTCCGTTTTCAAATGTTTTATTTTTGAACGTCAGTTCACATTTGTAGGTGGATCATCAGTGTTAGAGCTAAAATTAGCATGTTTAAAGTGATTTTCATGCTTCCAGGGGCTCAGGAAGTGAATTAAATACTATTTGGAGGCATTTAATGTTCAAGCAAAAACAGCTGATTTTTGACAAAAGAGATAACACCCCCCCATTACGTCATGCTTCAGAAATGTGGAAAATGGTCCGTTTTAAAATGTTTTATTTTTGAATGTCAGTTCACATTTGTAGGTGGATCATCAGTGTTGGAGCTAAAATTAGCATGTTTAAAGTGATTTTCATGCTTCCAGGGGCCCTAAACACAAGATTTATGGAATGGTTAAAAGTGCATGAAAATGGCCAATTTACTCACTCTGAGTTCTCAAAAAGGGTTTCTTCACCCCGGGAAGTTAATTAAATACCATTTGGAGGCATATAATGTTCGAGCAAAAACGGCTGATTTTCGACAAAAGAGATAACACCCCCCCATTAGGTCATGCTTCAGAAATGTGGAAAATGGTCCGTTTTCAAATGTTTTATTTTTGAACGTCAGTTCACATTTGTAGGTGGATCATCAGTGTTAGAGCTAAAATTAGCATGTTTAAAGTGATTTTCATGCTTCCAGGGGCTCGGGAAGTGAATTAAATACTATTTGGAGGCATTTAATGTTCAATCAAAAACAGCTGATTTTTGACAAAAGAGATAACACCCCCCCATTACGTCATGCTTCAGAAATGTGGAAAATGGTCCGTTTTCAAATGTTTTATTTTTGAACGCCAGTTCACATTTGTAGGTGGATCATCAGTGTTAGAGCTAAAATTAGCATGTTTAAAGTGATTTTCATGCTTCCAGGGGCCCTAAACACAAGATTTATGGAATGGTTAAAAGTGCATGAAAATGGCCAATTTACTCACTCTGAGTTCTCAAAAAGGGTTTCTTCACCCCGGGAAGTTAATTAAATACCATTTGGAGGCATATAATGTTCGAGCAAAAACGGCTGATTTTCGACAAAAGAGATAACACCCCCCCATTAGGTCATGCTTCAGAAATGTGGAAAATGGTCCGTTTTCAAATGTTTTATTTTTGAACGTCAGTTCACATTTGTAGGTGGATCATCAGTGTTAGAGCTAAAATTAGCATGTTTAAAGTGATTTTCATGCTTCCAGGGGCTCGGGAAGTGAATTAAATACTATTTGGAGGCATTTAATGTTCAATCAAAAACAGCTGATTTTTGACAAAAGAGATAACACCCCCCCATTACGTCATGCTTCAGAAATGTGGAAAATGGTCCGTTTTCAAAAGTTTTATTTTTGAACGTCAGTTCACATTTGTAGGTGGATCATCAGTGTTAGAGCTAAAATTAGCATGTTTAAAGTGATTTTCATGCTTCCAGGGGCCCTAAACACAAGATTTATGGAATGGTTAAAAGTGCATGAAAATGGCCAATTTACTCACTCTGAGTTCTCAAAAAGGGTTTCTTCACCCCGGGAAGTTAATTAAATACCATTTGGAGGCATTTAATGTTCGAGCAAAAACGGCTGATTTTCGACAAAAGAGATAACACCCCCCCATTACGTCATGCTTCAGAAATGTGGAAAATGGTCCGTTTTCAAATGTTTTATTTTTGAACATCAGTTCACATTTGTAGGTGGATCATCAGTGTTAGAGCTAAAATTAGCATGTTTAAAGTGATTTTCATGCTTCCAGGGGCTCGGGAAGTGAATTACATACTATTTGGAGGCATTTAATGTTCAATCAAAAACAGCTGATTTTTGACAAAAGAGATAACACCCCCCATTACGTCATGCTTCAGAAATGTGGAAAATGGTCCGTTTTCAAATGTTTTATTTCTGAACGTCAGTTCACATTTGTAGGTGGATCATCAGTGTTAGAGCTAAAATTAGCATGTTTAAAGGAATTTTTCTGCTTCCAGGGGCCCTAAACACAAGATTTATGGAATGGTTAAAAGTGCATGAAAATGGCCAATTTACTCACTCTGAGTTCTCAAAAAGGGTTTCTTCACCCCGGGAAGTTAATTAAATACCATTTGGAGGCATTTAATGTTCGAGCAAAAACGGCTGATTTTCGACAAAAGAGATAACACCCCCCCATTACGTCATGCTTCAGAAATGTGGAAAATGGTCCGTTTTCAAATGTTTTATTTTTGAACGTCAGTTCACATTTGTAGGTGGATCATCAGTGTTAGAGCTAAAATTAGCATGTTTAAAGTGATTTTCATGCTTCCAGGGGCTCGGGAAGTGAATTAAATACTATTTGGAGGCATTTAATGTTCAAGCAAAAACAGCTGATTTTTGACAAAAGAGATAACACCCCCCCATTACGTCATGCTTCAGAAATGTGGAAAATGGTCCGTTTTCAAATGTTTTATTTTTGAACGTCAGTTCACATTTGTAGGTGGATCATCAGTGTTAGAGCTAAAATTAGCATGTTTAAAGTGATTTTCATGCTTCCAGGGGCCCTAAACACAAGATTTATGGAATGGTTAAAAGTGCATGAAAATGGCCAATTTACTCACTCTGAGTTCTCAAAAAGGGTTTCTTCACCCCGGGAAGTTAATTAAATACCATTTGAAGGCATTTAATGTTCGAGCAAAAACGGCTGATTTTCGACAAAAGAGATAACACCCCCCCATTACGTCATGCTTCAGAAATGTGGAAAATGGTCCGTTTTCAAATGTTTTATTTTTGAACATCAGTTCACATTTGTAGGTGGATCATCAGTGTTAGAGCTAAAATTAGCATGTTTAAAGTGATTTTCATGCTTCCAGGGGCTCGGGAAGTGAATTAAATACTATTTGGAGGCATTTAATTTTCAATCAAAAACAGCTGATTTTTGACAAAAGAGATAACACCCCCCCATTACGTCATGCTTCAGAAATGTGGAAAATGGTCAGTTTTCAAATGTTTTATTTTTTAACGTCAGTTCACATTTGTAGGTGGATCATCAGTGTTAGAGCTAAAATTAGCATGTTTAAAGTGATTTTCATGCTTCCAGGGGCCCTAAACACAAAATTTATGGAATGGTTAAAAGTGCATGAAAATGGCCAATTTACTCACTCTGAGTTCTCAAAAAGGGTTTCTTCACCCCGGGAAGTTAATTAAATACCATTTGGAGGCATTTAATGTTCGAGCAAAAACGGCTGATTTTTTGACAAAAGAGATAACCCCCCCCCCATTACGTCATGCTTCAGAAATGTGGAAAATGGTCCGTTTTCAAATGTTTTATTTTTGAACGTCAGTTCACATTTGTAGGTGGATCATCAGTGTTAGAGCTAAAATTAGCATGTTTAATGTGATTTTCATGCTTCCAGGGGCTCGGGAAGTGAATTAAATACTATTTGGAGGCATTTAATGTTCAATCAAAAACAGCTGATTTTTGACAAAAGAGATAACACCCCCCCATTACGTCATGCTTCAGAAATGTGGAAAATGGTCCGTTTTCAAATGTTTTATTTTTGAACGTCAGTTCACATTTGTAGGTGGATCATCAGTGTTAGAGCTAAAATTAGCATGTTTAAAGTGATTTTCATGCTTCCAGGGGCCTTAAACACAAGATTTATGGAATGGTTAAAAGTGCATGAAAATGGCCAATTTACTCACTCTGAGTTCTCAAAAAGTGTTTCTTCACCCCGGGAAGTTAATTAAATACCATTTGGAGGCATTTAATGTTCAAGCAGAAACAACTGATTTTCGACAAAAGAGATAACACCCCCCCCATTAAGTCATGCTTCAGAAATGTGGAAAATGGTCCGTTTTCAAATGTTTTATTTTGGAACGTCAGTTCACATTTGTAGGTGGATCATCAGTGTTAGAGCTAAAATTAGCATGTTTATAGTGATGTTCATGCTTCCAGGGGCTCGGGAAGTGAATTAAATACTATTTGGAGGCATTTAACGTTCAATCAAAAACAGCTGATTTTTGACAAAAGAGATAACACCCCCCCCATTACGTCATGCTTCAGAAATGTGGAAAATGGTCCGTTTTAAAATGTTTTATTTTTGAATGTCAGTTCACATTTGTAGGTGGATCATCAGTGTTGGAGCTAAAATTAGCATGTTTAAAGTGATTTTCATGCTTCCAGGGGCCCTAAACACAAGATTTATGGAATGGTTAAAAGTGCATGAAAATGGCCAATTTACTCACTCTGAGTTCTCAAAAAGGGTTTCTTCACCCCGGGAAGTTAATTAAATACCATTTGGAGGCATTTAATGTTCGAGCAAAAACGGCTGATTTTCGACAAAAGAGATAACACCCCCCCATTAGGTCATGCTTCAGAAATGTGGAAAATGGTCCGTTTTCAAATGTTTTATTTTTGAACGTCAGTTCACATTTGTAGGTGGATCATCAGTGTTAGAGCTAAAATTAGCATGTTTAAAGTGATTTTCATGCTTCCAGGGGCTCGGGAAGTGAATTAAATACTATTTGGAGGCATTTAATGTTCAAGCAAAAACAGCTGATTTTTGACAAAAGAGATAACACCCCCCCATTACGTCATGCTTCAGAAATGTGGAAAATGGTCCGTTTTCAAATGTTTTATTTTTGAACGTCAGTTCACATTTGTAGGTGGATCATCAGTGTTAGAGCTAAAATTAGCATGTTTAAAGTGATTTTCATGCTTCCAGGGGCCCTAAACACAAGATTTATGGAATGGTTAAAAGTGCATGAAAATGGCCAATTTACTCACTCTGAGTTCCCAAAAAGGGTTTCTTCACCCCGGGAAGTTAATTAAATACCATTTGGAGGCATTTAATGTTCGAGCAAAAACGGCTGATTTTCGACAAAAGAGATAACACCCCCCATTACGTCATGCTTCAGAAATGTGGAAAATGGTCCGTTTTCAAATGTTTTATTTTTGAACGTCAGTTCACATTTGTAGGTGGATCATCAGTGTTAGAGCTAAAATTAGCATGTTTAAAGTGATTTTCATGCTTCCAGGGGCTCGGGAAGTGAATTAAATACTATTTGGAGGCATTTAATGTTCAAGCAAAAACAGCTGATTTTTGACAAAAGAGATAACACCCCCCCATTACGTCATGCTTCAGAAATGTGGAAAATGGTCCGTTTTCAAATGTTTTATTTTTGAACGTCAGTTCACATTTGTAGGTGGATCATCAGTGTTAGAGCTAAAATTAGCATGTTTAAAGTGATTTTCATGCTTCCAGGGGCCCTAAACACAAGATTTATGGAATGGTTAAAAGTGCATGAAAATGGCCAATTTACTCACTCTGAGTTCTCAAAAAGGGTTTCTTCACCCCGGGAAGTAAATTAAATACCATTTGGAGGCATTTAATGTTCGAGCAAAAACGGCTGATTTTCGACAAAAGAGATAACACCCCCCCATTACGTCATGCTTCAGAAATGTGGAAAATGGTCCGTTTTCAAATGTTTTATTTTTGAACATCAGTTCACATTTGTAGGTGGATCATCAGTGTTAGAGCTAAAACTAGCATGTTTAAAGTGATTTTCATGCTTCCAGGGTCTCGGGAAGTGAATTAAATACTATTTGGAGGCATTTAATGTTCAATCAAAAACAGCTGATTTTTGACAAAAGAGATAACACCCCCCCATTACGTCATGCTTCAGAAATGTGGAAAATGGTCCGTTTTCAAATGTTTTATTTTTTAACGTCAGTTCACATTTGTAGGTGGATCATCAGTGTTAGAGCTAAAATTAGCATGTTTAAAGTGATTTTCATGCTTCCAGGGGCCCTAAACACAAGATTTATGGAATGGTTAAAAGTGCATGAAAATGACCAATTTACTCACTCTGAGTTCTCAAAAAGGGTTTCTTCACCCCGGGAAGTTAATTAAATACCATTTGGAGGCATTTAATGTTCGAGCAAAAACGGCTGATTTTCGACAAAAGAGATAACACCCCCCCATTACGTCATGCTTCAGAAATGTGGAAAATGGTCCGTTTTCAAATGTTTTATTTTTGAACGTCAGTTCACATTTGTAGGTGGATCATCAGTGTTAGAGCTAAAATTAGCATGTTTAAAGTGATTTTCATGCTTCCAGGGGCTCGGGAAGTGAATTAAATACTATTTGGAGGCATTTAATGTTCAATCAAAAACAGCTGATTTTTGACAAAAGAGATAACACCCCCCCATTACGTCATGCTTCAGAAATGTGGAAAATGGTCCGTTTTCAAATGTTTTATTTTTGAACGTCAGTTCACATTTGTAGGTGGATCATCAGTGTTAGAGCTAAAATTAGCATGATTAAAGTGATTTTCATGCTTCCAGGGGCCCTAAACACAAGATTTATGGAATGGTTAAAAGTGCATGAAAATGGCCAATTTACTCACTCTGAGTTCTCAAAAAGGGTTTCTTCACCCCGGGAAGTTAATTAAATACCATTTGGAGGCATTTAATGTTCGAGCAAAAACGGCTGATTTTCGACAAAAGAGATAACACCCCCCCATTACGTCATGCTTCAGAAATGTGGAAAATGGTCCGTTTTCAAATGTTTTATTTTTGAACGTCAGTTCACATTTGTAGGTGGATCATCAGTGTTAGAGCTAAAATTAGCATGTTTAAAGTGATTTTCATGCTTCCAGGGGCTCGGGAAGTGAATTAAATACTATTTGGAGGCATTTAATGTTCAAGCAAAAACAGCTGATTTTTGACAAAAGAGATAACACCCCCCCATTACGTCATGCTTCAGAAATGTGGAAAATGGTCCGTTTTCAAATGTTTTATTTTTGAACGTCAGTTCACATTTGTAGGTGGATCATCAGTGTTAGAGCTAAAATTAGCATGTTTAAAGTGATTTTCATGCTTCCAGGGGCTCGGGAAGTGAATTAAATACTATTTGGAGGCATTTAATGTTCAATCAAAAACAGCTGATTTTTGACAAAAGAGATAACACCCCCCCATTACGTCATGCTTCAGAAATGTGGAAAATGGTCCGTTTTCAAATGTTTTATTTTTGAACGTCAGTTCACATTTGTAGGTGGATCATCAGTGTTAGAGCTAAAATTAGCATGATTAAAGTGATTTTCATGCTTCCAGGGGCCCTAAACACAAGATTTATGGAATGGTTAAAAGTGCATGAAAATGGCCAATTTACTCACTCTGAGTTCTCAAAAAGGGTTTCTTCACCCCGGGAAGTTAATTAAATACCATTTGGAGGCATTTAATGTTCTAGCAAAAACGGCTGATTTTCGACAAAAGAGATAACACCCCCCCATTACGTCATGCTTCAGAAATGTGGAAAATGGTCCGTTTTCAAATGTTTTATTTTTGAACGTCAGTTCACATTTGTAGGTGGATCATCAGTGTTAGAGCTAAAATTAGCATGTTTAAAGTGATTTTCATGCTTCCAGGGGCTCGGGAAGTGAATTAAATACTATTTGGAGGCATTTAATGTTCAAGCAAAAACAGCTGATTTTTGACAAAAGAGATAACACCCCCCCATTACGTCATGCTTCAGAAATGTGGAAAATGGTCCGTTTTCAAATGTTTTATTTTTGAACGTCAGTTCACATTTGTAGGTGGATCATCAGTGTTAGAGCTAAAATTAGCATGTTTAAAGTGATTTTCATGCTTCCAGGGGGCCTAAACACAAGATTTATGGAATGGTTAAAAGTGCATGAAAATGGCCAATTTACTCACTCTGAGTTCCCAAAAAGGGTTTCTTCACCCCGGGAAGTTAATTAAATACCATTTGGAGGCATTTAATGTTCGAGCAAAAACTGCTGATTTTCGACAAAAGAGATAACACCCCCCCATTACGTCATGCTTCAGAAATGTGGAAAATGGTCCGTTTTCAAATGTTTTATTTTTGAACGTCAGTTCACATTTGTAGGTGGATCATCAGTGTTAGAGCTAAAATTAGCATGTTTAAAGTGATTTTCATGCTTCCAGGGGCTCGGGAAGTGAATTAAATACTATTTGGAGGCATTTAATGTTTAAGCAAAAACAGCTGATTTTTGACAAAAGAGATAACACCCCCCCATTACGTCATGCTTCAGAAATGTGGAAAATGGTCCGTTTTCAAATGTTTTATTTTTGAACGTCAGTTCACATTTGTAGGTGGATCATCAGTGTTAGAGCTAAAATTAGCATGTTTAAAGTGATTTTCATGCTTCCAGGGGCCCTAAACACAAGATTTATGGAATGGTTAAAAGTGCATGAAAATGGCCAATTTACTCACTCTGAGTTCTCAAAAAGGGTTTCTTCACCCCGGGAAGTTAATTAAATACCATTTGGAGGCATTTAATGTTCGAGCAAAAACGGCTGATTTTCGACAAAAGAGATAACACCCCCCCATTACGTCATGCTTCAGAAATGTGGAAAATGGTCCGTTTTCAAATGTTTTATTTTTGAACATCAGTTCACATTTGTAGGTGGATCATCAGTGTTAGAGCTAAAATTAGCATGTTTAAAGTGATTTTCATGCTTCCAGGGGCTCGGGAAGTGAATTAAATACTATTTGGAGGCATTTAATGTTCAATCAAAAACAGCTGATTTTTGACAAAAGAGATAACACCCCCCCATTACGTCATGCTTCAGAAATGTGGAAAATGGTCCGTTTTCAAATGTTTTATTTTTGAACGTCAGTTCACATTTGTAGGTGGATCATCAGTGTTAGAGCTAAAATTAGCATGTTTAAAGTGATTTTCATGCTTCCAGGGGCCCTAAACACAAGATTTATGGAATGGTTAAAAGTGCATGAAAATGGCCAATTTACTCACTCTGAGTTCTCAAAAAGGGTTTCTTCACCCCGGGAAGTTAATTAAATACCATTTGGAGGTATTTAATGTTCGAGCAAAAACGGCTGATTTTCGACAAAAGAGATAACACCCCCCCATTACGTCATGCTTCAGAAATGTGGAAAATGGTCCGTTTTCAAATGTTTTATTTTTGAATGTCAGTTCACATTTGTAGGTGGATCATCAGTGTTAGAGCTAAAATTAGCATGTTTAAAGTGATTTTCATGCTTCCAGGGGCCCTAAACACAAGATTTATGGAATGGTTAAAGGGCATGAAAATGGCCAATTTACTCACTCTGAGTTCTCAAAAAGGGTTTCTTCACCCCGGGAAGTGAAGTAAATACTATTTGGAGGCATTTAATGTTCAATCAAAAACAGCTGATTTTTGACAAAAGAGATAACACCCCCCCATTACGTCATGCTTCAGAAATGTGGAAAATGGTCCGTTTTCAAAAGTTTTATTTTTGAACGTCAGTTCACATTTGTAGGTGGATCATCAGTGTTAGAGCTAAAATTAGCATGTTTAAAGTGATTTTCATGCTTCCAGGGGCCCTAAACACAAGATTCATGGAATGGTTAAAAGTGCATGAAAATGGCCAATTTACTCACTCTGAGTTCTCAAAAAGGGTTTCTTCACCCCGGGAAGTTAATTAAATACCATTTGGAGGCATTTAATGTTCGAGCAAAAACTGCTGATTTTCGACAAAAGAGATAACACCCCCCATTACGTCATGCTTCAGAAATGTGGAAAATGGTCCGTTTTCAAATGTTTTATTTTTGAACGTCAGTTCACATTTGTAGGTGGATCATCAGTGTTAGAGCTAAAATTATCATGTTTAACGTGATTTTCATGCTTCCAGGGGTTCGGGAAGTGAATTAAATACTATTTGGAGGCCTTTAATGTTCAAGCAAAAACAGCTGATTTTTGACAAAAGAGATAACACCCCCCCATTACGTCATGCTTCAGAAATGTGGAAAATGGTCCGTTTTCAAATGTTTTATTTTTGAACGTCAGTTCACATTTGTAGGTGGATCATCAGTGTTAGAGCTAAAATTAGCATGTTTAAAGTGATTTTCATGCTTCCAGGGGCCCTAAACACAAGATTTATGGAATGGTTAAAAGTGCATGAAAATGGCCAATTTACTCACTCTGAGTTCTCAAAAAGGGTTTCTTCACCCCGGGAAGTTAATTAAATACCATTTGGAGGCATTTAATGTTCGAGCAAAAACGGCTGATTTTCGACAAAAGAGATAACACCCCCCCATTACGTCATGCTTCAGAAATGTGGAAAATGGTCCGTTATCAAATGTTTTATTTTTGAACATCAGTTCACATTTGTAGGTGGATCATCAGTGTTAGAGCTAAAATTAGCATGTTTAAAGTGATTTTCATGCTTCCAGGGGCTCGGGAAGTGAATTACATACTATTTGGAGGCATTTAATGTTCAATCAAAAACAGCTGATTTTTGACAAAAGAGATAACACCCCCCATTACGTCATGCTTCAGAAATGTGGAAAATGGTCCGTTTTCAAATGTTTTATTTTTGAACGTCAGTTCACATTTGTAGGTGGATCATCAGTGTTAGAGCTAAAATTAGCATGTTTAAAGTGATTTTTCTGCTTCCAGGGGCCCTAAACACAAGATTTATGGAATGGTTAAAAGTGCATGAAAATGGCCAATTTACTCACTCTGAGTTCTCAAAAAGGGTTTCTTCACCCCGGGAAGTTAATTAAATATCATTTGGAGGCATTTAATGTTCGAGCAAAAACGGCTGATTTTCGACAAAAGAGATAACTCCCCCCCATTACGTCATGCTTCAGAAATGTGGAAAATGGTCCGTTTTCAAATGTTTTATTTTTGAACGTCAGTTCACATTTGTAGGTGGATCATCAGTGTTAGAGCTAAAATTAGCATGTTTAAAGTGATTTTCATGCTTCCAGGGGCTCGGGAAGTCAATTAAATACTATTTGGAGGCATTTAATGTTCAAGCAAAAACAGCTGATTTTTGACAAAACAGATAACACCCCCCCATTACGTCATGCTTCAGAAATGTGGAAAATGGTCCGTTTTCAAATGTTTTATTTTTGAACGTCAGTTCACATTTGTAGGTGGATCATCAGTGTTAGAGCTAAAATTAGCATGTTTAAAGTGATTTTCATGCTTCCAGGGGCCCTAAACACAAGATTTATGGAATGGTTAAAAGTGCATGAAAATGGCCAATTTACTCACTCTGAGTTCTCAAAAAGGGTTTCTTCACCCCGGGAAGTTAATTAAATACCATTTGGAGGCATTTAATGTTCGAGCAAAAACGGCTGATTTTCGACAAAAGAGATAACACCCCCCCATTACGTCATGCTTCAGAAATGTGGAAAATGGTCCGTTTTCAAATGTTTTATTTTTGAATGTCAGTTCACATTTGTAGGTGGATCATCAGTGTTAGAGCTAAAATTAGCATGTTTAAAGTGATTTTCATGCTTCCAGGGGCTTGGGAAGTGAATTAAATACTATTTGGAGGCATTTAATGTTCAAGCAAAAACAGCTGATTTTTGACAAAAGAGATAACACCCCCCCATTACGTCATGCTTCAGAAATGTTGAAAATGGTCCGTTTTCAAATGTTTTATTTTTGAACGCCAGTTCACATTTGTAGGTGGATCATCAGTGTTAGAGCTAAAATTAGCATGTTTAAAGTGATTTTCATGCTTCCAGGGGCCCTAAACACAAGATTTATGGAATGGTTAAAAGTGCATGAAAATGGCCAATTTACTCACTCTGAGTTCTCAAAAAGGGTTTCTTCACCCCGGGAAGTGAAGTAAATACTATTTGGAGGCATTTAATGTTCAATCAAAAACAGCTGATTTTTGACAAAAGAGATAACACCCCCCCATTACGTCATGCTTCAGAAATGTGGAAAATGGTCCGTTTTCAAAAGTTTTATTTTTGAACGTCAGTTCACATTTGTAGGTGGATCATCAGTGTTAGAGCTAAAATTAGCATGTTTAAAGTGATTTTCATGCTTCCAGGGGCCCTAAACACAAGATTTATGGAATGGTTAAAAGTGCATGAAAATGGCCAATTTACTCACTCTGAGTTCTCAAAAAGGGTTTCTTCACCCCGGGAAGTTAATTAAATACCATTTGGAGGCATTTAATGTTCGAGCAAAAACTGCTGATTTTCGACAAAAGAGATAACACCCCCCATTACGTCATGCTTCAGAAATGTGGAAAATGGTCCGTTTTCAAATGTTTTATTTTTGAACGTCAGTTCACATTTGTAGGTGGATCATCAGTGTTAGAGCTAAAATTATCATGTTTAACGTGATTTTCATGCTTCCAGGGGTTCGGGAAGTGAATTAAATACTATTTGGAGGCCTTTAATGTTCAAGCAAAAACAGCTGATTTTTGACAAAAGAGATAACACCCCCCCATTACGTCATGCTTCAGAAATGTGGAAAATGGTCCGTTTTCAAATGTTTTATTTTTGAACGTCAGTTCACATTTGTAGGTGGATCATCAGTGTTAGAGCTAAAATTAGCATGTTTAAAGTGATTTTCATGCTTCCAGGGGCCCTAAACACAAGATTTATGGAATGGTTAAAAGTGCATGAAAATGGCCAATTTACTCACTCTGAGTTCTCAAAAAGGGTTTCTTCACCCCGGGAAGTTAATTAAATACCATTTGGAGGCATTTAATGTTCGAGCAAAAACGGCTGATTTTCGACAAAAGAGATAACACCCCCCCATTACGTCATGCTTCAGAAATGTGGAAAATGGTCCGTTTTCAAATGTTTTATTTTTGAACATCAGTTCACATTTGTAGGTGGATCGTCAGTGTTAGAGCTAAAATTAGCATGTTTAAAGTGATTTTCATGCTTCCAGGGGCTCGGGAAGTGAATTACATACTATTTGGAGGCATTTAATGTTCAATCAAAAACAGCTGATTTTTGACAAAAGAGATAACACCCCCCATTACGTCATGCTTCAGAAATGTGGAAAATGGTCCGTTTTCAAATGTTTTATTTCTGAACGTCAGTTCACATTTGTAGGTGGATCATCAGTGTTAGAGCTAAAATTAGCATGTTTAAAGTGATTTTTCTGCTTCCAGGGGCCCTAAACACAAGATTTATGGAATGGTTAAAAGTGCATGAAAATGGCCAATTTACTCACTCTGAGTTCTCAAAAAGGGTTTCTTCACCCCGGGAAGTTAATTAAATACCATTTGAAGGCATTTAATGTTCGAGCAAAAACGGCTGATTTTCGACAAAAGAGATAACACCCCCCCATTACGTCATGCTTCAGAAATGTGGAAAATGGTCCGTTTTCAAATGTTTTATTTTTGAACATCAGTTCACATTTGTAGGTGGATCATCAGTGTTAGAGCTAAAATTAGCATGTTTAAAGTGATTTTCATGCTTCCAGGGGCTCGGGAAGTGAATTAAATACTATTTGGAGGCATTTAATTTTCAATCAAAAACAGCTGATTTTTGACAAAAGAGATAACACCCCCCCATTACGTCATGCTTCAGAAATGTGGAAAATGGTCCGTTTTCAAATGTTTTATTTTTGAACGTCAGTTCACATTTGTAGGTGGATCATCAGTGTTAGAGCTAAAATTAGCATGTTTAAAGTGATTTTCATGCTTCCAGGGGCCTTAAACACAAGATTTATGGAATGGTTAAAAGTGCATGAAAATGGCCAATTTACTCACTCTGAGTTCTCAAAAGGTGTTTCTTCACCCCGGGAAGTTAATTAAATACCATTTGGAGGCATTTAATGTTCAAGCAGAAACGGCTGATTTTCGACAAAAGAGATAACACCCCCCCATTAAGTCATGCTTCAGAAATGTGGAAAATGGTCCGTTTTCAAATGTTTTATTTTGGAACGTAAGTTCACATTTGTAGGTGGATCATCAGTGTTAGAGCTAAAATTAGCATGTTTATAGTGATGTTCATGCTTCCAGGGGCTCGGGAAGTGAATTACATACTATTTGGAGGCATTTAACGTTCAATCAAAAACAGCTGATTTTTGACAAAAGAGATAACACCCCCCCATTACGTCATGCTTCAGAAATGTGGAAAATGGTCCGTTTTAAAATGTTTTATTTTTGAATGTCAGTTCACATTTGTAGGTGGATCATCAGTGTTGGAGCTAAAATTAGCATGTTTAAAGTGATTTTCATGCTTCCAGGGGCCCTAAACACAAGATTTATGGAATGGTTAAAAGTGCATGAAAATGGCCAATTTACTCACTCTGAGTTCTCAAAAATGGTTTCTTCACCCCGGGAAGTTAATTAAATACCATTTGGAGGCATTTAATGTTCGAGCAAAAACGGCTGATTTTCGACAAAAGAGATAACACCCCCCCATTAGGTCATGCTTCAGAAATGTGGAAAATGGTCCATTTTCAAATGTTTTATTTTTGAACGTCAGTTCACATTTGTAGGTGGATCATCAGTGTTAGAGCTAAAATTAGCATGTTTAAAGTGATTTTCATGCTTCCAGGGGCTCGGGAAGTGAATTAAATACTATTTGGAGGCATTTAATGTTCAAGCAAAAACAGCTGATTTTTGACAAAAGAGATAACACCCCCCCATTACGTCATGCTTCAGAAATGTGGAAAATGGTCCGTTTTCAAATGTATTATTTTTGAACGTCAGTTCACATTTGTAGGTGGATCATCAGTGTTAGAGCTAAAATTAGCATGTTTAAAGTGATTTTCATGCTTCCAGGGGCCCTAAACACAAGATTTATGGAATGGTTAAAAGTGCATGAAAATGGCCAATTTACTCACTCTGAGTTCCCAAAAAGGGTTTCTTCACCCCGGGAAGTTAATTAAATACCATTTGGAGGCATTTAATGTTCGAGCAAAAACGGCTGATTTTCGACAAAAGAGATAACACCCCCCCATTACGTCATGCTTCAGAAATGTGGAAAATGGTCCGTTTTCAAATGTTTTATTTTTGAACGTCAGTTCACATTTGTAGGTGGATCATCAGTTTTAGAGCTAAAATTAGCATGTTTAAAGTGATTTTCATGCTTCCAGGGGCTCGGGAAGTGAATTAAATACTATTTGGAGGCATTTAATGTTCAAGCAAAAACAGCTGATTTTTGACAAAAGAGATAACACCCCCCCATTACGTCATGCTTCAGAAATGTGGAAAATGGTCCGTTTTCAAATGTTTTATTTTTGAACGTCAGTTCACATTTGTAGGTGGATCATCAGTGTTAGAGCTAAAATTAGCATGTTTAAAGTGATTTTCATGCTTCCAGGGGCCCTAAACACAAGATTCATGGAATGGTTAAAAGTGCATGAAAATGGCCAATTTACTCACTCTGAGTTCCCAAAAAGGGTTTCTTCATCCCGGGAAGTTAATTAAATACTATTTGGAGGCATTTAATGTTCGAGCAAAAACTGCTGATTTTCGACAAAAGAGATAACACCCCCCCATTACGTCATGCTTCAGAAATGTGGAAAATGGTCCGTTTTCAAATGTTTTATTTTTGAACGTCAGTTCACATTTGTAGGTGGATCATCAGTGTTAGAGCTAAAATTAGCATGTTTAAAGTGATTTTCATGCTTCCAGGGGCTCGGGAAGTGAATTAAATACTATTTGGAGGCATTTAATGTTCAAGCAAAAACAGCTGATTTTTGACAAAAGAGATAACACCCCCCCATTACGTCATGCTTCAGAAATGTGGAAAATGGTCTGTTTTCAAATGTTTTATTTTTGAACGTCAGTTCACATTTGTAGGTGGATCATCAGTGTTAGAGCTAAAATTAGCATGTTTAAAGTGATTTTCATGCTTCCAGGGGCCCTAAACACAAGATTTATGGAATGGTTAAAAGTGCATGAAAATGGCCAATTTACTCACTCTGAGTTCTCAAAAAGGGTTTCTTCACCCCGGGAAGTTAATTAAATACCATTTGGAGGCATTTAATGTTCGAGCAAAAACGGCTGATTTTCGACAAAAGAGATAACACCCCCCCATTACGTCATGCTTCAGAAATGTGGAAAATGGTCCGTTTTCAAATGTTTTATTTTTGAACATCAGTTCACATTTGTAGGTGGATCATCAGTGTTAGAGCTAAAATTAGCATGTTTAAAGTGATTTTCATGCTTCCAGGGGCTCGGGAAGTGAATTACATACTATTTGGAGGCATTTAATGTTCAATCAAAAACAGCTGATTTTTGACAAAAGAGATAACACCCCCCATTACGTCATGCTTCAGAAATGTGGAAAATGGTCCGTTTTCAAATGTTTTATTTTTGAACGTCAGTTCACATTTGTAGGTGGATCATCAGTGTTAGAGCTAAAATTAGCATGTTTAAAGTGATTTTTCTGCTTCCAGGGGCCCTAAACACAAGATTTATGGAATGGTTAAAAGTGCATGAAAATGGCCAATTTACTCACTCTGAGTTCTCAAAAAGGGTTTCTTCACCCCGGGAAGTTAATTAAATACCATTTGGAGGCATTTAATGTTCGAGCAAAAACGGCTGATTTTCGACAAAAGAGATAACACCCCCCATTACGTCATGCTTCAGAAATGTGGAAAATGGTCCGTTTTCAAATGTATTATTTTTGAACGTCAGTTCACATTTGTAGGTGGATCATCAGTGTTAGAGCTAAAATTAGCATGTTTAAAGTGATTTTCATGCTTCCAGGGGCTCGGGAAGTCAATTAAATACTATTTGGAGGCATTTAATGTTCAAGCAAAAACAGCTGATTTTTGACAAAAGAGATAACACCCCCCCATTACGTCATGCTTCAGAAATGTGGAAAATGGTCCGTTTTCAAATGTTTTATTTTTGAACGTCAGTTCACATTTGTAGGTGGATCATCAGTGTTAGAGCTAAAATTAGCATGTTTAAAGTGATTTTCATGCTTCCAGGGGCCCTAAACACAAGATTTATGGAATGGTTAAAAGTGCATGAAAATGGCCAATTTACTCACTCTGAGTTCTCAAAAAGGGTTTCTTCACCCCGGGAAGTTAATTAAATACCATTTGAAGGCATTTAATGTTCGAGCAAAAACGGCTGATTTTCGACAAAAGAGATAACACCCCCCCATTACGTCATGCTTCAGAAATGTGGAAAATGGTCCGTTTTCAAATGTTTTATTTTTGAACATCAGTTCACATTTGTAGGTGGATCATCAGTGTTAGAGCTAAAATTAGCATGTTTAAAGTGATTTGCATGCTTCCAGGGGCTCGGGAAGTGAATTAAATACTATTTGGAGGCATTTAATTTTCAATCAAAAACAGCTGATTTTTGACAAAAGAGATAACACCCCCCCATTACGTCATGCTTCAGAAATGTGGAAAATGGTCCGTTTTCAAATGTTTTATTTTTGAACGTCAGTTCACATTTGTAGGTGGATCATCAGTGTTAGAGCTAAAATTAGCATGTTTAAAGTGATTTTCATGCTTCCAGGGGCCTTAAACACAAGATTTATGGAATGGTTAAAAGTGCATGAAAATGGCCAATTTACTCACTCTGAGTTCTCAAAAGGTGTTTCTTCACCCCGGGAAGTTAATTAAATACCATTTGGAGGCATTTAATGTTCAAGCAGAAACGGCTGATTTTCGACAAAAGAGATAACACCCCCCCCATTAAGTCATGCTTCAGAAATGTGGAAAATGGTCCGTTTTCAAATGTTTTATTTTGGAACGTAAGTTCACATTTGTAGGTGGATCATCAGTGTTAGAGCTAAAATTAGCATGTTTATAGTGATGTTCATGCTTCCAGGGGCTGGGGAAGTGAATTAAATACTATTTGGAGGCATTTAACGTTCAATCAAAAACAGCTGATTTTTGACAAAAGAGATAACACCCCCCCATTACGTCATGCTTCAGAAATGTGGAAAATGGTCCGTTTTAAAATGTTTTATTTTTGAATGTCAGTTCACATTTGTAGGTGGATCATCAGTGTTGGAGCTAAAATTAGCATGTTTAAAGTGATTTTCATGCTTCCAGGGGCCCTAAACACAAGATTTATGGAATGGTTAAAAGTGCATGAAAATGGCCAATTTACTCACTCTGAGTTCTCAAAAATGGTTTCTTCACCCCGGGAAGTTAATTAAATACCATTTGGAGGCATTTAATGTTCGAGCAAAAACGGCTGATTTTCGACAAAAGAGATAACACCCCCCCATTAGGTCATGCTTCAGAAATGTGGAAAATGGTCCGTTTTCAAATGTTTTATTTTTGAACGTCAGTTCACATTTGTAGGTGGATCATCAGTGTTAGAGCTAAAATTAGCATGTTTAAAGTGATTTTCATGCTTCCAGGGGCTCGGGAAGTGAATTAAATACTATTTGGAGGCATTTAATGTTCAAGCAAAAACAGCTGATTTTTGACAAAAGAGATAACACCCCCCCATTACGTCATGCTTCAGAAATGTGGAAAATGGTCCGTTTTCAAATGTATTATTTTTGAACGTCAGTTCACATTTGTAGGTGGATCATCAGTGTTAGAGCTAAAATTAGCATGTTTAAAGTGATTTTCATGCTTCCAGGGGCCCTAAACACAAGATTTATGGAATGGTTAAAAGTGCATGAAAATGGCCAATTTACTCACTCTGAGTTCCCAAAAAGGGTTTCTTCACCCCGGGAAGTTAATTAAATACCATTTGGAGGCATTTAATGTTCGAGCAAAAACGGCTGATTTTCGACAAAAGAGATAACACCCCCCCATTACGTCATGCTTCAGAAATGTGGAAAATGGTCCGTTTTCAAATGTTTTATTTTTGAACGTCAGTTCACATTTGTAGGTGGATCATCAGTTTTAGAGCTAAAATTAGCATGTTTAAAGTGATTTTCATGCTTCCAGGGGCTCGGGAAGTGAATTAAATACTATTTGGAGGCATTTAATGTTCAAGCAAAAACAGCTGATTTTTGACAAAAGAGATAACACCCCCCCATTACGTCATGCTTCAGAAATGTGGAAAATGGTCCGTTTTCAAATGTTTTATTTTTGAACGTCAGTTCACATTTGTAGGTGGATCATCAGTGTTAGAGCTAAAATTAGCATGTTTAAAGTGATTTTCATGCTTCCAGGGGCCCTAAACACAAGATTTATGGAATGGTTAAAAGTGCATGAAAATGGCCAATTTACTCACTCTGAGTTCCCAAAAAGGGTTTCTTCATCCCGGGAAGTTAATTAAATACCATTTGGAGGCATTTAATGTTCGAGCAAAAACTGCTGATTTTCGACAAAAGAGATAACACCCCCCCATTACGTCATGCTTCAGAAATGTGGAAAATGGTCCGTTTTCAAATGTTTTATTTTTGAACGTCAGTTCACATTTGTAGGTGGATCATCAGTGTTAGAGCTAAAATTAGCATGTTTAGAGTGATTTTCATGCTTCCAGGGGCTCGGGAAGAGAATTAAATACTATTTGGAGGCATTTAATGTTCAAGCAAAAACAGCTGATTTTTGACAAAAGAGATAACACCCCCCCATTACGTCATGCTTCAGAAATGTGGAAAATGGTCCGTTTTCAAATGTTTTATTTTTGAACTTCAGTTCACATTTGTAGGTGGATCATCAGTGTTAGAGCTAAAATTAGCATGTTTAAAGTGATTTTCATGCTTCCAGGGGCCCTAAACACAAGATTTAGGGAATGGTTAAAAGTGCATGAAAATGGCCAATTTACTCACTCTGAGTTCTCAAAAAGGGTTTCTTCACCCCGAGAAGTTAATTAAATACCATTTGGAGGCATTTAATGTTCGAGCAAAAACGGCTGATTTTCGACAAAAGAGATAACACCCCCCCATTACGTCATGCTTCAGAAATGTGGAAAATGGTCCGTTTTCAAATGTTTTATTTTTGAACATCAGTTCACATTTGTAGGTGGATCATCAGTGTTAGAGCTAAAATTAGCATGTTTAAAGTGATTTTCATGCTTCCAGGGGCTCGGGAAGTGAATTAAATACTATTTGGAGGCATTTAATGTTCAATCAAAAACAGCTGATTTTTGACAAAAGAGATAACACCCCCCATTACGTCATGCTTCAGAAATGTGGAAAATGGTCCGTTTTCAAATGTTTTATTTTTGAACGTCAGTTCACATTTGTAGGTGGATCATCAGTGTTAGAGCTAAAATTAGCATGTTTAAAGTGATTTTCATGCTTCCAGGGGCCCTAAACACAAGAGTTATGGAATGGTTAAAAGTGCATGAAAATGGCCAATTTACTCACTCTGAGTTCTCAAAAAGGGTTTCTTCACCCCGGGAAGTTAATTAAATACCATTTAGAGGCATTTAATGTTCGAGCAAAAACGGCTGATTTTCGACAAAAGAGATAACACCCCCCCATTACGTCATGCTTCAGAAATGTGGAAAATGGTCCGTTTTCAAATGTTTTATTTTTGAACATCAGTTCACATTTGTAGGTGGATCATCAGTGTTAGAGCTAAAATTAGCATGTTTAAAGTGATTTTCATGCTTCCAGGGGCTCGGGAAGTGAATTACATACTATTTGGAGGCATTTAATGTTCAATCAAAAACAGCTGATTTTTGACAAAAGAGATAACACCCCCCATTACGTCATGCTTCAGAAATGTGGAAAATGGTCCGTTTTCAAATGTTTTATTTTTGAACGTCAGTTCACATTTGTAGGTGGATCATCAGTGTTAGAGCTAAAATTAGCATGTTTAAAGTGATTTTTCTGCTTCCAGGGGCCCTAAACACAAGATTTATGGAATGGTTAAAAGTGCATGAAAATGGCCAATTTACTCACTCTGAGTTCTCAAAAAGGGTTTCTTCACCCCGGGAAGTTAATTAAATACCATTTGGAGGCATTTAATGTTCGAGCAAAAACGGCTGATTTTCGACAAAAGAGATAACACCCCCCATTACGTCATGCTTCAGAAATGTGGAAAATGGTCCGTTTTCAAATGTATTATTTTTGAACGTCAGTTCACATTTGTAGGTGGATCATCAGTGTTAGAGCTAAAATTAGCATGTTTAAAGTGATTTTCATGCTTCCAGGGGCTCGGGAAGTCAATTAAATACTATTTGGAGGCATTTAATGTTCAAGCAAAAACAGCTGATTTTTGACAAAAGAGATAACACCCCCCCATTACGTCATGCTTCAGAAATGTGGAAAATGGTCCGTTTTCAAATGTTTTATTTTTGAACGTCAGTTCACATTTGTAGGTGGATCATCAGTGTTAGAGCTAAAATTAGCATGTTTAAAGTGATTTTCATGCTTCCAGGGGCCTTAAACACAAGATTTATGGAATGGTTAAAAGTGCATGAAAATGGCCAATTTACTCACTCTGAGTTCTCAAAAGGTGTTTCTTCACCCCGGGAAGTTAATTAAATACCATTTGGAGGCATTTAATGTTCAAGCAGAAACGGCTGATTTTCGACAAAAGAGATAACACCCCCCCCATTAAGTCATGCTTCAGAAATGTGGAAAATGGTCCGTTTTCAAATGTTTTATTTTGGAACGTAAGTTCACATTTGTAGGTGGATCATCAGTGTTAGAGCTAAAATTAGCATGTTTATAGTGATGTTCATGCTTCCAGGGGCTCGGGAAGTGAATTAAATACTATTTGGAGGCATTTAACGTTCAATCAAAAACAGCTGATTTTTGACAAAAGAGATAACACCCCCCCATTACGTCATGCTTCAGAAATGTGGAAAATGGTCCGTTTTAAAATGTTTTATTTTTGAATGTCAGTTCACATTTGTAGGTGGATCATCAGTGTTGGAGCTAAAATTAGCATGTTTAAAGTGATTTTCATGCTTCCAGGGGCCCTAAACACAAGATTTATGGAATGGTTAAAAGTGCATGAAAATGGCCAATTTACTCACTCTGAGTTCTCAAAAATGGTTTCTTCACCCCGGGAAGTTAATTAAATACCATTTGGAGGCATTTAATGTTCGAGCAAAAACGGCTGATTTTCGACAAAAGAGATAACACCCCCCCATTAGGTCATGCTTCAGAAATGTGGAAAATGGTCCGTTTTCAAATGTTTTATTTTTGAACGTCAGTTCACATTTGTAGGTGGATCATCAGTGTTAGAGCTAAAATTAGCATGTTTAAAGTGATTTTCATGCTTCCAGGGGCTCGGGAAGTGAATTAAATACTATTTGGAGGCATTTAATGTTCAAGCAAAAACAGCTGATTTTTGACAAAAGAGATAACACCCCCCCATTACGTCATGCTTCAGAAATGTGGAAAATGGTCCGTTTTCAAATGTATTATTTTTGAACGTCAGTTCACATTTGTAGGTGGATCATCAGTGTTAGAGCTAAAATTAGCATGTTTAAAGTGATTTTCATGCTTCCAGGGGCCCTAAACACAAGATTTATGGAATGGTTAAAAGTGCATGAAAATGGCCAATTTACTCACTCTGAGTTCCCAAAAAGGGTTTCTTCACCCCGGGAAGTTAATTAAATACCATTTGGAGGCATTTAATGTTCGAGCAAAAACGGCTGATTTTCGACAAAAGAGATAACACCCCCCCATTACGTCATGCTTCAGAAATGTGGAAAATGGTCCGTTTTCAAATGTTTTATTTTTGAACGTCAGTTCACATTTGTAGGTGGATCATCAGTTTTAGAGCTAAAATTAGCATGTTTAAAGTGATTTTCATGCTTCCAGGGGCTCGGGAAGTGAATTAAATACTATTTGGAGGCATTTAATGTTCAAGCAAAAACAGCTGATTTTTGACAAAAGAGATAACACCCCCCCATTACGTCATGCTTCAGAAATGTGGAAAATGGTCCGTTTTCAAATGTTTTATTTTTGAACGTCAGTTCACATTTGTAGGTGGATCATCAGTGTTAGAGCTAAAATTAGCATGTTTAAAGTGATTTTCATGCTTCCAGGGGCCCTAAACACAAGATTTATGGAATGGTTAAAAGTGCATGAAAATGGCCAATTTACTCACTCTGAGTTCCCAAAAAGGGTTTCTTCATCCCGGGAAGTTAATTAAATACCATTTGGAGGCATTTAATGTTCGAGCAAAAACTGCTGATTTTCGACAAAAGAGATAACACCCCCCCATTACGTCATGCTTCAGAAATGTGGAAAATGGTCCGTTTTCAAATGTTTTATTTTTGAACGTCAGTTCACATTTGTAGGTGGATCTTCAGTGTTAGAGCTAAAATTAGCATGTTTAGAGTGATTTTCATGCTTCCAGGGGCTCGGGAAGAGAATTAAATACTATTTGGAGGCATTTAATGTTCAAGCAAAAACAGCTGATTTTTGACAAAAGAGATAACACCCCCCCATTACGTCATGCTTCAGAAATGTGGAAAATGGTCCGTTTTCAAATGTTTTATTTTTGAACTTCAGTTCACATTTGTAGGTGGATCATCAGTGTTAGAGCTAAAATTAGCATGTTTAAAGTGATTTTCATGCTTCCAGGGGCCCTAAACACAAGATTTATGGAATGGTTAAAAGTGCATGAAAATGGCCAATTTACTCACTCTGAGTTCCCAAAAAGGGTTTCTTCACCCCGGGAAGTTAATTAAATACCATTTGGAGGCATTTAATGTTCGAGCAAAAACTGCTGATTTTCGACAAAAGAGATAACACCCCCCCATTACGTCATGCTTCAGAAATGTGGAAAATGGTCCGTTTTCAAATGTTTTATTTTTGAACGTCAGTTCACATTTGTAGGTGGATCATCAGTGTTAGAGCTAAAATTAGCATGTTTAAAGTGATTTTCATGCTTCCAGGGGCTCGGGAAGTGAATTAAATACTATTTGGAGGCATTTAATGTTCAAGCAAAAACAGCTGATTTTTGACAAAAGAGATAACACCCCCCCCCATTACGTCATGCTTCAGAAATGTGGAAAATGGTCCGTTTTCAAATGTTTTATTTTTGAACGTCAGTTCACATTTGTAGGTGGATCATCAGTGTTAGAGCTAAAATTAGCATGTTTAAAGTGATTTTCATGCTTCCAGGGGCCCTAAACACAAGATTTATGGAATGGTTAAAAGTGCATGAAAATGGCCAATTTACTCACTCTGAGTTCTCAAAAAGGGTTTCTTCACCCCGAGAAGTTAATTAAATACCATTTGGAGGCATTTAATGTTCGAGCAAAAACGGCTGATTTTCGACAAAAGAGATAACACCCCCCCATTACGTCATGCTTCAGAAATGTGGAAAATGGTCCGTTTTCAAATGTTTTATTTTTGAACATCAGTTCACATTTGTAGGTGGATCATCAGTGTTAGAGCTAAAATTAGCATGTTTAAAGTGATTTTCATGCTTCCAGGGGCTCGGGAAGTGAATTAAATACTATTTGGAGGCATTTAATGTTCAATCAAAAACAGCTGATTTTTGACAAAAGAGATAACACCCCCCATTACGTCATGCTTCAGAAATGTGGAAAATGGTCCGTTTTCAAATGTTTTATTTTTGAACGTCAGTTCACATTTGTAGGTGGATCATCAGTGTTAGAGCTAAAATTAGCATGTTTAAAGTGATTTTCATGCTTCCAGGGGCCCTAAACACAAGAGTTATGGAATGGTTAAAAGTGCATGAAAATGGCCAATTTACTCACTCTGAGTTCTCAAAAAGGGTTTCTTCACCCCGGGAAGTTAATTAAATACCATTTAGAGGCATTTAATGTTCGAGCAAAAACGGCTGATTTTCGACAAAAGAGATAACACCCCCCCATTACGTCATGCTTCAGAAATGTGGAAAATGGTCCGTTTTCAAATGTTTTATTTTTGAACGTCAGTTCACATTTGTAGGTGGATCATCAGTGTTAGAGCTAAAATTAGCATGTTTAAAGTGATTTTCATGCTTCCAGGGGCTCGGGAAGTGAATTAAATACTATTTGGAGGCATTTAATGTTCAAGCAAAAACAGCTGATTTTCGACAAAAGAGATAACACCCCCCCATTACCTCATGCTTCAGAAATGTGGAAAATGGTCCGTTTTCAAATGTTTTATTTTTGAACATCAGTTCACATTTGTAGGTGGATCATCAGTGTTAGAGCTAAAATTAGCATGTTTAAAGTGATTTTCATGCTTCCAGGGGCTCGGGAAGTGAATTAAATACTATTTGGAGGCATTTAATGTTCAATCAAAAACAGCTGATTTTTGACAAAAGAGATAACACCCCCCATTACGTCATGCTTCAGAAATGTGGAAAATGGTCCGTTTTCAAATGTTTTATTTTTGAACGTCAGTTCACATTTGTAGGTGGATCATCAGTGTTAGAGCTAAAATTAGCATGTTTAAAGTGATTTTCATGCTTCCAGGGGCCCTAAACACAAGATTTATGGAAGGGTTAAAAGTGCATGAAAATGGCCAATTTACTCACTCTGAGTTCTCAAAAAGGGTTTCTTCACCCCGGGAAGTTAATTAAATACCATTTAGAGGCATTTAATGTTCGAGCAAAAACGGCTGATTTTCGACAAAAGAGATAACACCCCCCCATTACGTCATGCTTCAGAAATGTGGAAAATGGTCCGTTTTCAAATGTTTTATTTTTGAACGTCAGTTCACATTTGTAGGTGGATCATCAGTGTTAGAGCTAAAATTAGCATGTTTAAAGTGATTTTCATGCTTCCAGGGGCTCGGGAAGTGAATTAAATACTATTTGGAGGCATTTAATGTTCAAGCAAAAACAGCTGATTTTTGACAAAAGAGATAACACACCCCCATTACGTCATGCTTCAGAAATGTGGAAAATGGTCCGTTTTCAAATGTTTTATTTTTGAACGTCAGTTCACATTTGTAGGTGGATCATCAGTGTTAGAGCTAAAATTAGCATGTTTAAAGTGATTTTCATGCTTCCAGGGGCCCTAAACACAAGATTTATGGAATGGTTAAAAGTGCATGAAAATGGCCAATTTACTCACTCTGAGTTCCCAAAAAGGGTTTCTTCATCCCGGGAAGTTAATTAAATACCATTTGGAGGCATTTAATGTTCGAGCAAAAACTGCTGATTTTCGACAAAAGAGATAACACCCCCCCATTACGTCATGCTTCCGAAATGTGGAAAATGGTCCGTTTTCAAATGTTTTATTTTTGAACGTCAGTTCACATTTGTAGGTGGATCATCAGTGTTAGAGCTAAAATTAGCATGTTTAAAGTGATTTTCATGCTTCCAGGGGCTCGGGAAGTGAATTAAATACTATTTGGAGGCATTTAATGTTCAAGCAAAAACAGCTGATTTTTGACAAAAGAGATAACACCCCCCCATTACGTCATGCTTCAGAAATGTGGAAAATGGTCCGTTTTCAAATGTTTTATTTTTGAACTTCAGTTCACATTTGTAGGTGGATCATCAGTGTTAGAGCTAAAATTAGCGTGTTTAAAGTGATTTTCATGCTTCCAGGGGCCCTAAACACAAGATTTATGGAATGGTTAAAAGTGCATGAAAATGGCCAATTTACTCACTCTGAGTTCCCAAAAAGGGTTTCTTCACCCCGGGAAGTTAATTAAATACCATTTGGAGGCATTTAATGTTCGAGCAAAAACTGCTGATTTTCGACAAAAGAGATAACACCCCCCCATTACGTCATGCTTCAGAAATGTGGAAAATGGTCCGTTTTCAAATGTTTTATTTTTGAACGTCAGTTCACATTTGTAGGTGGATCATCAGTGTTAGAGCTAAAATTAGCATGTTTAAAGTGATTTTCATGCTTCCAGGGGCTCGGGAAGTGAATTAAATACTATTTGGAGGCATTTAATGTTCAAGCAAAAACAGCTGATTTTTGACAAAAGAGATAACACCCCCCCATTACGTCATGCTTCAGAAATGTGGAAAATGGTCCGTTTTCAAATGTTTTATTTTTGAACGTCAGTTCACATTTGTAGGTGGATCATCAGTGTTAGAGCTAAAATTAGCATGTTTAAAGTGATTTTCATGCTTCCAGGGGCCCTAAACACAAGATTTATGGAATGGTTAAAAGTGCATGAAAATGGCCAATTTACTCACTCTGAGTTCTCAAAAAGGGTTTCTTCACCCCGGGAAGTTAATTAAATACCATTTGGAGGCATTTAATGTTCGAGCAAAAACGGCTGATTTTCGACAAAAGAGATAACACCCCCCCATTACGTCATGCTTCAGAAATGTGGAAAATGGTCCGTTTTCAAATGTTTTATTTTTGAACATCAGTTCACATTTGTAGGTGGATCATCAGTGTTAGAGTTAAAATTAGCATGTTTAAAGTGATTTTCATGCTTCCAGGGGCTCGGGAAGTGAATTAAATACTATTTGGAGGCATTTAATGTTCAAGCAAAAACAGCTGATTTTTGACAAAAGAGATAACACCCCCCCATTACGTCATGCTTCAGAAATGTGGAAAATGGTCCGTTTTCAAATGTATTATTTTTGAACGTCAGTTCACATTTGTAGGTGGATCATCAGTGTTAGAGCTAAAATTAGCATGTTTAAAGTGATTTTCATGCTTCCAGGGGCCCTAAACACAAGATTTATGGAATGGTTAAAAGTGCATGAAAATGGCCAATTTACTCACTCTGAGTTCCCAAAAAGGGTTTCTTCACCCCGGGAAGTTAATTAAATACCATTTGGAGGCATTTAATGTTCGAGCAAAAACGGCTGATTTTCGACAAAAGAGATAACACCCCCCCATTACGTCATGCTTCAGAAATGTGGAAAATGGTCCGTTTTCAAATGTTTTATTTTTGAACGTCAGTTCACATTTGTAGGTGGATCATCAGTTTTAGAGCTAAAATTAGCATGTTTAAAGTGATTTTCATGCTTCCAGGGGCTCGGGAAGTGAATTAAATACTATTTGGAGGCATTTAATGTTCAAGCAAAAACAGCTGATTTTTGACAAAAGAGATAACACCCCCCCATTACGTCATGCTTCAGAAATGTGGAAAATGGTCCGTTTTCAAATGTTTTATTTTTGAACGTCAGTTCACATTTGTAGGTGGATCATCAGTGTTAGAGCTAAAATTAGCATGTTTAAAGTGATTTTCATGCTTCCAGGGGCCCTAAACACAAGATTTATGGAATGGTTAAAAGTGCATGAAAATGGCCAATTTACTCACTCTGAGTTCCCAAAAAGGGTTTCTTCATCCCGGGAAGTTAATTAAATACCATTTGGAGGCATTTAATGTTCGAGCAAAAACTGCTGATTTTCGACAAAAGAGATAACACCCCCCCATTACGTCATGCTTCAGAAATGTGGAAAATGGTCCGTTTTCAAATGTTTTATTTTTGAACGTCAGTTCACATTTGTAGGTGGATCATCAGTGTTAGAGCTAAAATTAGCATGTTTAGAGTGATTTTCATGCTTCCAGCGGCTCGGGAAGAGAATTAAATACTATTTGGAGGCATTTAATGTTCAAGCAAAAACAGCTGATTTTTGACAAAAGAGATAACACCCCCCCATTACGTCATGCTTCAGAAATGTGGAAAATGGTCCGTTTTCAAATGTTTTATTTTTGAACTTCAGTTCACATTTGTAGGTGGATCATCAGTGTTAGAGCTAAAATTAGCATGTTTAAAGTGATTTTCATGCTTCCAGGGGCCCTAAACACAAGATTTATGGAATGGTTAAAAGTGCATGAAAATGGCCAATTTACTCACTCTGAGTTCCCAAAAAGGGTTTCTTCACCCCGGGAAGTTAATTAAATACCATTTGGAGGCATTTAATGTTCGAGCAAAAACTGCTGATTTTCGACAAAAGAGATAACACCCCCCCATTACGTCATGCTTCAGAAATGTGGAAAATGGTCCGTTTTCAAATGTTTTATTTTTGAACGTCAGTTCACATTTGTAGGTGGATCATCAGTGTTAGAGCTAAAATTAGCATGTTTAAAGTGATTTTCATGCTTCCAGGGGCTCGGGAAGTGAATTAAATACTATTTGGAGGCATTTAATGTTCAAGCAAAAACAGCTGATTTTTGACAAAAGAGATAACACCCCCCCCATTACGTCATGCTTCAGAAATGTGGAAAATGGTCCGTTTTCAAATGTTTTATTTTTGAACGTCAGTTCACATTTGTAGGTGGATCATCAGTGTTAGAGCTAAAATTAGCATGTTTAAAGTGATTTTCATGCTTCCAGGGGCCCTAAACACAAGATTTATGGAATGGTTAAAAGTGCATGAAAATGGCCAATTTACTCACTCTGAGTTCTCAAAAAGGGTTTCTTCACCCCGAGAAGTTAATTAAATACCATTTGGAGGCATTTAATGTTCGAGCAAAAACGGCTGATTTTCGACAAAAGAGATAACACCCCCCCATTACGTCATGCTTCAGAAATGTGGAAAATGGTCCGTTTTCAAATGTTTTATTTTTGAACATCAGTTCACATTTGTAGGTGGATCATCAGTGTTAGAGCTAAAATTAGCATGTTTAAAGTGATTTTCATGCTTCCAGGGGCTCGGGAAGTGAATTAAATACTATTTGGAGGCATTTAATGTTCAATCAAAAACAGCTGATTTTTGACAAAAGAGATAACACCCCCCATTACGTCATGCTTCAGAAATGTGGAAAATGGTCCGTTTTCAAATGTTTTATTTTTGAACGTCAGTTCACATTTGTAGGTGGATCATCAGTGTTAGAGCTAAAATTAGCATGTTTAAAGTGATTTTCATGCTTCCAGGGGCCCTAAACACAAGAGTTATGGAATGGTTAAAAGTGCATGAAAATGGCCAATTTACTCACTCTGAGTTCTCAAAAAGGGTTTCTTCACCCCGGGAAGTTAATTAAATACCATTTAGAGGCATTTAATGTTCGAGCAAAAACGGCTGATTTTCGACAAAAGAGATAACACCCCCCCATTACGTCATGCTTCAGAAATGTGGAAAATGGTCCGTTTTCAAATGTTTTATTTTTGAACGTCAGTTCACATTTGTAGGTGGATCATCAGTGTTAGAGCTAAAATTAGCATGTTTAAAGTGATTTTCATGCTTCCAGGGGCTCGGGAAGTGAATTAAATACTATTTGGAGGCATTTAATGTTCAAGCAAAAACAGCTGATTTTCGACAAAAGAGATAACACCCCCCCATTACCTCATGCTTCAGAAATGTGGAAAATGGTCCGTTTTCAAATGTTTTATTTTTGAACATCAGTTCACATTTGTAGGTGGATCATCAGTGTTAGAGCTAAAATTAGCATGTTTAAAGTGATTTTCATGCTTCCAGGGGCCCTAAACACAAGATTTATGGAAGGGTTAAAAGTGCATGAAAATGGCCAATTTACTCACTCTGAGTTCTCAAAAAGGGTTTCTTCACCCCGGGAAGTTAATTAAATACCATTTAGAGGCATTTAATGTTCGAGCAAAAACGGCTGATTTTCGACAAAAGAGATAACACCCCCCCATTACGTCATGCTTCAGAAATGTGGAAAATGGTCCGTTTTCAAATGTTTTATTTTTGAACGTCAGTTCACATTTGTAGGTGGATCATCAGTGTTAGAGCTAAAATTAGCATGTTTAAAGTGATTTTCATGCTTCCAGGGGCTCGGGAAGTGAATTAAATACTATTTGGAGGCATTTAATGTTCAAGCAAAAACAGCTGATTTTTGACAAAAGAGATAACACACCCCCATTACGTCATGCTTCAGAAATGTGGAAAATGGTCCGTTTTCAAATGTTTTATTTTTGAACGTCAGTTCACATTTGTAGGTGGATCATCAGTGTTAGAGCTAAAATTAGCATGTTTAAAGTGATTTTCATGCTTCCAGGGGCCCTAAACACAAGATTTATGGAATGGTTAAAAGTGCATGAAAATGGCCAATTTACTCACTCTGAGTTCCCAAAAAGGGTTTCTTCATCCCGGGAAGTTAATTAAATACCATTTGGAGGCATTTAATGTTCGAGCAAAAACTGCTGATTTTCGACAAAAGAGATAACACCCCCCCATTACGTCATGCTTCAGAAATGTGGAAAATGGTCCGTTTTCAAATGTTTTATTTTTGAACGTCAGTTCACATTTGTAGGTGGATCATCAGTGTTAGAGCTAAAATTAGCATGTTTAAAGTGATTTTCATGCTTCCAGGGGCTCGGGAAGTGAATTAAATACTATTTGGAGGCATTTAATGTTCAAGCAAAAACAGCTGATTTTTGACAAAAGAGATAACACCCCCCCATTACGTCATGCTTCAGAAATGTGGAAAATGGTCCGTTTTCAAATGTTTTATTTTTGAACTTCAGTTCACATTTGTAGGTGGATCATCAGTGTTAGAGCTAAAATTAGCGTGTTTAAAGTGATTTTCATGCTTCCAGGGGCCCTAAACACAAGATTTATGGAATGGTTAAAAGTGCATGAAAATGGCCAATTTACTCACTCTGAGTTCCCAAAAAGGGTTTCTTCACCCCGGGAAGTTAATTAAATACCATTTGGAGGCATTTAATGTTCGAGCAAAAACTGCTGATTTTCGACAAAAGAGATAACACCCCCCCATTACGTCATGCTTCAGAAATGTGGAAAATGGTCCGTTTTCAAATGTTTTATTTTTGAACGTCAGTTCACATTTGTAGGTGGATCATCAGTGTTAGAGCTAAAATTAGCATGTTTAATGTGATTTTCATGCTTCCAGGGGCTCGGGAAGTGAATTAAATACTATTTGGAGGCATTTAATGTTCAAGCAAAAACAGCTGATTTTTGACAAAAGAGATAACACCCCCCCATTACGTCATGCTTCAGAAATGTGGAAAATGGTCCGTTTTCAAATGTTTTATTTTTGAACGTCAGTTCACATTTGTAGGTGGATCATCAGTGTTAGAGCTAAAATTAGCATGTTTAAAGTGATTTTCATGCTTCCAGGGGCCCTAAACACAAGATTTATGGAATGGTTAAAAGTGCATGAAAATGGCCAATTTACTCACTCTGAGTTCTCAAAAAGGGTTTCTTCACCCCGGGAAGTTAATTAAATACCATTTGGAGGCATTTAATGTTCGAGCAAAAACGGCTGATTTTCGACAAAAGAGATAACACCCCCCCATTACGTCATGCTTCAGAAATGTGGAAAATGGTCCGTTTTCAAATGTTTTATTTTTGAACATCAGTTCACATTTGTAGGTGGATCATCAGTGTTAGAGCTAAAATTAGCATGTTTAAAGTGATTTTCATGCTTCCAGGGGCTCGGGAAGTGAATTAAATACTATTTGGAGGCATTTAATGTTCAATCAAAAACAGCTGATTTTTGACAAAAGAGATAACACCCCCCATTACGTCATGCTTCAGAAATGTGGAAAATGGTCCGTTTTCAAATGTTTTATTTTTGAACGTCAGTTCACATTTGTAGGTGGATCATCAGTGTTAGAGCTAAAATTAGCATGTTTAAAGTGATTTTCATGCTTCCAGGGGCCCTAAACACAAGATTTATGGAATGGTTAAAAGTGCATGAAAATGGCCAATTTACTCACTCTGAGTTCTCAAAAAGGGTTTCTTCACCCCGGGAAGTTAATTAAATACCATTTAGAGGCATTTAATGTTCGAGCAAAAACGGCTGATTTTCGACAAAAGAGATAACACCCCCCCATTACGTCATGCTTCAGAAATGTGGAAAATGGTCCGTTTTCAAATGTTTTATTTTTGAACGTCAGTTCAAATTTGTAGGTGGATCATCAGTGTTAGAGCTAAAATTAGCATGTTTAAAGTGATTTTCATGCTTCCAGGGGCTCGGGAAGTGAATTAAATACTATTTGGAGGCATTTAATGTTCAAGCAAAAACAGCTGATTTTTGACAAAAGAGATAACACCCCCCATTACGTCATGCTTCAGAAATGTGGAAAATGGTCCGTTTTCAAATGTTTTATTTTTGAACGTCAGTTCACATTTGTAGGTGGATCATCAGTGTTAGAGCTAAAATTAGCATGTTTAAAGTGATTTTCATGCTTCCAGGGGCCCTAAACACAAGATTTATGGAATGGTTAAAAGTGCATGAAAATGGCCAATTTACTCACTCTGAGTTCTCAAAAAGGGTTTCTTCACCCCGGGAAGTTAATTAAATACCATTTAGAGGCATTTAATGTTCGAGCAAAAACGGCTGATTTTCGACAAAAGAGATAACACCCCCCCATTACGTCATGCTTCAGAAATGTGGAAAATGGTCCGTTTTCAAATGTTTTATTTTTGAACGTCAGTTCAAATTTGTAGGTGGATCATCAGTGTTAGAGCTAAAATTAGCATGTTTAAAGTGATTTTCATGCTTCCAGGGGCTCGGGAAGTGAATTAAATACTATTTGGAGGCATTTAATGTTCAAGCAAAAACAGCTGATTTTTGACAAAAGAGATAACACACCCCCATTACGTCATGCTTCAGAAATGTGGAAAATGGTCCGTTTTCAAATGTTTTATTTTTGAACGTCAGTTCACATTTGTAGGTGGATCATCAGTGTTAGAGCTAAAATTAGCATGTTTAAAGTGATTTTCATGCTTCCAGGGGCCCTAAACACAAGATTTATGGAATGGTTAAAAGTGCATGAAAATGGCCAATTTACTCACTCTGAGTTCTCAAAAAGGGTTTCTTCACCCCGGGAAGTTAATTAAATACCATTTGGAGGCATTTAATGTTCGAGCAAAAACGGCTGATTTTCGACAAAAGAGATAACACCCCCCCATTACGTCATGCTTCAGAAATGTGGAAAATGGTCCGTTTTCAAATGTTTTATTTTTGAACGTCAGTTCACATTTGTAGGTGGATCATCAGTGTTAGAGCTAAAATTAGCATGTTTAAAGTGATTTTCATGCTTCCAGGGGCTCGGGAAGTGAATTAAATACTATTTGGAGGCATTTAATGTTCAAGCAAAAACAGCTGATTTTTGACAAAAGAGATAACACCCCCCCATTACGTCATGCTTCAGAAATGTGGAAAATGGTCCGTTTTCAAATGTTTTATTTTTGAACGTCAGTTCACATTTGTAGGTGGATCATCAGTGTTAGAGCTAAAATTAGCATGTTTAAAGTGATTTTCATGCTTCCAGGGGCCCTAAACACAAGATTTATGGAATGGTTAAAAGTGCATGAAAATGGCCAATTTACTCACTCTGAGTTCTCAAAAAGGGTTTCTTCACCCCGGGAAGTTAATTAAATACCATTTGGAGGCATTTAATGTTCGAGCAAAAACGGCTGATTTTCGACAAAAGAGATAACACCCCCCCATTACGTCATGCTTCAGAAATGTGGAAAATGGTCCGTTTTCAAATGTTTTATTTTTGAACATCAGTTCACATTTGTAGGTGGATCATCAGTGTTAGAGCTAAAATTAGCATGTTTAAAGTGATTTTCATGCTTCCAGGGGCTCGGGAAGTGAATTAAATACTATTTGGAGGCATTTAATGTTCAATCAAAAACAGCTGATTTTTGACAAAAGAGATAACACCCCCCCCATTACGTCATGCTTCAGAAATGTGGAAAATGGTCCGTTTTCAAATGTTTTATTTTTTAACGTCAGTTCACATTTGTAGGTGGATCATCAGTGTTAGAGCTAAAATTAGCATGTTTAAAGTGATTTTCATGCTTCCAGGGGCCCTAAACACAAGATTTATGGAATGGTTAAAAGTGCATGAAAATGGCCAATTTACTCACTCTGAGTTCTCAAAAAGGGTTTCTTCACCCCGGGAAGTTAATTAAATACCATTTGGAGGCATTTAATGTTCGAGCAAAAACGGCTGATTTTCGACAAAAGAGATAACACCCCCCCATTACGTCATGCTTCAGAAATGTGGAAAATGGTCCGTTTTCAAATGTTTTATTTTTGAACGTCAGTTCACATTTGTAGGTGGATCATCAGTGTTAGAGCTAAAATTAGCATGTTTAAAGTGATTTTCATGCTTCCAGGGGCTCGGGAAGTGAATTAAATACTATTTGGAGGCATTTAATGTTCAATCAAAAACAGCTGATTTTTGACAAAAGAGATAACACCCCCCCATTACGTCATGCTTCAGAAATGTGGAAAATGGTCCGTTTTCAAATGTTTTATTTTTGAACGTCAGTTCACATTTGTAGGTGGATCATCAGTGTTAGAGCTAAAATTAGCATGTTTAAAGTGATTTTCATGCTTCCAGGGGCCCTAAACACAAGATTTATGGAATGGTTAAAAGTGCATGAAAATGGCCAATTTACTCACTCTGAGTTCTCAAAAAGGGTTTCTTCACCCCGGGAAGTTAATTAAATACCATTTGGAGGCATTTAATGTTCGAGCAAAAACGGCTGATTTTCGACAAAAGAGATAACACCCCCCCATTACGTCATGCTTCAGAAATGTGGAAAATGGTCCGTTTTCAAATGTTTTATTTTTGAACGTCAGTTCACATTTGTAGGTGGATCATCAGTGTTAGAGCTAAAATTAGCATGTTTAAAGTGATTTTCATGCTTCCAGGGGCTCGGGAAGTGAATTAAATACTATTTGGAGGCATTTAATGTTCAATCAAAAACAGCTGATTTTTGACAAAAGAGATAACACCCCCCCATTACGTCATGCTTCAGAAATGTGGAAAATGGTCCGTTTTCAAATGTTTTATTTTTGAACGTCAGTTCACATTTGTAGGTGGATCATCAGTGTTAGAGCTAAAATTAGCATGTTTAAAGTGATTTTCATGCTTCCAGGGGCCCTAAACACAAGATTTATGGAATGGTTAAAAGTGCATGAAAATGGCCAATTTACTCACTCTGAGTTCTCAAAAAGGGTTTCTTCACCCCGGGAAGTTAATTAAATACCATTTGGAGGCATTTAATGTTCGAGCAAAAACGGCTGATTTTCGACAAAAGAGATAACACCCCCCCATTACGTCATGCTTCAGAAATGTGGAAAATGGTCCGTTTTCAAATGTTTTATTTTTGAACATCAGTTCACATTTGTAGGTGGATCATCAGTGTTAGAGCTAAAATTAGCATGTTTAAAGTGATTTTCATGCTTCCAGGGGCTCGGGAAGTGAATTAAATACTATTTGGAGGCATTTAATGTTCAATCAAAAACAGCTGATTTTTGACAAAAGAGATAACACCCCCCCATTACGTCATGCTTCAGAAATGTGGAAAATGGTCCGTTTTCAAATGTTTTATTTTTGAACGTCAGTTCACATTTGTAGGTGGATCATCAGTGTTAGAGCTAAAATTAGCATGTTTAAAGTGATTTTCATGCTTCCAGGGGCCCTAAACACAAGATTTATGGAATGGTTAAAAGTGCATGAAAATGGCCAATTTACTCACTCTGAGTTCTCAAAAAGGGTTTCTTCACCCCGGGAAGTTAATTAAATACCATTTGGAGGCATTTAATGTTCGAGCAAAAACGGCTGATTTTCGACAAAAGAGATAACACCCCCCCATTACGTCATGCTTCAGAAATGTGGAAAATGGTCCGTTTTCAAATGTTTTATTTTTGAATGTCAGTTCACATTTGTAGGTGGATCATCAGTGTTAGAGCTAAAATTAGCATGTTTAAAGTGATTTTCATGCTTCCAGGGGCTCGGGAAGTGAATTAAATACTATTTGGAGGCATTTAATGTTCAATCAAAAACAGCTGATTTTTGACAAAAGAGATAACACCCCCCCATTACGTCATGCTTCAGAAATGTGGAAAATGGTCCGTTTTCAAATGTTTTATTTTTGAACGTCAGTTCACATTTGTAGGTGGATCATCAGTGTTAGAGCTAAAATTAGCATGTTTAAAGTGATTTTCATGCTTCCAGGGGCCCTAAACACAAGATTTATGGAATGGTTAAAAGTGCATGAAAATGGCCAATTTACTCACTCTGAGTTCTCAAAAAGGGTTTCTTCACCCCGGGAAGTTAATTAAATACCATTTGGAGGCATTTAATGTTCGAGCAAAAACGGCTGATTTTCGACAAAAGAGATAACACCCCCCCATTACGTCATGCTTCAGAAATGTGGAAAATGGTCCGTTTTCAAATGTTTTATTTTTGAACATCAGTTCACATTTGTAGGTGGATCATCAGTGTTAGAGCTAAAATTAGCATGTTTAAAGTGATTTTCATGCTTCCAGGGGCTCGGGAAGTGAATTAAATACTATTTGGAGGCATTTAATGTTCAATCAAAAACAGCTGATTTTTGACAAAAGAGATAACACCCCCCCATTACGTCATGCTTCAGAAATGTGGAAAATGGTCCGTTTTCAAATGTTTTATTTTTGAACGTCAGTTCACATTTGTAGGTGGATCATCAGTGTTAGAGCTAAAATTAGCATGTTTAAAGTGATTTTCATGCTTCCAGGGGCCCTAAACACAAGATTTATGGAATGGTTAAAAGTGCATGAAAATGGCCAATTTACTCACTCTGAGTTCTCAAAAAGGGTTTCTTCACCCCGGGAAGTTAATTAAATACCATTTGGAGGCATTTAATGTTCGAGCAAAAACGGCTGATTTTCGACAAAAGAGATAACACCCCCCCATTACGTCATGCTTCAGAAATGTGGAAAATGGTCCGTTTTCAAATGTTTTATTTTTGAATGTCAGTTCACATTTGTAGGTGGATCATCAGTGTTAGAGCTAAAATTAGCATGTTTAAAGTGATTTTCATGCTTCCAGGGGCTTGGGAAGTGAATTAAATACTATTTGGAGGCATTTAATGTTCAAGCAAAAACAGCTGATTTTTGACAAAAGAGATAACACCCCCCCATTACGTCATGCTTCAGAAATGTTGAAAATGGTCCGTTTTCAAATGTTTTATTTTTGAACGCCAGTTCACATTTGTAGGTGGATCATCAGTGTTAGAGCTAAAATTAGCATGTTTAAAGTGATTTTCATGCTTCCAGGGGCCCTAAACACAAGATTTATGGAATGGTTAAAAGTGCATGAAAATGGCCAATTTACTCACTCTGAGTTCTCAAAAAGGGTTTCTTCACCCCGGGAAGTTAATTAAATACCATTTGGAGGCATATAATGTTCGAGCAAAAACGGCTGATTTTTGACAAAAGAGATAACACCCCCCCATTAGGTCATGCTTCAGAAATGTGGAAAATGGTCCGTTTTCAAATGTTTTATTTTTGAACGTCAGTTCACATTTGTAGGTGGATCATCAGTGTTAGAGCTAAAATTAGCATGTTTAAAGTGATTTTCATGCTTCCAGGGGCTCGGGAAGTGAATTAAATACTATTTGGAGGCATTTAATGTTCAATCAAAAACAGCTGATTTTTGACAAAAGAGATAACACCCCCCCATTACGTCATGCTTCAGAAATGTGGAAAATGGTCCGTTTTCAAAAGTTTTATTTTTGAACGTCAGTTCACATTTGTAGGTGGATCATCAGTGTTAGAGCTAAAATTAGCATGTTTAAAGTGATTTTCATGCTTCCAGGGGCCCTAAACACAAGATTTATGGAATGGTTAAAAGTGCATGAAAATGGCCAATTTACTCACTCTGAGTTCTCAAAAAGGGTTTCTTCACCCCGGGAAGTTAATTAAATACCATTTGGAGGCATTTAATGTTCGAGCAAAAACTGCTGATTTTCGACAAAAGAGATAACACCCCCCATTACGTCATGCTTCAGAAATGTGGAAAATGGTCCGTTTTCAAATGTTTTATTTTTGAACGTCAGTTCACATTTGTAGGTGGATCATCAGTGTTAGAGCTAAAATTATCATGTTTAAAGTGATTTTCATGCTTCCAGGGGTTCGGGAAGTGAATTAAATACTATTTGGAGGCCTTTAATGTTCAAGCAAAAACAGCTGATTTTTGACAAAAGAGATAACACCCCCCCATTACGTCATGCTTCAGAAATGTGGAAAATGGTCCGTTTTCAAATGTTTTATTTTTGAACGTCAGTTCACATTTGTAGGTGGATCATCAGTGTTAGAGCTAAAATTAGCATGTTTAAAGTGATTTTCATGCTTCCAGGGGCCCTAAACACAAGATTTATGGAATGGTTAAAAGTGCATGAAAATGGCCAATTTACTCACTCTGAGTTCTCAAAAAGGGTTTCTTCACCCCGGGAAGTTAATTAAATACCATTTGGAGGCATTTAATGTTCGAGCAAAAACGGCTGATTTTCGACAAAAGAGATAACACCCCCCCATTACGTCATGCTTCAGAAATGTGGAAAATGGTCCGTTTTCAAATGTTTTATTTTTGAACATCAGTTCACATTTGTAGGTGGATCATCAGTGTTAGAGCTAAAATTAGCATGTTTAAAGTGATTTTCATGCTTCCAGGGGCTCGGGAAGTGAATTACATACTATTTGGAGGCATTTAATGTTCAATCAAAAACAGCTGATTTTTGACAAAAGAGATAACACCCCCCATTACGTCATGCTTCAGAAATGTGGAAAATGGTCCGTTTTCAAATGTTTTATTTTTGAACGTCAGTTCACATTTGTAGGTGGATCATCAGTGTTAGAGCTAAAATTAGCATGTTTAAAGTGATTTTTCTGCTTCCAGGGGCCCTAAACACAAGATTTATGGAATGGTTAAAAGTGCATGAAAATGGCCAATTTACTCACTCTGAGTTCTCAAAAAGGGTTTCTTCACCCCGGGAAGTTAATTAAATACCATTTGGAGGCATTTAAGGTTCGAGCAAAAACGGCTGATTTTCGACAAAAGAGATAACTCCCCCCCATTACGTCATGCTTCAGAAATGTGGAAAATGGTCCGTTTTCAAATGTTTTATTTTTGAACGTCAGTTCACATTTGTAGGTGGATCATCAGTGTTAGAGCTAAAATTAGCATGTTTAAAGTGATTTTCATGCTTCCAGGGGCTCGGGAAGTCAATTAAATACTATTTGGAGGCATTTAATGTTCAAGCAAAAACAGCTGATTTTTGACAAAAGAGATAACACCCCCCCATTACGTCATGCTTCAGAAATGTGGAAAATGGTCCGTTTTCAAATGTTTTATTTTTGAACGTCAGTTCACATTTGTAGGTGGATCATCAGTGTTAGAGCTAAAATTAGCATGTTTAAAGTGATTTTCATGCTTCCAGGGGCTCGGGAAGTGAATTAAATACTATTTGGAGGCATTTAATGTTCAATCAAAAACAGCTGATTTTTGACAAAAGAGATAACACCCCCCCATTACGTCATGCTTCAGAAATGTGGAAAATGGTCCGTTTTCAAAAGTTTTATTTTTGAACGTCAGTTCACATTTGTAGGTGGATCATCAGTGTTAGAGCTAAAATTAGCATGTTTAAAGTGATTTTCATGCTTCCAGGGGCCCTAAACACAAGATTTATGGAATGGTTAAAAGTGCATGAAAATGGCCAATTTACTCACTCTGAGTTCTCAAAAAGGGTTTCTTCACCCCGGGAAGTTAATTAAATACCATTTGGAGGCATTTAATGTTCGAGCAAAAACTGCTGATTTTCGACAAAAGAGATAACACCCCCCATTACGTCATGCTTCAGAAATGTGGAAAATGGTCCGTTTTCAAATGTTTTATTTTTGAACGTCAGTTCACATTTGTAGGTGGATCATCAGTGTTAGAGCTAAAATTATCATGTTTAAAGTGATTTTCATGCTTCCAGGGGTTCGGGAAGTGAATTAAATACTATTTGGAGGCCTTTAATGTTCAAGCAAAAACAGCTGATTTTTGACAAAAGAGATAACACCCCCCCATTACGTCATGCTTCAGAAATGTGGAAAATGGTCCGTTTTCAAATGTTTTATTTTTGAACGTCAGTTCACATTTGTAGGTGGATCATCAGTGTTAGAGCTAAAATTAGCATGTTTAAAGTGATTTTCATGCTTCCAGGGGCCCTAAACACAAGATTTATGGAATGGTTAAAAGTGCATGAAAATGGCCAATTTACTCACTCTGAGTTCTCAAAAAGGGTTTCTTCACCCCGGGAAGTTAATTAAATACCATTTGGAGGCATTTAATGTTCGAGCAAAAACGGCTGATTTTCGACAAAAGAGATAACACCCCCCATTACGTCATGCTTCAGAAATGTGGAAAATGGTCCGTTTTCAAATGTTTTATTTTTGAACATCAGTTCACATTTGTAGGTGGATCATCAGTGTTAGAGCTAAAATTAGCATGTTCAAAGTGATTTTCATGCTTCCAGGGGCTCGGGAAGTGAATTAAATACTATTTGGAGGCATTTAATGTTCAATCAAAAACAGCTGATTTTTGACAAAAGAGATAACACCCCCCCATTACGTCATGCTTCAGAAATGTGGAAAATGGTCCGTTTTCAAAAGTTTTATTTTTGAACGTCAGTTCACATTTGTAGGTGGATCATCAGTGTTAGAGCTAAAATTAGCATGTTTAAAGTGATTTTCATGCTTCCAGGGGCCCTAAACACAAGATTTATGGAATGGTTAAAAGTGCATGAAAATGGCCAATTTACTCACTCTGAGTTCTCAAAAAGGGTTTCTTCACCCCGGGAAGTTAATTAAATACCATTTGGAGGCATTTAATGTTCGAGCAAAAACTGCTGATTTTCGACAAAAGAGATAACACCCCCCATTACGTCATGCTTCAGAAATGTGGAAAATGGTCCGTTTTCAAATGTTTTATTTTTGAACGTCAGTTCACATTTGTAGGTGGATCATCAGTGTTAGAGCTAAAATTATCATGTTTAAAGTGATTTTCATGCTTCCAGGGGTTCGGGAAGTGAATTAAATACTATTTGGAGGCCTTTAATGTTCAAGCAAAAACAGCTGATTTTTGACAAAAGAGATAACACCCCCCCATTACGTCATGCTTCAGAAATGTGGAAAATGGTCCGTTTTCAAATGTTTTATTTTTGAACGTCAGTTCACATTTGTAGGTGGATCATCAGTGTTAGAGCTAAAATTAGCATGTTTAAAGTGATTTTCATGCTTCCAGGGGCCCTAAACACAAGATTTATGGAATGGTTAAAAGTGCATGAAAATGGCCAATTTACTCACTCTGAGTTCTCAAAAAGGGTTTCTTCACCCCGGGAAGTTAATTAAATACCATTTGGAGGCATTTAATGTTCGAGCAAAAACGGCTGATTTTCGACAAAAGAGATAACACCCCCCCATTACGTCATGCTTCAGAAATGTGGAAAATGGTCCGTTTTCAAATGTTTTATTTTTGAACATCAGTTCACATTTGTAGGTGGATCATCAGTGTTAGAGCTAAAATTAGCATGTTTAAAGTGATTTTCATGCTTCCAGGGGCTCGGGAAGTGAATTACATACTATTTGGAGGCATTTAATGTTCAATCAAAAACAGCTGATTTTTGACAAAAGAGATAACACCCCCCATTACGTCATGCTTCAGAAATGTGGAAAATGGTCCGTTTTCAAATGTTTTATTTTTGAACGTCAGTTCACATTTGTAGGTGGATCATCAGTGTTAGAGCTAAAATTAGCATGTTTAAAGTGATTTTTCTGCTTCCAGGGGCCCTAAACACAAGATTTATGGAATGGTTAAAAGTGCATGAAAATGGCCAATTTACTCACTCTGAGTTCTCAAAAAGGGTTTCTTCACCCCGGGAAGTTAATTAAATACCATTTGGAGGCATTTAATGTTCGAGCAAAAACGGCTGATTTTCGACAAAAGAGATAACTCCCCCCCATTACGTCATGCTTCAGAAATGTGGAAAATGGTCCGTTTTCAAATGTTTTATTTTTGAACGTCAGTTCACATTTGTAGGTGGATCATCAGTGTTAGAGCTAAAATTAGCATGTTTAAAGTGATTTTCATGCTTCCAGGGGCTCGGGAAGTCAATTAAATACTATTTGGAGGCATTTAATGTTCAAGCAAAAACAGCTGATTTTTGACAAAAGAGATAACACCCCCCCATTACGTCATGCTTCAGAAATGTGGAAAATGGTCCGTTTTCAAATGTTTTATTTTTGAACGTCAGTTCACATTTGTAGGTGGATCATCAGTGTTAGAGCTAAAATTAGCATGTTTAAAGTGATTTTCATGCTTCCAGGGGCCCTAAACACAAGATTTATGGAATGGTTAAAAGTGCATGAAAATGGCCAATTTACTCACTCTGAGTTCTCAAAAAGGGTTTCTTCACCCCGGGAAGTTAATTAAATACCATTTGGAGGCATTTAATGTTCGAGCAAAAACGGCTGATTTTCGACAAAAGAGATAACACCCCCCCATTACGTCATGCTTCAGAAATGTGGAAAATGGTCCGTTTTCAAATGTTTTATTTTTGAACATCAGTTCACATTTGTAGGTGGATCATCAGTGTTAGAGCTAAAATTAGCATGTTTAAAGTGATTTTCATGCTTCCAGGGGCTCGGGAAGTGAATTAAATACTATTTGGAGGCATTTAATGTTCAATCAAAAACAGCTGATTTTTGACAAAAGAGATAACACCCCCCATTACGTCATGCTTCAGAAATGTGGAAAATGGTCCGTTTTCAAATGTTTTATTTTTGAACGTCAGTTCACATTTGTAGGTGGATCATCAGTGTTAGAGCTAAAATTAGCATGTTTAAAGTGATTTTCATGCTTCCAGGGGCCCTAAACACAAGATTTATGGAATGGTTAAAAGTGCATGAAAATGGCCAATTTACTCACTCTGAGTTCTCAAAAAGGGTTTCTTCACCCCGGGAAGTTAATTAAATACCATTTAGAGGCATTTAATGTTCGAGCAAAAACGGCTGATTTTCGACAAAAGAGATAACACCCCCCCATTACGTCATGCTTCAGAAATGTGGAAAATGGTCCGTTTTCAAATGTTTTATTTTTGAACGTCAGTTCAAATTTGTAGGTGGATCATCAGTGTTAGAGCTAAAATTAGCATGTTTAAAGTGATTTTCATGCTTCCAGGGGCTCGGGAAGTGAATTAAATACTATTTGGAGGCATTTAATGTTCAAGCAAAAACAGCTGATTTTTGACAAAAGAGATAACACCCCCCATTACGTCATGCTTCAGAAATGTGGAAAATGGTCCGTTTTCAAATGTTTTATTTTTGAACGTCAGTTCACATTTGTAGGTGGATCATCAGTGTTAGAGCTAAAATTAGCATGTTTAAAGTGATTTTCATGCTTCCAGGGGCCCTAAACACAAGATTTATGGAATGGTTAAAAGTGCATGAAAATGGCCAATTTACTCACTCTGAGTTCTCAAAAAGGGTTTCTTCACCCCGGGAAGTTAATTAAATACCATTTAGAGGCATTTAATGTTCGAGCAAAAACGGCTGATTTTCGACAAAAGAGATAACACCCCCCCATTACGTCATGCTTCAGAAATGTGGAAAATGGTCCGTTTTCAAATGTTTTATTTTTGAACGTCAGTTCAAATTTGTAGGTGGATCATCAGTGTTAGAGCTAAAATTAGCATGTTTAAAGTGATTTTCATGCTTCCAGGGGCTCGGGAAGTGAATTAAATACTATTTGGAGGCATTTAATGTTCAAGCAAAAACAGCTGATTTTTGACAAAAGAGATAACACACCCCCATTACGTCATGCTTCAGAAATGTGGAAAATGGTCCGTTTTCAAATGTTTTATTTTTGAACGTCAGTTCACATTTGTAGGTGGATCATCAGTGTTAGAGCTAAAATTAGCATGTTTAAAGTGATTTTCATGCTTCCAGGGGCCCTAAACACAAGATTTATGGAATGGTTAAAAGTGCATGAAAATGGCCAATTTACTCACTCTGAGTTCTCAAAAAGGGTTTCTTCACCCCGGGAAGTTAATTAAATACCATTTGGAGGCATTTAATGTTCGAGCAAAAACGGCTGATTTTCGACAAAAGAGATAACACCCCCCCATTACGTCATGCTTCAGAAATGTGGAAAATGGTCCGTTTTCAAATGTTTTATTTTTGAACGTCAGTTCACATTTGTAGGTGGATCATCAGTGTTAGAGCTAAAATTAGCATGTTTAAAGTGATTTTCATGCTTCCAGGGGCTCGGGAAGTGAATTAAATACTATTTGGAGGCATTTAATGTTCAAGCAAAAACAGCTGATTTTTGACAAAAGAGATAACACCCCCCCATTACGTCATGCTTCAGAAATGTGGAAAATGGTCCGTTTTCAAATGTTTTATTTTTGAACGTCAGTTCACATTTGTAGGTGGATCATCAGTGTTAGAGCTAAAATTAGCATGTTTAAAGTGATTTTCATGCTTCCAGGGGCCCTAAACACAAGATTTATGGAATGGTTAAAAGTGCATGAAAATGGCCAATTTACTCACTCTGAGTTCTCAAAAAGGGTTTCTTCACCCCGGGAAGTTAATTAAATACCATTTGGAGGCATTTAATGTTCGAGCAAAAACGGCTGATTTTCGACAAAAGAGATAACACCCCCCCATTACGTCATGCTTCAGAAATGTGGAAAATGGTCCGTTTTCAAATGTTTTATTTTTGAACATCAGTTCACATTTGTAGGTGGATCATCAGTGTTAGAGCTAAAATTAGCATGTTTAAAGTGATTTTCATGCTTCCAGGGGCTCGGGAAGTGAATTAAATACTATTTGGAGGCATTTAATGTTCAATCAAAAACAGCTGATTTTTGACAAAAGAGATAACACCCCCCCCATTACGTCATGCTTCAGAAATGTGGAAAATGGTCCGTTTTCAAATGTTTTATTTTTTAACGTCAGTTCACATTTGTAGGTGGATCATCAGTGTTAGAGCTAAAATTAGCATGTTTAAAGTGATTTTCATGCTTCCAGGGGCCCTAAACACAAGATTTATGGAATGGTTAAAAGTGCATGAAAATGGCCAATTTACTCACTCTGAGTTCTCAAAAAGGGTTTCTTCACCCCGGGAAGTTAATTAAATACCATTTGGAGGCATTTAATGTTCGAGCAAAAACGGCTGATTTTCGACAAAAGAGATAACACCCCCCCATTACGTCATGCTTCAGAAATGTGGAAAATGGTCCGTTTTCAAATGTTTTATTTTTGAACGTCAGTTCACATTTGTAGGTGGATCATCAGTGTTAGAGCTAAAATTAGCATGTTTAAAGTGATTTTCATGCTTCCAGGGGCTCGGGAAGTGAATTAAATACTATTTGGAGGCATTTAATGTTCAATCAAAAACAGCTGATTTTTGACAAAAGAGATAACACCCCCCCATTACGTCATGCTTCAGAAATGTGGAAAATGGTCCGTTTTCAAATGTTTTATTTTTGAACGTCAGTTCACATTTGTAGGTGGATCATCAGTGTTAGAGCTAAAATTAGCATGTTTAAAGTGATTTTCATGCTTCCAGGGGCCCTAAACACAAGATTTATGGAATGGTTAAAAGTGCATGAAAATGGCCAATTTACTCACTCTGAGTTCTCAAAAAGGGTTTCTTCACCCCGGGAAGTTAATTAAATACCATTTGGAGGCATTTAATGTTCGAGCAAAAACGGCTGATTTTCGACAAAAGAGATAACACCCCCCCATTACGTCATGCTTCAGAAATGTGGAAAATGGTCCGTTTTCAAATGTTTTATTTTTGAACGTCAGTTCACATTTGTAGGTGGATCATCAGTGTTAGAGCTAAAATTAGCATGTTTAAAGTGATTTTCATGCTTCCAGGGGCTCGGGAAGTGAATTAAATACTATTTGGAGGCATTTAATGTTCAATCAAAAACAGCTGATTTTTGACAAAAGAGATAACACCCCCCCATTACGTCATGCTTCAGAAATGTGGAAAATGGTCCGTTTTCAAATGTTTTATTTTTGAACGTCAGTTCACATTTGTAGGTGGATCATCAGTGTTAGAGCTAAAATTAGCATGTTTAAAGTGATTTTCATGCTTCCAGGGGCCCTAAACACAAGATTTATGGAATGGTTAAAAGTGCATGAAAATGGCCAATTTACTCACTCTGAGTTCTCAAAAAGGGTTTCTTCACCCCGGGAAGTTAATTAAATACCATTTGGAGGCATTTAATGTTCGAGCAAAAACGGCTGATTTTCGACAAAAGAGATAACACCCCCCCATTACGTCATGCTTCAGAAATGTGGAAAATGGTCCGTTTTCAAATGTTTTATTTTTGAACATCAGTTCACATTTGTAGGTGGATCATCAGTGTTAGAGCTAAAATTAGCATGTTTAAAGTGATTTTCATGCTTCCAGGGGCTCGGGAAGTGAATTAAATACTATTTGGAGGCATTTAATGTTCAATCAAAAACAGCTGATTTTTGACAAAAGAGATAACACCCCCCCATTACGTCATGCTTCAGAAATGTGGAAAATGGTCCGTTTTCAAATGTTTTATTTTTGAACGTCAGTTCACATTTGTAGGTGGATCATCAGTGTTAGAGCTAAAATTAGCATGTTTAAAGTGATTTTCATGCTTCCAGGGGCCCTAAACACAAGATTTATGGAATGGTTAAAAGTGCATGAAAATGGCCAATTTACTCACTCTGAGTTCTCAAAAAGGGTTTCTTCACCCCGGGAAGTTAATTAAATACCATTTGGAGGCATTTAATGTTCGAGCAAAAACGGCTGATTTTCGACAAAAGAGATAACACCCCCCCATTACGTCATGCTTCAGAAATGTGGAAAATGGTCCGTTTTCAAATGTTTTATTTTTGAATGTCAGTTCACATTTGTAGGTGGATCATCAGTGTTAGAGCTAAAATTAGCATGTTTAAAGTGATTTTCATGCTTCCAGGGGCTCGGGAAGTGAATTAAATACTATTTGGAGGCATTTAATGTTCAATCAAAAACAGCTGATTTTTGACAAAAGAGATAACACCCCCCCATTACGTCATGCTTCAGAAATGTGGAAAATGGTCCGTTTTCAAATGTTTTATTTTTGAACGTCAGTTCACATTTGTAGGTGGATCATCAGTGTTAGAGCTAAAATTAGCATGTTTAAAGTGATTTTCATGCTTCCAGGGGCCCTAAACACAAGATTTATGGAATGGTTAAAAGTGCATGAAAATGGCCAATTTACTCACTCTGAGTTCTCAAAAAGGGTTTCTTCACCCCGGGAAGTTAATTAAATACCATTTGGAGGCATTTAATGTTCGAGCAAAAACGGCTGATTTTCGACAAAAGAGATAACACCCCCCCATTACGTCATGCTTCAGAAATGTGGAAAATGGTCCGTTTTCAAATGTTTTATTTTTGAACATCAGTTCACATTTGTAGGTGGATCATCAGTGTTAGAGCTAAAATTAGCATGTTTAAAGTGATTTTCATGCTTCCAGGGGCTCGGGAAGTGAATTAAATACTATTTGGAGGCATTTAATGTTCAATCAAAAACAGCTGATTTTTGACAAAAGAGATAACACCCCCCCATTACGTCATGCTTCAGAAATGTGGAAAATGGTCCGTTTTCAAATGTTTTATTTTTGAACGTCAGTTCACATTTGTAGGTGGATCATCAGTGTTAGAGCTAAAATTAGCATGTTTAAAGTGATTTTCATGCTTCCAGGGGCCCTAAACACAAGATTTATGGAATGGTTAAAAGTGCATGAAAATGGCCAATTTACTCACTCTGAGTTCTCAAAAAGGGTTTCTTCACCCCGGGAAGTTAATTAAATACCATTTGGAGGCATTTAATGTTCGAGCAAAAACGGCTGATTTTCGACAAAAGAGATAACACCCCCCCATTACGTCATGCTTCAGAAATGTGGAAAATGGTCCGTTTTCAAATGTTTTATTTTTGAATGTCAGTTCACATTTGTAGGTGGATCATCAGTGTTAGAGCTAAAATTAGCATGTTTAAAGTGATTTTCATGCTTCCAGGGGCTTGGGAAGTGAATTAAATACTATTTGGAGGCATTTAATGTTCAAGCAAAAACAGCTGATTTTTGACAAAAGAGATAACACCCCCCCATTACGTCATGCTTCAGAAATGTTGAAAATGGTCCGTTTTCAAATGTTTTATTTTTGAACGCCAGTTCACATTTGTAGGTGGATCATCAGTGTTAGAGCTAAAATTAGCATGTTTAAAGTGATTTTCATGCTTCCAGGGGCCCTAAACACAAGATTTATGGAATGGTTAAAAGTGCATGAAAATGGCCAATTTACTCACTCTGAGTTCTCAAAAAGGGTTTCTTCACCCCGGGAAGTTAATTAAATACCATTTGGAGGCATATAATGTTCGAGCAAAAACGGCTGATTTTTGACAAAAGAGATAACACCCCCCCATTAGGTCATGCTTCAGAAATGTGGAAAATGGTCCGTTTTCAAATGTTTTATTTTTGAACGTCAGTTCACATTTGTAGGTGGATCATCAGTGTTAGAGCTAAAATTAGCATGTTTAAAGTGATTTTCATGCTTCCAGGGGCTCGGGAAGTGAATTAAATACTATTTGGAGGCATTTAATGTTCAATCAAAAACAGCTGATTTTTGACAAAAGAGATAACACCCCCCCATTACGTCATGCTTCAGAAATGTGGAAAATGGTCCGTTTTCAAAAGTTTTATTTTTGAACGTCAGTTCACATTTGTAGGTGGATCATCAGTGTTAGAGCTAAAATTAGCATGTTTAAAGTGATTTTCATGCTTCCAGGGGCCCTAAACACAAGATTTATGGAATGGTTAAAAGTGCATGAAAATGGCCAATTTACTCACTCTGAGTTCTCAAAAAGGGTTTCTTCACCCCGGGAAGTTAATTAAATACCATTTGGAGGCATTTAATGTTCGAGCAAAAACTGCTGATTTTCGACAAAAGAGATAACACCCCCCATTACGTCATGCTTCAGAAATGTGGAAAATGGTCCGTTTTCAAATGTTTTATTTTTGAACGTCAGTTCACATTTGTAGGTGGATCATCAGTGTTAGAGCTAAAATTATCATGTTTAAAGTGATTTTCATGCTTCCAGGGGTTCGGGAAGTGAATTAAATACTATTTGGAGGCCTTTAATGTTCAAGCAAAAACAGCTGATTTTTGACAAAAGAGATAACACCCCCCCATTACGTCATGCTTCAGAAATGTGGAAAATGGTCCGTTTTCAAATGTTTTATTTTTGAACGTCAGTTCACATTTGTAGGTGGATCATCAGTGTTAGAGCTAAAATTAGCATGTTTAAAGTGATTTTCATGCTTCCAGGGGCCCTAAACACAAGATTTATGGAATGGTTAAAAGTGCATGAAAATGGCCAATTTACTCACTCTGAGTTCTCAAAAAGGGTTTCTTCACCCCGGGAAGTTAATTAAATACCATTTGGAGGCATTTAATGTTCGAGCAAAAACGGCTGATTTTCGACAAAAGAGATAACACCCCCCCATTACGTCATGCTTCAGAAATGTGGAAAATGGTCCGTTTTCAAATGTTTTATTTTTGAACATCAGTTCACATTTGTAGGTGGATCATCAGTGTTAGAGCTAAAATTAGCATGTTTAAAGTGATTTTCATGCTTCCAGGGGCTCGGGAAGTGAATTACATACTATTTGGAGGCATTTAATGTTCAATCAAAAACAGCTGATTTTTGACAAAAGAGATAACACCCCCCATTACGTCATGCTTCAGAAATGTGGAAAATGGTCCGTTTTCAAATGTTTTATTTTTGAACGTCAGTTCACATTTGTAGGTGGATCATCAGTGTTAGAGCTAAAATTAGCATGTTTAAAGTGATTTTTCTGCTTCCAGGGGCCCTAAACACAAGATTTATGGAATGGTTAAAAGTGCATGAAAATGGCCAATTTACTCACTCTGAGTTCTCAAAAAGGGTTTCTTCACCCCGGGAAGTTAATTAAATACCATTTGGAGGCATTTAAGGTTCGAGCAAAAACGGCTGATTTTCGACAAAAGAGATAACTCCCCCCCATTACGTCATGCTTCAGAAATGTGGAAAATGGTCCGTTTTCAAATGTTTTATTTTTGAACGTCAGTTCACATTTGTAGGTGGATCATCAGTGTTAGAGCTAAAATTAGCATGTTTAAAGTGATTTTCATGCTTCCAGGGGCTCGGGAAGTCAATTAAATACTATTTGGAGGCATTTAATGTTCAAGCAAAAACAGCTGATTTTTGACAAAAGAGATAACACCCCCCCATTACGTCATGCTTCAGAAATGTGGAAAATGGTCCGTTTTCAAATGTTTTATTTTTGAACGTCAGTTCACATTTGTAGGTGGATCATCAGTGTTAGAGCTAAAATTAGCATGTTTAAAGTGATTTTCATGCTTCCAGGGGCTCGGGAAGTGAATTAAATACTATTTGGAGGCATTTAATGTTCAATCAAAAACAGCTGATTTTTGACAAAAGAGATAACACCCCCCCATTACGTCATGCTTCAGAAATGTGGAAAATGGTCCGTTTTCAAAAGTTTTATTTTTGAACGTCAGTTCACATTTGTAGGTGGATCATCAGTGTTAGAGCTAAAATTAGCATGTTTAAAGTGATTTTCATGCTTCCAGGGGCCCTAAACACAAGATTTATGGAATGGTTAAAAGTGCATGAAAATGGCCAATTTACTCACTCTGAGTTCTCAAAAAGGGTTTCTTCACCCCGGGAAGTTAATTAAATACCATTTGGAGGCATTTAATGTTCGAGCAAAAACTGCTGATTTTCGACAAAAGAGATAACACCCCCCATTACGTCATGCTTCAGAAATGTGGAAAATGGTCCGTTTTCAAATGTTTTATTTTTGAACGTCAGTTCACATTTGTAGGTGGATCATCAGTGTTAGAGCTAAAATTATCATGTTTAAAGTGATTTTCATGCTTCCAGGGGTTCGGGAAGTGAATTAAATACTATTTGGAGGCCTTTAATGTTCAAGCAAAAACAGCTGATTTTTGACAAAAGAGATAACACCCCCCCATTACGTCATGCTTCAGAAATGTGGAAAATGGTCCGTTTTCAAATGTTTTATTTTTGAACGTCAGTTCACATTTGTAGGTGGATCATCAGTGTTAGAGCTAAAATTAGCATGTTTAAAGTGATTTTCATGCTTCCAGGGGCCCTAAACACAAGATTTATGGAATGGTTAAAAGTGCATGAAAATGGCCAATTTACTCACTCTGAGTTCTCAAAAAGGGTTTCTTCACCCCGGGAAGTTAATTAAATACCATTTGGAGGCATTTAATGTTCGAGCAAAAACGGCTGATTTTCGACAAAAGAGATAACACCCCCCATTACGTCATGCTTCAGAAATGTGGAAAATGGTCCGTTTTCAAATGTTTTATTTTTGAACATCAGTTCACATTTGTAGGTGGATCATCAGTGTTAGAGCTAAAATTAGCATGTTCAAAGTGATTTTCATGCTTCCAGGGGCTCGGGAAGTGAATTAAATACTATTTGGAGGCATTTAATGTTCAATCAAAAACAGCTGATTTTTGACAAAAGAGATAACACCCCCCCATTACGTCATGCTTCAGAAATGTGGAAAATGGTCCGTTTTCAAAAGTTTTATTTTTGAACGTCAGTTCACATTTGTAGGTGGATCATCAGTGTTAGAGCTAAAATTAGCATGTTTAAAGTGATTTTCATGCTTCCAGGGGCCCTAAACACAAGATTTATGGAATGGTTAAAAGTGCATGAAAATGGCCAATTTACTCACTCTGAGTTCTCAAAAAGGGTTTCTTCACCCCGGGAAGTTAATTAAATACCATTTGGAGGCATTTAATGTTCGAGCAAAAACTGCTGATTTTCGACAAAAGAGATAACACCCCCCATTACGTCATGCTTCAGAAATGTGGAAAATGGTCCGTTTTCAAATGTTTTATTTTTGAACGTCAGTTCACATTTGTAGGTGGATCATCAGTGTTAGAGCTAAAATTATCATGTTTAAAGTGATTTTCATGCTTCCAGGGGTTCGGGAAGTGAATTAAATACTATTTGGAGGCCTTTAATGTTCAAGCAAAAACAGCTGATTTTTGACAAAAGAGATAACACCCCCCCATTACGTCATGCTTCAGAAATGTGGAAAATGGTCCGTTTTCAAATGTTTTATTTTTGAACGTCAGTTCACATTTGTAGGTGGATCATCAGTGTTAGAGCTAAAATTAGCATGTTTAAAGTGATTTTCATGCTTCCAGGGGCCCTAAACACAAGATTTATGGAATGGTTAAAAGTGCATGAAAATGGCCAATTTACTCACTCTGAGTTCTCAAAAAGGGTTTCTTCACCCCGGGAAGTTAATTAAATACCATTTGGAGGCATTTAATGTTCGAGCAAAAACGGCTGATTTTCGACAAAAGAGATAACACCCCCCCATTACGTCATGCTTCAGAAATGTGGAAAATGGTCCGTTTTCAAATGTTTTATTTTTGAACATCAGTTCACATTTGTAGGTGGATCATCAGTGTTAGAGCTAAAATTAGCATGTTTAAAGTGATTTTCATGCTTCCAGGGGCTCGGGAAGTGAATTACATACTATTTGGAGGCATTTAATGTTCAATCAAAAACAGCTGATTTTTGACAAAAGAGATAACACCCCCCATTACGTCATGCTTCAGAAATGTGGAAAATGGTCCGTTTTCAAATGTTTTATTTTTGAACGTCAGTTCACATTTGTAGGTGGATCATCAGTGTTAGAGCTAAAATTAGCATGTTTAAAGTGATTTTTCTGCTTCCAGGGGCCCTAAACACAAGATTTATGGAATGGTTAAAAGTGCATGAAAATGGCCAATTTACTCACTCTGAGTTCTCAAAAAGGGTTTCTTCACCCCGGGAAGTTAATTAAATACCATTTGGAGGCATTTAATGTTCGAGCAAAAACGGCTGATTTTCGACAAAAGAGATAACTCCCCCCCATTACGTCATGCTTCAGAAATGTGGAAAATGGTCCGTTTTCAAATGTTTTATTTTTGAACGTCAGTTCACATTTGTAGGTGGATCATCAGTGTTAGAGCTAAAATTAGCATGTTTAAAGTGATTTTCATGCTTCCAGGGGCTCGGGAAGTCAATTAAATACTATTTGGAGGCATTTAATGTTCAAGCAAAAACAGCTGATTTTTGACAAAAGAGATAACACCCCCCCATTACGCCATGCTTCAGAAATGTGGAAAATGGTCCGTTTTCAAATGTTTTATTTTTGAACGTCAGTTCACATTTGTAGGTGGATCATCAGTGTTAGAGCTAAAATTAGCATGTTTAAAGTGATTTTTCTGCTTCCAGGGGCCCTAAACACAAGATTTATGGAATGGTTAAAAGTGCATGAAAATGGCCAATTTACTCACTCTGAGTTCTCAAAAAGGGTTTCTTCACCCCGGGAAGTTAATTAAATACCATTTGGAGGCATTTAATGTTCGAGCAAAAACGGCTGATTTTCGACAAAAGAGATAACACCCCCCATTACGTCATGCTTCAGAAATGTGGAAAATGGTCCGTTTTCAAATGTTTTATTTTTGAACGTCAGTTCACATTTGTAGGTGGATCATCAGTGTTAGAGCTAAAATTAGCATGTTTAAAGTGATTTTCATGCTTCCAGGGGCTCGGGAAGTCAATTAAATACTATTTGGAGGCATTTAATGTTCAAGCAAAAACAGCTGATTTTTGACAAAAGAGATAACACCCCCCCATTACGTCATGCTTCAGAAATGTGGAAAATGGTCCGTTTTCAAATGTTTTATTTTTGAACGTCAGTTCACATTTGTAGGTGGATCATCAGTGTTAGAGCTAAAATTAGCATGTTTAAAGTGATTTTCATGCTTCCAGGGGCCCTAAACACAAGAGTTATGGAATGGTTAAAAGTGCATGAAAATGGCCAATTTACTCACTCTGAGTTCTCAAAAAGGGTTTCTTCACCCCGGGAAGTTAATTAAATACCATTTGAAGGCATTTAATGTTCGAGCAAAAACGGCTGATTTTCGACAAAAGAGATAACACCCCCCCATTACGTCATGCTTCAGAAATGTGGAAAATGGTCCGTTTTCAAATGTTTTATTTTTGAACATCAGTTCACATTTGTAGGTGGATCATCAGTGTTAGAGCTAAAATTAGCATGTTTAAAGTGATTTTCATGCTTCCAGGGGCTCGGGAAGTGAATTAAATACTATTTGGAGGCATTTAATTTTCAATCAAAACAGCTGATTTTTGACAAAAGAGATAACACCCCCCCATTACGTCATGCTTCAGAAATGTGGAAAATGGTCCGTTTTCAAATGTTTTATTTTTGAACGTCAGTTCACATTTGTAGGTGGATCATCAGTGTTAGAGCTAAAATTAGCATGTTTAAAGTGATTTTTCTGCTTCCAGGGGCCCTAAACACAAGATTTATGGAATGGTTAAAAGTGCATGAAAATGGCCAATTTACTCACTCTGAGTTCTCAAAAAGGGTTTCTTCACCCCGGGAAGTTAATTAAATACCATTTGGAGGCATTTAATGTTCGAGCAAAAACGGCTGATTTTCGACAAAAGAGATAACACCCCCCATTACGTCATGCTTCAGAAATGTGGAAAATGGTCCGTTTTCAAATGTTTTATTTTTGAACGTCAGTTCACATTTGTAGGTGGATCATCAGTGTTAGAGCTAAAATTAGCATGTTTAAAGTGATTTTCATGCTTCCAGGGGCTCGGGAAGTCAATTAAATACTATTTGGAGGCATTTAATGTTCAAGCAAAAACAGCTGATTTTTGACAAAAGAGATAACACCCCCCCATTACGTCATGCTTCAGAAATGTGGAAAATGGTCCGTTTTCAAATGTTTTATTTTTGAACGTCAGTTCACATTTGTAGGTGGATCATCAGTGTTAGAGCTAAAATTAGCATGTTTAAAGTGATTTTCATGCTTCCAGGGGCCCTAAACACAAGAGTTATGGAATGGTTAAAAGTGCATGAAAATGGCCAATTTACTCACTCTGAGTTCTCAAAAAGGGTTTCTTCACCCCGGGAAGTTAATTAAATACCATTTGAAGGCATTTAATGTTCGAGCAAAAACGGCTGATTTTCGACAAAAGAGATAACACCCCCCCATTACGTCATGCTTCAGAAATGTGGAAAATGGTCCGTTTTCAAATGTTTTATTTTTGAACATCAGTTCACATTTGTAGGTGGATCATCAGTGTTAGAGCTAAAATTAGCATGTTTAAAGTGATTTTCATGCTTCCAGGGGCTCGGGAAGTGAATTAAATACTATTTGGAGGCATTTAATTTTCAATCAAAACAGCTGATTTTTGACAAAAGAGATAACACCCCCCCATTACGTCATGCTTCAGAAATGTGGAAAATGGTCCGTTTTCAAATGTTTTATTTTTGAACGTCAGTTCACATTTGTAGGTGGATCATCAGTGTTAGAGCTAAAATTAGCATGTTTAAAGTGATTTTCATGCTTCCAGGGGCCCTAAACACAAGATTTATGGAATGGTTAAAAGTGCATGAAAATGGCCAATTTACTCACTCTGAGTTCTCAAAAAGGGTTTCTTCACCCCGGGAAGTTAATTAAATACCATTTGGAGGCATTTAATGTTCGAGCAAAAACGGCTGATTTTCGACAAAAGAGATAACACCCCCCCATTACGTCATGCTTCAGAAATGTGGAAAATGGTCCGTTTTCAAATGTTTTATTTTTGAACATCAGTTCACATTTGTAGGTGGATCATCAGTGTTAGAGCTAAAATTAGCATGTTTAAAGTGATTTTCATGCTTCCAGGGGCTCGGGAAGTGAATTAAATACTATTTGGAGGCATTTAATGTTCAATCAAAAACAGCTGATTTTTGACAAAAGAGATAACACCCCCCCATTACGTCATGCTTCAGAAATGTGGAAAATGGTCCGTTTTCAAATGTTTTATTTTTGAACGTCAGTTCACATTTGTAGGTGGATCATCAGTGTTAGAGCTAAAATTAGCATGTTTAAAGTGATTTTCATGCTTCCAGGGGCCCTAAACACAAGATTTATGGAATGGTTAAAAGTGCATGAAAATGGCCAATTTACTCACTCTGAGTTCTCAAAAAGGGTTTCTTCACCCCGGGAAGTTAATTAAATACCATTTGGAGGCATTTAATGTTCGAGCAAAAACGGCTGATTTTCGACAAAAGAGATAACACCCCCCCATTACGTCATGCTTCAGAAATGTGGAAAATGGTCCGTTTTCAAATGTTTTATTTTTGAATGTCAGTTCACATTTGTAGGTGGATCATCAGTGTTAGAGCTAAAATTAGCATGTTTAAAGTGATTTTCATGCTTCCAGGGGCTCGGGAAGTGAATTAAATACTATTTGGAGGCATTTAATGTTCAATCAAAAACAGCTGATTTTTGACAAAAGAGATAACACCCCCCCATTACGTCATGCTTCAGAAATGTGGAAAATGGTCCGTTTTCAAATGTTTTATTTTTGAACGTCAGTTCACATTTGTAGGTGGATCATCAGTGTTAGAGCTAAAATTAGCATGTTTAAAGTGATTTTCATGCTTCCAGGGGCCCTAAACACAAGATTTATGGAATGGTTAAAAGTGCATGAAAATGGCCAATTTACTCACTCTGAGTTCTCAAAAAGGGTTTCTTCACCCCGGGAAGTTAATTAAATACCATTTGGAGGCATTTAATGTTCGAGCAAAAACGGCTGATTTTCGACAAAAGAGATAACACCCCCCCATTACGTCATGCTTCAGAAATGTGGAAAATGGTCCGTTTTCAAATGTTTTATTTTTGAACATCAGTTCACATTTGTAGGTGGATCATCAGTGTTAGAGCTAAAATTAGCATGTTTAAAGTGATTTTCATGCTTCCAGGGGCTCGGGAAGTGAATTAAATACTATTTGGAGGCATTTAATGTTCAATCAAAAACAGCTGATTTTTGACAAAAGAGATAACACCCCCCCATTACGTCATGCTTCAGAAATGTGGAAAATGGTCCGTTTTCAAATGTTTTATTTTTGAACGTCAGTTCACATTTGTAGGTGGATCATCAGTGTTAGAGCTAAAATTAGCATGTTTAAAGTGATTTTCATGCTTCCAGGGGCCCTAAACACAAGATTTATGGAATGGTTAAAAGTGCATGAAAATGGCCAATTTACTCACTCTGAGTTCTCAAAAAGGGTTTCTTCACCCCGGGAAGTTAATTAAATACCATTTGGAGGCATTTAATGTTCGAGCAAAAACGGCTGATTTTCGACAAAAGAGATAACACCCCCCCATTACGTCATGCTTCAGAAATGTGGAAAATGGTCCGTTTTCAAATGTTTTATTTTTGAATGTCAGTTCACATTTGTAGGTGGATCATCAGTGTTGGAGCTAAAATTAGCATGTTTAAAGTGATTTTCATGCTTCCAGGGGCTTGGGAAGTGAATTAAATACTATTTGGAGGCATTTAATGTTCAAGCAAAAACAGCTGATTTTTGACAAAAGAGATAACACCCCCCCATTACGTCATGCTTCAGAAATGTTGAAAATGGTCCGTTTTCAAATGTTTTATTTTTGAACGCCAGTTCACATTTGTAGGTGGATCATCAGTGTTAGAGCTAAAATTAGCATGTTTAAAGTGATTTTCATGCTTCCAGGGGCCCTAAACACAAGATTTATGGAATGGTTAAAAGTGCATGAAAATGGCCAATTTACTCACTCTGAGTTCTCAAAAAGGGTTTCTTCACCCCGGGAAGTTAATTAAATACCATTTGGAGGCATATAATGTTCGAGCAAAAACGGCTGATTTTTGACAAAAGAGATAACACCCCCCCATTAGGTCATGCTTCAGAAATGTGGAAAATGGTCCGTTTTCAAATGTTTTATTTTTGAACGTCAGTTCACATTTGTAGGTGGATCATCAGTGTTAGAGCTAAAATTAGCATGTTTAAAGTGATTTTCATGCTTCCAGGGGCTCGGGAAGTGAATTAAATACTATTTGGAGGCATTTAATGTTCAATCAAAAACAGCTGATTTTTGACAAAAGAGATAACACCCCCCCATTACGTCATGCTTCAGAAATGTGGAAAATGGTCCGTTTTCAAAAGTTTTATTTTTGAACGTCAGTTCACATTTGTAGGTGGATCATCAGTGTTAGAGCTAAAATTAGCATGTTTAAAGTGATTTTCATGCTTCCAGGGGCCCTAAACACAAGATTTATGGAATGGTTAAAAGTGCATGAAAATGGCCAATTTACTCACTCTGAGTTCTCAAAAAGGGTTTCTTCACCCCGGGAAGTTAATTAAATACCATTTGGAGGCATTTAATGTTCGAGCAAAAACTGCTGATTTTCGACAAAAGAGATAACACCCCCCATTACGTCATGCTTCAGAAATGTGGAAAATGGTCCGTTTTCAAATGTTTTATTTTTGAACGTCAGTTCACATTTGTAGGTGGATCATCAGTGTTAGAGCTAAAATTATCATGTTTAAAGTGATTTTCATGCTTCCAGGGGTTCGGGAAGTGAATTAAATACTATTTGGAGGCCTTTAATGTTCAAGCAAAAACAGCTGATTTTTGACAAAAGAGATAACACCCCCCCATTACGTCATGCTTCAGAAATGTGGAAAATGGTCCGTTTTCAAATGTTTTATTTTTGAACGTCAGTTCACATTTGTAGGTGGATCATCAGTGTTAGAGCTAAAATTAGCATGTTTAAAGTGATTTTCATGCTTCCAGGGGCCCTAAACACAAGATTTATGGAATGGTTAAAAGTGCATGAAAATGGCCAATTTACTCACTCTGAGTTCTCAAAAAGGGTTTCTTCACCCCGGGAAGTTAATTAAATACCATTTGGAGGCATTTAATGTTCGAGCAAAAACGGCTGATTTTCGACAAAAGAGATAACACCCCCCCATTACGTCATGCTTCAGAAATGTGGAAAATGGTCCGTTTTCAAATGTTTTATTTTTGAACATCAGTTCACATTTGTAGGTGGATCATCAGTGTTAGAGCTAAAATTAGCATGTTTAAAGTGATTTTCATGCTTCCAGGGGCTCGGGAAGTGAATTACATACTATTTGGAGGCATTTAATGTTCAATCAAAAACAGCTGATTTTTGACAAAAGAGATAACACCCCCCATTACGTCATGCTTCAGAAATGTGGAAAATGGTCCGTTTTCAAATGTTTTATTTTTGAACGTCAGTTCACATTTGTAGGTGGATCATCAGTGTTAGAGCTAAAATTAGCATGTTTAAAGTGATTTTTCTGCTTCCAGGGGCCCTAAACACAAGATTTATGGAATGGTTAAAAGTGCATGAAAATGGCCAATTTACTCACTCTGAGTTCTCAAAAAGGGTTTCTTCACCCCGGGAAGTTAATTAAATACCATTTGGAGGCATTTAAGGTTCGAGCAAAAACGGCTGATTTTCGACAAAAGAGATAACTCCCCCCCATTACGTCATGCTTCAGAAATGTGGAAAATGGTCCGTTTTCAAATGTTTTATTTTTGAACGTCAGTTCACATTTGTAGGTGGATCATCAGTGTTAGAGCTAAAATTAGCATGTTTAAAGTGATTTTCATGCTTCCAGGGGCTCGGGAAGTCAATTAAATACTATTTGGAGGCATTTAATGTTCAAGCAAAAACAGCTGATTTTTGACAAAAGAGATAACACCCCCCCATTACGTCATGCTTCAGAAATGTGGAAAATGGTCCGTTTTCAAATGTTTTATTTTTGAACGTCAGTTCACATTTGTAGGTGGATCATCAGTGTTAGAGCTAAAATTAGCATGTTTAAAGTGATTTTCATGCTTCCAGGGGCTCGGGAAGTGAATTAAATACTATTTGGAGGCATTTAATGTTCAATCAAAAACAGCTGATTTTTGACAAAAGAGATAACACCCCCCCATTACGTCATGCTTCAGAAATGTGGAAAATGGTCCGTTTTCAAAAGTTTTATTTTTGAACGTCAGTTCACATTTGTAGGTGGATCATCAGTGTTAGAGCTAAAATTAGCATGTTTAAAGTGATTTTCATGCTTCCAGGGGCCCTAAACACAAGATTTATGGAATGGTTAAAAGTGCATGAAAATGGCCAATTTACTCACTCTGAGTTCTCAAAAAGGGTTTCTTCACCCCGGGAAGTTAATTAAATACCATTTGGAGGCATTTAATGTTCGAGCAAAAACTGCTGATTTTCGACAAAAGAGATAACACCCCCCATTACGTCATGCTTCAGAAATGTGGAAAATGGTCCGTTTTCAAATGTTTTATTTTTGAACGTCAGTTCACATTTGTAGGTGGATCATCAGTGTTAGAGCTAAAATTATCATGTTTAAAGTGATTTTCATGCTTCCAGGGGTTCGGGAAGTGAATTAAATACTATTTGGAGGCCTTTAATGTTCAAGCAAAAACAGCTGATTTTTGACAAAAGAGATAACACCCCCCCATTACGTCATGCTTCAGAAATGTGGAAAATGGTCCGTTTTCAAATGTTTTATTTTTGAACGTCAGTTCACATTTGTAGGTGGATCATCAGTGTTAGAGCTAAAATTAGCATGTTTAAAGTGATTTTCATGCTTCCAGGGGCCCTAAACACAAGATTTATGGAATGGTTAAAAGTGCATGAAAATGGCCAATTTACTCACTCTGAGTTCTCAAAAAGGGTTTCTTCACCCCGGGAAGTTAATTAAATACCATTTGGAGGCATTTAATGTTCGAGCAAAAACGGCTGATTTTCGACAAAAGAGATAACACCCCCCCATTACGTCATGCTTCAGAAATGTGGAAAATGGTCCGTTTTCAAATGTTTTATTTTTGAACATCAGTTCACATTTGTAGGTGGATCATCAGTGTTAGAGCTAAAATTAGCATGTTTAAAGTGATTTTCATGCTTCCAGGGGCTCGGGAAGTGAATTACATACTATTTGGAGGCATTTAATGTTCAATCAAAAACAGCTGATTTTTGACAAAAGAGATAACACCCCCCATTACGTCATGCTTCAGAAATGTGGAAAATGGTCCGTTTTCAAATGTTTTATTTTTGAACGTCAGTTCACATTTGTAGGTGGATCATCAGTGTTAGAGCTAAAATTAGCATGTTTAAAGTGATTTTTCTGCTTCCAGGGGCCCTAAACACAAGATTTATGGAATGGTTAAAAGTGCATGAAAATGGCCAATTTACTCACTCTGAGTTCTCAAAAAGGGTTTCTTCACCCCGGGAAGTTAATTAAATACCATTTGGAGGCATTTAATGTTCGAGCAAAAACGGCTGATTTTCGACAAAAGAGATAACTCCCCCCCATTACGTCATGCTTCAGAAATGTGGAAAATGGTCCGTTTTCAAATGTTTTATTTTTGAACGTCAGTTCACATTTGTAGGTGGATCATCAGTGTTAGAGCTAAAATTAGCATGTTTAAAGTGATTTTCATGCTTCCAGGGGCTCGGGAAGTCAATTAAATACTATTTGGAGGCATTTAATGTTCAAGCAAAAACAGCTGATTTTTGACAAAAGAGATAACACCCCCCCATTACGCCATGCTTCAGAAATGTGGAAAATGGTCCGTTTTCAAATGTTTTATTTTTGAACGTCAGTTCACATTTGTAGGTGGATCATCAGTGTTAGAGCTAAAATTAGCATGTTTAAAGTGATTTTTCTGCTTCCAGGGGCCCTAAACACAAGATTTATGGAATGGTTAAAAGTGCATGAAAATGGCCAATTTACTCACTCTGAGTTCTCAAAAAGGGTTTCTTCACCCCGGGAAGTTAATTAAATACCATTTGGAGGCATTTAATGTTCGAGCAAAAACGGCTGATTTTCGACAAAAGAGATAACACCCCCCATTACGTCATGCTTCAGAAATGTGGAAAATGGTCCGTTTTCAAATGTTTTATTTTTGAACGTCAGTTCACATTTGTAGGTGGATCATCAGTGTTAGAGCTAAAATTAGCATGTTTAAAGTGATTTTCATGCTTCCAGGGGCTCGGGAAGTCAATTAAATACTATTTGGAGGCATTTAATGTTCAAGCAAAAACAGCTGATTTTTGACAAAAGAGATAACACCCCCCCATTACGTCATGCTTCAGAAATGTGGAAAATGGTCCGTTTTCAAATGTTTTATTTTTGAACGTCAGTTCACATTTGTAGGTGGATCATCAGTGTTAGAGCTAAAATTAGCATGTTTAAAGTGATTTTCATGCTTCCAGGGGCCCTAAACACAAGAGTTATGGAATGGTTAAAAGTGCATGAAAATGGCCAATTTACTCACTCTGAGTTCTCAAAAAGGGTTTCTTCACCCCGGGAAGTTAATTAAATACCATTTGAAGGCATTTAATGTTCGAGCAAAAACGGCTGATTTTCGACAAAAGAGATAACACCCCCCCATTACGTCATGCTTCAGAAATGTGGAAAATGGTCCGTTTTCAAATGTTTTATTTTTGAACATCAGTTCACATTTGTAGGTGGATCATCAGTGTTAGAGCTAAAATTAGCATGTTTAAAGTGATTTTCATGCTTCCAGGGGCTCGGGAAGTGAATTAAATACTATTTGGAGGCATTTAATTTTCAATCAAAACAGCTGATTTTTGACAAAAGAGATAACACCCCCCCATTACGTCATGCTTCAGAAATGTGGAAAATGGTCCGTTTTCAAATGTTTTATTTTTTAACGTCAGTTCACATTTGTAGGTGGATCATCAGTGTTAGAGCTAAAATTAGCATGTTTAAAGTGATTTTCATGCTTCCAGGGGCCCTAAACACAAGATTTATGGAATGGTTAAAAGTGCATGAAAATGGCCAATTTACTCACTCTGAGTTCTCAAAAAGGGTTTCTTCACCCCGGGAAGTTAATTAAATACCATTTGGAGGCATTTAATGTTCGAGCAAAAACGGCTGATTTTTCGACAAAAGAGATAACACCCCCCCCCCATTACGTCATGCTTCAGAAATGTGGAAAATGGTCCGTTTTCAAATGTTTTATTTTTGAACGTCAGTTCACATTTGTAGGTGGATCATCAGTGTTAGAGCTAAAATTAGCATGTTTAAAGTGATTTTCATGCTTCCAGGGGCTCGGGAAGTGAATTAAATACTATTTGGAGGCATTTAATGTTCAATCAAAAACAGCTGATTTTTGACAAAAGAGATAACACCCCCCCATTACGTCATGCTTCAGAAATGTGGAAAATGGTCCGTTTTCAAATGTTTTATTTTTGAACGTCAGTTCACATTTGTAGGTGGATCATCAGTGTTAGAGCTAAAATTAGCATGTTTAAAGTGATTTTCATGCTTCCAGGGGCCTTAAACACAAGATTTATGGAATGGTTAAAAGTGCATGAAAATGGCCAATTTACTCACTCTGAGTTCTCAAAAAGTGTTTCTTCACCCCGGGAAGTTAATTAAATACCATTTGGAGGCATTTAATGTTCAAGCAGAAACGGCTGATTTTCGACAAAAGAGATAACACCCCCCCCATTAAGTCATGCTTCAGAAATGTGGAAAATGGTCCGTTTTCAAATGTTTTATTTTGGAACGTCAGTTCACATTTGTAGGTGGATCATCAGTGTTAGAGCTAAAATTAGCATGTTTATAGTGATGTTCATGCTTCCAGGGGCTCGGGAAGTGAATTAAATACTATTTGGAGGCATTTAACGTTCAATCAAAAACAGCTGATTTTTGACAAAAGAGATAACATCCCCCCATTACGTCATGCTTCAGAAATGTGGAAAATGGTCCGTTTTAAAATGTTTTATTTTTGAATGTCAGTTCACATTTGTAGGTGGATCATCAGTGTTGGAGCTAAAATTAGCATGTTTAAAGTGATTTTCATGCTTCCAGGGGCCCTAAACACAAGATTTATGGAATGGTTAAAAGTGCATGAAAATGGCCAATTTACTCACTCTGAGTTCTCAAAAATGGTTTCTTCACCCCGGGAAGTTAATTAAATACCATTTGGAGGCATTTAATGTTCGAGCAAAAACGGCTGATTTTCGACAAAAGAGATAACACCCCCCCATTAGGTCATGCTTCAGAAATGTGGAAAATGGTCCGTTTTCAAATGTTTTATTTTTGAACGTCAGTTCACATTTGTAGGTGGATCATCAGTGTTAGAGCTAAAATTAGCATGTTTAAAGTGATTTTCATGCTTCCAGGGGCTCGGGAAGTGAATTAAATACTATTTGGAGGCATTTAATGTTCAAGCAAAAACAGCTGATTTTTGACAAAAGAGATAACACCCCCCCATTACGTCATGCTTCAGAAATGTGGAAAATGGTCCGTTTTCAAATGTTTTATTTTTGAACGTCAGTTCACATTTGTAGGTGGATCATCAGTGTTAGAGCTAAAATTAGCATGTTTAAAGTGATTTTCATGCTTCCAGGGGCCCTAAACACAAGATTTATGGAATGGTTAAAAGTGCATGAAAATGGCCAATTTACTCACTCTGAGTTCCCAAAAAGGGTTTCTTCACCCCGGGAAGTTAATTAAATACCATTTGGAGGCATTTAATGTTCGAGCAAAAACGGCTGATTTTCGACAAAAGAGATAACACCCCCCCATTACGTCATGCTTCAGAAATGTGGAAAATGGTCCGTTTCAAATGTTTTATTTTTGAACGTCAGTTCACATTTGTAGGTGGATCATCAGTTTTAGAGCTAAAATTAGCATGTTTAAAGTGATTTTCATGCTTCCAGGGGCTCGGGAAGTGAATTGAATACTATTTGGAGGCATTTAATGTTCAAGCAAAAACAGCTGATTTTTGACAAAAGAGATAACACCCCCCCATTACGTCATGCTTCAGAAATGTGGAAAATGGTCCGTTTTCAAATGTTTTATTTTTGAACGTCAGTTCACATTTGTAGGTGGATCATCAGTGTTAGAGCTAAAATTAGCATGTTTAAAGTGATTTTCATGCTTCCAGGGGCCCTAAACACAAGATTTATGGAATGGTTAAAAGTGCATGAAAATGGCCAATTTACTCACTCTGAGTTCCCAAAAAGGGTTTCTTCATCCCGGGAAGTTAATTAAATACCATTTGGAGGCATTTAATGTTCGAGCAAAAACTGCTGATTTTCGACAAAAGAGATAACACCCCCCCATTACGTCATGCTTCAGAAATGTGGAAAATGGTCAGTTTTCAAATGTTTTATTTTTGAACGTCAGTTCACATTTGTAGGTGGATCATCAGTGTTAGAGCTAAAATTAGCATGTTTAAAGTGATTTTCATGCTTCCAGGGGCTCGGGAAGTGAATTAAATACTATTTGGAGGCATTTAATGTTCAAGCAAAAACAGCTGATTTTTGACAAAAGAGATAACACCCCCCCATTACGTCATGCTTCAGAAATGTGGAAAATGGTCCGTTTTCAAATGTTTTATTTTTGAACTTCAGTTCACATTTGTAGGTGGATCATCAGTGTTAGAGCTAAAATTAGCATGTTTAAAGTGATTTTCATGCTTCCAGGGGCCCTAAACACAAGATTTATGGAATGGTTAAAAGTGCATGAAAATGGCCAATTTACTCACTCTGAGTTCCCAAAAAGGGTTTCTTCATCCCGGGAAGTTAATTAAATACCATTTGGAGGCATTTAATGTTCGAGCAAAAACTGCTGATTTTCGACAAAAGAGATAACACCCCCCCATTACGTCATGCTTCAGAAATGTGGAAAATGGTCCGTTTTCAAATGTTTTATTTTTGAACGTCAGTTCACATTTGTAGGTGGATCATCAGTGTTAGAGCTAAAATTAGCATGTTTAAAGTGATTTTCATGCTTCCAGGGGCTCGGGAAGTGAATTAAATACTATTTGGAGGCATTTAATGTTCAAGCAAAAACAGCTGATTTTTGACAAAAGAGATAACACCCCCCCATTACGTCATGCTTCAGAAATGTGGAAAATGGTCCGTTTTCAAATGTTTTATTTTTGAACTTCAGTTCACATTTGTAGGTGGATCATCAGTGTTAGAGCTAAAATTAGCATGTTTAAAGTGATTTTCATGCTTCCAGGGGCCCTAAACACAAGATTTATGGAATGGTTAAAAGTGCATGAAAATGGCCAATTTACTCACTCTGAGTTCCCAAAAAGGGTTTCTTCACCCCGGGAAGTTAATTAAATACCATTTGGAGGCATTTAATGTTCGAGCAAAAACTGCTGATTTTCGACAAAAGAGATAACACCCCCCCATTACGTCATGCTTCAGAAATGTGGAAAATGGTCCGTTTTCAAATGTTTTATTTTTGAACGTCAGTTCACATTTGTAGGTGGATCATCAGTGTTAGAGCTAAAATTAGCATGTTTAAAGTGATTTTCATGCTTCCAGGGGCTCGGGAAGTGAATTAAATACTATTTGGAGGCATTTAATGTTCAAGCAAAAACAGCTGATTTTTGACAAAAGAGATAACACCCCCCCATTACGTCATGCTTCAGAAATGTGGAAAATGGTCCGTTTTCAAATGTTTTATTTTTGAACGTCAGTTCACATTTGTAGGTCGATCATCAGTGTTAGAGCTAAAATTAGCATGTTTAAAGTGATTTTCATGCTTCCAGGGGCCCTAAACACAAGATTTATGGAATGGTTAAAAGTGCATGAAAATGGCCAATTTACCCACTCTGAGTTCTCAAAAAGGGTTTCTTCACCCCGGGAAGTTAATTAAATACCATTTGGAGGCATTTAATGTTCGAGCAAAAACGGCTGATTTTCGACAAAAGAGATAACACCCCCCCATTACGTCATGCTTCAGAAATGTGGAAAATGGTCCGTTTTCAAATGTTTTATTTTTGAACATCAGTTCACATTTGTAGGTGGATCATCAGTGTTAGAGCTAAAATTAGCATGTTTAAAGTGATTTTCATGCTTCCAGGGGCTCGGGAAGTGAATTAAATACTATTTGGAGGCATTTAATGTTCAATCAAAAACAGCTGATTTTTGACAAAAGAGATAACACCCCCCATTACGTCATGCTTCAGAAATGTGGAAAATGGTCCGTTTTCAAATGTTTTATTTTTGAACGTCAGTTCACATTTGTAGGTGGATCATCAGTGTTAGAGCTAAAATTAGCATGTTTAAAGTGATTTTCATGCTTCCAGGGGCCCTAAACACAAGATTTATGGAATGGTTAAAAGTGCATGAAAATGGCCAATTTACTCACTCTGAGTTCTCAAAAAGGGTTTCTTCACCCCGGGAAGTTAATTAAATACCATTTAGAGGCATTTAATGTTCGAGCAAAAACGGCTGATTTTCGACAAAAGAGATAACACCCCCCCATTACGTCATGCTTCAGAAATGTGGAAAATGGTCCGTTTTCAAATGTTTTATTTTTGAACGTCAGTTCACATTTGTAGGTGGATCATCAGTGTTAGAGCTAAAATTAGCATGTTTAAAGTGATTTTCATGCTTCCAGGGGCTCGGGAAGTGAATTAAATACTATTTGGAGGCATTTAATGTTCAAGCAAAAACAGCTGATTTTTGACAAAAGAGATAACACACCCCCATTACGTCATGCTTCAGAAATGTGGAAAATGGTCCGTTTTCAAATGTTTTATTTTTGAACGTCAGTTCACATTTGTAGGTGGATCATCAGTGTTAGAGCTAAAATTAGCATGTTTAAAGTGATTTTCATGCTTCCAGGGGCCCTAAACACAAGATTTATGGAATGGTTAAAAGTGCATGAAAATGGCCAATTTACTCACTCTGAGTTCTCAAAAAGGGTTTCTTCACCCCGGGAAGTTAATTAAATACCATTTGGAGGCATTTAATGTTCGAGCAAAAACGGCTGATTTTCGACAAAAGAGATAACACCCCCCCATTACCTCATGCTTCAGAAATGTGGAAAATGGTCCGTTTTCAAATGTTTTATTTTTGAACGTCAGTTCACATTTGTAGGTGGATCATCAGTGTTAGAGCTAAAATTAGCATGTTTAAAGTGATTTTCATGCTTCCAGGGGCTCGGGAAGTGAATTAAATACTATTTGGAGGCATTTAATGTTCAAGCAAAAACAGCTGATTTTTGACAAAAGAGATAACACCCCCCCATTACGTCATGCTTCAGAAATGTGGAAAATGGTCCGTTTTCAAATGTTTTATTTTTGAACGTCAGTTCACATTTGTAGGTGGATCATCAGTGTTAGAGCTAAAATTAGCATGTTTAAAGTGATTTTCATGCTTCCAGGGGCCCTAAACACAAGATTTATGGAATGGTTAAAAGTGCATGAAAATGGCCAATTTACTCACTCTGAGTTCTCAAAAAGGGTTTCTTCACCCCGGGAAGTTAATTAAATACCATTTGGAGGCATTTAATGTTCGAGCAAAAACGGCTGATTTTCGACAAAAGAGATAACACCCCCCCATTACGTCATGCTTCAGAAATGTGGAAAATGGTCCGTTTTCAAATGTTTTATTTTTGAACATCAGTTCACATTTGTAGGTGGATCATCAGTGTTAGAGCTAAAATTAGCATGTTTAAAGTGATTTTCATGCTTCCAGGGGCTCGGGAAGTGAATTAAATACTATTTGGAGGCATTTAATGTTCAATCAAAAACAGCTGATTTTTGACAAAAGAGATAACACCCCCCCATTACGTCATGCTTCAGAAATGTGGAAAATGGTCCGTTTTCAAATGTTTTATTTTTTAACGTCAGTTCACATTTGTAGGTGGATCATCAGTGTTAGAGCTAAAATTAGCATGTTTAAAGTGATTTTCATGCTTCCAGGGGCCCTAAACACAAGATTTATGGAATGGTTAAAAGTGCATGAAAATGGCCAATTTACTCATTCTGAGTTCTCAAAAAGGGTTTCTTCACCCCGGGAAGTTAATTAAATACCATTTGGAGGCATTTAATGTTCGAGCAAAAACGGCTGATTTTCGACAAAAGAGATAACACCCCCCATTACGTCATGCTTCAGAAATGTGGAAAATGGTCCGTTTTCAAATGTTTTATTTTTGAACGTCAGTTCACATTTGTAGGTGGATCATCAGTGTTAGAGCTAAAATTAGCATGTTTAAAGTGATTTTCATGCTTCCAGGGGCTCGGGAAGTCAATTAAATACTATTTGGAGGCATTTAATGTTCAAGCAAAAACAGCTGATTTTTGACAAAAGAGATAACACCCCCCCATTACGTCATGCTTCAGAAATGTGGAAAATGGTCCGTTTTCAAATGTTTTATTTTTGAACGTCAGTTCACATTTGTAGGTGGATCATCAGTGTTAGAGCTAAAATTAGCATGTTTAAAGTGATTTTCATGCTTCCAGGGGCCCTAAACACAAGAGTTATGGAATGGTTAAAAGTGCATGAAAATGGCCAATTTACTCACTCTGAGTTCTCAAAAAGGGTTTCTTCACCCCGGGAAGTTAATTAAATACCATTTGAAGGCATTTAATGTTCGAGCAAAAACGGCTGATTTTCGACAAAAGAGATAACACCCCCCCATTACGTCATGCTTCAGAAATGTGGAAAATGGTCCGTTTTCAAATGTTTTATTTTTGAACATCAGTTCACATTTGTAGGTGGATCATCAGTGTTAGAGCTAAAATTAGCATGTTTAAAGTGATTTTCATGCTTCCAGGGGCTCGGGAAGTGAATTAAATACTATTTGGAGGCATTTAATTTTCAATCAAAACAGCTGATTTTTGACAAAAGAGATAACACCCCCCCATTACGTCATGCTTCAGAAATGTGGAAAATGGTCCGTTTTCAAATGTTTTATTTTTTAACGTCAGTTCACATTTGTAGGTGGATCATCAGTGTTAGAGCTAAAATTAGCATGTTTAAAGTGATTTTCATGCTTCCAGGGGCCCTAAACACAAGATTTATGGAATGGTTAAAAGTGCATGAAAATGGCCAATTTACTCACTCTGAGTTCTCAAAAAGGGTTTCTTCACCCCGGGAAGTTAATTAAATACCATTTGGAGGCATTTAATGTTCGAGCAAAAACGGCTGATTTTTCGACAAAAGAGATAACACCCCCCCCATTACGTCATGCTTCAGAAATGTGGAAAATGGTCCGTTTTCAAATGTTTTATTTTTGAACGTCAGTTCACATTTGTAGGTGGATCATCAGTGTTAGAGCTAAAATTAGCATGTTTAAAGTGATTTTCATGCTTCCAGGGGCTCGGGAAGTGAATTAAATACTATTTGGAGGCATTTAATGTTCAATCAAAAACAGCTGATTTTTGACAAAAGAGATAACACCCCCCCATTACGTCATGCTTCAGAAATGTGGAAAATGGTCCGTTTTCAAATGTTTTATTTTTGAACGTCAGTTCACATTTGTAGGTGGATCATCAGTGTTAGAGCTAAAATTAGCATGTTTAAAGTGATTTTCATGCTTCCAGGGGCCTTAAACACAAGATTTATGGAATGGTTAAAAGTGCATGAAAATGGCCAATTTACTCACTCTGAGTTCTCAAAAAGTGTTTCTTCACCCCGGGAAGTTAATTAAATACCATTTGGAGGCATTTAATGTTCAAGCAGAAACGGCTGATTTTCGACAAAAGAGATAACACCCCCCCCATTAAGTCATGCTTCAGAAATGTGGAAAATGGTCCGTTTTCAAATGTTTTATTTTGGAACGTCAGTTCACATTTGTAGGTGGATCATCAGTGTTAGAGCTAAAATTAGCATGTTTATAGTGATGTTCATGCTTCCAGGGGCTCGGGAAGTGAATTAAATACTATTTGGAGGCATTTAACGTTCAATCAAAAACAGCTGATTTTTGACAAAAGAGATAACACCCCCCCATTACGTCATGCTTCAGAAATGTGGAAAATGGTCCGTTTTAAAATGTTTTATTTTTGAATGTCAGTTCACATTTGTAGGTGGATCATCAGTGTTGGAGCTAAAATTAGCATGTTTAAAGTGATTTTCATGCTTCCAGGGGCCCTAAACACAAGATTTATGGAATGGTTAAAAGTGCATGAAAATGGCCAATTTACTCACTCTGAGTTCTCAAAAATGGTTTCTTCACCCCGGGAAGTTAATTAAATACCATTTGGAGGCATTTAATGTTCGAGCAAAAACGGCTGATTTTCGACAAAAGAGATAACACCCCCCCATTAGGTCATGCTTCAGAAATGTGGAAAATGGTCCGTTTTCAAATGTTTTATTTTTGAACGTCAGTTCACATTTGTAGGTGGATCATCAGTGTTAGAGCTAAAATTAGCATGTTTAAAGTGATTTTCATGCTTCCAGGGGCTCGGGAAGTGAATTAAATACTATTTGGAGGCATTTAATGTTCAAGCAAAAACAGCTGATTTTTGACAAAAGAGATAACACCCCCCCATTACGTCATGCTTCAGAAATGTGGAAAATGGTCCGTTTTCAAATGTTTTATTTTTGAACGTCAGTTCACATTTGTAGGTGGATCATCAGTGTTAGAGCTAAAATTAGCATGTTTAAAGTGATTTTCATGCTTCCAGGGGCCCTAAACACAAGATTTATGGAATGGTTAAAAGTGCATGAAAATGGCCAATTTACTCACTCTGAGTTCCCAAAAAGGGTTTCTTCACCCCGGGAAGTTAATTAAATACCATTTGGAGGCATTTAATGTTCGAGCAAAAACGGCTGATTTTCGACAAAAGAGATAACACCCCCCCATTACGTCATGCTTCAGAAATGTGGAAAATGGTCCGTTTTCAAATGTTTTATTTTTGAACGTCAGTTCACATTTGTAGGTGGATCATCAGTTTTAGAGCTAAAATTAGCATGTTTAAAGTGATTTTCATGCTTCCAGGGGCTCGGGAAGTGAATTAAATACTATTTGGAGGCATTTAATGTTCAAGCAAAAACAGCTGATTTTTGACAAAAGAGATAACACCCCCCCATTACGTCATGCTTCAGAAATGTGGAAAATGGTCCGTTTTCAAATGTTTTATTTTTGAACGTCAGTTCACATTTGTAGGTGGATCATCAGTGTTAGAGCTAAAATTAGCATGTTTAAAGTGATTTTCATGCTTCCAGGGGCCCTAAACACAAGATTTATGGAATGGTTAAAAGTGCATGAAAATGGCCAATTTACTCACTCTGAGTTCTCAAAAAGGGTTTCTTCACCCCGGGAAGTTAATTAAATACCATTTAGAGGCATTTAATGTTCGAGCAAAAACGGCTGATTTTCGACAAAAGAGATAACACCCCCCCATTACGTCATGCTTCAGAAATGTGGAAAATGGTCCGTTTTCAAATGTTTTATTTTTGAACGTCAGTTCACATTTGTAGGTGGATCATCAGTGTTAGAGCTAAAATTAGCATGTTTAAAGTGATTTTCATGCTTCCAGGGGCCCTAAACACAAGATTTATGGAATGGTTAAAAGTGCATGAAAATGGCCAATTTACTCACTCTGAGTTCTCAAAAAGGGTTTCTTCACCCCGGGAAGTTAATTAAATACCATTTGGAGGCATTTAATGTTCGAGCAAAAACGGCTGATTTTCGACAAAAGAGATAACACCCCCCCATTACGTCATGCTTCAGAAATGTGGAAAATGGTCCGTTTTCAAATGTTTTATTTTTGAACATCAGTTCACATTTGTAGGTGGATCATCAGTGTTAGAGCTAAAATTAGCATGTTTAAAGTGATTTTCATGCTTCCAGGGGCTCGGGAAGTGAATTACATACTATTTGGAGGCATTTAATGTTCAATCAAAAACAGCTGATTTTTGACAAAAGAGATAACACCCCCCATTACGTCATGCTTCAGAAATGTGGAAAATGGTCCGTTTTCAAATGTTTTATTTTTGAACGTCAGTTCACATTTGTAGGTGGATCATCAGTGTTAGAGCTAAAATTAGCATGTTTAAAGTGATTTTTCTGCTTCCAGGGGCCCTAAACACAAGATTTATGGAATGGTTAAAAGTGCATGAAAATGGCCAATTTACTCACTCTGAGTTCTCAAAAAGGGTTTCTTCACCCCGGGAAGTTAATTAAATACCATTTGGAGGCATTTAATGTTCGAGCAAAAACGGCTGATTTTCGACAAAAGAGATAACACCCCCCATTACGTCATGCTTCAGAAATGTGGAAAATGGTCCGTTTTCAAATGTTTTATTTTTGAACGTCAGTTCACATTTGTAGGTGGATCATCAGTGTTAGAGCTAAAATTAGCATGTTTAAAGTGATTTTCATGCTTCCAGGGGCTCGGGAAGTCAATTAAATACTATTTGGAGGCATTTAATGTTCAAGCAAAAACAGCTGATTTTTGACAAAAGAGATAACACCCCCCCCATTACGTCATGCTTCAGAAATGTGGAAAATGGTCCGTTTTCAAATGTTTTATTTTTGAACGTCAGTTCACATTTGTAGGTGGATCATCAGTGTTAGAGCTAAAATTAGCATGTTTAAAGTGATTTTCATGCTTCCAGGGGCCCTAAACACAAGAGTTATGGAATGGTTAAAAGTGCATGAAAATGGCCAATTTACTCACTCTGAGTTCTCAAAAAGGGTTTCTTCACCCCGGGAAGTTAATTAAATACCATTTGAAGGCATTTAATGTTCGAGCAAAAACGGCTGATTTTCGACAAAAGAGATAACACCCCCCCATTACGTCATGCTTCAGAAATGTGGAAAATGGTCCGTTTTCAAATGTTTTATTTTTGAACATCAGTTCACATTTGTAGGTGGATCATCAGTGTTAGAGCTAAAATTAGCATGTTTAAAGTGATTTTCATGCTTCCAGGGGCTCGGGAAGTGAATTAAATACTATTTGGAGGCATTTAATTTTCAATCAAAACAGCTGATTTTTGACAAAAGAGATAACACCCCCCCATTACGTCATGCTTCAGAAATGTGGAAAATGGTCCGTTTTCAAATGTTTTATTTTTTAACGTCAGTTCACATTTGTAGGTGGATCATCAGTGTTAGAGCTAAAATTAGCATGTTTAAAGTGATTTTCATGCTTCCAGGGGCCCTAAACACAAGATTTATGGAATGGTTAAAAGTGCATGAAAATGGCCAATTTACTCACTCTGAGTTCTCAAAAAGGGTTTCTTCACCCCGGGAAGTTAATTAAATACCATTTGGAGGCATTTAATGTTCGAGCAAAAACGGCTGATTTTTCGACAAAAGAGATAACACCCCCCCCCATTACGTCATGCTTCAGAAATGTGGAAAATGGTCCGTTTTCAAATGTTTTATTTTTGAACGTCAGTTCACATTTGTAGGTGGATCATCAGTGTTAGAGCTAAAATTAGCATGTTTAAAGTGATTTTCATGCTTCCAGGGGCTCGGGAAGTGAATTAAATACTATTTGGAGGCATTTAATGTTCAATCAAAAACAGCTGATTTTTGACAAAAGAGATAACACCCCCCCATTACGTCATGCTTCAGAAATGTGGAAAATGGTCCGTTTTCAAATGTTTTATTTTTGAACGTCAGTTCACATTTGTAGGTGGATCATCAGTGTTAGAGCTAAAATTAGCATGTTTAAAGTGATTTTCATGCTTCCAGGGGCCTTAAACACAAGATTTATGGAATGGTTAAAAGTGCATGAAAATGGCCAATTTACTCACTCTGAGTTCTCAAAAAGTGTTTCTTCACCCCGGGAAGTTAATTAAATACCATTTGGAGGCATTTAATGTTCAAGCAGAAACGGCTGATTTTCGACAAAAGAGATAACACCCCCCCCATTAAGTCATGCTTCAGAAATGTGGAAAATGGTCCGTTTTCAAATGTTTTATTTTGGAACGTCAGTTCACATTTGTAGGTGGATCATCAGTGTTAGAGCTAAAATTAGCATGTTTATAGTGATGTTCATGCTTCCAGGGGCTCGGGAAGTGAATTAAATACTATTTGGAGGCATTTAATGTTCAATCAAAAATAGCTGATTTTTGACAAAAGAGATAACACCCCCCCCATTACGTCATGCTTCAGAAATGTGGAAAATGGTCCGTTTTAAAATGTTTTATTTTTGAATGTCAGTTCACATTTGTAGGTGGATCATCAGTGTTGGAGCTAAAATTAGCATGTTTAAAGTGATTTTCATGCTTCCAGGGGCCCTAAACACAAGATTTATGGAATGGTTAAAAGTGCATGAAAATGGCCAATTTACTCACTCTGAGTTCTCAAAAAGGGTTTCTTCACCCCGGGAAGGTAATTAAATACCATTTGGAGGCATTTAATGTTCGAGCAAAAACTGCTGATTTTCGACAAAAGAGATAACACCCCCCCATTACGTCATGCTTCAGAAATGTGGAAAATGGTCCGTTTTCAAATGTTTTATTTTTGAACTTCAGTTCACATTTGTAGGTGGATCATCAGTGTTAGAGCTAAAATTAGCATGTTTAAAGTGATTTTCATGCTTCCAGGGGCCCTAAACACAAGATTTATGGAATGGTTAAAAGTGCATGAAAATGGCCAATTTACTCACTCTGAGTTCCCAAAAAGGGTTTCTTCATCCCGGGAAGTTAATTAAATACCATTTGGAGGCATTTAATGTTCGAGCAAAAACTGCTGATTTTCGACAAAAGAGATAACACCCCCCCATTACGTCATGCTTCAGAAATGTGGAAAATGGTCCGTTTTCAAATGTTTTATTTTTGAACGTCAGTTCACATTTGTAGGTGGATCATCAGTGTTAGAGCTAAAATTAGCATGTTTAAAGTGATTTTCATGCTTCCAGGGGCTCGGGAAGTGAATTAAATACTATTTGGAGGCATTTAATGTTCAAGCAAAAACAGCTGATTTTTGACAAAAGAGATAACACCCCCCCATTACGTCATGCTTCAGAAATGTGGAAAATGGTCCGTTTTCAAATGTTTTATTTTTGAACTTCAGTTCACATTTGTAGGTGGATCATCAGTGTTAGAGCTAAAATTAGCATGTTTAAAGTGATTTTCATGCTTCCAGGGGCCCTAAACACAAGATTTATGGAATGGTTAAAAGTGCATGAAAATGGCCAATTTACTCACTCTGAGTTCCCAAAAAGGGTTTCTTCACCCCGGGAAGTTAATTAAATACCATTTGGAGGCATTTAATGTTCGAGCAAAAACTGCTGATTTTCGACAAAAGAGATAACACCCCCCCATTACGTCATGCTTCAGAAATGTGGAAAATGGTCCGTTTTCAAATGTTTTATTTTTGAACGTCAGTTCACATTTGTAGGTGGATCATCAGTGTTAGAGCTAAAATTAGCATGTTTAAAGTGATTTTCATGCTTCCAGGGGCTCGGGAAGTGAATTAAATACTATTTGGAGGCATTTAATGTTCAAGCAAAAACAGCTGATTTTTGACAAAAGAGATAACACCCCCCCATTACGTCATGCTTCAGAAATGTGGAAAATGGTCCGTTTTCAAATGTTTTATTTTTGAACGTCAGTTCACATTTGTAGGTCGATCATCAGTGTTAGAGCTAAAATTAGCATGTTTAAAGTGATTTTCATGCTTCCAGGGGCCCTAAACACAAGATTTATGGAATGGTTAAAAGTGCATGAAAATGGCCAATTTACCCACTCTGAGTTCTCAAAAAGGGTTTCTTCACCCCGGGAAGTTAATTAAATACCATTTGGAGGCATTTAATGTTCGAGCAAAAACGGCTGATTTTCGACAAAAGAGATAACACCCCCCCATTACGTCATGCTTCAGAAATGTGGAAAATGGTCCGTTTTCAAATGTTTTATTTTTGAACATCAGTTCACATTTGTAGGTGGATCATCAGTGTTAGAGCTAAAATTAGCATGTTTAAAGTGATTTTCATGCTTCCAGGGGCTCGGGAAGTGAATTAAATACTATTTGGAGGCATTTAATGTTCAATCAAAAACAGCTGATTTTTGACAAAAGAGATAACACCCCCCATTACGTCATGCTTCAGAAATGTGGAAAATGGTCCGTTTTCAAATGTTTTATTTTTGAACGTCAGTTCACATTTGTAGGTGGATCATCAGTGTTAGAGCTAAAATTAGCATGTTTAAAGTGATTTTCATGCTTCCAGGGGCCCTAAACACAAGATTTATGGAATGGTTAAAAGTGCATGAAAATGGCCAATTTACTCACTCTGAGTTCTCAAAAAGGGTTTCTTCACCCCGGGAAGTTAATTAAATACCATTTAGAGGCATTTAATGTTCGAGCAAAAACGGCTGATTTTCGACAAAAGAGATAACACCCCCCCATTACGTCATGCTTCAGAAATGTGGAAAATGGTCCGTTTTCAAATGTTTTATTTTTGAACGTCAGTTCACATTTGTAGGTGGATCATCAGTGTTAGAGCTAAAATTAGCATGTTTAAAGTGATTTTCATGCTTCCAGGGGCTCGGGAAGTGAATTAAATACTATTTGGAGGCATTTAATGTTCAAGCAAAAACAGCTGATTTTTGACAAAAGAGATAACACACCCCCATTACGTCATGCTTCAGAAATGTGGAAAATGGTCCGTTTTCAAATGTTTTATTTTTGAACGTCAGTTCACATTTGTAGGTGGATCATCAGTGTTAGAGCTAAAATTAGCATGTTTAAAGTGATTTTCATGCTTCCAGGGGCCCTAAACACAAGATTTATGGAATGGTTAAAAGTGCATGAAAATGGCCAATTTACTCACTCTGAGTTCTCAAAAAGGGTTTCTTCACCCCGGGAAGTTAATTAAATACCATTTGGAGGCATTTAATGTTCGAGCAAAAACGGCTGATTTTCGACAAAAGAGATAACACCCCCCCATTACCTCATGCTTCAGAAATGTGGAAAATGGTCCGTTTTCAAATGTTTTATTTTTGAACGTCAGTTCACATTTGTAGGTGGATCATCAGTGTTAGAGCTAAAATTAGCATGTTTAAAGTGATTTTCATGCTTCCAGGGGCTCGGGAAGTGAATTAAATACTATTTGGAGGCATTTAATGTTCAAGCAAAAACAGCTGATTTTTGACAAAAGAGATAACACCCCCCCATTACGTCATGCTTCAGAAATGTGGAAAATGGTCCGTTTTCAAATGTTTTATTTTTGAACGTCAGTTCACATTTGTAGGTGGATCATCAGTGTTAGAGCTAAAATTAGCATGTTTAAAGTGATTTTCATGCTTCCAGGGGCCCTAAACACAAGATTTATGGAATGGTTAAAAGTGCATGAAAATGGCCAATTTACTCACTCTGAGTTCTCAAAAAGGGTTTCTTCACCCCGGGAAGTTAATTAAATACCATTTGGAGGCATTTAATGTTCGAGCAAAAACGGCTGATTTTCGACAAAAGAGATAACACCCCCCCATTACGTCATGCTTCAGAAATGTGGAAAATGGTCCGTTTTCAAATGTTTTATTTTTGAACATCAGTTCACATTTGTAGGTGGATCATCAGTGTTAGAGCTAAAATTAGCATGTTTAAAGTGATTTTCATGCTTCCAGGGGCTCGGGAAGTGAATTAAATACTATTTGGAGGCATTTAATGTTCAATCAAAAACAGCTGATTTTTGACAAAAGAGATAACACCCCCCCATCACGTCATGCTTCAGAAATGTGGAAAATGGTCCGTTTTCAAATGTTTTATTTTTTAACGTCAGTTCACATTTGTAGGTGGATCATCAGTGTTAGAGCTAAAATTAGCATGTTTAAAGTGATTTTCATGCTTCCAGGGGCCCTAAACACAAGATTTATGGAATGGTTAAAAGTGCATGAAAATGGCCAATTTACTCATTCTGAGTTCTCAAAAAGGGTTTCTTCACCCCGGGAAGTTAATTAAATACCATTTGGAGGCATTTAATGTTCGAGCAAAAACGGCTGATTTTCGACAAAAGAGATAACACCCCCCATTACGTCATGCTTCAGAAATGTGGAAAATGGTCCGTTTTCAAATGTTTTATTTTTGAACGTCAGTTCACATTTGTAGGTGGATCATCAGTGTTAGAGCTAAAATTAGCATGTTTAAAGTGATTTTCATGCTTCCAGGGGCTCGGGAAGTCAATTAAATACTATTTGGAGGCATTTAATGTTCAAGCAAAAACAGCTGATTTTTGACAAAAGAGATAACACCCCCCCATTACGTCATGCTTCAGAAATGTGGAAAATGGTCCGTTTTCAAATGTTTTATTTTTGAACGTCAGTTCACATTTGTAGGTGGATCATCAGTGTTAGAGCTAAAATTAGCATGTTTAAAGTGATTTTCATGCTTCCAGGGGCCCTAAACACAAGAGTTATGGAATGGTTAAAAGTGCATGAAAATGGCCAATTTACTCACTCTGAGTTCTCAAAAAGGGTTTCTTCACCCCGGGAAGTTAATTAAATACCATTTGAAGGCATTTAATGTTCGAGCAAAAACGGCTGATTTTCGACAAAAGAGATAACACCCCCCCATTACGTCATGCTTCAGAAATGTGGAAAATGGTCCGTTTTCAAATGTTTTATTTTTGAACATCAGTTCACATTTGTAGGTGGATCATCAGTGTTAGAGCTAAAATTAGCATGTTTAAAGTGATTTTCATGCTTCCAGGGGCTCGGGAAGTGAATTAAATACTATTTGGAGGCATTTAATTTTCAATCAAAACAGCTGATTTTTGACAAAAGAGATAACACCCCCCCATTACGTCATGCTTCAGAAATGTGGAAAATGGTCCGTTTTCAAATGTTTTATTTTTTAACGTCAGTTCACATTTGTAGGTGGATCATCAGTGTTAGAGCTAAAATTAGCATGTTTAAAGTGATTTTCATGCTTCCAGGGGCCCTAAACACAAGATTTATGGAATGGTTAAAAGTGCATGAAAATGGCCAATTTACTCACTCTGAGTTCTCAAAAAGGGTTTCTTCACCCCGGGAAGTTAATTAAATACCATTTGGAGGCATTTAATGTTCGAGCAAAAACGGCTGATTTTTCGACAAAAGAGATAACACCCCCCCCATTACGTCATGCTTCAGAAATGTGGAAAATGGTCCGTTTTCAAATGTTTTATTTTTGAACGTCAGTTCACATTTGTAGGTGGATCATCAGTGTTAGAGCTAAAATTAGCATGTTTAAAGTGATTTTCATGCTTCCAGGGGCTCGGGAAGTGAATTAAATACTATTTGGAGGCATTTAATGTTCAATCAAAAACAGCTGATTTTTGACAAAAGAGATAACACCCCCCCATTACGTCATGCTTCAGAAATGTGGAAAATGGTCCGTTTTCAAATGTTTTATTTTTGAACGTCAGTTCACATTTGTAGGTGGATCATCAGTGTTAGAGCTAAAATTAGCATGTTTAAAGTGATTTTCATGCTTCCAGGGGCCTTAAACACAAGATTTATGGAATGGTTAAAAGTGCATGAAAATGGCCAATTTACTCACTCTGAGTTCTCAAAAAGTGTTTCTTCACCCCGGGAAGTTAATTAAATACCATTTGGAGGCATTTAATGTTCAAGCAGAAACGGCTGATTTTCGACAAAAGAGATAACACCCCCCCCATTAAGTCATGCTTCAGAAATGTGGAAAATGGTCCGTTTTCAAATGTTTTATTTTGGAACGTCAGTTCACATTTGTAGGTGGATCATCAGTGTTAGAGCTAAAATTAGCATGTTTATAGTGATGTTCATGCTTCCAGGGGCTCGGGAAGTGAATTAAATACTATTTGGAGGCATTTAACGTTCAATCAAAAACAGCTGATTTTTGACAAAAGAGATAACACCCCCCCATTACGTCATGCTTCAGAAATGTGGAAAATGGTCCGTTTTAAAATGTTTTATTTTTGAATGTCAGTTCACATTTGTAGGTGGATCATCAGTGTTGGAGCTAAAATTAGCATGTTTAAAGTGATTTTCATGCTTCCAGGGGCCCTAAACACAAGATTTATGGAATGGTTAAAAGTGCATGAAAATGGCCAATTTACTCACTCTGAGTTCTCAAAAATGGTTTCTTCACCCCGGGAAGTTAATTAAATACCATTTGGAGGCATTTAATGTTCGAGCAAAAACGGCTGATTTTCGACAAAAGAGATAACACCCCCCCATTAGGTCATGCTTCAGAAATGTGGAAAATGGTCCGTTTTCAAATGTTTTATTTTTGAACGTCAGTTCACATTTGTAGGTGGATCATCAGTGTTAGAGCTAAAATTAGCATGTTTAAAGTGATTTTCATGCTTCCAGGGGCTCGGGAAGTGAATTAAATACTATTTGGAGGCATTTAATGTTCAAGCAAAAACAGCTGATTTTTGACAAAAGAGATAACACCCCCCCATTACGTCATGCTTCAGAAATGTGGAAAATGGTCCGTTTTCAAATGTTTTATTTTTGAACGTCAGTTCACATTTGTAGGTGGATCATCAGTGTTAGAGCTAAAATTAGCATGTTTAAAGTGATTTTCATGCTTCCAGGGGCCCTAAACACAAGATTTATGGAATGGTTAAAAGTGCATGAAAATGGCCAATTTACTCACTCTGAGTTCCCAAAAAGGGTTTCTTCACCCCGGGAAGTTAATTAAATACCATTTGGAGGCATTTAATGTTCGAGCAAAAACGGCTGATTTTCGACAAAAGAGATAACACCCCCCCATTACGTCATGCTTCAGAAATGTGGAAAATGGTCCGTTTTCAAATGTTTTATTTTTGAACGTCAGTTCACATTTGTAGGTGGATCATCAGTTTTAGAGCTAAAATTAGCATGTTTAAAGTGATTTTCATGCTTCCAGGGGCTCGGGAAGTGAATTAAATACTATTTGGAGGCATTTAATGTTCAAGCAAAAACAGCTGATTTTTGACAAAAGAGATAACACCCCCCCATTACGTCATGCTTCAGAAATGTGGAAAATGGTCCGTTTTCAAATGTTTTATTTTTGAACGTCAGTTCACATTTGTAGGTGGATCATCAGTGTTAGAGCTAAAATTAGCATGTTTAAAGTGATTTTCATGCTTCCAGGGGCCCTAAACACAAGATTTATGGAATGGTTAAAAGTGCATGAAAATGGCCAATTTACTCACTCTGAGTTCTCAAAAAGGGTTTCTTCACCCCGGGAAGTTAATTAAATACCATTTAGAGGCATTTAATGTTCGAGCAAAAACGGCTGATTTTCGACAAAAGAGATAACACCCCCCCATTACGTCATGCTTCAGAAATGTGGAAAATGGTCCGTTTTCAAATGTTTTATTTTTGAACGTCAGTTCACATTTGTAGGTGGATCATCAGTGTTAGAGCTAAAATTAGCATGTTTAAAGTGATTTTCATGCTTCCAGGGGCCCTAAACACAAGATTTATGGAATGGTTAAAAGTGCATGAAAATGGCCAATTTACTCACTCTGAGTTCTCAAAAAGGGTTTCTTCACCCCGGGAAGTTAATTAAATACCATTTGGAGGCATTTAATGTTCGAGCAAAAACGGCTGATTTTCGACAAAAGAGATAACACCCCCCCATTACGTCATGCTTCAGAAATGTGGAAAATGGTCCGTTTTCAAATGTTTTATTTTTGAACATCAGTTCACATTTGTAGGTGGATCATCAGTGTTAGAGCTAAAATTAGCATGTTTAAAGTGATTTTCATGCTTCCAGGGGCTCGGGAAGTGAATTACATACTATTTGGAGGCATTTAATGTTCAATCAAAAACAGCTGATTTTTGACAAAAGAGATAACACCCCCCATTACGTCATGCTTCAGAAATGTGGAAAATGGTCCGTTTTCAAATGTTTTATTTTTGAACGTCAGTTCACATTTGTAGGTGGATCATCAGTGTTAGAGCTAAAATTAGCATGTTTAAAGTGATTTTTCTGCTTCCAGGGGCCCTAAACACAAGATTTATGGAATGGTTAAAAGTGCATGAAAATGGCCAATTTACTCACTCTGAGTTCTCAAAAAGGGTTTCTTCACCCCGGGAAGTTAATTAAATACCATTTGGAGGCATTTAATGTTCGAGCAAAAACGGCTGATTTTCGACAAAAGAGATAACACCCCCCATTACGTCATGCTTCAGAAATGTGGAAAATGGTCCGTTTTCAAATGTTTTATTTTTGAACGTCAGTTCACATTTGTAGGTGGATCATCAGTGTTAGAGCTAAAATTAGCATGTTTAAAGTGATTTTCATGCTTCCAGGGGCTCGGGAAGTCAATTAAATACTATTTGGAGGCATTTAATGTTCAAGCAAAAACAGCTGATTTTTGACAAAAGAGATAACACCCCCCCCATTACGTCATGCTTCAGAAATGTGGAAAATGGTCCGTTTTCAAATGTTTTATTTTTGAACGTCAGTTCACATTTGTAGGTGGATCATCAGTGTTAGAGCTAAAATTAGCATGTTTAAAGTGATTTTCATGCTTCCAGGGGCCCTAAACACAAGAGTTATGGAATGGTTAAAAGTGCATGAAAATGGCCAATTTACTCACTCTGAGTTCTCAAAAAGGGTTTCTTCACCCCGGGAAGTTAATTAAATACCATTTGAAGGCATTTAATGTTCGAGCAAAAACGGCTGATTTTCGACAAAAGAGATAACACCCCCCCATTACGTCATGCTTCAGAAATGTGGAAAATGGTCCGTTTTCAAATGTTTTATTTTTGAACATCAGTTCACATTTGTAGGTGGATCATCAGTGTTAGAGCTAAAATTAGCATGTTTAAAGTGATTTTCATGCTTCCAGGGGCTCGGGAAGTGAATTAAATACTATTTGGAGGCATTTAATTTTCAATCAAAACAGCTGATTTTTGACAAAAGAGATAACACCCCCCCATTACGTCATGCTTCAGAAATGTGGAAAATGGTCCGTTTTCAAATGTTTTATTTTTTAACGTCAGTTCACATTTGTAGGTGGATCATCAGTGTTAGAGCTAAAATTAGCATGTTTAAAGTGATTTTCATGCTTCCAGGGGCCCTAAACACAAGATTTATGGAATGGTTAAAAGTGCATGAAAATGGCCAATTTACTCACTCTGAGTTCTCAAAAAGGGTTTCTTCACCCCGGGAAGTTAATTAAATACCATTTGGAGGCATTTAATGTTCGAGCAAAAACGGCTGATTTTTCGACAAAAGAGATAACACCCCCCCCCATTACGTCATGCTTCAGAAATGTGGAAAATGGTCCGTTTTCAAATGTTTTATTTTTGAACGTCAGTTCACATTTGTAGGTGGATCATCAGTGTTAGAGCTAAAATTAGCATGTTTAAAGTGATTTTCATGCTTCCAGGGGCTCGGGAAGTGAATTAAATACTATTTGGAGGCATTTAATGTTCAATCAAAAACAGCTGATTTTTGACAAAAGAGATAACACCCCCCCATTACGTCATGCTTCAGAAATGTGGAAAATGGTCCGTTTTCAAATGTTTTATTTTTGAACGTCAGTTCACATTTGTAGGTGGATCATCAGTGTTAGAGCTAAAATTAGCATGTTTAAAGTGATTTTCATGCTTCCAGGGGCCTTAAACACAAGATTTATGGAATGGTTAAAAGTGCATGAAAATGGCCAATTTACTCACTCTGAGTTCTCAAAAAGTGTTTCTTCACCCCGGGAAGTTAATTAAATACCATTTGGAGGCATTTAATGTTCAAGCAGAAACGGCTGATTTTCGACAAAAGAGATAACACCCCCCCCATTAAGTCATGCTTCAGAAATGTGGAAAATGGTCCGTTTTCAAATGTTTTATTTTGGAACGTCAGTTCACATTTGTAGGTGGATCATCAGTGTTAGAGCTAAAATTAGCATGTTTATAGTGATGTTCATGCTTCCAGGGGCTCGGGAAGTGAATTAAATACTATTTGGAGGCATTTAACGTTCAATCAAAAACAGCTGATTTTTGACAAAAGAGATAACACCCCCCCATTACGTCATGCTTCAGAAATGTGGAAAATGGTCCGTTTTAAAATGTTTTATTTTTGAATGTCAGTTCACATTTGTAGGTGGATCATCAGTGTTGGAGCTAAAATTAGCATGTTTAAAGTGATTTTCATGCTTCCAGGGGCCCTAAACACAAGATTTATGGAATGGTTAAAAGTGCATGAAAATGGCCAATTTACTCACTCTGAGTTCTCAAAAATGGTTTCTTCACCCCGGGAAGTTAATTAAATACCATTTGGAGGCATTTAATGTTCGAGCAAAAACGGCTGATTTTCGACAAAAGAGATAACACCCCCCCATTAGGTCATGCTTCAGAAATGTGGAAAATGGTCCGTTTTCAAATGTTTTATTTTTGAACGTCAGTTCACATTTGTAGGTGGATCATCAGTGTTAGAGCTAAAATTAGCATGTTTAAAGTGATTTTCATGCTTCCAGGGGCTCGGGAAGTGAATTAAATACTATTTGGAGGCATTTAATGTTCAAGCAAAAACAGCTGATTTTTGACAAAAGAGATAACACCCCCCCATTACGTCATGCTTCAGAAATGTGGAAAATGGTCCGTTTTCAAATGTTTTATTTTTGAACGTCAGTTCACATTTGTAGGTGGATCATCAGTGTTAGAGCTAAAATTAGCATGTTTAAAGTGATTTTCATGCTTCCAGGGGCCCTAAACACAAGATTTATGGAATGGTTAAAAGTGCATGAAAATGGCCAATTTACTCACTCTGAGTTCCCAAAAAGGGTTTCTTCACCCCGGGAAGTTAATTAAATACCATTTGGAGGCATTTAATGTTCGAGCAAAAACGGCTGATTTTCGACAAAAGAGATAACACCCCCCCATTACGTCATGCTTCAGAAATGTGGAAAATGGTCCGTTTTCAAATGTTTTATTTTTGAACGTCAGTTCACATTTGTAGGTGGATCATCAGTTTTAGAGCTAAAATTAGCATGTTTAAAGTGATTTTCATGCTTCCAGGGGCTCGGGAAGTGAATTAAATACTATTTGGAGGCATTTAATGTTCAAGCAAAAACAGCTGATTTTTGACAAAAGAGATAACACCCCCCCATTACGTCATGCTTCAGAAATGTGGAAAATGGTCCGTTTTCAAATGTTTTATTTTTGAACGTCAGTTCACATTTGTAGGTGGATCATCAGTGTTAGAGCTAAAATTAGCATGTTTAAAGTGATTTTCATGCTTCCAGGGGCCCTAAACACAAGATTTATGGAATGGTTAAAAGTGCATGAAAATGGCCAATTTACTCACTCTGAGTTCTCAAAAAGGGTTTCTTCACCCCGGGAAGTTAATTAAATACCATTTAGAGGCATTTAATGTTCGAGCAAAAACGGCTGATTTTCGACAAAAGAGATAACACCCCCCCATTACGTCATGCTTCAGAAATGTGGAAAATGGTCCGTTTTCAAATGTTTTATTTTTGAACGTCAGTTCACATTTGTAGGTGGATCATCAGTGTTAGAGCTAAAATTAGCATGTTTAAAGTGATTTTCATGCTTCCAGGGGCCCTAAACACAAGATTTATGGAATGGTTAAAAGTGCATGAAAATGGCCAATTTACTCACTCTGAGTTCTCAAAAAGGGTTTCTTCACCCCGGGAAGTTAATTAAATACCATTTGGAGGCATTTAATGTTCGAGCAAAAACGGCTGATTTTCGACAAAAGAGATAACACCCCCCCATTACGTCATGCTTCAGAAATGTGGAAAATGGTCCGTTTTCAAATGTTTTATTTTTGAACATCAGTTCACATTTGTAGGTGGATCATCAGTGTTAGAGCTAAAATTAGCATGTTTAAAGTGATTTTCATGCTTCCAGGGGCTCGGGAAGTGAATTACATACTATTTGGAGGCATTTAATGTTCAATCAAAAACAGCTGATTTTTGACAAAAGAGATAACACCCCCCATTACGTCATGCTTCAGAAATGTGGAAAATGGTCCGTTTTCAAATGTTTTATTTTTGAACGTCAGTTCACATTTGTAGGTGGATCATCAGTGTTAGAGCTAAAATTAGCATGTTTAAAGTGATTTTTCTGCTTCCAGGGGCCCTAAACACAAGATTTATGGAATGGTTAAAAGTGCATGAAAATGGCCAATTTACTCACTCTGAGTTCTCAAAAAGGGTTTCTTCACCCCGGGAAGTTAATTAAATACCATTTGGAGGCATTTAATGTTCGAGCAAAAACGGCTGATTTTCGACAAAAGAGATAACACCCCCCATTACGTCATGCTTCAGAAATGTGGAAAATGGTCCGTTTTCAAATGTTTTATTTTTGAACGTCAGTTCACATTTGTAGGTGGATCATCAGTGTTAGAGCTAAAATTAGTATGTTTAAAGTGATTTTCATGCTTCCAGGGGCTCGGGAAGTCAATTAAATACTATTTGGAGGCATTTAATGTTCAAGCAAAAACAGCTGATTTTTGACAAAAGAGATAACACCCCCCCATTACGTCATGCTTCAGAAATGTGGAAAATGGTCCGTTTTCAAATGTTTTATTTTTGAACGTCAGTTCACATTTGTAGGTGGATCATCAGTGTTAGAGCTAAAATTAGCATGTTTAAAGTGATTTTCATGCTTCCAGGGGCCCTAAACACAAGAGTTATGGAATGGTTAAAAGTGCATGAAAATGGCCAATTTACTCACTCTGAGTTCTCAAAAAGGGTTTCTTCACCCCGGGAAGTTAATTAAATACCATTTGAAGGCATTTAATGTTCGAGCAAAAACGGCTGATTTTCGACAAAAGAGATAACACCCCCCCATTACGTCATGCTTCAGAAATGTGGAAAATGGTCCGTTTTCAAATGTTTTATTTTTGAACATCAGTTCACATTTGTAGGTGGATCATCAGTGTTAGAGCTAAAATTAGCATGTTTAAAGTGATTTTCATGCTTCCAGGGGCTCGGGAAGTGAATTAAATACTATTTGGAGGCATTTAATTTTCAATCAAAACAGCTGATTTTTGACAAAAGAGATAACACCCCCCCATTACGTCATGCTTCAGAAATGTGGAAAATGGTCCGTTTTCAAATGTTTTATTTTTTAACGTCAGTTCACATTTGTAGGTGGATCATCAGTGTTAGAGCTAAAATTAGCATGTTTAAAGTGATTTTCATGCTTCCAGGGGCTCGGGAAGTGAATTACATACTATTTGGAGGCATTTAATGTTCAATCAAAAACAGCTGATTTTTGACAAAAGAGATAACACCCCCCATTACGTCATGCTTCAGAAATGTGGAAAATGGTCCGTTTTCAAATGTTTTATTTTTGAACGTCAGTTCACATTTGTAGGTGGATCATCAGTGTTAGAGCTAAAATTAGCATGTTTAAAGTGATTTTTCTGCTTCCAGGGGCCCTAAACACAAGATTTATGGAATGGTTAAAAGTGCATGAAAATGGCCAATTTACTCACTCTGAGTTCTCAAAAAGGGTTTCTTCACCCCGGGAAGTTAATTAAATACCATTTGGAGGCATTTAATGTTCGAGCAAAAACGGCTGATTTTCGACAAAAGAGATAACACCCCCCATTACGTCATGCTTCAGAAATGTGGAAAATGGTCCGTTTTCAAATGTTTTATTTTTGAACGTCAGTTCACATTTGTAGGTGGATCATCAGTGTTAGAGCTAAAATTAGTATGTTTAAAGTGATTTTCATGCTTCCAGGGGCTCGGGAAGTCAATTAAATACTATTTGGAGGCATTTAATGTTCAAGCAAAAACAGCTGATTTTTGACAAAAGAGATAACACCCCCCCATTACGTCATGCTTCAGAAATGTGGAAAATGGTCCGTTTTCAAATGTTTTATTTTTGAACGTCAGTTCACATTTGTAGGTGGATCATCAGTGTTAGAGCTAAAATTAGCATGTTTAAAGTGATTTTCATGCTTCCAGGGGCCCTAAACACAAGAGTTATGGAATGGTTAAAAGTGCATGAAAATGGCCAATTTACTCACTCTGAGTTCTCAAAAAGGGTTTCTTCACCCCGGGAAGTTAATTAAATACCATTTGAAGGCATTTAATGTTCGAGCAAAAACGGCTGATTTTCGACAAAAGAGATAACACCCCCCCATTACGTCATGCTTCAGAAATGTGGAAAATGGTCCGTTTTCAAATGTTTTATTTTTGAACATCAGTTCACATTTGTAGGTGGATCATCAGTGTTAGAGCTAAAATTAGCATGTTTAAAGTGATTTTCATGCTTCCAGGGGCTCGGGAAGTGAATTAAATACTATTTGGAGGCATTTAATTTTCAATCAAAACAGCTGATTTTTGACAAAAGAGATAACACCCCCCCATTACGTCATGCTTCAGAAATGTGGAAAATGGTCCGTTTTCAAATGTTTTATTTTTTAACGTCAGTTCACATTTGTAGGTGGATCATCAGTGTTAGAGCTAAAATTAGCATGTTTAAAGTGATTTTCATGCTTCCAGGGGCCCTAAACACAAGATTTATGGAATGGTTAAAAGTGCATGAAAATGGCCAATTTACTCACTCTGAGTTCTCAAAAAGGGTTTCTTCACCCCGGGAAGTTAATTAAATACCATTTGGAGGCATTTAATGTTCGAGCAAAAACGGCTGATTTTTCGACAAAAGAGATAACACCCCCCCCCCATTACGTCATGCTTCAGAAATGTGGAAAATGGTCCGTTTTCAAATGTTTTATTTTTGAACGTCAGTTCACATTTGTAGGTGGATCATCAGTGTTAGAGCTAAAATTAGCATGTTTAAAGTGATTTTCATGCTTCCAGGGGCTCGGGAAGTGAATTAAATACTATTTGGAGGCATTTAATGTTCAATCAAAAACAGCTGATTTTTGACAAAAGAGATAACACCCCCCCATTACGTCATGCTTCAGAAATGTGGAAAATGGTCCGTTTTCAAATGTTTTATTTTTGAACGTCAGTTCACATTTGTAGGTGGATCATCAGTGTTAGAGCTAAAATTAGCATGTTTAAAGTGATTTTCATGCTTCCAGGGGCCTTAAACACAAGATTTATGGAATGGTTAAAAGTGCATGAAAATGGCCAATTTACTCACTCTGAGTTCTCAAAAAGTGTTTCTTCACCCCGGGAAGTTAATTAAATACCATTTGGAGGCATTTAATGTTCAAGCAGAAACGGCTGATTTTCGACAAAAGAGATAACACCCCCCCCATTAAGTCATGCTTCAGAAATGTGGAAAATGGTCCGTTTTCAAATGTTTTATTTTGGAACGTCAGTTCACATTTGTAGGTGGATCATCAGTGTTAGAGCTAAAATTAGCATGTTTATAGTGATGTTCATGCTTCCAGGGGCTCGGGAAGTGAATTAAATACTATTTGGAGGCATTTAACGTTCAATCAAAAACAGCTGATTTTTGACAAAAGAGATAACACCCCCCCATTACGTCATGCTTCAGAAATGTGGAAAATGGTCCGTTTTAAAATGTTTTATTTTTGAATGTCAGTTCACATTTGTAGGTGGATCATCAGTGTTGGAGCTAAAATTAGCATGTTTAAAGTGATTTTCATGCTTCCAGGGGCCCTAAACACAAGATTTATGGAATGGTTAAAAGTGCATGAAAATGGCCAATTTACTCACTCTGAGTTCTCAAAAATGGTTTCTTCACCCCGGGAAGTTAATTAAATACCATTTGGAGGCATTTAATGTTCGAGCAAAAACGGCTGATTTTCGACAAAAGAGATAACACCCCCCCATTAGGTCATGCTTCAGAAATGTGGAAAATGGTCCGTTTTCAAATGTTTTATTTTTGAACGTCAGTTCACATTTGTAGGTGGATCATCAGTGTTAGAGCTAAAATTAGCATGTTTAAAGTGATTTTCATGCTTCCAGGGGCTCGGGAAGTGAATTAAATACTATTTGGAGGCATTTAATGTTCAAGCAAAAACAGCTGATTTTTGACAAAAGAGATAACACCCCCCCATTACGTCATGCTTCAGAAATGTGGAAAATGGTCCGTTTTCAAATGTTTTATTTTTGAACGTCAGTTCACATTTGTAGGTGGATCATCAGTGTTAGAGCTAAAATTAGCATGTTTAAAGTGATTTTCATGCTTCCAGGGGCCCTAAACACAAGATTTATGGAATGGTTAAAAGTGCATGAAAATGGCCAATTTACTCACTCTGAGTTCCCAAAAAGGGTTTCTTCACCCCGGGAAGTTAATTAAATACCATTTGGAGGCATTTAATGTTCGAGCAAAAACGGCTGATTTTCGACAAAAGAGATAACACCCCCCCATTATGTCATGCTTCAGAAATGTGGAAAATGGTCCGTTTTCAAATGTTTTATTTTTGAACGTCAGTTCACATTTGTAGGTGGATCATCAGTGTTAGAGCTAAAATTAGCATGTTTAAAGTGATTTTCATGCTTCCAGGGGCCCTAAACACAAGATTTATGGAATGGTTAAAAGTGCATGAAAATGGCCAATTTACTCACTCTGAGTTCTCAAAAAGGGTTTCTTCACCCCGGGAAGTTAATTAAATACCATTTAGAGGCATTTAATGTTCGAGCAAAAACGGCTGATTTTCGACAAAAGAGATAACACCCCCCCATTACGTCATGCTTCAGAAATGTGGAAAATGGTCCGTTTTCAAATGTTTTATTTTTGAACGTCAGTTCACATTTGTAGGTGGATCATCAGTGTTAGAGCTAAAATTAGCATGTTTAAAGTGATTTTCATGCTTCCAGGGGCCCTAAACACAAGATTTATGGAATGGTTAAAAGTGCATGAAAATGGCCAATTTACTCACTCTGAGTTCTCAAAAAGGGTTTCTTCACCCCGGGAAGTTAATTAAATACCATTTGGAGGCATTTAATGTTCGAGCAAAAACGGCTGATTTTCGACAAAAGAGATAACACCCCCCCATTACGTCATGCTTCAGAAATGTGGAAAATGGTCCGTTTTCAAATGTTTTATTTTTGAACGTCAGTTCACATTTGTAGGTGGATCATCAGTGTTAGAGCTAAAATTAGCATGTTTAAAGTGATTTTCATGCTTCCAGGGGCTCGGGAAGTGAATTAAATACTATTTGGAGGCATTTAATGTTCAAGCAAAAACAGCTGATTTTTGACAAAAGAGATAACACCCCCCCATTACGTCATGCTTCAGAAATGTGGAAAATGGTCCGTTTTCAAATGTTTTATTTTTGAACGTCAGTTCACATTTGTAGGTGGATCATCAGTGTTAGAGCTAAAATTAGCATGTTTAAAGTGATTTTCATGCTTCCAGGGGCCCTAAACACAAGATTTATGGAATGGTTAAAAGTGCATGAAAATGGCCAATTTACTCACTCTGAGTTCTCAAAAAGGGTTTCTTCACCCCGGGAAGTTAATTAAATACCATTTGGAGGCATTTAATGTTCGAGCAAAAACGGCTGATTTTCGACAAAAGAGATAACACCCCCCCATTACGTCATGCTTCAGAAATGTGGAAAATGGTCCGTTTTCAAATGTTTTATTTTTGAACATCAGTTCACATTTGTAGGTGGATCATCAGTGTTAGAGCTAAAATTAGCATGTTTAAAGTGATTTTCATGCTTCCAGGGGCTCGGGAAGTGAATTAAATACTATTTGGAGGCATTTAATGTTCAATCAAAAACAGCTGATTTTTGACAAAAGAGATAACACCCCCCCATTACGTCATGCTTCAGAAATGTGGAAAATGGTCCGTTTTCAAATGTTTTATTTTTTAACGTCAGTTCACATTTGTAGGTGGATCATCAGTGTTAGAGCTAAAATTAGCATGTTTAAAGTGATTTTCATGCTTCCAGGGGCCCTAAACACAAGATTTATGGAATGGTTAAAAGTGCATGAAAATGGCCAATTTACTCACTCTGAGTTCTCAAAAAGGGTTTCTTCACCCCGGGAAGTTAATTAAATACCATTTGGAGGCATTTAATGTTCGAGCAAAAACGGCTGATTTTCGACAAAAGAGATAACTCCCCCCCATTACGTCATGCTTCAGAAATGTGGAAAATGGTCCGTTTTCAAATGTTTTATTTTTGAACGTCAGTTCACATTTGTAGGTGGATCATCAGTGTTAGAGCTAAAATTAGCATGTTTAAAGTGATTTTCATGCTTCCAGGGGCTCGGGAAGTCAATTAAATACTATTTGGAGGCATTTAATGTTCAAGCAAAAACAGCTGATTTTTGACAAAAGAGATAACACCCCCCATTACGTCATGCTTCAGAAATGTGGAAAATGGTCCGTTTTCAAATGTTTTATTTTTGAACGTCAGTTCACATTTGTAGGTGGATCATCAGTGTTTGAGCTAAAATTAGCATGTTTAAAGTGATTTTCATGCTTCCAGGGGCCCTAAACACAAGATTTATGGAATGGTTAAAAGTGCATGAAAATGGCCAATTTACTCACTCTGAGTTCTCAAAAAGGGTTTCTTCACCCCGGGAAGTTAATTAAATACCATTTGGAGGCATTTAATGTTCGAGCAAAAACGGCTGATTTTCGACAAAAGAGATAACACCCCCCCATTACGTCATGCTTCAGAAATGTGGAAAATGGTCCGTTTTTAAATGTTTTATTTTTGAACATCAGTTCACATTTGTAGGTGGATCATCAGTGTTAGAGCTAAAATTAGCATGTTTAAAGTGATTTTCATGCTTCCAGGGGCTCGGGAAGTGAATTACATACTATTTGGAGGCATTTAATGTTCAATCAAAAACAGCTGATTTTTGACAAAAGAGATAACACCCCCCATTACGTCATGCTTCAGAAATGTGGAAAATGGTCCGTTTTCAAATGTTTTATTTTTGAACGTCAGTTCACATTTGTAGGTGGATCATCAGTGTTAGAGCTAAAATTAGCATGTTTAAAGTGATTTTTCTGCTTCCAGGGGCCCTAAACACAAGATTTATGGAATGGTTAAAAGTGCATGAAAATGGCCAATTTACTCACTCTGAGTTCTCAAAAAGGGTTTCTTCACCCCGGGAAGTTAATTAAATACCATTTGGAGGCATTTAATGTTCGAGCAAAAACGGCTGATTTTCGACAAAAGAGATAACACCCCCCATTACGTCATGCTTCAGAAATGTGGAAAATGGTCCGTTTTCAAATGTTTTATTTTTGAACGTCAGTTCACATTTGTAGGTGGATCATCAGTGTTAGAGCTAAAATTAGCATGTTTAAAGTGATTTTCATGCTTCCAGGGGCTCGGGAAGTCAATTAAATACTATTTGGAGGCATTTAATGTTCAAGCAAAAACAGCTGATTTTTGACAAAAGAGATAACACCCCCCCATTACGTCATGCTTCAGAAATGTGGAAAATGGTCCGTTTTCAAATGTTTTATTTTTGAACGTCAGTTCACATTTGTAGGTGGATCATCAGTGTTAGAGCTAAAATTAGCATGTTTAAAGTGATTTTCATGCTTCCAGGGGCCCTAAACACAAGAGTTATGGAATGGTTAAAAGTGCATGAAAATGGCCAATTTACTCACTCTGAGTTCTCAAAAAGGGTTTCTTCACCCCGGGAAGTTAATTAAATACCATTTGAAGGCATTTAATGTTCGAGCAAAAACGGCTGATTTTCGACAAAAGAGATAACACCCCCCCATTACGTCATGCTTCAGAAATGTGGAAAATGGTCCGTTTTCAAATGTTTTATTTTTGAACATCAGTTCACATTTGTAGGTGGATCATCAGTGTTAGAGCTAAAATTAGCATGTTTAAAGTGATTTTCATGCTTCCAGGGGCTCGGGAAGTGAATTAAATACTATTTGGAGGCATTTAATTTTCAATCAAAACAGCTGATTTTTGACAAAAGAGATAACACCCCCCCATTACGTCATGCTTCAGAAATGTGGAAAATGGTCCGTTTTCAAATGTTTTATTTTTGAACGTCAGTTCACATTTGTAGGTGGATCATCAGTGTTAGAGCTAAAATTAGCATGTTTAAAGTGATTTTCATGCTTCCAGGGGCCTTAAACACAAGATTTATGGAATGGTTAAAAGTGCATGAAAATGGCCAATTTACTCACTCTGAGTTCTCAAAAAGTGTTTCTTCACCCCGGGAAGTTAATTAAATACCATTTGGAGGCATTTAATGTTCAAGCAGAAACGGCTGATTTTCGACAAAAGAGATAACACCCCCCCCATTAAGTCATGCTTCAGAAATGTGGAAAATGGTCCGTTTTCAAATGTTTTATTTTGGAACGTCAGTTCACATTTGTAGGTGGATCATCAGTGTTAGAGCTAAAATTAGCATGTTTATAGTGATGTTCATGCTTCCAGGGGCTCGGGAAGTGAATTAAATACTATTTGGAGGCATTTAACGTTCAATCAAAAACAGCTGATTTTTGACAAAAGAGATAACACCCCCCCATTACGTCATGCTTCAGAAATGTGGAAAATGGTCCGTTTTAAAATGTTTTATTTTTGAATGTCAGTTCACATTTGTAGGTGGATCATCAGTGTTGGAGCTAAAATTAGCATGTTTAAAGTGATTTTCATGCTTCCAGGGGCCCTAAACACAAGATTTATGGAATGGTTAAAAGTGCATGAAAATGGCCAATTTACTCACTCTGAGTTCTCAAAAATGGTTTCTTCACCCCGGGAAGTTAATTAAATACCATTTGGAGGCATTTAATGTTCGAGCAAAAACGGCTGATTTTCGACAAAAGAGATAACACCCCCCCATTAGGTCATGCTTCAGAAATGTGGAAAATGGTCCGTTTTCAAATGTTTTATTTTTGAACGTCAGTTCACATTTGTAGGTGGATCATCAGTGTTAGAGCTAAAATTAGCATGTTTAAAGTGATTTTCATGCTTCCAGGGGCTCGGGAAGTGAATTAAATACTATTTGGAGGCATTTAATGTTCAAGCAAAAACAGCTGATTTTTGACAAAAGAGATAACACCCCCCCATTACGTCATGCTTCAGAAATGTGGAAAATGGTCCGTTTTCAAATGTTTTATTTTTGAACGTCAGTTCACATTTGTAGGTGGATCATCAGTGTTAGAGCTAAAATTAGCATGTTTAAAGTGATTTTCATGCTTCCAGGGGCCCTAAACACAAGATTTATGGAATGGTTAAAAGTGCATGAAAATGGCCAATTTACTCACTCTGAGTTCCCAAAAAGGGTTTCTTCACCCCGGGAAGTTAATTAAATACCATTTGGAGGCATTTAATGTTCGAGCAAAAACGGCTGATTTTCGACAAAAGAGATAACACCCCCCCATTACGTCATGCTTCAGAAATGTGGAAAATGGTCCGTTTTCAAATGTTTTATTTTTGAACGTCAGTTCACATTTGTAGGTGGATCATCAGTTTTAGAGCTAAAATTAGCATGTTTAAAGTGATTTTCATGCTTCCAGGGGCTCGGGAAGTGAATTAAATACTATTTGGAGGCATTTAATGTTCAAGCAAAAACAGCTGATTTTTGACAAAAGAGATAACACCCCCCCATTACGTCATGCTTCAGAAATGTGGAAAATGGTCCGTTTTCAAATGTTTTATTTTTGAACGTCAGTTCACATTTGTAGGTGGATCATCAGTGTTAGAGCTAAAATTAGCATGTTTAAAGTGATTTTCATGCTTCCAGGGGCCCTAAACACAAGATTTATGGAATGGTTAAAAGTGCATGAAAATGGCCAATTTACTCACTCTGAGTTCTCAAAAAGGGTTTCTTCACCCCGGGAAGTTAATTAAATACCATTTAGAGGCATTTAATGTTCGAGCAAAAACGGCTGATTTTCGACAAAAGAGATAACACCCCCCCATTACGTCATGCTTCAGAAATGTGGAAAATGGTCCGTTTTCAAATGTTTTATTTTTGAACGTCAGTTCACATTTGTAGGTGGATCATCAGTGTTAGAGCTAAAATTAGCATGTTTAAAGTGATTTTCATGCTTCCAGGGGCCCTAAACACAAGATTTATGGAATGGTTAAAAGTGCATGAAAATGGCCAATTTACTCACTCTGAGTTCTCAAAAAGGGTTTCTTCACCCCGGGAAGTTAATTAAATACCATTTGGAGGCATTTAATGTTCGAGCAAAAACGGCTGATTTTCGACAAAAGAGATAACACCCCCCCATTACGTCATGCTTCAGAAATGTGGAAAATGGTCCGTTTTCAAATGTTTTATTTTTGAACATCAGTTCACATTTGTAGGTGGATCATCAGTGTTAGAGCTAAAATTAGCATGTTTAAAGTGATTTTCATGCTTCCAGGGGCTCGGGAAGTGAATTACATACTATTTGGAGGCATTTAATGTTCAATCAAAAACAGCTGATTTTTGACAAAAGAGATAACACCCCCCATTACGTCATGCTTCAGAAATGTGGAAAATGGTCCGTTTTCAAATGTTTTATTTTTGAACGTCAGTTCACATTTGTAGGTGGATCATCAGTGTTAGAGCTAAAATTAGCATGTTTAAAGTGATTTTTCTGCTTCCAGGGGCCCTAAACACAAGATTTATGGAATGGTTAAAAGTGCATGAAAATGGCCAATTTACTCACTCTGAGTTCTCAAAAAGGGTTTCTTCACCCCGGGAAGTTAATTAAATACCATTTGGAGGCATTTAATGTTCGAGCAAAAACGGCTGATTTTCGACAAAAGAGATAACACCCCCCATTACGTCATGCTTCAGAAATGTGGAAAATGGTCCGTTTTCAAATGTTTTATTTTTGAACGTCAGTTCACATTTGTAGGTGGATCATCAGTGTTAGAGCTAAAATTAGTATGTTTAAAGTGATTTTCATGCTTCCAGGGGCTCGGGAAGTCAATTAAATACTATTTGGAGGCATTTAATGTTCAAGCAAAAACAGCTGATTTTTGACAAAAGAGATAACACCCCCCCATTACGTCATGCTTCAGAAATGTGGAAAATGGTCCGTTTTCAAATGTTTTATTTTTGAACGTCAGTTCACATTTGTAGGTGGATCATCAGTGTTAGAGCTAAAATTAGCATGTTTAAAGTGATTTTCATGCTTCCAGGGGCCCTAAACACAAGAGTTATGGAATGGTTAAAAGTGCATGAAAATGGCCAATTTACTCACTCTGAGTTCTCAAAAAGGGTTTCTTCACCCCGGGAAGTTAATTAAATACCATTTGAAGGCATTTAATGTTCGAGCAAAAACGGCTGATTTTCGACAAAAGAGATAACACCCCCCCATTACGTCATGCTTCAGAAATGTGGAAAATGGTCCGTTTTCAAATGTTTTATTTTTGAACATCAGTTCACATTTGTAGGTGGATCATCAGTGTTAGAGCTAAAATTAGCATGTTTAAAGTGATTTTCATGCTTCCAGGGGCTCGGGAAGTGAATTAAATACTATTTGGAGGCATTTAATTTTCAATCAAAACAGCTGATTTTTGACAAAAGAGATAACACCCCCCCATTACGTCATGCTTCAGAAATGTGGAAAATGGTCCGTTTTCAAATGTTTTATTTTTTAACGTCAGTTCACATTTGTAGGTGGATCATCAGTGTTAGAGCTAAAATTAGCATGTTTAAAGTGATTTTTCTGCTTCCAGGGGCCCTAAACACAAGATTTATGGAATGGTTAAAAGTGCATGAAAATGGCCAATTTACTCACTCTGAGTTCTCAAAAAGGGTTTCTTCACCCCGGGAAGTTAATTAAATACCATTTGGAGGCATTTAAGGTTCGAGCAAAAACGGCTGATTTTCGACAAAAGAGATAACTCCCCCCCATTACGTCATGCTTCAGAAATGTGGAAAATGGTCCGTTTTCAAATGTTTTATTTTTGAACGTCAGTTCACATTTGTAGGTGGATCATCAGTGTTAGAGCTAAAATTAGCATGTTTAAAGTGATTTTCATGCTTCCAGGGGCTCGGGAAGTCAATTAAATACTATTTGGAGGCATTTAATGTTCAAGCAAAAACAGCTGATTTTTGACAAAAGAGATAACACCCCCCCATTACGTCATGCTTCAGAAATGTGGAAAATGGTCCGTTTTCAAATGTTTTATTTTTGAACGTCAGTTCACATTTGTAGGTGGATCATCAGTGTTAGAGCTAAAATTAGCATGTTTAAAGTGATTTTCATGCTTCCAGGGGCTCGGGAAGTGAATTACATACTATTTGGAGGCATTTAATGTTCAATCAAAAACAGCTGATTTTTGACAAAAGAGATAACACCCCCCATTACGTCATGCTTCAGAAATGTGGAAAATGGTCCGTTTTCAAATGTTTTATTTTTGAACGTCAGTTCACATTTGTAGGTGGATCATCAGTGTTAGAGCTAAAATTAGCATGTTTAAAGTGATTTTTCTGCTTCCAGGGGCCCTAAACACAAGATTTATGGAATGGTTAAAAGTGCATGAAAATGGCCAATTTACTCACTCTGAGTTCTCAAAAAGGGTTTCTTCACCCCGGGAAGTTAATTAAATACCATTTGGAGGCATTTAATGTTCGAGCAAAAACGGCTGATTTTCGACAAAAGAGATAACACCCCCCATTACGTCATGCTTCAGAAATGTGGAAAATGGTCCGTTTTCAAATGTTTTATTTTTGAACGTCAGTTCACATTTGTAGGTGGATCATCAGTGTTAGAGCTAAAATTAGTATGTTTAAAGTGATTTTCATGCTTCCAGGGGCTCGGGAAGTCAATTAAATACTATTTGGAGGCATTTAATGTTCAAGCAAAAACAGCTGATTTTTGACAAAAGAGATAACACCCCCCCATTACGTCATGCTTCAGAAATGTGGAAAATGGTCCGTTTTCAAATGTTTTATTTTTGAACGTCAGTTCACATTTGTAGGTGGATCATCAGTGTTAGAGCTAAAATTAGCATGTTTAAAGTGATTTTCATGCTTCCAGGGGCCCTAAACACAAGAGTTATGGAATGGTTAAAAGTGCATGAAAATGGCCAATTTACTCACTCTGAGTTCTCAAAAAGGGTTTCTTCACCCCGGGAAGTTAATTAAATACCATTTGAAGGCATTTAATGTTCGAGCAAAAACGGCTGATTTTCGACAAAAGAGATAACACCCCCCCATTACGTCATGCTTCAGAAATGTGGAAAATGGTCCGTTTTCAAATGTTTTATTTTTGAACATCAGTTCACATTTGTAGGTGGATCATCAGTGTTAGAGCTAAAATTAGCATGTTTAAAGTGATTTTCATGCTTCCAGGGGCTCGGGAAGTGAATTAAATACTATTTGGAGGCATTTAATTTTCAATCAAAACAGCTGATTTTTGACAAAAGAGATAACACCCCCCCATTACGTCATGCTTCAGAAATGTGGAAAATGGTCCGTTTTCAAATGTTTTATTTTTTAACGTCAGTTCACATTTGTAGGTGGATCATCAGTGTTAGAGCTAAAATTAGCATGTTTAAAGTGATTTTCATGCTTCCAGGGGCCCTAAACACAAGATTTATGGAATGGTTAAAAGTGCATGAAAATGGCCAATTTACTCACTCTGAGTTCTCAAAAAGGGTTTCTTCACCCCGGGAAGTTAATTAAATACCATTTGGAGGCATTTAATGTTCGAGCAAAAACGGCTGATTTTTCGACAAAAGAGATAACACCCCCCCCCCATTACGTCATGCTTCAGAAATGTGGAAAATGGTCCGTTTTCAAATGTTTTATTTTTGAACGTCAGTTCACATTTGTAGGTGGATCATCAGTGTTAGAGCTAAAATTAGCATGTTTAAAGTGATTTTCATGCTTCCAGGGGCTCGGGAAGTGAATTAAATACTATTTGGAGGCATTTAATGTTCAATCAAAAACAGCTGATTTTTGACAAAAGAGATAACACCCCCCCATTACGTCATGCTTCAGAAATGTGGAAAATGGTCCGTTTTCAAATGTTTTATTTTTGAACGTCAGTTCACATTTGTAGGTGGATCATCAGTGTTAGAGCTAAAATTAGCATGTTTAAAGTGATTTTCATGCTTCCAGGGGCCTTAAACACAAGATTTATGGAATGGTTAAAAGTGCATGAAAATGGCCAATTTACTCACTCTGAGTTCTCAAAAAGTGTTTCTTCACCCCGGGAAGTTAATTAAATACCATTTGGAGGCATTTAATGTTCAAGCAGAAACGGCTGATTTTCGACAAAAGAGATAACACCCCCCCCATTAAGTCATGCTTCAGAAATGTGGAAAATGGTCCGTTTTCAAATGTTTTATTTTGGAACGTCAGTTCACATTTGTAGGTGGATCATCAGTGTTAGAGCTAAAATTAGCATGTTTATAGTGATGTTCATGCTTCCAGGGGCTCGGGAAGTGAATTAAATACTATTTGGAGGCATTTAACGTTCAATCAAAAACAGCTGATTTTTGACAAAAGAGATAACACCCCCCCATTACGTCATGCTTCAGAAATGTGGAAAATGGTCCGTTTTAAAATGTTTTATTTTTGAATGTCAGTTCACATTTGTAGGTGGATCATCAGTGTTGGAGCTAAAATTAGCATGTTTAAAGTGATTTTCATGCTTCCAGGGGCCCTAAACACAAGATTTATGGAATGGTTAAAAGTGCATGAAAATGGCCAATTTACTCACTCTGAGTTCTCAAAAATGGTTTCTTCACCCCGGGAAGTTAATTAAATACCATTTGGAGGCATTTAATGTTCGAGCAAAAACGGCTGATTTTCGACAAAAGAGATAACACCCCCCCATTAGGTCATGCTTCAGAAATGTGGAAAATGGTCCGTTTTCAAATGTTTTATTTTTGAACGTCAGTTCACATTTGTAGGTGGATCATCAGTGTTAGAGCTAAAATTAGCATGTTTAAAGTGATTTTCATGCTTCCAGGGGCTCGGGAAGTGAATTAAATACTATTTGGAGGCATTTAATGTTCAAGCAAAAACAGCTGATTTTTGACAAAAGAGATAACACCCCCCCATTACGTCATGCTTCAGAAATGTGGAAAATGGTCCGTTTTCAAATGTTTTATTTTTGAACGTCAGTTCACATTTGTAGGTGGATCATCAGTGTTAGAGCTAAAATTAGCATGTTTAAAGTGATTTTCATGCTTCCAGGGGCCCTAAACACAAGATTTATGGAATGGTTAAAAGTGCATGAAAATGGCCAATTTACTCACTCTGAGTTCCCAAAAAGGGTTTCTTCACCCCGGGAAGTTAATTAAATACCATTTGGAGGCATTTAATGTTCGAGCAAAAACGGCTGATTTTCGACAAAAGAGATAACACCCCCCCATTATGTCATGCTTCAGAAATGTGGAAAATGGTCCGTTTTCAAATGTTTTATTTTTGAACGTCAGTTCACATTTGTAGGTGGATCATCAGTGTTAGAGCTAAAATTAGCATGTTTAAAGTGATTTTCATGCTTCCAGGGGCCCTAAACACAAGATTTATGGAATGGTTAAAAGTGCATGAAAATGGCCAATTTACTCACTCTGAGTTCTCAAAAAGGGTTTCTTCACCCCGGGAAGTTAATTAAATACCATTTAGAGGCATTTAATGTTCGAGCAAAAACGGCTGATTTTCGACAAAAGAGATAACACCCCCCCATTACGTCATGCTTCAGAAATGTGGAAAATGGTCCGTTTTCAAATGTTTTATTTTTGAACGTCAGTTCACATTTGTAGGTGGATCATCAGTGTTAGAGCTAAAATTAGCATGTTTAAAGTGATTTTCATGCTTCCAGGGGCCCTAAACACAAGATTTATGGAATGGTTAAAAGTGCATGAAAATGGCCAATTTACTCACTCTGAGTTCTCAAAAAGGGTTTCTTCACCCCGGGAAGTTAATTAAATACCATTTGGAGGCATTTAATGTTCGAGCAAAAACGGCTGATTTTCGACAAAAGAGATAACACCCCCCCATTACGTCATGCTTCAGAAATGTGGAAAATGGTCCGTTTTCAAATGTTTTATTTTTGAACGTCAGTTCACATTTGTAGGTGGATCATCAGTGTTAGAGCTAAAATTAGCATGTTTAAAGTGATTTTCATGCTTCCAGGGGCTCGGGAAGTGAATTAAATACTATTTGGAGGCATTTAATGTTCAAGCAAAAACAGCTGATTTTTGACAAAAGAGATAACACCCCCCCATTACGTCATGCTTCAGAAATGTGGAAAATGGTCCGTTTTCAAATGTTTTATTTTTGAACGTCAGTTCACATTTGTAGGTGGATCATCAGTGTTAGAGCTAAAATTAGCATGTTTAAAGTGATTTTCATGCTTCCAGGGGCCCTAAACACAAGATTTATGGAATGGTTAAAAGTGCATGAAAATGGCCAATTTACTCACTCTGAGTTCTCAAAAAGGGTTTCTTCACCCCGGGAAGTTAATTAAATACCATTTGGAGGCATTTAATGTTCGAGCAAAAACGGCTGATTTTCGACAAAAGAGATAACACCCCCCCATTACGTCATGCTTCAGAAATGTGGAAAATGGTCCGTTTTCAAATGTTTTATTTTTTAACGTCAGTTCACATTTGTAGGTGGATCATCAGTGTTAGAGCTAAAATTAGCATGTTTAAAGTGATTTTCATGCTTCCAGGGGCCCTAAACACAAGATTTATGGAATGGTTAAAAGTGCATGAAAATGGCCAATTTACTCACTCTGAGTTCTCAAAAAGGGTTTCTTCACCCCGGGAAGTTAATTAAATACCATTTGGAGGCATTTAATGTTCGAGCAAAAACGGCTGATTTTCGACAAAAGAGATAACTCCCCCCCATTACGTCATGCTTCAGAAATGTGGAAAATGGTCCGTTTTCAAATGTTTTATTTTTGAACGTCAGTTCACATTTGTAGGTGGATCATCAGTGTTAGAGCTAAAATTAGCATGTTTAAAGTGATTTTCATGCTTCCAGGGGCTCGGGAAGTCAATTAAATACTATTTGGAGGCATTTAATGTTCAAGCAAAAACAGCTGATTTTTGACAAAAGAGATAACACCCCCCATTACGTCATGCTTCAGAAATGTGGAAAATGGTCCGTTTTCAAATGTTTTATTTTTGAACGTCAGTTCACATTTGTAGGTGGATCATCAGTGTTTGAGCTAAAATTAGCATGTTTAAAGTGATTTTCATGCTTCCAGGGGCCCTAAACACAAGATTTATGGAATGGTTAAAAGTGCATGAAAATGGCCAATTTACTCACTCTGAGTTCTCAAAAAGGGTTTCTTCACCCCGGGAAGTTAATTAAATACCATTTGGAGGCATTTAATGTTCGAGCAAAAACGGCTGATTTTCGACAAAAGAGATAACACCCCCCCATTACGTCATGCTTCAGAAATGTGGAAAATGGTCCGTTTTCAAATGTTTTATTTTTGAACATCAGTTCACATTTGTAGGTGGATCATCAGTGTTAGAGCTAAAATTAGCATGTTTAAAGTGATTTTCATGCTTCCAGGGGCTCGGGAAGTGAATTACATACTATTTGGAGGCATTTAATGTTCAATCAAAAACAGCTGATTTTTGACAAAAGAGATAACACCCCCCATTACGTCATGCTTCAGAAATGTGGAAAATGGTCCGTTTTCAAATGTTTTATTTTTGAACGTCAGTTCACATTTGTAGGTGGATCATCAGTGTTAGAGCTAAAATTAGCATGTTTAAAGTGATTTTTCTGCTTCCAGGGGCCCTAAACACAAGATTTATGGAATGGTTAAAAGTGCATGAAAATGGCCAATTTACTCACTCTGAGTTCTCAAAAAGGGTTTCTTCACCCCGGGAAGTTAATTAAATACCATTTGGAGGCATTTAATGTTCGAGCAAAAACGGCTGATTTTCGACAAAAGAGATAACACCCCCCATTACGTCATGCTTCAGAAATGTGGAAAATGGTCCGTTTTCAAATGTTTTATTTTTGAACGTCAGTTCACATTTGTAGGTGGATCATCAGTGTTAGAGCTAAAATTAGCATGTTTAAAGTGATTTTCATGCTTCCAGGGGCTCGGGAAGTCAATTAAATACTATTTGGAGGCATTTAATGTTCAAGCAAAAACAGCTGATTTTTGACAAAAGAGATAACACCCCCCCATTACGTCATGCTTCAGAAATGTGGAAAATGGTCCGTTTTCAAATGTTTTATTTTTGAACGTCAGTTCACATTTGTAGGTGGATCATCAGTGTTAGAGCTAAAATTAGCATGTTTAAAGTGATTTTCATGCTTCCAGGGGCCCTAAACACAAGAGTTATGGAATGGTTAAAAGTGCATGAAAATGGCCAATTTACTCACTCTGAGTTCTCAAAAAGGGTTTCTTCACCCCGGGAAGTTAATTAAATACCATTTGAAGGCATTTAATGTTCGAGCAAAAACGGCTGATTTTCGACAAAAGAGATAACACCCCCCCATTACGTCATGCTTCAGAAATGTGGAAAATGGTCCGTTTTCAAATGTTTTATTTTTGAACATCAGTTCACATTTGTAGGTGGATCATCAGTGTTAGAGCTAAAATTAGCATGTTTAAAGTGATTTTCATGCTTCCAGGGGCTCGGGAAGTGAATTAAATACTATTTGGAGGCATTTAATTTTCAATCAAAACAGCTGATTTTTGACAAAAGAGATAACACCCCCCCATTACGTCATGCTTCAGAAATGTGGAAAATGGTCCGTTTTCAAATGTTTTATTTTTTAACGTCAGTTCACATTTGTAGGTGGATCATCAGTGTTAGAGCTAAAATTAGCATGTTTAAAGTGATTTTCATGCTTCCAGGGGCCCTAAACACAAGATTTATGGAATGGTTAAAAGTGCATGAAAATGGCCAATTTACTCACTCTGAGTTCTCAAAAAGGGTTTCTTCACCCCGGGAAGTTAATTAAATACCATTTGGAGGCATTTAATGTTCGAGCAAAAACGGCTGATTTTTCGACAAAAGAGATAACACCCCCCCCCATTACGTCATGCTTCAGAAATGTGGATAATGGTCCGTTTTCAAATGTTTTATTTTTGAACGTCAGTTCACATTTGTAGGTGGATCATCAGTGTTAGAGCTAAAATTAGCATGTTTAAAGTGATTTTCATGCTTCCAGGGGCTCGGGAAGTGAATTAAATACTATTTGGAGGCATTTAATGTTCAATCAAAAACAGCTGATTTTTGACAAAAGAGATAACACCCCCCCATTACGTCATGCTTCAGAAATGTGGAAAATGGTCCGTTTTCAAATGTTTTATTTTTGAACGTCAGTTCACATTTGTAGGTGGATCATCAGTGTTAGAGCTAAAATTAGCATGTTTAAAGTGATTTTCATGCTTCCAGGGGCCTTAAACACAAGATTTATGGAATGGTTAAAAGTGCATGAAAATGGCCAATTTACTCACTCTGAGTTCTCAAAAAGTGTTTCTTCACCCCGGGAAGTTAATTAAATACCATTTGGAGGCATTTAATGTTCAAGCAGAAACGGCTGATTTTCGACAAAAGAGATAACACCCCCCCCATTAAGTCATGCTTCAGAAATGTGGAAAATGGTCCGTTTTCAAATGTTTTATTTTGGAACGTCAGTTCACATTTGTAGGTGGATCATCAGTGTTAGAGCTAAAATTAGCATGTTTATAGTGATGTTCATGCTTCCAGGGGCTCGGGAAGTGAATTAAATACTATTTGGAGGCATTTAACGTTCAATCAAAAACAGCTGATTTTTGACAAAAGAGATAACACCCCCCCATTACGTCATGCTTCAGAAATGTGGAAAATGGTCCGTTTTAAAATGTTTTATTTTTGAATGTCAGTTCACATTTGTAGGTGGATCATCAGTGTTGGAGCTAAAATTAGCATGTTTAAAGTGATTTTCATGCTTCCAGGGGCCCTAAACACAAGATTTATGGAATGGTTAAAAGTGCATGAAATGGCCAATTTACTCACTCTGAGTTCTCAAAAATGGTTTCTTCACCCCGGGAAGTTAATTAAATACCATTTGGAGGCATTTAATGTTCGAGCAAAAACGGCTGATTTTCGACAAAAGAGATAACACCCCCCCATTAGGTCATGCTTCAGAAATGTGGAAAATGGTCCGTTTTCAAATGTTTTATTTTTGAACGTCAGTTCACATTTGTAGGTGGATCATCAGTGTTAGAGCTAAAATTAGCATGTTTAAAGTGATTTTCATGCTTCCAGGGGCTCGGGAAGTGAATTAAATACTATTTGGAGGCATTTAATGTTCAAGCAAAAACAGCTGATTTTTGACAAAAGAGATAACACCCCCCCATTACGTCATGCTTCAGAAATGTGGAAAATGGTCCGTTTTCAAATGTTTTATTTTTGAACGTCAGTTCACATTTGTAGGTGGATCATCAGTGTTAGAGCTAAAATTAGCATGTTTAAAGTGATTTTCATGCTTCCAGGGGCCCTAAACACAAGATTTATGGAATGGTTAAAAGTGCATGAAAATGGCCAATTTACTCACTCTGAGTTCCCAAAAAGGGTTTCTTCACCCCGGGAAGTTAATTAAATACCATTTGGAGGCATTTAATGTTCGAGCAAAAACGGCTGATTTTCGACAAAAGAGATAACACCCCCCCATTACGTCATGCTTCAGAAATGTGGAAAATGGTCCGTTTTCAAATGTTTTATTTTTGAACGTCAGTTCACATTTGTAGGTGGATCATCAGTTTTAGAGCTAAAATTAGCATGTTTAAAGTGATTTTCATGCTTCCAGGGGCTCGGGAAGTGAATTGAATACTATTTGGAGGCATTTAATGTTCAAGCAAAAACAGCTGATTTTTGACAAAAGAGATAACACCCCCCCATTACGTCATGCTTCAGAAATGTGGAAAATGGTCCGTTTTCAAATGTTTTATTTTTGAACGTCAGTTCACATTTGTAGGTGGATCATCAGTGTTAGAGCTAAAATTAGCATGTTTAAAGTGATTTTCATGCTTCCAGGGGCCCTAAACACAAGATTTATGGAATGGTTAAAAGTGCATGAAAATGGCCAATTTACTCACTCTGAGTTCCCAAAAAGGGTTTCTTCATCCCGGGAAGTTAATTAAATACCATTTGGAGGCATTTAATGTTCGAGCAAAAACTGCTGATTTTCGACAAAAGAGATAACACCCCCCCATTACGTCATGCTTCAGAAATGTGGAAAATGGTCCGTTTTCAAATGTTTTATTTTTGAACGTCAGTTCACATTTGTAGGTGGATCATCAGTGTTAGAGCTAAAATTAGCATTTTTAAAGTGATTTTCATGCTTCCAGGGGCTCGGGAAGTGAATTAAATACTATTTGGAGGCATTTAATGTTCAAGCAAAAACAGCTGATTTTTGACAAAAGAGATAACACCCCCCCATTACGTCATGCTTCAGAAATGTGGAAAATGGTCCGTTTTCAAATGTTTTATTTTTGAACTTCAGTTCACATTTGTAGGTGGATCATCAGTGTTAGAGCTAAAATTAGCATGTTTAAAGTGATTTTCATGCTTCCAGGGGCCCTAAACACAAGATTTATGGAATGGTTAAAAGTGCATGAAAATGGCCAATTTACTCACTCTGAGTTCCCAAAAAGGGTTTCTTCACCCCGGGAAGTTAATTAAATACCATTTGGAGGCATTTAATGTTCGAGCAAAAACTGCTGATTTTCGACAAAAGAGATAACACCCCCCCATTACGTCATGCTTCAGAAATGTGGAAAATGGTCCGTTTTCAAATGTTTTATTTTTGAACGTCAGTTCACATTTGTAGGTGGATCATCAGTGTTAGAGCTAAAATTAGCATGTTTAAAGTGATTTTCATGCTTCCAGGGGCTCGGGAAGTGAATTAAATACTATTTGGAGGCATTTAATGTTCAAGCAAAAACAGCTGATTTTTGACAAAAGAGATAACACCCCCCCATTACGTCATGCTTCAGAAATGTGGAAAATGGTCCGTTTTCAAATGTTTTATTTTTGAACGTCAGTTCACATTTGTAGGTGGATCATCAGTGTTAGAGCTAAAATTAGCATGTTTAAAGTGATTTTCATGCTTCCAGGGGCCCTAAACACAAGATTTATGGAATGGTTAAAAGTGCATGAAAATGGCCAATTTACTCACTCTGAGTTCTCAAAAAGGGTTTCTTCACCCCGGGAAGTTAATTAAATACCATTTGGAGGCATTTAATGTTCGAGCAAAAACGGCTGATTTTCGACAAAAGAGATAACACCCCCCCATTACGTCATGCTTCAGAAATGTGGAAAATGGTCCGTTTTCAAATGTTTTATTTTTGAACATCAGTTCACATTTGTAGGTGGATCATCAGTGTTAGAGCTAAAATTAGCATGTTTAAAGTGATTTTCATGCTTCCAGGGGCTCGGGAAGTGAATTAAATACTATTTGGAGGCATTTAATGTTCAATCAAAAACAGCTGATTTTTGACAAAAGAGATAACACCCCCCATTACGTCATGCTTCAGAAATGTGGAAAATGGTCCGTTTTCAAATGTTTTATTTTTGAACGTCAGTTCACATTTGTAGGTGGATCATCAGTGTTAGAGCTAAAATTAGCATGTTTAAAGTGATTTTCATGCTTCCAGGGGCCCTAAACACAAGATTTATGGAATGGTTAAAAGTGCATGAAAATGGCCAATTTACTCACTCTGAGTTCTCAAAAAGGGTTTCTTCACCCCGGGAAGTTAATTAAATACCATTTAGAGGCATTTAATGTTCGAGCAAAAACGGCTGATTTTCGACAAAAGAGATAACACCCCCCCATTACGTCATGCTTCAGAAATGTGGAAAATGGTCCGTTTTCAAATGTTTTATTTTTGAACGTCAGTTCACATTTGTAGGTGGATCATCAGTGTTAGAGCTAAAATTAGCATGTTTAAAGTGATTTTCATGCTTCCAGGGGCTCGGGAAGTGAATTAAATACTATTTGGAGGCATTTAATGTTCAAGCAAAAACAGCTGATTTTTGACAAAAGAGATAACACCCCCCCATTACGTCATGCTTCAGAAATGTGGAAAATGGTCCGTTTTCAAATGTTTTATTTTTTAACGTCAGTTCACATTTGTAGGTGGATCATCAGTGTTAGAGCTAAAATTAGCATGTTTAAAGTGATTTTCATGCTTCCAGGGGCCCTAAACACAAGATTTATGGAATGGTTAAAAGTGCATGAAAATGGCCAATTTACTCACTCTGAGTTCTCAAAAAGGGTTTCTTCACCCCGGGAAGTTAATTAAATACCATTTGGAGGCATTTAATGTTCGAGCAAAAACGGCTGATTTTCGACAAAAGAGATAACACCCCCCCATTACGTCATGCTTCAGAAATGTGGAAAATGGTCCGTTTTCAAATGTTTTATTTTTGAACGTCAGTTCACATTTGTAGGTGGATCATCAGTGTTAGAGCTAAAATTAGCATGTTTAAAGTGATTTTCATGCTTCCAGGGGCTCGGGAAGTGAATTAAATACTATTTGGAGGCATTTAATGTTCAATCAAAAACAGCTGATTTTTGACAAAAGAGATAACACCCCCCCATTACGTCATGCTTCAGAAATGTGGAAAATGGTCCGTTTTCAAATGTTTTATTTTTGAACGTCAGTTCACATTTGTAGGTGGATCATCAGTGTTAGAGCTAAAATTAGCATGTTTAAAGTGATTTTCATGCTTCCAGGGGCCCTAAACACAAGATTTATGGAATGGTTAAAAGTGCATGAAAATGGCCAATTTACTCACTCTGAGTTCTCAAAAAGGGTTTCTTCACCCCGGGAAGTTAATTAAATACCATTTGGAGGCGTTTAATGTTCGAGCAAAAACGGCTGATTTTCGACAAAAGAGATAACACCCCCCCATTACGTCATGCTTCAGAAATGTGGAAAATGGTCCGTTTTCAAATGTTTTATTTTTGTACGTCAGTTCACATTTGTAGGTGGATCATCAGTGTTAGAGCTAAAATTAGCATGTTTAAAGTGATTTTCATGCTTCCAGGGGCTCGGGAAGTGAATTAAATACTATTTGGAGGCATTTAATGTTCAAGCAAAAACAGCTGATTTTTGACAAAAGAGATAACACCCCCCCATTACGTCATGCTTCAGAAATGTGGAAAATGGTCCGTTTTCAAATGTTTTATTTTTGAACGTCAGTTCACATTTGTAGGTGGATCATCAGTGTTAGAGCTAAAATTAGCATGTTTAAAGTGATTTTCATGCTTCCAGGGGCCCTAAACACAAGATTTATGGAATGGTTAAAAGTGCATGAAAATGGCCAATTTACTCACTCTGAGTTCCCAAAAAGGGTTTCTTCACCCCGGGAAGTTAATTAAATACCATTTGGAGGCATTTAATGTTCGAGCAAAAACTGCTGATTTTCGACAAAAGAGATAACACCCCCCCATTACGTCATGCTTCAGAAATGTGGAAAATGGTCCGTTTTCAAATGTTTTATTTTTGAACATCAGTTCACATTTGTAGGTGGATCATCAGTGTTAGAGCTAAAATTAGCATGTTTAAAGTGATTTTCATGCTTCCAGGGGCTCGGGAAGTGAATTAAATACTATTTGGAGGCATTTAATGTTCAAGCAAAAACAGCTGATTTTTGACAAAAGAGATAACACCCCCCCATTACGTCATGCTTCAGAAATGTGGAAAATGGTCCGTTTTCAAATGTTTTATTTTTGAACGTCAGTTCACATTTGTAGGTGGATCATCAGTGTTAGAGCTAAAATTAGCATGTTTAAAGTGATTTTCATGCTTCCAGGGGCCCTAAACACAAGATTTATGGAATGGTTAAAAGTGCATGAAAATGGCCAATTTACTCACTCTGAGTTCTCAAAAAGGGTTTCTTCACCCCGGGAAGTTAATTAAATACCATTTGAAGGCATTTAATGTTCGAGCAAAAACGGCTGATTTTCGACAAAAGAGATAACACCCCCCCATTACGTCATGCTTCAGAAATGTGGAAAATGGTCCGTTTTCAAATGTTTTATTTTTGAACATCAGTTCACATTTGTAGGTGGATCATCAGTGTTAGAGCTAAAATTAGCATGTTTAAAGTGATTTTCATGCTTCCAGGGGCTCGGGAAGTGAATTAAATACTATTTGGAGGCATTTAATTTTCAATCAAAACAGCTGATTTTTGACAAAAGAGATAACACCCCCCCATTACGTCATGCTTCAGAAATGTGGAAAATGGTCCGTTTTCAAATGTTTTATTTTTTAACGTCAGTTCACATTTGTAGGTGGATCATCAGTGTTAGAGCTAAAATTAGCATGTTTAAAGTGATTTTCATGCTTCCAGGGGCCCTAAACACAAGATTTATGGAATGGTTAAAAGTGCATGAAAATGGCCAATTTACTCACTCTGAGTTCTCAAAAAGGGTTTCTTCACCCCGGGAAGTTAATTAAATACCATTTGGAGGCATTTAATGTTCGAGCAAAAACGGCTGATTTTTCGACAAAAGAGATAACACCCCCCCCCCATTACGTCATGCTTCAGAAATGTGGAAAATGGTCCGTTTTCAAATGTTTTATTTTTGAACGTCAGTTCACATTTGTAGGTGGATCATCAGTGTTAGAGCTAAAATTAGCATGTTTAAAGTGATTTTCATGCTTCCAGGGGCTCGGGAAGTGAATTAAATACTATTTGGAGGCATTTAATGTTCAATCAAAAACAGCTGATTTTTGACAAAAGAGATAACACCCCCCCATTACGTCATGCTTCAGAAATGTGGAAAATGGTCCGTTTTCAAATGTTTTATTTTTGAACGTCAGTTCACATTTGTAGGTGGATCATCAGTGTTAGAGCTAAAATTAGCATGTTTAAAGTGATTTTCATGCTTCCAGGGGCCTTAAACACAAGATTTATGGAATGGTTAAAAGTGCATGAAAATGGCCAATTTACTCACTCTGAGTTCTCAAAAAGTGTTTCTTCACCGCAGGAAGTTAATTAAATACCATTTGGAGGCATTTAATGTTCAAGCAGAAACGGCTGATTTTCGACAAAAGAGATAACACCCCCCCCCATTAAGTCATGCTTCAGAAATGTGGAAAATGGTCCGTTTTCAAATGTTTTATTTTGGAACGTCAGTTCACATTTGTAGGTGGATCATCAGTGTAAGAGCTAAAATTAGCATGTTTCTAGTGATGTTCATGCTTCCAGGGGCTCGGGAAGTGAATTAAATACTATTTGGAGGCATTTAACGTTCAATCAAAAACAGCTGATTTTTGACAAAAGAGATAACACCCCCCCATTACGTCATGCTTCAGAAATGTGGAAAATGGTCCGTTTTAAAATGTTTTATTTTTGAATGTCAGTTCACATTTGTAGGTGGATCATCAGTGTTGGAGCTAAAATTAGCATGTTTAAAGTGATTTTCATGCTTCCAGGGGCCCTAAACACAAGATTTATGGAATGGTTAAAAGTGCATGAAAATGGCCAATTTACTCACTCTGAGTTCTCAAAAATGGTTTCTTCACCCCGGGAAGTTAATTAAATACCATTTGGAGGCATTTAATGTTCGAGCAAAAACGGCTGATTTTCGACAAAAGAGATAACACCCCCCCATTACGTCATGCTTCAGAAATGTGGAAAATGGTCCGTTTTCAAATGTTTTATTTTTGAACGTCAGTTCACATTTGTAGGTGGATCATCAGTGTTAGAGCTAAAATTAGCATGTTTAAAGTGATTTTCATGCTTCCAGGGGCCCTAAACACAAGATTTATGGAATGGTTAAAAGTGCATGAAAATGGCCAATTTACTCACTCTGAGTTCCCAAAAAGGGTTTCTTCACCCCGGGAAGTTAATTAAATACCATTTGGAAGCATTTAATGTTCGAGCAAAAACGGCTGATTTTCGACAAAAGAGATAACACCCCCCCATTACGTCATGCTTCAGAAATGTGGAAAATGGTCCGTTTTCAAATGTTTTATTTTTGAACGTCAGTTCACATTTGTAGGTGGATCATCAGTTTTAGAGCTAAAATAAGCATGTTTAAAGTGATTTTCATGCTTCCAGGGGCTCGGGAAGTGAATTAAATACTATTTGGAGGCATTTAATGTTCAAGCAAAAACAGCTGATTTTTGACAAAAGAGATAACACCCCCCCATTACGTCATGCTTCAGAAATGTGGAAAATGGTCCGTTTTCAAATGTTTTATTTTTGAACGTCAGTTCACATTTGTGGGTGGATCATCAGTGTTAGAGCTAAAATTAGCATGTTTAAAGTGATTTTCATGCTTCCAGGGGCCCTAAACACAAGATTTATGGAATGGTTAAAAGTGCATGAAAATGGCCAATTTACTCACTCTGAGTTCTCAAAAAGGGTTTCTTCACCCCGGGAAGTTAATTAAATACCATTTAGAGGCATTTAATGTTCGAGCAAAAACGGCTGATTTTCGACAAAAGAGATAACACCCCCCCATTACGTCATGCTTCAGAAATGTGGAAAATGGTCCGTTTTCAAATGTTTTATTTTTGAACGTCAGTTCACATTTGTAGGTGGATCATCAGTGTTAGAGCTAAAATTAGCATGTTTAAAGTGATTTTCATGCTTCCAGGGGCTCGGGAAGTGAAATAAATAATATTTGGAGGCATTTAATGTTCAAGCAAAAACAGCTGATTTTTGACAAAAGAGATAACACACCCCCATTACGTCATGCTTCAGAAATGTGGAAAATGGTCCGTTTTCAAATGTTTTATTTTTGAACGTCAGTTCACATTTGTAGGTGGATCATCAGTGTTAGAGCTAAAATTAGCATGTTTAAAGTGATTTTCATGCTTCCAGGGGCCCTAAACACAAGATTTATGGAATGGTTAAAAGTGCATGAAAATGGCCAATTTACTCACTCTGAGTTCTCAAAAAGGGTTTCTTCACCCCGGGAAGTTAATTAAATACCATTTGGAGGCATTTAATGTTCGAGCAAAAACGGCTGATTTTCGACAAAAGAGATAACACCCCCCCATTACGTCATGCTTCAGAAATGTGGAAAATGGTCCGTTTTCAAATGTTTTATTTTTGAACGTCAGTTCACATTTGTAGGTGGATCATCAGTGTTAGAGCTAAAATTAGCATGTTTAAAGTGATTTTCATGCTTCCAGGGGCTCGGGAAGTGAATTAAATACTATTTGGAGGCATTTAATGTTCAAGCAAAAACAGCTAATTTTTGACAAAAGAGATAACACCCCCCCATTACGTCATGCTTCAGAAATGTGGAAAATGGTCCGTTTTCAAATGTTTTATTTTTGAACGTCAGTTCACATTTGTAGGTGGATCATCAGTGTTAGAGCTAAAATTAGCATGTTTAAAGTGATTTTCATGCTTCCAGGGGCCCTAAACACAAGATTTATGGAATGGTTAAAAGTGCATGAAAATGGCCAATTTACTCACTCTGAGTTCTCAAAAAGGGTTTCTTCACCCCGGGAAGTTAATTAAATACCATTTGGAGGCATTTAATGTTCGAGCAAAAACGGCTGATTTTCGACAAAAGAGATAACACCCCCCCATTACGTCATGCTTCAGAAATGTGGAAAATGGTCCGTTTTCAAATGTTTTATTTTTGAACATCAGTTCACATTTGTAGGTGGATCATCAGTGTTAGAGCTAAAATTAGCATGTTTAAAGTGATTTTCATGCTTCCAGGGGCTCGGGAAGTGAATTAAATACTATTTGGAGGCATTTAATGTTCAATCAAAAACAGCTGATTTTTGACAAAAGAGATAACACCCCCCCATTACGTCATGCTTCAGAAATGTGGAAAATGGTCCGTTTTCAAATGTTTTATTTTTTAACGTCAGTTCACATTTGTAGGTGGATCATCAGTGTTAGAGCTAAAATTAGCATGTTTAAAGTGATTTTCATGCTTCCAGGGGCCCTAAACACAAGATTTATGGAATGGTTAAAAGTGCATGAAAATGGCCAATTTACTCACTCTGAGTTCTCAAAAAGGGTTTCTTCACCCCAGGAAGTTAATTAAATACCATTTGGAGGCATTTAATGTTCGAGCAAAAACGGCTGATTTTCGACAAAAGAGATAACACCCCCCCATTACGTCATGCTTCAGAAATGTGGAAAATGGTCCGTTTTCAAATGTTTTATTTTTGAACGTCAGTTCACATTTGTAGGTGGATCATCAGTGTTAGAGCTAAAATTAGCATGTTTAAAGTGATTTTCATGCTTCCAGGGGCTCGGGAAGTGAATTAAATACTATTTGGAGGCATTTAATGTTCAATCAAAAACAGCTGATTTTTGACAAAAGAGATAACACCCCCCCATTACGTCATGCTTCAGAAATGTGGAAAATGGTCCGTTTTCAAATGTTTTATTTTTGAACGTCAGTTCACATTTGTAGGTGGATCATCAGTGTTAGAGCTAAAATTAGCATGTTTAAAGTGATTTTCATGCTTCCAGGGGCCCTAAACACAAGATTTATGGAATGGTTAAAAGTGCATGAAAATGGCCAATTTACTCACTCTGAGTTCTCAAAAAGGGTTTCTTCACCCCGGGAAGTTAATTAAATACCATTTGGAGGCATTTAATGTTCGAGCAAAAACGGCTGATTTTCGACAAAAGAGATAACACCCCCCCATTACGTCATGCTTCAGAAATGTGGAAAATGGTCCGTTTTCAAATGTTTTATTTTTGTACGTCAGTTCACATTTGTAGGTGGATCATCAGTGTTAGAGCTAAAATTAGCATGTTTAAAGTGATTTTCATGCTTCCAGGGGCTCGGGAAGTGAATTAAATACTATTTGGAGGCATTTAATGTTCAAGCAAAAACAGCTGATTTTTGACAAAAGAGATAACACCCCCCCATTACGTCATGCTTCAGAAATGTGGAAAATGGTCCGTTTTCAAATGTTTTATTTTTGAACGTCAGTTCACATTTGTAGGTGGATCATCAGTGTTAGAGCTAAAATTAGCATGTTTAAAGTGATTTTCATGCTTCCAGGGGCCCTAAACACAAGATTTATGGAATGGTTAAAAGTGCATGAAAATGGCCAATTTACTCACTCTGAGTTCCCAAAAAGGGTTTCTTCACCCCGGGAAGTTAATTAAATACCATTTGGAGGCATTTAATGTTCGAGCAAAAACTGCTGATTTTCGACAAAAGAGATAACACCCCCCCATTATGTCATGCTTCAGAAATGTGGAAAATGGTCCGTTTTCAAATGTTTTATTTTTGAACATCAGTTCACATTTGTAGGTGGATCATCAGTGTTAGAGCTAAAATTAGCATGTTTAAAGTGATTTTCATGCTTCCAGGGGCTCGGGAAGTGAATTAAATACTATTTGGAGGCATTTAATGTTCAAGCAAAAACAGCTGATTTTTGACAAAAGAGATAACACCCCCCCATTACGTCATGCTTCAGAAATGTGGAAAATGGTCCGTTTTCAAATGTTTTATTTTTGAACGTCAGTTCACATTTGTAGGTGGATCATCAGTGTTAGAGCTAAAATTAGCATGTTTAAAGTGATTTTCATGCTTCCAGGGGCCCTAAACACAAGATTTATGGAATGGTTAAAAGTGCATGAAAATGGCCAATTTACTCACTCTGAGTTCTCAAAAAGGGTTTCTTCACCCCGGGAAGTTAATTAAATACCATTTGAAGGCATTTAATGTTCAAGCAAAAACGGCTGATTTTCGACAAAAGAGATAACACCCCCCCATTACGTCATGCTTCAGAAATGTGGAAAATGGTCCGTTTTCAAATGTTTTATTTTTGAACATCAGTTCACATTTGTAGGTGGATCATCAGTGTTAGAGCTAAAATTAGCATGTTTAAAGTGATTTTCATGCTTCCAGGGGCTCGGGAAGTGAATTAAATACTATTTGGAGGCATTTAATTTTCAATCAAAACAGCTGATTTTTGACAAAAGAGATAACACCCCCCCATTACGTCATGCTTCAGAAATGTGGAAAATGGTCCATTTTCAAATGTTTTATTTTTTAACGTCAGTTCACATTTGTAGGTGGATCATCAGTGTTAGAGCTAAAATTAGCATGTTTAAAGTGATTTTCATGCTTCCAGGGGCCCTAAACACAAGATTTATGGAATGGTTAAAAGTGCATGAAAATGGCCAATTTACTCACTCTGAGTTCTCAAAAAGGGTTTCTTCACCCCGGGAAGTTAATTAAATACCATTTAGAGGCATTTAATGTTCGAGCAAAAACGGCTGATTTTCGACAAAAGAGATAACACCCCCCCATTACGTCATGCTTCAGAAATGTGGAAAATGGTCCGTTTTCAAATGTTTTATTTTTGAACGTCAGTTCACATTTGTAGGTGGATCATCAGTGTTAGAGCTAAAATTAGCATGTTTAAAGTGATTTTCATGCTTCCAGGGGCTCGGGAAGTGAATTAAATACTATTTGGAGGCATTTAATGTTCAAGCAAAAACAGCTGATTTTTGACAAAAGAGATAACACCCCCCCATTACGTCATGCTTCAGAAATGTGGAAAATGGTCCGTTTTCAAATGTTTTATTTTTTAACGTCAGTTCACATTTGTAGGTGGATCATCAGTGTTAGAGCTAAAATTAGCATGTTTAAAGTGATTTTCATGCTTCCAGGGGCCCTAAACACAAGATTTATGGAATGGTTAAAAGTGCATGAAAATGGCCAATTTACTCACTCTGAGTTCTCAAAAAGGGTTTCTTCACCCCGGGAAGTTAATTAAATACCATTTGGAGGCATTTAATGTTCGAGCAAAAACGGCTGATTTTCGACAAAAGAGATAACACCCCCCCATTACGTCATGCTTCAGAAATGTGGAAAATGGTCCGTTTTCAAATGTTTTATTTTTGAACGTCAGTTCACATTTGTAGGTGGATCATCAGTGTTAGAGCTAAAATTAGCATGTTTAAAGTGATTTTCATGCTTCCAGGGGCTCGGGAAGTGAATTAAATACTATTTGGAGGCATTTAATGTTCAATCAAAAACAGCTGATTTTTGACAAAAGAGATAACACCCCCCCATTACGTCATGCTTCAGAAATGTGGAAAATGGTCCGTTTTCAAATGTTTTATTTTTGAACGTCAGTTCACATTTGTAGGTGGATCATCAGTGTTAGAGCTAAAATTAGCATGTTTAAAGTGATTTTCATGCTTCCAGGGGCCCTAAACACAAGATTTATGGAATGGTTAAAAGTGCATGAAAATGGCCAATTTACTCACTCTGAGTTCTCAAAAAGGGTTTCTTCACCCCGGGAAGTTAATTAAATACCATTTGGAGGCGTTTAATGTTCGAGCAAAAACGGCTGATTTTCGACAAAAGAGATAACACCCCCCCATTACGTCATGCTTCAGAAATGTGGAAAATGGTCCGTTTTCAAATGTTTTATTTTTGTACGTCAGTTCACATTTGTAGGTGGATCATCAGTGTTAGAGCTAAAATTAGCATGTTTAAAGTGATTTTCATGCTTCCAGGGGCTCGGGAAGTGAATTAAATACTATTTGGAGGCATTTAATGTTCAAGCAAAAACAGCTGATTTTTGACAAAAGAGATAACACCCCCCCATTACGTCATGCTTCAGAAATGTGGAAAATGGTCCGTTTTCAAATGTTTTATTTTTGAACGTCAGTTCACATTTGTAGGTGGATCATCAGTGTTAGAGCTAAAATTAGCATGTTTAAAGTGATTTTCATGCTTCCAGGGGCCCTAAACACAAGATTTATGGAATGGTTAAAAGTGCATGAAAATGGCCAATTTACTCACTCTGAGTTCCCAAAAAGGGTTTCTTCACCCCGGGAAGTTAATTAAATACCATTTGGAGGCATTTAATGTTCGAGCAAAAACTGCTGATTTTCGACAAAAGAGATAACACCCCCCCATTACGTCATGCTTCAGAAATGTGGAAAATGGTCCGTTTTCAAATGTTTTATTTTTGAACATCAGTTCACATTTGTAGGTGGATCATCAGTGTTAGAGCTAAAATTAGCATGTTTAAAGTGATTTTCATGCTTCCAGGGGCTCGGGAAGTGAATTAAATACTATTTGGAGGCATTTAATGTTCAAGCAAAAACAGCTGATTTTTGACAAAAGAGATAACACCCCCCCATTACGTCATGCTTCAGAAATGTGGAAAATGGTCCGTTTTCAAATGTTTTATTTTTGAACGTCAGTTCACATTTGTAGGTGGATCATCAGTGTTAGAGCTAAAATTAGCATGTTTAAAGTGATTTTCATGCTTCCAGGGGCCCTAAACACAAGATTTATGGAATGGTTAAAAGTGCATGAAAATGGCCAATTTACTCACTCTGAGTTCTCAAAAAGGGTTTCTTCACCCCGGGAAGTTAATTAAATACCATTTGAAGGCATTTAATGTTCGAGCAAAAACGGCTGATTTTCGACAAAAGAGATAACACCCCCCCATTACGTCATGCTTCAGAAATGTGGAAAATGGTCCGTTTTCAAATGTTTTATTTTTGAACATCAGTTCACATTTGTAGGTGGATCATCAGTGTTAGAGCTAAAATTAGCATGTTTAAAGTGATTTTCATGCTTCCAGGGGCTCGGGAAGTGAATTAAATACTATTTGGAGGCATTTAATTTTCAATCAAAACAGCTGATTTTTGACAAAAGAGATAACACCCCCCCATTACGTCATGCTTCAGAAATGTGGAAAATGGTCCGTTTTCAAATGTTTTATTTTTTAACGTCAGTTCACATTTGTAGGTGGATCATCAGTGTTAGAGCTAAAATTAGCATGTTTAAAGTGATTTTCATGCTTCCAGGGGCCCTAAACACAAGATTTATGGAATGGTTAAAAGTGCATGAAAATGGCCAATTTACTCACTCTGAGTTCTCAAAAAGGGTTTCTTCACCCCGGGAAGTTAATTAAATACCATTTGGAGGCATTTAATGTTCGAGCAAAAACGGCTGATTTTTCGACAAAAGAGATAACACCCCCCCCCCATTACGTCATGCTTCAGAAATGTGGAAAATGGTCCGTTTTCAAATGTTTTATTTTTGAACGTCAGTTCACATTTGTAGGTGGATCATCAGTGTTAGAGCTAAAATTAGCATGTTTAAAGTGATTTTCATGCTTCCAGGGGCTCGGGAAGTGAATTAAATACTATTTGGAGGCATTTAATGTTCAATCAAAAACAGCTGATTTTTGACAAAAGAGATAACACCCCCCCATTACGTCATGCTTCAGAAATGTGGAAAATGGTCCGTTTTCAAATGTTTTATTTTTGAACGTCAGTTCACATTTGTAGGTGGATCATCAGTGTTAGAGCTAAAATTAGCATGTTTAAAGTGATTTTCATGCTTCCAGGGGCCTTAAACACAAGATTTATGGAATGGTTAAAAGTGCATGAAAATGGCCAATTTACTCACTCTGAGTTCTCAAAAAGTGTTTCTTCACCGCAGGAAGTTAATTAAATACCATTTGGAGGCATTTAATGTTCAAGCAGAAACGGCTGATTTTCGACAAAAGAGATAACACCCCCCCCCATTAAGTCATGCTTCAGAAATGTGGAAAATGGTCCGTTTTCAAATGTTTTATTTTGGAACGTCAGTTCACATTTGTAGGTGGATCATCAGTGTAAGAGCTAAAATTAGCATGTTTCTAGTGATGTTCATGCTTCCAGGGGCTCGGGAAGTGAATTAAATACTATTTGGAGGCATTTAACGTTCAATCAAAAACAGCTGATTTTTGACAAAAGAGATAACACCCCCCCATTACGTCATGCTTCAGAAATGTGGAAAATGGTCCGTTTTAAAATGTTTTATTTTTGAATGTCAGTTCACATTTGTAGGTGGATCATCAGTGTTGGAGCTAAAATTAGCATGTTTAAAGTGATTTTCATGCTTCCAGGGGCCCTAAACACAAGATTTATGGAATGGTTAAAAGTGCATGAAAATGGCCAATTTACTCACTCTGAGTTCTCAAAAATGGTTTCTTCACCCCGGGAAGTTAATTAAATACCATTTGGAGGCATTTAATGTTCGAGCAAAAACGGCTGATTTTCGACAAAAGAGATAACACCCCCCCATTACGTCATGCTTCAGAAATGTGGAAAATGGTCCGTTTTCAAATGTTTTATTTTTGAACGTCAGTTCACATTTGTAGGTGGATCATCAGTGTTAGAGCTAAAATTAGCATGTTTAAAGTGATTTTCATGCTTCCAGGGGCCCTAAACACAAGATTTATGGAATGGTTAAAAGTGCATGAAAATGGCCAATTTACTCACTCTGAGTTCCCAAAAAGGGTTTCTTCACCCCGGGAAGTTAATTAAATACCATTTGGAAGCATTTAATGTTCGAGCAAAAACGGCTGATTTTCGACAAAAGAGATAACACCCCCCCATTACGTCATGCTTCAGAAATGTGGAAAATGGTCCGTTTTCAAATGTTTTATTTTTGAACGTCAGTTCACATTTGTAGGTGGATCATCAGTTTTAGAGCTAAAATAAGCATGTTTAAAGTGATTTTCATGCTTCCAGGGGCTCGGGAAGTGAATTAAATACTATTTGGAGGCATTTAATGTTCAAGCAAAAACAGCTGATTTTTGACAAAAGAGATAACACCCCCCCATTACGTCATGCTTCAGAAATGTGGAAAATGGTCCGTTTTCAAATGTTTTATTTTTGAACGTCAGTTCACATTTGTGGGTGGATCATCAGTGTTAGAGCTAAAATTAGCATGTTTAAAGTGATTTTCATGCTTCCAGGGGCCCTAAACACAAGATTTATGGAATGGTTAAAAGTGCATGAAAATGGCCAATTTACTCACTCTGAGTTCTCAAAAAGGGTTTCTTCACCCCGGGAAGTTAATTAAATACCATTTAGAGGCATTTAATGTTCGAGCAAAAACGGCTGATTTTCGACAAAAGAGATAACACCCCCCCATTACGTCATGCTTCAGAAATGTGGAAAATGGTCCGTTTTCAAATGTTTTATTTTTGAACGTCAGTTCACATTTGTAGGTGGATCATCAGTGTTAGAGCTAAAATTAGCATGTTTAAAGTGATTTTCATGCTTCCAGGGGCTCGGGAAGTGAAATAAATAATATTTGGAGGCATTTAATGTTCAAGCAAAAACAGCTGATTTTTGACAAAAGAGATAACACACCCCCATTACGTCATGCTTCAGAAATGTGGAAAATGGTCCGTTTTCAAATGTTTTATTTTTGAACGTCAGTTCACATTTGTAGGTGGATCATCAGTGTTAGAGCTAAAATTAGCATGTTTAAAGTGATTTTCATGCTTCCAGGGGCCCTAAACACAAGATTTATGGAATGGTTAAAAGTGCATGAAAATGGCCAATTTACTCACTCTGAGTTCTCAAAAAGGGTTTCTTCACCCCGGGAAGTTAATTAAATACCATTTGGAGGCATTTAATGTTCGAGCAAAAACGGCTGATTTTCGACAAAAGAGATAACACCCCCCCATTACGTCATGCTTCAGAAATGTGGAAAATGGTCCGTTTTCAAATGTTTTATTTTTGAACGTCAGTTCACATTTGTAGGTGGATCATCAGTGTTAGAGCTAAAATTAGCATGTTTAAAGTGATTTTCATGCTTCCAGGGGCTCGGGAAGTGAATTAAATACTATTTGGAGGCATTTAATGTTCAAGCAAAAACAGCTAATTTTTGACAAAAGAGATAACACCCCCCCATTACGTCATGCTTCAGAAATGTGGAAAATGGTCCGTTTTCAAATGTTTTATTTTTGAACGTCAGTTCACATTTGTAGGTGGATCATCAGTGTTAGAGCTAAAATTAGCATGTTTAAAGTGATTTTCATGCTTCCAGGGGCCCTAAACACAAGATTTATGGAATGGTTAAAAGTGCATGAAAATGGCCAATTTACTCACTCTGAGTTCTCAAAAAGGGTTTCTTCACCCCGGGAAGTTAATTAAATACCATTTGGAGGCATTTAATGTTCGAGCAAAAACGGCTGATTTTCGACAAAAGAGATAACACCCCCCCATTACGTCATGCTTCAGAAATGTGGAAAATGGTCCGTTTTCAAATGTTTTATTTTTGAACATCAGTTCACATTTGTAGGTGGATCATCAGTGTTAGAGCTAAAATTAGCATGTTTAAAGTGATTTTCATGCTTCCAGGGGCTCGGGAAGTGAATTAAATACTATTTGGAGGCATTTAATGTTCAATCAAAAACAGCTGATTTTTGACAAAAGAGATAACACCCCCCCATTACGTCATGCTTCAGAAATGTGGAAAATGGTCCGTTTTCAAATGTTTTATTTTTTAACGTCAGTTCACATTTGTAGGTGGATCATCAGTGTTAGAGCTAAAATTAGCATGTTTAAAGTGATTTTCATGCTTCCAGGGGCCCTAAACACAAGATTTATGGAATGGTTAAAAGTGCATGAAAATGGCCAATTTACTCACTCTGAGTTCTCAAAAAGGGTTTCTTCACCCCAGGAAGTTAATTAAATACCATTTGGAGGCATTTAATGTTCGAGCAAAAACGGCTGATTTTCGACAAAAGAGATAACACCCCCCCATTACGTCATGCTTCAGAAATGTGGAAAATGGTCCGTTTTCAAATGTTTTATTTTTGAACGTCAGTTCACATTTGTAGGTGGATCATCAGTGTTAGAGCTAAAATTAGCATGTTTAAAGTGATTTTCATGCTTCCAGGGGCTCGGGAAGTGAATTAAATACTATTTGGAGGCATTTAATGTTCAATCAAAAACAGCTGATTTTTGACAAAAGAGATAACACCCCCCCATTACGTCATGCTTCAGAAATGTGGAAAATGGTCCGTTTTCAAATGTTTTATTTTTGAACGTCAGTTCACATTTGTAGGTGGATCATCAGTGTTAGAGCTAAAATTAGCATGTTTAAAGTGATTTTCATGCTTCCAGGGGCCCTAAACACAAGATTTATGGAATGGTTAAAAGTGCATGAAAATGGCCAATTTACTCACTCTGAGTTCTCAAAAAGGGTTTCTTCACCCCGGGAAGTTAATTAAATACCATTTGGAGGCATTTAATGTTCGAGCAAAAACGGCTGATTTTCGACAAAAGAGATAACACCCCCCCATTACGTCATGCTTCAGAAATGTGGAAAATGGTCCGTTTTCAAATGTTTTATTTTTGTACGTCAGTTCACATTTGTAGGTGGATCATCAGTGTTAGAGCTAAAATTAGCATGTTTAAAGTGATTTTCATGCTTCCAGGGGCTCGGGAAGTGAATTAAATACTATTTGGAGGCATTTAATGTTCAAGCAAAAACAGCTGATTTTTGACAAAAGAGATAACACCCCCCCATTACGTCATGCTTCAGAAATGTGGAAAATGGTCCGTTTTCAAATGTTTTATTTTTGAACGTCAGTTCACATTTGTAGGTGGATCATCAGTGTTAGAGCTAAAATTAGCATGTTTAAAGTGATTTTCATGCTTCCAGGGGCCCTAAACACAAGATTTATGGAATGGTTAAAAGTGCATGAAAATGGCCAATTTACTCACTCTGAGTTCCCAAAAAGGGTTTCTTCACCCCGGGAAGTTAATTAAATACCATTTGGAGGCATTTAATGTTCGAGCAAAAACTGCTGATTTTCGACAAAAGAGATAACACCCCCCCATTATGTCATGCTTCAGAAATGTGGAAAATGGTCCGTTTTCAAATGTTTTATTTTTGAACATCAGTTCACATTTGTAGGTGGATCATCAGTGTTAGAGCTAAAATTAGCATGTTTAAAGTGATTTTCATGCTTCCAGGGGCTCGGGAAGTGAATTAAATACTATTTGGAGGCATTTAATGTTCAAGCAAAAACAGCTGATTTTTGACAAAAGAGATAACACCCCCCCATTACGTCATGCTTCAGAAATGTGGAAAATGGTCCGTTTTCAAATGTTTTATTTTTGAACGTCAGTTCACATTTGTAGGTGGATCATCAGTGTTAGAGCTAAAATTAGCATGTTTAAAGTGATTTTCATGCTTCCAGGGGCCCTAAACACAAGATTTATGGAATGGTTAAAAGTGCATGAAAATGGCCAATTTACTCACTCTGAGTTCTCAAAAAGGGTTTCTTCACCCCGGGAAGTTAATTAAATACCATTTGAAGGCATTTAATGTTCAAGCAAAAACGGCTGATTTTCGACAAAAGAGATAACACCCCCCCATTACGTCATGCTTCAGAAATGTGGAAAATGGTCCGTTTTCAAATGTTTTATTTTTGAACATCAGTTCACATTTGTAGGTGGATCATCAGTGTTAGAGCTAAAATTAGCATGTTTAAAGTGATTTTCATGCTTCCAGGGGCTCGGGAAGTGAATTAAATACTATTTGGAGGCATTTAATTTTCAATCAAAACAGCTGATTTTTGACAAAAGAGATAACACCCCCCCATTACGTCATGCTTCAGAAATGTGGAAAATGGTCCATTTTCAAATGTTTTATTTTTTAACGTCAGTTCACATTTGTAGGTGGATCATCAGTGTTAGAGCTAAAATTAGCATGTTTAAAGTGATTTTCATGCTTCCAGGGGCCCTAAACACAAGATTTATGGAATGGTTAAAAGTGCATGAAAATGGCCAATTTACTCACTCTGAGTTCTCAAAAAGGGTTTCTTCACCCCGGGAAGTTAATTAAATACCATTTGGAGGCATTTAATGTTCGAGCAAAAACGGCTGATTTTTCGACAAAAGAGATAACACCCCCCCCCATTACGTCATGCTTCAGAAATGTGGAAAATGGTCCGTTTTCAAATGTTTTATTTTTGAACGTCAGTTCACATTTGTAGGTGGATCATCAGTGTTAGAGCTAAAATTAGCATGTTTAAAGTGATTTTCATGCTTCCAGGGGCTCGGGAAGTGAATTAAATACTATTTGGAGGCATTTAATGTTCAATCAAAAACAGCTGATTTTTGACAAAAGAGATAACACCCCCCCATTACGTCATGCTTCAGAAATGTGGAAAATGGTCCGTTTTCAAATGTTTTATTTTTGAACGTCAGTTCACATTTGTAGGTGGATCATCAGTGTTAGAGCTAAAATTAGCATGTTTAAAGTGATTTTCATGCTTCCAGGGGCCTTAAACACAAGATTTATGGAATGGTTAAAAGTGCATGAAAATGGCCAATTTACTCACTCTGAGTTCTCAAAAAGTGTTTCTTCACCCCGGGAAGTTAATTAAATACCATTTGGAGGCATTTAATGTTCAAGCAAAAACGGCTGATTTTCGACAAAAGAGATAACACCCCCCCATTACGTCATGCTTCAGAAATGTGGAAAATGGTCCGTTTTCAAATGTTTTATTTTTGAACATCAGTTCACATTTGTAGGTGGATCATCAGTGTTAGAGCTAAAATTAGCATGTTTAAAGTGATTTTCATGCTTCCAGGGGCTCGGGAAGTGAATTAAATACTATTTGGAGGCATTTAATTTTCAATCAAAACAGCTGATTTTTGACAAAAGAGATAACACCCCCCCATTACGTCATGCTTCAGAAATGTGGAAAATGGTCCGTTTTCAAATGTTTTATTTTTTAACGTCAGTTCACATTTGTAGGTGGATCATCAGTGTTAGAGCTAAAATTAGCATGTTTAAAGTGATTTTCATGCTTCCAGGGGCCCTAAACACAAGATTTATGGAATGGTTAAAAGTGCATGAAAATGGCCAATTTACTCACTCTGAGTTCTCAAAAAGGGTTTCTTCACCCCGGGAAGTTAATTAAATACCATTTGGAGGCATTTAATGTTCGAGCAAAAACGGCTGATTTTTCGACAAAAGAGATAACACCCCCCCCCATTACGTCATGCTTCAGAAATGTGGAAAATGGTCCGTTTTCAAATGTTTTATTTTTGAACGTCAGTTCACATTTGTAGGTGGATCATCAGTGTTAGAGCTAAAATTAGCATGTTTAAAGTGATTTTCATGCTTCCAGGGGCTCGGGAAGTGAATTAAATACTATTTGGAGGCATTTAATGTTCAATCAAAAACAGCTGATTTTTGACAAAAGAGATAACACCCCCCCATTACGTCATGCTTCAGAAATGTGGAAAATGGTCCGTTTTCAAATGTTTTATTTTTGAACGTCAGTTCACATTTGTAGGTGGATCATCAGTGTTAGAGCTAAAATTAGCATGTTTAAAGTGATTTTCATGCTTCCAGGGGCCTTAAACACAAGATTTATGGAATGGTTAAAAGTGCATGAAAATGGCCAATTTACTCACTCTGAGTTCTCAAAAAGTGTTTCTTCACCCCGGGAAGTTAATTAAATACCATTTGGAGGCATTTAATGTTCAAGCAGAAACGGCTGATTTTCGACAAAAGAGATAACACCCCCCCCATTAAGTCATGCTTCAGAAATGTGGAAAATGGTCCGTTTTCAAATGTTTTATTTTGGAACGTCAGTTCACATTTGTAGGTGGATCATCAGTGTTAGAGCTAAAATTAGCATGTTTATAGTGATGTTCATGCTTCCAGGGGCTCGGGAAGTGAATTAAATACTATTTGGAGGCATTTAACGTTCAATCAAAAACAGCTGATTTTTGACAAAAGAGATAACACCCCCCCATTACGTCATGCTTCAGAAATGTGGAAAATGGTCCTTTTTAAAATGTTTTATTTTTGAATGTCAGTTCACATTTGTAGGTGGATCATCAGTGTTGGAGCTAAAATTAGCATGTTTAAAGTGATTTTCATGCTTCCAGGGGCCCTAAACACAAGATTTATGGAATGGTTAAAAGTGCATGAAAATGGCCAATTTACTCACTCTGAGTTCTCAAAAATGGTTTCTTCACCCCGGGAAGTTAATTAAATACCATTTGGAGGCATTTAATGTTCGAGCAAAAACGGCTGATTTTCGACAAAAGAGATAACACCCCCCCATTAGGTCATGCTTCAGAAATGTGGAAAATGGTCCGTTTTCAAATGTTTTATTTTTGAACGTCAGTTCACATTTGTAGGTGGATCATCAGTGTTAGAGCTAAAATTAGCATGTTTAAAGTGATTTTCATGCTTCCAGGGGCTCGGGAAGTGAATTAAATACTATTTGGAGGCATTTAATGTTCAAGCAAAAACAGCTGATTTTTGACAAAAGAGATAACACCCCCCCATTACGTCATGCTTCAGAAATGTGGAAAATGGTCCGTTTTCAAATGTTTTATTTTTGAACGTCAGTTCACATTTGTAGGTGGATCATCAGTGTTAGAGCTAAAATTAGCATGTTTAAAGTGATTTTCATGCTTCCAGGGGCCCTAAACACAAGATTTATGGAATGGTTAAAAGTGCATGAAAATGGCCAATTTACTCACTCTGAGTTCCCAAAAAGGGTTTCTTCACCCCGGGAAGTTAATTAAATACCATTTGGAGGCATTTAATGTTCGAGCAAAAACGGCTGATTTCCGACAAAAGAGATAACACCCCCCCATTACGTCATGCTTCAGAAATGTGGAAAATGGTCCGTTTTCAAATGTTTTATTTTTGAACGTCAGTTCACATTTGTAGGTGGATCATCAGTTTTAGAGCTAAAATTAGCATGTTTAAAGTGATTTTCATGCTTCCAGGGGCTCGGGAAGTGAATTAAATACTATTTGGAGGCATTTAATGTTCAAGCAAAAACAGCTGATTTTTGACAAAAGAGATAACACCCCCCCATTACGTCATGCTTCAGAAATGTGGAAAATGGTCCGTTTTCAAATGTTTTATTTTTGAACGTCAGTTCACATTTGTAGGTGGATCATCAGTGTTAGAGCTAAAATTAGCATGTTTAAAGTGATTTTCATGCTTCCAGGGGCCCTAAACACAAGATTTATGGAATGGTTAAAAGTGCATGAAAATGGCCAATTTACTCACTCTGAGTTCCCAAAAAGGGTTTCTTCATCCCGGGAAGTTAATTAAATACCATTTGGAGGCATTTAATGTTCGAGCAAAAACTGCTGATTTTCGACAAAAGAGATAACACCCCCCCATTACGTCATGCTTCAGAAATGTGGAAAATGGTCCGTTTTCAAATGTTTTATTTTTGAACGTCAGTTCACATTTGTAGGTGGATCATCAGTGTTAGAGCTAAAATTAGCATGTTTAAAGTGATTTTCATGCTTCCAGGGGCTCGGGAAGTGAATTAAATACTATTTGGAGGCATTTAATGTTCAAGCAAAAACAGCTGATTTTTGACAAAAGAGATAACACCCCCCCATTACGTCATGCTTCAGAAATGTGGAAAATGGTCCGTTTTCAAATGTTTTATTTTTGAACTTCAGTTCACATTTGTAGGTGGATCATCAGTGTTAGAGCTAAAATTAGCATGTTTAAAGTGATTTTCATGCTTCCAGGGGCCCTAAACACAAGATTTATGGAATGGTTAAAAGTGCATGAAAATGGCCAATTTACTCACTCTGAGTTCCCAAAAAGGGTTTCTTCACCCCGGGAAGTTAATTAAATACCATTTGGAGGCATTTAATGTTCGAGCAAAAACTGCTGATTTTCGACAAAAGAGATAACACCCCCCCATTACGTCATGCTTCAGAAATGTGGAAAATGGTCCGTTTTCAAATGTTTTATTTTTGAACGTCAGTTCACATTTGTAGGTGGATCATCAGTGTTAGAGCTAAAATTAGCATGTTTAAAGTGATTTTCATGCTTCCAGGGGCTCGGGAAGTGAATTAAATACTATTTGGAGGCATTTAATGTTCAAGCAAAAACAGCTGATTTTTGACAAAAGAGATAACACCCCCCCATTACGTCATGCTTCAGAAATGTGGAAAATGGTCCGTTTTCAAATGTTTTATTTTTGAACGTCAGTTCACATTTGTAGGTGGATCATCAGTGTTAGAGCTAAAATTAGCATGTTTAAAGTGATTTTCATGCTTCCAGGGGCTCGGGAAGTGAATTAAATACTATTTGGAGGCATTTAATGTTCAAGCAAAAACAGCTGATTTTTGACAAAAGAGATAACACCCCCCCATTACGTCATGCTTCAGAAATGTGGAAAATGGTCCGTTTTCAAATGTTTTATTTTTGAACGTCAGTTCACATTTGTAGGTGGATCATCAGTGTTAGAGCTAAAATTAGCATGTTTAAAGTGATTTTCATGCTTCCAGGGGCTCGGGAAGTGAATTAAATACTATTTGGAGGCATTTAATGTTCAAGCAAAAACAGCTGATTTTTGACAAAAGAGATAACACCCCCCCATTACGTCATGCTTCAGAAATGTGGAAAATGGTCCGTTTTCAAATGTTTTATTTTTGAACGTCAGTTCACATTTGTAGGTGGATCATCAGTGTTAGAGCTAAAATTAGCATGTTTAAAGTGATTTTCATGCTTCCAGGGGCCCTAAACACAAGATTTATGGAATGGTTAAAAGTGCATGAAAATGGCCAATTTACTCACTCTGAGTTCCCAAAAAGGGTTTCTTCACCCCGGGAAGTTAATTAAATACCATTTGGAGGCATTTAATGTTCGAGCAAAAACTGCTGATTTTCGACAAAAGAGATAACACCCCCCCATTACGTCATGCTTCAGAAATGTGGAAAATGGTCCGTTTTCAAATGTTTTATTTTTGAACGTCAGTTCACATTTGTAGGTGGATCATCAGTGTTAGAGCTAAAATTAGCATGTTTAAAATGATTTTCATGCTTCCAGGGGCTCGGGAAGTGAATTAAATACTATTTGGAGGCATTTAATTTTCAATCAAAACAGCTGATTTTTGACAAAAGAGATAACACCCCCCCATTACGTCATGCTTCAGAAATGTGGAAAATGGTCCGTTTTCAAATGTTTTATTTTTTAACGTCAGTTCACATTTGTAGGTGGATCATCAGTGTTAGAGCTAAAATTAGCATGTTTAAAGTGATTTTCATGCTTCCAGGGGCCCTAAACACAAGATTTATGGAATGGTTAAAAGTGCATGAAAATGGCCAATTTACTCACTCTGAGTTCTCAAAAAGGGTTTCTTCACCCCGGGAAGTTAATTAAATACCATTTGGAGGCATTTAATGTTCGAGCAAAAACGGCTGATTTTTCGACAAAAGAGATAACACCCCCCCCCATTACGTCATGCTTCAGAAATGTGGAAAATGGTCCGTTTTCAAATGTTTTATTTTTGAACGTCAGTTCACATTTGTAGGTGGATCATCAGTGTTAGAGCTAAAATTAGCATGTTTAAAGTGATTTTCATGCTTCCAGGGGCTCGGGAAGTGAATTAAATACTATTTGGAGGCATTTAATGTTCAATCAAAAACAGCTGATTTTTGACAAAAGAGATAACACCCCCCCATTACGTCATGCTTCAGAAATGTGGAAAATGGTCCGTTTTCAAATGTTTTATTTTTGAACGTCAGTTCACATTTGTAGGTGGATCATCAGTGTTAGAGCTAAAATTAGCATGTTTAAAGTGATTTTCATGCTTCCAGGGGCCTTAAACACAAGATTTATGGAATGGTTAAAAGTGCATGAAAATGGCCAATTTACTCACTCTGAGTTCTCAAAAAGTGTTTCTTCACCCCGGGAAGTTAATTAAATACCATTTGGAGGCATTTAATGTTCAAGCAGAAACGGCTGATTTTCGACAAAAGAGATAACACCCCCCCATTAAGTCATGCTTCAGAAATGTGGAAAATGGTCCGTTTTCAAATGTTTTATTTTGGAACGTCAGTTCACATTTGTAGGTGGATCATCAGTGTTAGAGCTAAAATTAGCATGTTTATAGTGATGTTCATGCTTCCAGGGGCTCGGGAAGTGAATTAAATACTATTTGGAGGCATTTAACGTTCAATCAAAAACAGCTGATTTTTGACAAAAGAGATAACACCCCCCCATTACGTCATGCTTCAGAAATGTGGAAAATGGTCCTTTTTAAAATGTTTTATTTTTGAATGTCAGTTCACATTTGTAGGTGGATCATCAGTGTTGGAGCTAAAATTAGCATGTTTAAAGTGATTTTCATGCTTCCAGGGGCCCTAAACACAAGATTTATGGAATGGTTAAAAGTGCATGAAAATGGCCAATTTACTCACTCTGAGTTCTCAAAAATGGTTTCTTCACCCCGGGAAGTTAATTAAATACCATTTGGAGGCATTTAATGTTCGAGCAAAAACGGCTGATTTTCGACAAAAGAGATAACACCCCCCCATTAGGTCATGCTTCAGAAATGTGGAAAATGGTCCGTTTTCAAATGTTTTATTTTTGAACGTCAGTTCACATTTGTAGGTGGATCATCAGTGTTAGAGCTAAAATTAGCATGTTTAAAGTGATTTTCATGCTTCCAGGGGCTCGGGAAGTGAATTAAATACTATTTGGAGGCATTTAATGTTCAAGCAAAAACAGCTGATTTTTGACAAAAGAGATAACACCCCCCCATTACGTCATGCTTCAGAAATGTGGAAAATGGTCCGTTTTCAAATGTTTTATTTTTGAACGTCAGTTCACATTTGTAGGTGGATCATCAGTGTTAGAGCTAAAATTAGCATGTTTAAAGTGATTTTCATGCTTCCAGGGGCCCTAAACACAAGATTTATGGAATGGTTAAAAGTGCATGAAAATGGCCAATTTACTCACTCTGAGTTCCCAAAAAGGGTTTCTTCACCCCGGGAAGTTAATTAAATACCATTTGGAGGCATTTAATGTTCGAGCAAAAACGGCTGATTTTCGACAAAAGAGATAACACCCCCCCATTACGTCATGCTTCAGAAATGTGGAAAATGGTCCGTTTTCAAATGTTTTATTTTTGAACGTCAGTTCACATTTGTAGGTGGATCATCAGTTTTAGAGCTAAAATTAGCATGTTTAAAGTGATTTTCATGCTTCCAGGGGCTCGGGAAGTGAATTAAATACTATTTGGAGGCATTTAATGTTCAAGCAAAAACAGCTGATTTTTGACAAAAGAGATAACACCCCCCCATTACGTCATGCTTCAGAAATGTGGAAAATGGTCCGTTTTCAAATGTTTTATTTTTGAACGTCAGTTCACATTTGTAGGTGGATCATCAGTGTTAGAGCTAAAATTAGCATGTTTAAAGTGATTTTCATGCTTCCAGGGGCCCTAAACACAAGATTTATGGAATGGTTAAAAGTGCATGAAAATGGCCAATTTACTCACTCTGAGTTCTCAAAAAGGGTTTCTTCACCCCGGGAAGTTAATTAAATACCATTTGGAGGCATTTAATGTTCGAGCAAAAACGGCTGATTTTCGACAAAAGAGATAACACCCCCCCATTACGTCATGCTTCAGAAATGTGGAAAATGGTCCGTTTTCAAATGTTTTATTTTTGAACGTCAGTTCACATTTGTAGGTGGATCATCAGTGTTAGAGCTAAAATTAGCATGTTTAAAGTGATTTTCATGCTTCCAGGGGCTCGGGAAGTGAATTAAATACTATTTGGAGGCATTTAATGTTCAAGCAAAAACAGCTAATTTTTGACAAAAGAGATAACACCCCCCCATTACGTCATGCTTCAGAAATGTGGAAAATGGTCCGTTTTCAAATGTTTTATTTTTGAACGTCAGTTCACATTTGTAGGTGGATCATCAGTGTTAGAGCTAAAATTAGCATGTTTAAAGTGATTTTCATGCTTCCAGGGGCCCTAAACACAAGATTTATGGAATGGTTAAAAGTGCATGAAAATGGCCAATTTACTCACTCTGAGTTCTCAAAAAGGGTTTCTTCACCCCGGGAAGTTAATTAAATACCATTTGGAGGCATTTAATGTTCGAGCAAAAACGGCTGATTTTCGACAAAAGAGATAACACCCCCCCATTACGTCATGCTTCAGAAATGTGGAAAATGGTCCGTTTTCAAATGTTTTATTTTTGAACATCAGTTCACATTTGTAGGTGGATCATCAGTGTTAGAGCTAAAATTAGCATGTTTAAAGTGATTTTCATGCTTCCAGGGGCTCGGGAAGTGAATTAAATACTATTTGGAGGCATTTAATGTTCAATCAAAAACAGTTGATTTTTGACAAAAGAGATAACACCCCCCCATTACGTCATGCTTCAGAAATGTGGAAAATGGTCCGTTTTCAAATGTTTTATTTTTTAACGTCAGTTCACATTTGTAGGTGGATCATCAGTGTTAGAGCTAAAATTAGCATGTTTAAAGTGATTTTCATGCTTCCAGGGGCCCTAAACACAAGATTTATGGAATGGTTAAAAGTGCATGAAAATGGCCAATTTACTCACTCTGAGTTCTCAAAAAGGGTTTCTTCACCCCGGGAAGTTAATTAAATACCATTTGGAGGCATTTAATGTTCGAGCAAAAACGGCTGATTTTCGACAAAAGAGATAACACCCCCCCATTACGTCATGCTTCAGAAATGTGGAAAATGGTCCGTTTTCAAATGTTTTATTTTTGAACGTCAGTTCACATTTGTAGGTGGATCATCAGTGTTAGAGCTAAAATTAGCATGTTTAAAGTGATTTTCATGCTTCCAGGGGCTCGGGAAGTGAATTAAATACTATTTGGAGGCATTTAATGTTCAAGCAAAAACAGCTGATTTTTGACAAAAGAGATAACACCCCCCCATTACGTCATGCTTCAGAAATGTGGAAAATGGTCCGTTTTCAAATGTTTTATTTTTGAACGTCAGTTCACATTTGTAGGTGGATCATCAGTGTTAGAGCTAAAATTAGCATGTTTAAAGTGATTTTCATGCTTCCAGGGGCCCTAAACACAAGATTTATGGAATGGTTAAAAGTGCATGAAAATGGCCAATTTACTCACTCTGAGTTCCCAAAAAGGGTTTCTTCACCCCGGGAAGTTAATTAAATACCATTTGGAGGCATTTAATGTTCGAGCAAAAACTGCTGATTTTCGACAAAAGAGATAACACCCCCCCATTATGTCATGCTTCAGAAATGTGGAAAATGGTCCGTTTTCAAATGTTTTATTTTTGAACATCAGTTCACATTTGTAGGTGGATCATCAGTGTTAGAGCTAAAATTAGCATGTTTAAAGTGATTTTCATGCTTCCAGGGGCTCGGGAAGTGAATTAAATACTATTTGGAGGCATTTAATGTTCAAGCAAAAACAGCTGATTTTTGACAAAAGAGATAACACCCCCCCATTACGTCATGCTTCAGAAATGTGGAAAATGGTCCGTTTTCAAATGTTTTATTTTTGAACGTCAGTTCACATTTGTAGGTGGATCATCAGTGTTAGAGCTAAAATTAGCATGTTTAAAGTGATTTTCATGCTTCCAGGGGCCCTAAACACAAGATTTATGGAATGGTTAAAAGTGCATGAAAATGGCCAATTTACTCACTCTGAGTTCTCAAAAAGGGTTTCTTCACCCCGGGAAGTTAATTAAATACCATTTGAAGGCATTTAATGTTCAAGCAAAAACGGCTGATTTTCGACAAAAGAGATAACACCCCCCCATTACGTCATGCTTCAGAAATGTGGAAAATGGTCCGTTTTCAAATGTTTTATTTTTGAACATCAGTTCACATTTGTAGGTGGATCATCAGTGTTAGAGCTAAAATTAGCATGTTTAAAGTGATTTTCATGCTTCCAGGGGCTCGGGAAGTGAATTAAATACTATTTGGAGGCATTTAATTTTCAATCAAAACAGCTGATTTTTGACAAAAGAGATAACACCCCCCCATTACGTCATGCTTCAGAAATGTGGAAAATGGTCCATTTTCAAATGTTTTATTTTTTAACGTCAGTTCACATTTGTAGGTGGATCATCAGTGTTAGAGCTAAAATTAGCATGTTTAAAGTGATTTTCATGCTTCCAGGGGCCCTAAACACAAGATTTATGGAATGGTTAAAAGTGCATGAAAATGGCCAATTTACTCACTCTGAGTTCTCAAAAAGGGTTTCTTCACCCCGGGAAGTTAATTAAATACCATTTGGAGGCATTTAATGTTCGAGCAAAAACGGCTGATTTTCGACAAAAGAGATAACACCCCCCCATTACGTCATGCTTCAGAAATGTGGAAAATGGTCCGTTTTCAAATGTTTTATTTTTGAACGTCAGTTCACATTTGTAGGTGGATCATCAGTGTTAGAGCTAAAATTAGCATGTTTAAAGTGATTTTCATGCTTCCAGGGGCTCGGGAAGTGAATTAAATACTATTTGGAGGCATTTAATGTTCAAGCAAAAACAGCTAATTTTTGACAAAAGAGATAACACCCCCCCATTACGTCATGCTTCAGAAATGTGGAAAATGGTCCGTTTTCAAATGTTTTATTTTTGAACGTCAGTTCACATTTGTAGGTGGATCATCAGTGTTAGAGCTAAAATTAGCATGTTTAAAGTGATTTTCATGCTTCCAGGGGCCCTAAACACAAGATTTATGGAATGGTTAAAAGTGCATGAAAATGGCCAATTTACTCACTCTGAGTTCTCAAAAAGGGTTTCTTCACCCCGGGAAGTTAATTAAATACCATTTGGAGGCATTTAATGTTCGAGCAAAAACGGCTGATTTTCGACAAAAGAGATAACACCCCCCCATTACGTCATGCTTCAGAAATGTGGAAAATGGTCCGTTTTCAAATGTTTTATTTTTGAACATCAGTTCACATTTGTAGGTGGATCATCAGTGTTAGAGCTAAAATTAGCATGTTTAAAGTGATTTTCATGCTTCCAGGGGCTCGGGAAGTGAATTAAATACTATTTGGAGGCATTTAATGTTCAATCAAAAACAGTTGATTTTTGACAAAAGAGATAACACCCCCCCATTACGTCATGCTTCAGAAATGTGGAAAATGGTCCGTTTTCAAATGTTTTATTTTTTAACGTCAGTTCACATTTGTAGGTGGATCATCAGTGTTAGAGCTAAAATTAGCATGTTTAAAGTGATTTTCATGCTTCCAGGGGCCCTAAACACAAGATTTATGGAATGGTTAAAAGTGCATGAAAATGGCCAATTTACTCACTCTGAGTTCTCAAAAAGGGTTTCTTCACCCCGGGAAGTTAATTAAATACCATTTGGAGGCATTTAATGTTCGAGCAAAAACGGCTGATTTTCGACAAAAGAGATAACACCCCCCCATTACGTCATGCTTCAGAAATGTGGAAAATGGTCCGTTTTCAAATGTTTTATTTTTGAACGTCAGTTCACATTTGTAGGTGGATCATCAGTGTTAGAGCTAAAATTAGCATGTTTAAAGTGATTTTCATGCTTCCAGGGGCTCGGGAAGTGAATTAAATACTATTTGGAGGCATTTAATGTTCAAGCAAAAACAGCTGATTTTTGACAAAAGAGATAACACCCCCCCATTACGTCATGCTTCAGAAATGTGGAAAATGGTCCGTTTTCAAATGTTTTATTTTTGAACGTCAGTTCACATTTGTAGGTGGATCATCAGTGTTAGAGCTAAAATTAGCATGTTTAAAGTGATTTTCATGCTTCCAGGGGCCCTAAACACAAGATTTATGGAATGGTTAAAAGTGCATGAAAATGGCCAATTTACTCACTCTGAGTTCCCAAAAAGGGTTTCTTCACCCCGGGAAGTTAATTAAATACCATTTGGAGGCATTTAATGTTCGAGCAAAAACTGCTGATTTTCGACAAAAGAGATAACACCCCCCCATTATGTCATGCTTCAGAAATGTGGAAAATGGTCCGTTTTCAAATGTTTTATTTTTGAACATCAGTTCACATTTGTAGGTGGATCATCAGTGTTAGAGCTAAAATTAGCATGTTTAAAGTGATTTTCATGCTTCCAGGGGCTCGGGAAGTGAATTAAATACTATTTGGAGGCATTTAATGTTCAAGCAAAAACAGCTGATTTTTGACAAAAGAGATAACACCCCCCCATTACGTCATGCTTCAGAAATGTGGAAAATGGTCCGTTTTCAAATGTTTTATTTTTGAACGTCAGTTCACATTTGTAGGTGGATCATCAGTGTTAGAGCTAAAATTAGCATGTTTAAAGTGATTTTCATGCTTCCAGGGGCCCTAAACACAAGATTTATGGAATGGTTAAAAGTGCATGAAAATGGCCAATTTACTCACTCTGAGTTCTCAAAAAGGGTTTCTTCACCCCGGGAAGTTAATTAAATACCATTTGAAGGCATTTAATGTTCAAGCAAAAACGGCTGATTTTCGACAAAAGAGATAACACCCCCCCATTACGTCATGCTTCAGAAATGTGGAAAATGGTCCGTTTTCAAATGTTTTATTTTTGAACATCAGTTCACATTTGTAGGTGGATCATCAGTGTTAGAGCTAAAATTAGCATGTTTAAAGTGATTTTCATGCTTCCAGGGGCTCGGGAAGTGAATTAAATACTATTTGGAGGCATTTAATTTTCAATCAAAACAGCTGATTTTTGACAAAAGAGATAACACCCCCCCATTACGTCATGCTTCAGAAATGTGGAAAATGGTCCATTTTCAAATGTTTTATTTTTTAACGTCAGTTCACATTTGTAGGTGGATCATCAGTGTTAGAGCTAAAATTAGCATGTTTAAAGTGATTTTCATGCTTCCAGGGGCCCTAAACACAAGATTTATGGAATGGTTAAAAGTGCATGAAAATGGCCAATTTACTCACTCTGAGTTCTCAAAAAGGGTTTCTTCACCCCGGGAAGTTAATTAAATACCATTTGGAGGCATTTAATGTTCGAGCAAAAACGGCTGATTTTTCGACAAAAGAGATAACACCCCCCCCCATTACGTCATGCTTCAGAAATGTGGAAAATGGTCCGTTTTCAAATGTTTTATTTTTGAACGTCAGTTCACATTTGTAGGTGGATCATCAGTGTTAGAGCTAAAATTAGCATGTTTAAAGTGATTTTCATGCTTCCAGGGGCTCGGGAAGTGAATTAAATACTATTTGGAGGCATTTAATGTTCAATCAAAAACAGCTGATTTTTGACAAAAGAGATAACACCCCCCCATTACGTCATGCTTCAGAAATGTGGAAAATGGTCCGTTTTCAAATGTTTTATTTTTGAACGTCAGTTCACATTTGTAGGTGGATCATCAGTGTTAGAGCTAAAATTAGCATGTTTAAAGTGATTTTCATGCTTCCAGGGGCCTTAAACACAAGATTTATGGAATGGTTAAAAGTGCATGAAAATGGCCAATTTACTCACTCTGAGTTCTCAAAAAGTGTTTCTTCACCCCGGGAAGTTAATTAAATACCATTTGGAGGCATTTAATGTTCAAGCAAAAACGGCTGATTTTCGACAAAAGAGATAACACCCCCCCATTACGTCATGCTTCAGAAATGTGGAAAATGGTCCGTTTTCAAATGTTTTATTTTTGAACATCAGTTCACATTTGTAGGTGGATCATCAGTGTTAGAGCTAAAATTAGCATGTTTAAAGTGATTTTCATGCTTCCAGGGGCTCGGGAAGTGAATTAAATACTATTTGGAGGCATTTAATTTTCAATCAAAACAGCTGATTTTTGACAAAAGAGATAACACCCCCCCATTACGTCATGCTTCAGAAATGTGGAAAATGGTCCGTTTTCAAATGTTTTATTTTTTAACGTCAGTTCACATTTGTAGGTGGATCATCAGTGTTAGAGCTAAAATTAGCATGTTTAAAGTGATTTTCATGCTTCCAGGGGCCCTAAACACAAGATTTATGGAATGGTTAAAAGTGCATGAAAATGGCCAATTTACTCACTCTGAGTTCTCAAAAAGGGTTTCTTCACCCCGGGAAGTTAATTAAATACCATTTGGAGGCATTTAATGTTCGAGCAAAAACGGCTGATTTTTCGACAAAAGAGATAACACCCCCCCCCATTACGTCATGCTTCAGAAATGTGGAAAATGGTCCGTTTTCAAATGTTTTATTTTTGAACGTCAGTTCACATTTGTAGGTGGATCATCAGTGTTAGAGCTAAAATTAGCATGTTTAAAGTGATTTTCATGCTTCCAGGGGCTCGGGAAGTGAATTAAATACTATTTGGAGGCATTTAATGTTCAATCAAAAACAGCTGATTTTTGACAAAAGAGATAACACCCCCCCATTACGTCATGCTTCAGAAATGTGGAAAATGGTCCGTTTTCAAATGTTTTATTTTTGAACGTCAGTTCACATTTGTAGGTGGATCATCAGTGTTAGAGCTAAAATTAGCATGTTTAAAGTGATTTTCATGCTTCCAGGGGCCTTAAACACAAGATTTATGGAATGGTTAAAAGTGCATGAAAATGGCCAATTTACTCACTCTGAGTTCTCAAAAAGTGTTTCTTCACCCCGGGAAGTTAATTAAATACCATTTGGAGGCATTTAATGTTCAAGCAGAAACGGCTGATTTTCGACAAAAGAGATAACACCCCCCCCATTAAGTCATGCTTCAGAAATGTGGAAAATGGTCCGTTTTCAAATGTTTTATTTTGGAACGTCAGTTCACATTTGTAGGTGGATCATCAGTGTTAGAGCTAAAATTAGCATGTTTATAGTGATGTTCATGCTTCCAGGGGCTCGGGAAGTGAATTAAATACTATTTGGAGGCATTTAACGTTCAATCAAAAACAGCTGATTTTTGACAAAAGAGATAACACCCCCCCATTACGTCATGCTTCAGAAATGTGGAAAATGGTCCTTTTTAAAATGTTTTATTTTTGAATGTCAGTTCACATTTGTAGGTGGATCATCAGTGTTGGAGCTAAAATTAGCATGTTTAAAGTGATTTTCATGCTTCCAGGGGCCCTAAACACAAGATTTATGGAATGGTTAAAAGTGCATGAAAATGGCCAATTTACTCACTCTGAGTTCTCAAAAATGGTTTCTTCACCCCGGGAAGTTAATTAAATACCATTTGGAGGCATTTAATGTTCGAGCAAAAACGGCTGATTTTCGACAAAAGAGATAACACCCCCCCATTAGGTCATGCTTCAGAAATGTGGAAAATGGTCCGTTTTCAAATGTTTTATTTTTGAACGTCAGTTCACATTTGTAGGTGGATCATCAGTGTTAGAGCTAAAATTAGCATGTTTAAAGTGATTTTCATGCTTCCAGGGGCTCGGGAAGTGAATTAAATACTATTTGGAGGCATTTAATGTTCAAGCAAAAACAGCTGATTTTTGACAAAAGAGATAACACCCCCCCATTACGTCATGCTTCAGAAATGTGGAAAATGGTCCGTTTTCAAATGTTTTATTTTTGAACGTCAGTTCACATTTGTAGGTGGATCATCAGTGTTAGAGCTAAAATTAGCATGTTTAAAGTGATTTTCATGCTTCCAGGGGCCCTAAACACAAGATTTATGGAATGGTTAAAAGTGCATGAAAATGGCCAATTTACTCACTCTGAGTTCCCAAAAAGGGTTTCTTCACCCCGGGAAGTTAATTAAATACCATTTGGAGGCATTTAATGTTCGAGCAAAAACGGCTGATTTCCGACAAAAGAGATAACACCCCCCCATTACGTCATGCTTCAGAAATGTGGAAAATGGTCCGTTTTCAAATGTTTTATTTTTGAACGTCAGTTCACATTTGTAGGTGGATCATCAGTTTTAGAGCTAAAATTAGCATGTTTAAAGTGATTTTCATGCTTCCAGGGGCTCGGGAAGTGAATTAAATACTATTTGGAGGCATTTAATGTTCAAGCAAAAACAGCTGATTTTTGACAAAAGAGATAACACCCCCCCATTACGTCATGCTTCAGAAATGTGGAAAATGGTCCGTTTTCAAATGTTTTATTTTTGAACGTCAGTTCACATTTGTAGGTGGATCATCAGTGTTAGAGCTAAAATTAGCATGTTTAAAGTGATTTTCATGCTTCCAGGGGCCCTAAACACAAGATTTATGGAATGGTTAAAAGTGCATGAAAATGGCCAATTTACTCACTCTGAGTTCCCAAAAAGGGTTTCTTCATCCCGGGAAGTTAATTAAATACCATTTGGAGGCATTTAATGTTCGAGCAAAAACTGCTGATTTTCGACAAAAGAGATAACACCCCCCCATTACGTCATGCTTCAGAAATGTGGAAAATGGTCCGTTTTCAAATGTTTTATTTTTGAACGTCAGTTCACATTTGTAGGTGGATCATCAGTGTTAGAGCTAAAATTAGCATGTTTAAAGTGATTTTCATGCTTCCAGGGGCTCGGGAAGTGAATTAAATACTATTTGGAGGCATTTAATGTTCAAGCAAAAACAGCTGATTTTTGACAAAAGAGATAACACCCCCCCATTACGTCATGCTTCAGAAATGTGGAAAATGGTCCGTTTTCAAATGTTTTATTTTTGAACTTCAGTTCACATTTGTAGGTGGATCATCAGTGTTAGAGCTAAAATTAGCATGTTTAAAGTGATTTTCATGCTTCCAGGGGCCCTAAACACAAGATTTATGGAATGGTTAAAAGTGCATGAAAATGGCCAATTTACTCACTCTGAGTTCCCAAAAAGGGTTTCTTCACCCCGGGAAGTTAATTAAATACCATTTGGAGGCATTTAATGTTCGAGCAAAAACTGCTGATTTTCGACAAAAGAGATAACACCCCCCCATTACGTCATGCTTCAGAAATGTGGAAAATGGTCCGTTTTCAAATGTTTTATTTTTGAACGTCAGTTCACATTTGTAGGTGGATCATCAGTGTTAGAGCTAAAATTAGCATGTTTAAAGTGATTTTCATGCTTCCAGGGGCTCGGGAAGTGAATTAAATACTATTTGGAGGCATTTAATGTTCAAGCAAAAACAGCTGATTTTTGACAAAAGAGATAACACCCCCCCATTACGTCATGCTTCAGAAATGTGGAAAATGGTCCGTTTTCAAATGTTTTATTTTTGAACGTCAGTTCACATTTGTAGGTGGATCATCAGTGTTAGAGCTAAAATTAGCATGTTTAAAGTGATTTTCATGCTTCCAGGGGCTCGGGAAGTGAATTAAATACTATTTGGAGGCATTTAATGTTCAAGCAAAAACAGCTGATTTTTGACAAAAGAGATAACACCCCCCCATTACGTCATGCTTCAGAAATGTGGAAAATGGTCCGTTTTCAAATGTTTTATTTTTGAACGTCAGTTCACATTTGTAGGTGGATCATCAGTGTTAGAGCTAAAATTAGCATGTTTAAAGTGATTTTCATGCTTCCAGGGGCTCGGGAAGTGAATTAAATACTATTTGGAGGCATTTAATGTTCAAGCAAAAACAGCTGATTTTTGACAAAAGAGATAACACCCCCCCATTACGTCATGCTTCAGAAATGTGGAAAATGGTCCGTTTTCAAATGTTTTATTTTTGAACGTCAGTTCACATTTGTAGGTGGATCATCAGTGTTAGAGCTAAAATTAGCATGTTTAAAGTGATTTTCATGCTTCCAGGGGCCCTAAACACAAGATTTATGGAATGGTTAAAAGTGCATGAAAATGGCCAATTTACTCACTCTGAGTTCCCAAAAAGGGTTTCTTCACCCCGGGAAGTTAATTAAATACCATTTGGAGGCATTTAATGTTCGAGCAAAAACTGCTGATTTTCGACAAAAGAGATAACACCCCCCCATTACGTCATGCTTCAGAAATGTGGAAAATGGTCCGTTTTCAAATGTTTTATTTTTGAACGTCAGTTCACATTTGTAGGTGGATCATCAGTGTTAGAGCTAAAATTAGCATGTTTAAAGTGATTTTCATGCTTCCAGGGGCTCGGGAAGTGAATTAAATACTATTTGGAGGCATTTAATTTTCAATCAAAACAGCTGATTTTTGACAAAAGAGATAACACCCCCCCATTACGTCATGCTTCAGAAATGTGGAAAATGGTCCGTTTTCAAATGTTTTATTTTTTAACGTCAGTTCACATTTGTAGGTGGATCATCAGTGTTAGAGCTAAAATTAGCATGTTTAAAGTGATTTTCATGCTTCCAGGGGCCCTAAACACAAGATTTATGGAATGGTTAAAAGTGCATGAAAATGGCCAATTTACTCACTCTGAGTTCTCAAAAAGGGTTTCTTCACCCCGGGAAGTTAATTAAATACCATTTGGAGGCATTTAATGTTCGAGCAAAAACGGCTGATTTTTCGACAAAAGAGATAACACCCCCCCCCATTACGTCATGCTTCAGAAATGTGGAAAATGGTCCGTTTTCAAATGTTTTATTTTTGAACGTCAGTTCACATTTGTAGGTGGATCATCAGTGTTAGAGCTAAAATTAGCATGTTTAAAGTGATTTTCATGCTTCCAGGGGCTCGGGAAGTGAATTAAATACTATTTGGAGGCATTTAATGTTCAATCAAAAACAGCTGATTTTTGACAAAAGAGATAACACCCCCCCATTACGTCATGCTTCAGAAATGTGGAAAATGGTCCGTTTTCAAATGTTTTATTTTTGAACGTCAGTTCACATTTGTAGGTGGATCATCAGTGTTAGAGCTAAAATTAGCATGTTTAAAGTGATTTTCATGCTTCCAGGGGCCTTAAACACAAGATTTATGGAATGGTTAAAAGTGCATGAAAATGGCCAATTTACTCACTCTGAGTTCTCAAAAAGTGTTTCTTCACCCCGGGAAGTTAATTAAATACCATTTGGAGGCATTTAATGTTCAAGCAGAAACGGCTGATTTTCGACAAAAGAGATAACACCCCCCCCATTAAGTCATGCTTCAGAAATGTGGAAAATGGTCCGTTTTCAAATGTTTTATTTTGGAACGTCAGTTCACATTTGTAGGTGGATCATCAGTGTTAGAGCTAAAATTAGCATGTTTATAGTGATGTTCATGCTTCCAGGGGCTCGGGAAGTGAATTAAATACTATTTGGAGGCATTTAACGTTCAATCAAAAACAGCTGATTTTTGACAAAAGAGATAACACCCCCCCATTACGTCATGCTTCAGAAATGTGGAAAATGGTCCTTTTTAAAATGTTTTATTTTTGAATGTCAGTTCACATTTGTAGGTGGATCATCAGTGTTGGAGCTAAAATTAGCATGTTTAAAGTGATTTTCATGCTTCCAGGGGCCCTAAACACAAGATTTATGGAATGGTTAAAAGTGCATGAAAATGGCCAATTTACTCACTCTGAGTTCTCAAAAATGGTTTCTTCACCCCGGGAAGTTAATTAAATACCATTTGGAGGCATTTAATGTTCGAGCAAAAACGGCTGATTTTCGACAAAAGAGATAACACCCCCCCATTAGGTCATGCTTCAGAAATGTGGAAAATGGTCCGTTTTCAAATGTTTTATTTTTGAACGTCAGTTCACATTTGTAGGTGGATCATCAGTGTTAGAGCTAAAATTAGCATGTTTAAAGTGATTTTCATGCTTCCAGGGGCTCGGGAAGTGAATTAAATACTATTTGGAGGCATTTAATGTTCAAGCAAAAACAGCTGATTTTTGACAAAAGAGATAACACCCCCCCATTACGTCATGCTTCAGAAATGTGGAAAATGGTCCGTTTTCAAATGTTTTATTTTTGAACGTCAGTTCACATTTGTAGGTGGATCATCAGTGTTAGAGCTAAAATTAGCATGTTTAAAGTGATTTTCATGCTTCCAGGGGCCCTAAACACAAGATTTATGGAATGGTTAAAAGTGCATGAAAATGGCCAATTTACTCACTCTGAGTTCCCAAAAAGGGTTTCTTCACCCCGGGAAGTTAATTAAATACCATTTGGAGGCATTTAATGTTCGAGCAAAAACGGCTGATTTTCGACAAAAGAGATAACACCCCCCCATTACGTCATGCTTCAGAAATGTGGAAAATGGTCCGTTTTCAAATGTTTTATTTTTGAACGTCAGTTCACATTTGTAGGTGGATCATCAGTTTTAGAGCTAAAATTAGCATGTTTAAAGTGATTTTCATGCTTCCAGGGGCTCGGGAAGTGAATTAAATACTATTTGGAGGCATTTAATGTTCAAGCAAAAACAGCTGATTTTTGACAAAAGAGATAACACCCCCCCATTACGTCATGCTTCAGAAATGTGGAAAATGGTCCGTTTTCAAATGTTTTATTTTTGAACGTCAGTTCACATTTGTAGGTGGATCATCAGTGTTAGAGCTAAAATTAGCATGTTTAAAGTGATTTTCATGCTTCCAGGGGCCCTAAACACAAGATTTATGGAATGGTTAAAAGTGCATGAAAATGGCCAATTTACTCACTCTGAGTTCCCAAAAAGCGTTTCTTCATCCCGGGAAGTTAATTAAATACCATTTGGAGGCATTTAATGTTCGAGCAAAAACTGCTGATTTTCGACAAAAGAGATAACACCCCCCCATTACGTCATGCTTCAGAAATGTGGAAAATGGTCCGTTTTCAAATGTTTTATTTTTGAACGTCAGTTCACATTTGTAGGTGGATCATCAGTGTTAGAGCTAAAATTAGCATGTTTAAAGTGATTTTCATGCTTCCAGGGGCTCGGGAAGTGAATTAAATACTATTTGGAGGCATTTAATGTTCAAGCAAAAACAGCTGATTTTTGACAAAAGAGATAACACCCCCCCATTACGTCATGCTTCAGAAATGTGGAAAATGGTCCGTTTTCAAATGTTTTATTTTTGAACTTCAGTTCACATTTGTAGGTGGATCATCAGTGTTAGAGCTAAAATTAGCATGTTTAAAGTGATTTTCATGCTTCCAGGGGCCCTAAACACAAGATTTATGGAATGGTTAAAAGTGCATGAAAATGGCCAATTTACTCACTCTGAGTTCCCAAAAAGGGTTTCTTCACCCCGGGAAGTTAATTAAATACCATTTGGAGGCATTTAATGTTCGAGCAAAAACTGCTGATTTTCGACAAAAGAGATAACACCCCCCCATTACGTCATGCTTCAGAAATGTGGAAAATGGTCCGTTTTCAAATGTTTTATTTTTGAACGTCAGTTCACATTTGTAGGTGGATCATCAGTGTTAGAGCTAAAATTAGCATGTTTAAAGTGATTTTCATGCTTCCAGGGGCTCGGGAAGTGAATTAAATACTATTTGGAGGCATTTAATGTTCAAGCAAAAACAGCTGATTTTTGACAAAAGAGATAACACCCCCCCATTACGTCATGCTTCAGAAATGTGGAAAATGGTCCGTTTTCAAATGTTTTATTTTTGAACGTCAGTTCACATTTGTAGGTGGATCATCAGTGTTAGAGCTAAAATTAGCATGTTTAAAGTGATTTTCATGCTTCCAGGGGCCCTAAACACAAGATTTATGGAATGGTTAAAAGTGCATGAAAATGGCCAATTTACTCACTCTGAGTTCTCAAAAAGGGTTTCTTCACCCCGGGAAGTTAATTAAATACCATTTGGAGGCATTTAATGTTCGAGCAAAAACGGCTGATTTTCGACAAAAGAGATAACACCCCCCCATTACGTCATGCTTCAGAAATGTGGAAAATGGTCCGTTTTCAAATGTTTTATTTTTGAACATCAGTTCACATTTGTAGGTGGATCATCAGTGTTAGAGCTAAAATTAGCATGTTTAAAGTGATTTTCATGCTTCCAGGGGCTCGGGAAGTGAATTAAATACTATTTGGAGGCATTTAATGTTCAATCAAAAACAGCTGATTTTTGACAAAAGAGATAACACCCCCCATTACATCATGCTTCAGAAATGTGGAAAATGGTCCGTTTTCAAATGTTTTATTTTTGAACGTCAGTTCACATTTGTAGGTGGATCATCAGTGTTAGAGCTAAAATTAGCATGTTTAAAGTGATTTTCATGCTTCCAGGGGCCCTAAACACAAGATTTATGGAATGGTTAAAAGTGCATGAAAATGGCCAATTTACTCACTCTGAGTTCTCAAAAAGGGTTTCTTCACCCCGGGAAGTTAATTAAATACCATTTAGAGGCATTTAATGTTCGAGCAAAAACGGCTGATTTTCGACAAAAGAGATAACACCCCCCCATTACGTCATGCTTCAGAAATGTGGAAAATGGTCCGTTTTCAAATGTTTTATTTTTGAACGTCAGTTCACATTTGTAGGTGGATCATCAGTGTTAGAGCTAAAATTAGCATGTTTAAAGTGATTTTCATGCTTCCAGGGGCTCGGGAAGTGAATTAAATACTATTTGGAGGCATTTAATGTTCAAGCAAAAACAGCTGATTTTTGACAAAAGAGATAACACACCCCCATTACGTCATGCTTCAGAAATGTGGAAAATGGTCCGTTTTCAAATGTTTTATTTTTGAACGTCAGTTCACATTTGTAGGTGGATCATCAGTGTTAGAGCTAAAATTAGCATGTTTAAAGTGATTTTCATGCTTCCAGGGGCCCTAAACACAAGATTTATGGAATGGTTAAAAGTGCATGAAAATGGCCAATTTACTCACTCTGAGTTCTCAAAAAGGGTTTCTTCCCCCCCTGAAGTTAATTAAATACCATTTGGAGGCATTTAATGTTCGAGCAAAAACGGCTGATTTTCGACAAAAGAGATAACACCCCCCCATTACGTCATGCTTCAGAAATGTGGAAAATGGTCCGTTTTCAAATGTTTTATTTTTGAACGTCAGTTCACATTTGTAGGTGGATCATCAGTGTTAGAGCTAAAATTAGCATGTTTAAAGTGATTTTCATGCTTCCAGGGGCTCGGGAAGTGAATTAAATACTATTTGGAGGCATTTAATGTTCAAGCAAAAACAGCTGATTTTTGACAAAAGAGATAACACCCCCCCATTACGTCATGCTTCAGAAATGTGGAAAATGGTCCGTTTTCAAATGTTTTATTTTTGAACGTCAGTTCACATTTGTAGGTGGATCATCAGTGTTAGAGCTAAAATTAGCATGTTTAAAGTGATTTTCATGCTTCCAGGGGCCCTAAACACAAGATTTATGGAATGGTTAAAAGTGCATGAAAATGGCCAATTTACTCACTCTGAGTTCTCAAAAAGGGTTTCTTCACCCCGGGAAGTTAATTAAATACCATTTGGAGGCATTTAATGTTCGAGCAAAAACGGCTGATTTTCGACAAAAGAGATAACACCCCCCCATTACGTCATGCTTCAGAAATGTGGAAAATGGTCCGTTTTCAAATGTTTTATTTTTGAACATCAGTTCACATTTGTAGGTGGATCATCAGTGTTAGAGCTAAAATTAGCATGTTTAAAGTGATTTTCATGCTTCCAGGGGCTCGGGAAGTGAATTAAATACTATTTGGAGGCATTTAATGTTCAATCAAAAACAGCTGATTTTTGACAAAAGAGATAACACCCCCCCATTACGTCATGCTTCAGAAATGTGGAAAATGGTCCGTTTTCAAATGTTTTATTTTTTAACGTCAGTTCACATTTGTAGGTGGATCATCAGTGTTAGAGCTAAAATTAGCATGTTTAAAGTGATTTTCATGCTTCCAGGGGCCCTAAACACAAGATTTATGGAATGGTTAAAAGTGCATGAAAATGGCCAATTTACTCACTCTGAGTTCTCAAAAAGGGTTTCTTCACCCCGGGAAGTTAATTAAATACCATTTGGAGGCATTTAATGTTCGAGCAAAAACGGCTGATTTTCGACAAAAGAGATAACACCCCCCCATTACGTCATGCTTCAGAAATGTGGAAAATGGTCCGTTTTCAAATGTTTTATTTTTGAACGTCAGTTCACATTTGTAGGTGGATCATCAGTGTTAGAGCTAAAATTAGCATGTTTAAAGTGATTTTCATGCTTCCAGGGGCTCGGGAAGTGAATTAAATACTATTTGGAGGCATTTAATGTTCAATCAAAAACAGCTGATTTTTGACAAAAGAGATAACACCCCCCCATTACGTCATGCTTCAGAAATGTGGAAAATGGTCCGTTTTCAAATGTTTTATTTTTGAACGTCAGTTCACATTTGTAGGTGGATCATCAGTGTTAGAGCTAAAATTAGCATGTTTAAAGTGATTTTCATGCTTCCAGGGGCCCTAAACACAAGATTTATGGAATGGTTAAAAGTGCATGAAAATGGCCAATTTACTCACTCTGAGTTCTCAAAAAGGGTTTCTTCACCCCGGGAAGTTAATTAAATACCATTTGGAGGCATTTAATGTTCGAGCAAAAACGGCTGATTTTCGACAAAAGAGATAACACCCCCCCATTACGTCATGCTTCAGAAATGTGGAAAATGGTCCGTTTTCAAATGTTTTATTTTTGAACGTCAGTTCACATTTGTAGGTGGATCATCAGTGTTAGAGCTAAAATTAGCATGTTTAAAGTGATTTTCATGCTTCCAGGGGCTCGGGAAGTGAATTAAATACTATTTGGAGGCATTTAATGTTCAAGCAAAAACAGCTGATTTTTGACAAAAGAGATAACACCCCCCCATTACGTCATGCTTCAGAAATGTGGAAAATGGTCCGTTTTCAAATGTTTTATTTTTGAACGTCAGTTCACATTTGTAGGTGGATCATCAGTGTTAGAGCTAAAATTAGCATGTTTAAAGTGATTTTCATGCTTCCAGGGGCCCTAAACACAAGATTTATTGAATGGTTAAAAGTGCATGAAAATGGCCAATTTACTCACTCTGAGTTCTCAAAAAGGGTTTCTTCACCCCGGGAAGTTAATTAAATACCATTTGGAGGCATTTAATGTTCAAGCAAAAACGGCTGATTTTCGACAAAAGAGATAACACCCCCCCATTACGTCATGCTTCAGAAATGTGGAAAATGGTCCGTTTTCAAATGTTTTATTTTTGAACATCAGTTCACATTTGTAGGTGGATCATCAGTGTTAGAGCTAAAATTAGCATGTTTAAAGTGATTTTCATGCTTCCAGGGGCTCAGGAAGTGAATTAAATACTATTTGGAGGCATTTAATGTTCAAGCAAAAACAGTTGATTTTTGACAAAAGAGATAACACCCCCCCATTACGTCATGCTTCAGAAATGTGGAAAATGGTCCGTTTTCAAATGTTTTATTTTTGAACGTCAGTTCACATTTGTAGGTGGATCATCAGTGTTAGAGCTAAAATTAGCATGTTTAAAGTGATTTTCATGCTTCCAGGGGCTCGGGAAGTGAATTAAATACTATTTGGAGGCATTTAATGTTCAAGCAAAAACAGCTGATTTTTGACAAAAGAGATAACACACCCCCATTACGTCATGCTTCAGAAATGTGGAAAATGGTCCGTTTTCAAATGTTTTATTTTTGAACGTCAGTTCACATTTGTAGGTGGATCATCAGTGTTAGAGCTAAAATTAGCATGTTTAAAGTGATTTTCATGCTTCCAGGGGCCCTAAACACAAGATTTATGGAATGGTTAAAAGTGCATGAAAATGGCCAATTTACTCACTCTGAGTTTTCAAAAAGGGTTTCTTCACCCCGGGAAGTTAATTAAATACCATTTGGAGGCATTTAATGTTCGAGCAAAAACGGCTGATTTTCGACAAAAGAGATAACACCCCCCCATTACGTCATGCTTCAGAAATGTGGAAAATGGTCCGTTTTCAAATGTTTTATTTTTGAACGTCAGTTCACATTTGTAGGTGGATCATCAGTGTTAGAGCTAAAATTAGCATGTTTAAAGTGATTTTCATGCTTCCAGGGGCTCGGGAAGTGAATTAAATACTATTTGGAGGCATTTAATGTTCAAGCAAAAACAGCTGATTTTTGACAAAAGAGATAACACCCCCCCATTACGTCATGCTTCAGAAATGTGGAAAATGGTCCGTTTTCAAATGTTTTATTTTTGAACGTCAGTTCACATTTGTAGGTGGATCATCAGTGTTAGAGCTAAAATTAGCATGTTTAAAGTGATTTTCATGCTTCCAGGGGCCCTAAACACAAGATTTATGGAATGGTTAAAAGTGCATGAAAATGGCCAATTTACTCACTCTGAGTTCTCAAAAAGGGTTTCTTCACCCCGGGAAGTTAATTAAATACCATTTGGAGGCATTTAATGTTCGAGCAAAAACGGCTGATTTTCGACAAAAGAGATAACACCCCCCCCATTACGTCATGCTTCAGAAATGTGGAAAATGGTCCGTTTTCAAATGTTTTATTTTTGAACGTCAGTTCACATTTGTAGGTGGATCATCAGTGTTAGAGCTAAAATTAGCATGTTTAAAGTGATTTTCATGCTTCCAGGGGCTCGGGAAGTGAATTAAATACTATTTGGAGGCATTTAATGTTCAAGCAAAAACAGCTGATTTTTGACAAAAGAGATAACACCCCCCCATTACGTCATGCTTCAGAAATGTGGAAAATGGTCCGTTTTCAAATGTTTTATTTTTGAACGTCAGTTCACATTTGTAGGTGGATCATCAGTGTTAGAGCTAAAATTAGCATGTTTAAAGTGATTTTCATGCTTCCAGGGGCCCTAAACACAAGATTTATGGAATGGTTAAAAGTGCATGAAAATGGCCAATTTACTCACTCTGAGTTCCCAAAAAGGGTTTCTTCATCCCGGGAAGTTAATTAAATACCATTTGGAGGCATTTAATGTTCGAGCAAAAACTGCTGATTTTCGACAAAAGAGATAACACCCCCCCCATTACGTCATGCTTCAGAAATGTGGAAAATGGTCCGTTTTCAAATGTTTTATTTTTGAACGTCAGTTCACATTTGTAGGTGGATCATCAGTGTTAGAGCTAAAATTAGCCTGTTTAAAGTGATTTTCATGCTTCCAGGGGCCTTAAACACAAGATTTATGGAATGGTTAAAAGTGCATGAAAATGGCCAATTTACTCACTCTGAGTTCTCAAAAAGTGTTTCTTCACCCCGGGAAGTTAATTAAATACCATTTGGAGGCATTTAATGTTCAAGCAGAAACGGCTGATTTTCGACAAAAGAGATAACACCCCCCCCATTAAGTCATGCTTCAGAAATGTGGAAAATGGTCCGTTTTCAAATGTTTTATTTTGGAACGTCAGTTCACATTTGTAGGTGGATCATCAGTGTTAGAGCTAAAATTAGCATGTTTATAGTGATGTTCATGCTTCCAGGGGCTCGGGAAGTGAATTAAATACTATTTGGAGGCATTTAACGTTCAATCAAAAACAGCTGATTTTTGACAAAAGAGATAACACCCCCCCATTACGTCATGCTTCAGAAATGTGGAAAATGGTCCGTTTTAAAATGTTTTATTTTTGAATGTCAGTTCACATTTGTAGGTGGATCATCAGTGTTGGAGCTAAAATTAGCATGTTTAAAGTGATTTTCATGCTTCCAGGGGCCCTAAACACAAGATTTATGGAATGGTTAAAAGTGCATGAAAATGGCCAATTTACTCACTCTGAGTTCTCAAAAATGGTTTCTTCACCCCGGGAAGTTAATTAAATACCATTTGGAGGCATTTAATGTTCGAGCAAAAACGGCTGATTTTCGACAAAAGAGATAACACCCCCCCATTAGGTCATGCTTCAGAAATGTGGAAAATGGTCCGTTTTCAAATGTTTTATTTTTGAACGTCAGTTCACATTTGTAGGTGGATCATCAGTGTTAGAGCTAAAATTAGCATGTTTAAAGTGATTTTCATGCTTCCAGGGGCTCGGGAAGTGAATTAAATACTATTTGGAGGCATTTAATGTTCAAGCAAAAACAGCTGATTTTTGACAAAAGAGATAACACCCCCCCATTACGTCATGCTTCAGAAATGTGGAAAATGGTCCGTTTTCAAATGTTTTATTTTTGAACGTCAGTTCACATTTGTAGGTGGATCATCAGTGTTAGAGCTAAAATTAGCATGTTTAAAGTGATTTTCATGCTTCCAGGGGCCCTAAACACAAGATTTATGGAATGGTTAAAAGTGCATGAAAATGGCCAATTTACTCACTCTGAGTTCCCAAAAAGGGTTTCTTCACCCCGGGAAGGTAATTAAATACCATTTGGAGGCATTTAATGTTCGAGCAAAAACGGCTGATTTTCGACAAAAGAGATAACACCCCCCCATTACGTCATGCTTCAGAAATGTGGAAAATGGTCCGTTTTCAAATGTTTTATTTTTGAACGTCAGTTCACATTTGTAGGTGGATCATCAGTTTTAGAGCTAAAATTAGCATGTTTAAAGTGATTTTCATGCTTCCAGGGGCTCGGGAAGTGAATTAAATACTATTTGGAGGCATTTAATGTTCAAGCAAAAACAGCTGATTTTTGACAAAAGAGATAACACCCCCCCATTACGTCATGCTTCAGAAATGTGGAAAATGGTCCGTTTTCAAATGTTTTATTTTTGAACGTCAGTTCACATTTGTAGGTGGATCATCAGTGTTAGAGCTAAAATTAGCATGTTTAAAGTGATTTTCATGCTTCCAGGGGCCCTAAACACAAGATTTATGGAATGGTTAAAAGTGCATGAAAATGGCCAATTTACTCACTCTGAGTTCCCAAAAAGGGTTTCTTCATCCCGGGAAGTTAATTAAATACCATTTGGAGGCATTTAATGTTCGAGCAAAAACTGCTGATTTTCGACAAAAGAGATAACACCCCCCCATTACGTCATGCTTCAGAAATGTGGAAAATGGTCCGTTTTCAAATGTTTTATTTTTGAACGTCAGTTCACATTTGTAGGTGGATCATCAGTGTTAGAGCTAAAATTAGCATGTTTAAAGTGATTTTCATGCTTCCAGGGGCTCGGGAAGTGAATTAAATACTATTTGGAGGCATTTAATGTTCAAGCAAAAACAGCTGATTTTTGACAAAAGAGATAACACCCCCCCATTACGTCATGCTTCAGAAATGTGGAAAATGGTCCGTTTTCAAATGTTTTATTTTTGAACTTCAGTTCACATTTGTAGGTGGATCATCAGTGTTAGAGCTAAAATTAGCATGTTTAAAGTGATTTTCATGCTTCCAGGGGCCCTAAACACAAGATTTATGGAATGGTTAAAAGTGCATGAAAATGGCCAATTTACTCACTCTGAGTTCCCAAAAAGGGTTTCTTCACCCCGGGAAGTTAATTAAATACCATTTGGAGGCATTTAATGTTCGAGCAAAAACTGCTGATTTTCGACAAAAGAGATAACACCCCCCCATTACGTCATGCTTCAGAAATGTGGAAAATGGTCCGTTTTCAAATGTTTTATTTTTGAACGTCAGTTCACATTTGTAGGTGGATCATCAGTGTTAGAGCTAAAATTAGCATGTTTAAAGTGATTTTCATGCTTCCAGGGGCTCGGGAAGTGAATTAAATACTATTTGGAGGCATTTAATGTTCAAGCAAAAACAGCTGATTTTTGACAAAAGAGATAACACCCCCCCATTACGTCATGCTTCAGAAATGTGGAAAATGGTCCGTTTTCAAATGTTTTATTTTTGAACGTCAGTTCACATTTGTAGGTGGATCATCAGTGTTAGAGCTAAAATTAGCATGTTTAAAGTGATTTTCATGCTTCCAGGGGCCCTAAACACAAGATTTATGGAATGGTTAAAAGTGCATGAAAATGGCCAATTTACTCACTCTGAGTTCTCAAAAAGGGTTTCTTCACCCCGGGAAGTTAATTAAATACCATTTGGAGGCATTTAATGTTCGAGCAAAAACGGCTGATTTTCGACAAAAGAGATAACACCCCCCCATTACGTCATGCTTCAGAAATGTGGAAAATGGTCCGTTTTCAAATGTTTTATTTTTGAACATCAGTTCACATTTGTAGGTGGATCATCAGTGTTAGAGCTAAAATTAGCATGTTTAAAGTGATTTTCATGCTTCCAGGGGCTCGGGAAGTGAATTAAATACTATTTGGAGGCATTTAATGTTCAATCAAAAACAGCTGATTTTTGACAAAAGAGATAACACCCCCCATTACATCATGCTTCAGAAATGTGGAAAATGGTCCGTTTTCAAATGTTTTATTTTTGAACGTCAGTTCACATTTGTAGGTGGATCATCAGTGTTAGAGCTAAAATTAGCATGTTTAAAGTGATTTTCATGCTTCCAGGGGCCCTAAACACAAGATTTATGGAATGGTTAAAAGTGCATGAAAATGGCCAATTTACTCACTCTGAGTTCTCAAAAAGGGTTTCTTCACCCCGGGAAGTTAATTAAATACCATTTAGAGGCATTTAATGTTCGAGCAAAAACGGCTGATTTTCGACAAAAGAGATAACACCCCCCCATTACGTCATGCTTCAGAAATGTGGAAAATGGTCCGTTTTCAAATGTTTTATTTTTGAACGTCAGTTCACATTTGTAGGTGGATCATCAGTGTTAGAGCTAAAATTAGCATGTTTAAAGTGATTTTCATGCTTCCAGGGGCTCGGGAAGTGAATTAAATACTATTTGGAGGCATTTAATGTTCAAGCAAAAACAGCTGATTTTTGACAAAAGAGATAACACACCCCCATTACGTCATGCTTCAGAAATGTGGAAAATGGTCCGTTTTCAAATGTTTTATTTTTGAACGTCAGTTCACATTTGTAGGTGGATCATCAGTGTTAGAGCTAAAATTAGCATGTTTAAAGTGATTTTCATGCTTCCAGGGGCCCTAAACACAAGATTTATGGAATGGTTAAAAGTGCATGAAAATGGCCAATTTACTCACTCTGAGTTCTCAAAAAGGGTTTCTTCCCCCCCGGAAGTTAATTAAATACCATTTGGAGGCATTTAATGTTCGAGCAAAAACGGCTGATTTTCGACAAAAGAGATAACACCCCCCCATTACGTCATGCTTCAGAAATGTGGAAAATGGTCCGTTTTCAAATGTTTTATTTTTGAACGTCAGTTCACATTTGTAGGTGGATCATCAGTGTTAGAGCTCAAATTAGCATGTTTAAAGTGATTTTCATGCTTCCAGGGGCTCGGGAAGTGAATTAAATACTATTTGGAGGCATTTAATGTTCAAGCAAAAACAGCTGATTTTTGACAAAAGAGATAACACCCCCCCATTACGTCATGCTTCAGAAATGTGGAAAATGGTCCGTTTTCAAATGTTTTATTTTTGAACGTCAGTTCACATTTGTAGGTGGATCATCAGTGTTAGAGCTAAAATTAGCATGTTTAAAGTGATTTTCATGCTTCCAGGGGCCCTAAACACAAGATTTATGGAATGGTTAAAAGTGCATGAAAATGGCCAATTTACTCACTCTGAGTTCTCAAAAAGGGTTTCTTCACCCCGGGAAGTTAATTAAATACCATTTGGAGGCATTTAATGTTCGAGCAAAAACGGCTGATTTTCGACAAAAGAGATAACACCCCCCCATTACGTCATGCTTCAGAAATGTGGAAAATGGTCCGTTTTCAAATGTTTTATTTTTGAACGTCAGTTCACATTTGTAGGTGGATCATCAGTGTTAGAGCTAAAATTAGCATGTTTAAAGTGATTTTCATGCTTCCAGGGGCTCGGGAAGTGAATTAAATACTATTTGGAGGCATTTAATGTTCAATCAAAAACAGCTGATTTTTGACAAAAGAGATAACACCCCCCCATTACGTCATGCTTCAGAAATGTGGAAAATGGTCCGTTTTCAAATGTTTTATTTTTGAACGTCAGTTCACATTTGTAGGTGGATCATCAGTGTTAGAGCTAAAATTAGCATGTTTAAAGTGATTTTCATGCTTCCAGGGGCCCTAAACACAAGATTTATGGAATGGTTAAAAGTGCATGAAAATGGCCAATTTACTCACTCTGAGTTCTCAAAAAGGGTTTCTTCACCCCGGGAAGTTAATTAAATACCATTTGGAGGCATTTAATGTTCGAGCAAAAACGGCTGATTTTCGACAAAAGAGATAACACCCCCCCATTACGTCATGCTTCAGAAATGTGGAAAATGGTCCGTTTTCAAATGTTTTATTTTTGAACGTCAGTTCACATTTGTAGGTGGATCATCAGTGTTAGAGCTAAAATTAGCATGTTTAAAGTGATTTTCATGCTTCCAGGGGCTCGGGAAGTGAATTAAATACTATTTGGAGGCATTTAATGTTCAAGCAAAAACAGCTGATTTTTGACAAAAGAGATAACACCCCCCCATTACGTCATGCTTCAGAAATGTGGAAAATGGTCCGTTTTCAAATGTTTTATTTTTGAACGTCAGTTCACATTTGTAGGTGGATCATCAGTGTTAGAGCTAAAATTAGCATGTTTAAAGTGATTTTCATGCTTCCAGGGGCCCTAAACACAAGATTTATGGAATGGTTAAAAGTGCATGAAAATGGCCAATTTACTCACTCTGAGTTCCCAAAAAGGGTTTCTTCACCCCGGGAAGTTAATTAAATACCATTTGGAGGCATTTAATGTTCGAGCAAAAACTGCTGATTTTCGACAAAAGAGATAACACCCCCCCATTACGTCATGCTTCAGAAATGTGGAAAATGGTCCGTTTTCAAATGTTTTATTTTTGAACATCAGTTCACATTTGTAGGTGGATCATCAGTGTTAGAGCTAAAATTAGCATGTTTAAAGTGATTTTCATGCTTCCAGGGGCTCAGGAAGTGAATTAAATACTATTTGGAGGCATTTAATGTTCAAGCAAAAACAGCTGATTTTTGACAAAAGAGATAACACCCCCCCATTACGTCATGCTTCAGAAATGTGGAAAATGGTCCGTTTTCAAATGTTTTATTTTTGAACGTCAGTTCACATTTGTAGGTGGATCATCAGTGTTAGAGCTAAAATTAGCATGTTTAAAGTGATTTTCATGCTTCCAGGGGCTCGGGAAGTGAATTAAATACTATTTGGAGGCATTTAATGTTCAAGCAAAAACAGCTGATTTTTGACAAAAGAGATAACACACCCCCATTACGTCATGCTTCAGAAATGTGGAAAATGGTCCGTTTTCAAATGTTTTATTTTTGAACGTCAGTTCACATTTGTAGGTGGATCATCAGTGTTAGAGCTAAAATTAGCATGTTTAAAGTGATTTTCATGCTTCCAGGGGCCCTAAACACAAGATTTATGGAATGGTTAAAAGTGCATGAAAATGGCCAATTTACTCACTCTGAGTTTTCAAAAAGGGTTTCTTCACCCCGGGAAGTTAATTAAATACCATTTGGAGGCATTTAATGTTCGAGCAAAAACGGCTGATTTTCGACAAAAGAGATAACACCCCCCCATTACGTCATGCTTCAGAAATGTGGAAAATGGTCCGTTTTCAAATGTTTTATTTTTGAACGTCAGTTCACATTTGTAGGTGGATCATCAGTGTTAGAGCTAAAATTAGCATGTTTAAAGTGATTTTCATGCTTCCAGGGGCTCGGGAAGTGAATTAAATACTATTTGGAGGCATTTAATGTTCAAGCAAAAACAGCTGATTTTTGACAAAAGAGATAACACCCCCCCATTACGTCATGCTTCAGAAATGTGGAAAATGGTCCGTTTTCAAATGTTTTATTTTTGAACGTCAGTTCACATTTGTAGGTGGATCATCAGTGTTAGAGCTAAAATTAGCATGTTTAAAGTGATTTTCATGCTTCCAGGGGCCCTAAACACAAGATTTATGGAATGGTTAAAAGTGCATGAAAATGGCCAATTTACTCACTCTGAGTTCCCAAAAAGGGTTTCTTCACCCCGGGAAGTTAATTAAATACCATTTGGAGGCATTTAATGTTCGAGCAAAAACTGCTGATTTTCGACAAAAGAGATAACACCCCCCCATTACGTCATGCTTCAGAAATGTGGAAAATGGTCCGTTTTCAAATGTTTTATTTTTGAACATCAGTTCACATTTGTAGGTGGATCATCAGTGTTAGAGCTAAAATTAGCATGTTTAAAGTGATTTTCATGCTTCCAGGGGCTCAGGAAGTGAATTAAATACTATTTGGAGGCATTTAATGTTCAAGCAAAAACAGCTGATTTTTGACAAAAGAGATAACACCCCCCCATTACGTCATGCTTCAGAAATGTGGAAAATGGTCCGTTTTCAAATGTTTTATTTTTGAACGTCAGTTCACATTTGTAGGTGGATCATCAGTGTTAGAGCTAAAATTAGCATGTTTAAAGTGATTTTCATGCTTCCAGGGGCTCGGGAAGTGAATTAAATACTATTTGGAGGCATTTAATGTTCAAGCAAAAACAGCTGATTTTTGACAAAAGAGATAACACCCCCCCATTACGTCATGCTTCAGAAATGTGGAAAATGGTCCGTTTTCAAATGTTTTATTTTTGAACGTCAGTTCACATTTGTAGGTGGATCATCAGTGTTAGAGCTAAAATTAGCATGTTTAAAGTGATTTTCATGCTTCCAGGGGCCCTAAACACAAGATTTATGGAATGGTTAAAAGTGCATGAAAATGGCCAATTTACTCACTCTGAGTTCTCAAAAAGGGTTTCTTCACCCCGGGAAGTTAATTAAATACCATTTGGAGGCATTTAATGTTCGAGCAAAAACGGCTGATTTTCGACAAAAGAGATAACACCCCCCCCATTACGTCATGCTTCAGAAATGTGGAAAATGGTCCGTTTTCAAATGTTTTATTTTTGAACGTCAGTTCACATTTGTAGGTGGATCATCAGTGTTAGAGCTAAAATTAGCATGTTTAAAGTGATTTTCATGCTTCCAGGGGCTCGGGAAGTGAATTAAATACTATTTGGAGGCATTTAATGTTCAAGCAAAAACAGCTGATTTTTGACAAAAGAGATAACACCCCCCCATTACGTCATGCTTCAGAAATGTGGAAAATGGTCCGTTTTCAAATGTTTTATTTTTGAACGTCAGTTCACATTTGTAGGTGGATCATCAGTGTTAGAGCTAAAATTAGCATGTTTAAAGTGATTTTCATGCTTCCAGGGGCCCTAAACACAAGATTTATGGAATGGTTAAAAGTGCATGAAAATGGCCAATTTACTCACTCTGAGTTCCCAAAAAGGGTTTCTTCATCCCGGAAGTTAATTAAATACCATTTGGAGGCATTTTAATGTTCGAGCAAAAACTGCTGATTTTCGACAAAAGAGATAACACCCCCCCCCATTACGTCATGCTTCAGAAATGTGGAAAATGGTCCGTTTTCAAATGTTTTATTTTTGAACGTCAGTTCACATTTGTAGGTGGATCATCAGTGTTAGAGCTAAAATTAGCATGTTTAAAGTGATTTTCATGCTTCCAGGGGCTCGGGAAGTGAATTAAATACTATTTGGAGGCATTTAATGTTCAAGCAAAAACAGCTGATTTTTGACAAAAGAGATAACACCCCCCCATTACGTCATGCTTCAGAAATGTGGAAAATGTCCGTTTTCAAATGTTTTATTTTTGAACGTCAGTTCACATTTGTAGGTGGATCATCAGTGTTAGAGCTAAAATTAGCATGTTTAAAGTGATTTTCATGCTTCCAGGGGCCCTAAACACAAGATTTATGGAATGGTTAAAAGTGCATGAAAATGGCCAATTTACTCACTCTGAGTTCTCAAAAAGGGTTTCTTCACCCCGGGAAGTTAATTAAATACCATTTGGAGGCATTTAATGTTCGAGCAAAAACGGCTGATTTTCGACAAAAGAGATAACACCCCCCCCATTACGTCATGCTTCAGAAATGTGGAAAATGGTCCGTTTTCAAATGTTTTATTTTTGAACGTCAGTTCACATTTGTAGGTGGATCATCAGTGTTAGAGCTAAAATTAGCATGTTTAAAGTGATTTTCATGCTTCCAGGGGCTCGGGAAGTGAATTAAATACTATTTGGAGGCATTTAATGTTCAAGCAAAAACAGCTGATTTTTGACAAAAGAGATAACACCCCCCCATTACGTCATGCTTCAGAAATGTGGAAAATGGTCCGTTTTCAAATGTTTTATTTTTGAACGTCAGTTCACATTTGTAGGTGGATCATCAGTGTTAGAGCTAAAATTAGCATGTTTAAAGTGATTTTCATGCTTCCAGGGGCCCTAAACACAAGATTTATGGAATGGTTAAAAGTGCATGAAAATGGCCAATTTACTCACTCTGAGTTCCCAAAAAGGGTTTCTTCATCCCGGGAAGTTAATTAAATACCATTTGGAGGCATTTAATGTTCGAGCAAAAACTGCTGATTTTCGACAAAAGAGATAACACCCCCCCCATTACGTCATGCTTCAGAAATGTGGAAAATGGTCCGTTTTCAAATGTTTTATTTTTGAACGTCAGTTCACATTTGTAGGTGGATCATCAGTGTTAGAGCTAAAATTAGCATGTTTAAAGTGATTTTCATGCTTCCAGGGGCTCGGGAAGTGAATTAAATACTATTTGGAGGCATTTAATGTTCAAGCAAAAACAGCTGATTTTTGACAAAAGAGATAACACCCCCCCATTACGTCATGCTTCAGAAATGTGGAAAATGGTCCGTTTTCAAATGTTTTATTTTTGAACGTCAGTTCACATTTGTAGGTGGATCATCAGTGTTAGAGCTAAAATTAGCATGTTTAAAGTGATTTTCATGCTTCCAGGGGCCCTAAACACAAGATTTATGGAATGGTTAAAAGTGCATGAAAATGGCCAATTTACTCACTCTGAGTTCCCAAAAAGGGTTTCTTCACCCCGGGAAGTTAATTAAATACCATTTGGAGGCATTTAATGTTCGAGCAAAAACTGCTGATTTTCGACAAAAGAGATAACACCCCCCCATTACGTCATGCTTCAGAAATGTGGAAAATGGTCCGTTTTCAAATGTTTTATTTTTGAACGTCAGTTCACATTTGTAGGTGGATCATCAGTGTTAGAGCTAAAATTAGCATGTTTAAAGTGATTTTCATGCTTCCAGGGGCTCGGGAAGTGAATTAAATACTATTTGGAGGCATTTAATGTTCAAGCAAAAACAGCTGATTTTTGACAAAAGAGATAACACCCCCCCATTACGTCATGCTTCAGAAATGTGGAAAATGGTCCGTTTTCAAATGTTTTATTTTTGAACGTCAGTTCACATTTGTAGGTGGATCATCAGTGTTAGAGCTAAAATTAGCATGTTTAAAGTGATTTTCATGCTTCCAGGGGCCCTAAACACAAGATTTATGGAATGGTTAAAAGTGCATGAAAATGGCCAATTTACTCACTCTGAGTTCTCAAAAAGGGTTTCTTCACCCCGGGAAGTTAATTAAATACCATTTGGAGGTATTTAATGTTCGAGCAAAAACGGCTGATTTTCGACAAAAGAGATAACACCCCCCCATTACGTCATGCTTCAGAAATGTGGAAAATGGTCCGTTTTCAAATGTTTTATTTTTGAACATCAGTTCACATTTGTAGGTGGATCATCAGTGTTAGAGCTAAAATTAGCATGTTTAAAGTGATTTTCATGCTTCCAGGGGCTCGGGAAGTGAATTAAATACTATTTGGAGGCATTTAATGTTCAATCAAAAACAGCTGATTTTTGACAAAAGAGATAACACCCCCCATTACGTCATGCTTCAGAAATGTGGAAAATGGTCCGTTTTCAAATGTTTTATTTTTGAACGTCAGTTCACATTTGTAGGTGGATCATCAGTGTTAGAGCTAAAATTAGCATGTTTAAAGTGATTTTCATGCTTCCAGGGGCCCTAAACACAAGATTTATGGAATGGTTAAAAGTGCATGAAAATGGCCAATTTACTCACTCTGAGTTCTCAAAAAGGGTTTCTTCACCCCGGGAAGTTAATTAAATACCATTTAGAGGCATTTAATGTTCGAGCAAAAACGGCTGATTTTCGACAAAAGAGATAACACCCCCCCATTACGTCATGCTTCAGAAATGTGGAAAATGGTCCGTTTTCAAATGTTTTATTTTTGAACGTCAGTTCACATTTGTAGGTGGATCATCAGTGTTAGAGCTAAAATTAGCATGTTTAAAGTGATTTTCATGCTTCCAGGGGCTCGGGAAGTGAATTAAATACTATTTGGAGGCATTTAATGTTCAAGCAAAAACAGCTGATTTTTGACAAAAGAGATAACACACCCCCATTACGTCATGCTTCAGAAATGTGGAAAATGGTCCGTTTTCAAATGTTTTATTTTTGAACGTCAGTTCACATTTGTAGGTGGATCATCAGTGTTAGAGCTAAAATTAGCATGTTTAAAGTGATTTTCATGCTTCCAGGGGCCCTAAACACAAGATTTATGGAATGGTTAAAAGTGCATGAAAATGGCCAATTTACTCACTCTGAGTTCTCAAAAAGGGTTTCTTCACCCCGGGAAGTTAATTAAATACCATTTGGAGGCATTTAATGTTCGAGCAAAAACGGCTGATTTTCGACAAAAGAGATAACACCCCCCCATTACGTCATGCTTCAGAAATGTGGAAAATGGTCCGTTTTCAAATGTTTTATTTTTGAACGTCAGTTCACATTTGTAGGTGGATCATCAGTGTTAGAGCTAAAATTAGCATGTTTAAAGTGATTTTCATGCTTCCAGGGGCTCGGGAAGTGAATTAAATACTATTTGGAGGCATTTAATGTTCAAGCAAAAACAGCTGATTTTTGACAAAAGAGATAACACCCCCCCATTACGTCATGCTTCAGAAATGTGGAAAATGGTCCGTTTTCAAATGTTTTATTTTTGAACGTCAGTTCACATTTGTAGGTGGATCATCAGTGTTAGAGCTAAAATTAGCATGTTTAAAGTGATTTTCATGCTTCCAGGGGCCCTAAACACAAGATTTATGGAATGGTTAAAAGTGCATGAAAATGGCCAATTTACTCACTCTGAGTTCTCAAAAAGGGTTTCTTCACCCCGGGAAGTTAATTAAATACCATTTGGAGGCATTTAATGTTCGAGCAAAAACGGCTGATTTTCGACAAAAGAGATAACACCCCCCCATTACGTCATGCTTCAGAAATGTGGAAAATGGTCCGTTTTCAAATGTTTTATTTTTGAACATCAGTTCACATTTGTAGGTGGATCATCAGTGTTAGAGCTAAAATTAGCATGTTTAAAGTGATTTTCATGCTTCCAGGGGCTCGGGAAGTGAATTAAATACTATTTGGAGGCATTTAATGTTCAATCAAAAACAGCTGATTTTTGACAAAAGAGATAACACCCCCCCATTACGTCATGCTTCAGAAATGTGGAAAATGGTCCGTTTTCAAATGTTTTATTTTTTAACGTCAGTTCACATTTGTAGGTGGATCATCAGTGTTAGAGCTAAAATTAGCATGTTTAAAGTGATTTTCATGCTTCCAGGGGCCCTAAACACAAGATTTATGGAATGGTTAAAAGTGCATGAAAATGGCCAATTTACTCACTCTGAGTTCTCAAAAAGGGTTTCTTCACCCCGGGAAGTTAATTAAATACCATTTGGAGGCATTTAATGTTCGAGCAAAAACGGCTGATTTTCGACAAAAGAGATAACACCCCCCCATTACGTCATGCTTCAGAAATGTGGAAAATGGTCCGTTTTCAAATGTTTTATTTTTGAACGTCAGTTCACATTTGTAGGTGGATCATCAGTGTTAGAGCTAAAATTAGCATGTTTAAAGTGATTTTCATGCTTCCAGGGGCTCGGGAAGTGAATTAAATACTATTTGGAGGCATTTAATGTTCAATCAAAAACAGCTGATTTTTGACAAAAGAGATTACACCCCCCCATTACGTCATGCTTCAGAAATGTGGAAAATGGTCCGTTTTCAAATGTTTTATTTTTGAACGTCAGTTCACATTTGTAGGTGGATCATCAGTGTTAGAGCTAAAATTAGCATGTTTAAAGTGATTTTCATGCTTCCAGGGGCCCTAAACACAAGATTTATGGAATGGTTAAAAGTGCATGAAAATGGCCAATTTACTCACTCTGAGTTCTCAAAAAGGGTTTCTTCACCCCGGGAAGTTAATTAAATACCATTTGGAGGCATTTAATGTTCGAGCAAAAACGGCTGATTTTCGACAAAAGAGATAACACCCCCCTATTACGTCATGCTTCAGAAATGTGGAAAATGGTCCGTTTTCAAATGTTTTATTTTTGAACGTCAGTTCACATTTGTAGGTGGATCATCAGTGTTAGAGCTAAAATTAGCATGTTTAAAGTGATTTTCATGCTTCCAGGGGCTCGGGAAGTGAATTAAATACTATTTGGAGGCATTTAATGTTCAAGCAAAAACAGCTGATTTTTGACAAAAGAGATAACACCCCCCCATTACGTCATGCTTCAGAAATGTGGAAAATGGTCCGTTTTCAAATGTTTTATTTTTGAACGTCAGTTCACATTTGTAGGTGGATCATCAGTGTTAGAGCTAAAATTAGCATGTTTAAAGTGATTTTCATGCTTCCAGGGGCCCTAAACACAAGATTTATGGAATGGTTAAAAGTGCATGAAAATGGCCAATTTACTCACTCTGAGTTCCCAAAAAGGGTTTCTTCACCCCGGGAAGGTAATTAAATACCATTTGGAGGCATTTAATGTTCGAGCAAAAACTGCTGATTTTCGACAAAAGAGATAACACCCCCCCATTACGTCATGCTTCAGAAATGTGGAAAATGGTCCGTTTTCAAATGTTTTATTTTTGAACATCAGTTCACATTTGTAGGTGGATCATCAGTGTTAGAGCTAAAATTAGCATGTTTAAAGTGATTTTCATGCTTCCAGGGGCTCGGGAAGTGAATTAAATACTATTTGGAGGCATTTAATGTTCAAGCAAAAACAGCTGATTTTTGACAAAAGAGATAACACCCCCCCATTACGTCATGCTTCAGAAATGTGGAAAATGGTCCGTTTTCAAATGTTTTATTTTTGAACGTCAGTTCACATTTGTAGGTGGATCATCAGTGTTAGAGCTAAAATTAGCATGTTTAAAGTGATTTTCATGCTTCCAGGGGCTCGGGAAGTGAATTAAATACTATTTGGAGGCATTTAATGTTCAAGCAAAAACAGCTGATTTTTGACAAAAGAGATAACACACCCCCATTACGTCATGCTTCAGAAATGTGGAAAATGGTCCGTTTTCAAATGTTTTATTTTTGAACGTCAGTTCACATTTGTAGGTGGATCATCAGTGTTAGAGCTAAAATTAGCATGTTTTAAGTGATTTTCATGCTTCCAGGGGCCCTAAACACAAGATTTATGGAATGGTTAAAAGTGCATGAAAATGGCCAATTTACTCACTCTGAGTTCTCAAAAAGGGTTTCTTCACCCCGGGAAGTTAATTAAATACCATTTGGAGGCATTTAATGTTCGAGCAAAAACGGCTGATTTTCGACAAAAGAGATAACACCCCCCCATTACGTCATGCTTCAGAAATGTGGAAAATGGTCCGTTTTCAAATGTTTTATTTTTGAACGTCAGTTCACATTTGTAGGTGGATCATCAGTGTTAGAGCTAAAATTAGCATGTTTAAAGTGATTTTCATGCTTCCAGGGGCTCGGGAAGTGAATTAAATACTATTTGGAGGCATTTAATGTTCAAGCAAAAACAGCTGATTTTTGACAAAAGAGATAACACCCCCCCATTACGTCATGCTTCAGAAATGTGGAAAATGGTCCGTTTTCAAATGTTTTATTTTTGAACGTCAGTTCACATTTGTAGGTGGATCATCAGTGTTAGAGCTAAAATTAGCATGTTTAAAGTGATTTTCATGCTTCCAGGGGCCCTAAACACAAGATTTATGGAATGGTTAAAAGTGCATGAAAATGGCCAATTTACTCACTCTGAGTTCTCAAAAAGGGTTTCTTCACCCCAGGAAGTTAATTAAATACCATTTGGAGGCATTTAATGTTCGAGCAAAAACGGCTGATTTTCGACAAAAGAGATAACACCCCCTCATTACGTCATGCTTCAGAAATGTGGAAAATGGTCCGTTTTCAAATGTTTTATTTTTGAACATCAGTTCACATTTGTAGGTGGATCATCAGTGTTAGAGCTAAAATTAGCATGTTTAAAGTGATTTTCATGCTTCCAGGGGCTCGGGAAGTGAATTAAATACTATTTGGAGGCATTTAATGTTCAATCAAAAACAGCAGATTTTTGACAAAAGAGATAACACCCCCCCATTACGTCATGCTTCAGAAATGTGGAAAATGGTCCGTTTTCAAATGTTTTATTTTTTAACGTCAGTTCACATTTGTAGGTGGATCATCAGTGTTAGAGCTAAAATTAGCATGTTTAAAGTGATTTTCATGCTTCCAGGGGCCCTAAACACAAGATTTATGGAATGGTTAAAAGTGCATGAAAATGGCCAATTTACTCACTCTGAGTTCTCAAAAAGGGTTTCTTCACCCCAGGAAGTTAATTAAATACCATTTGGAGGCATTTAATGTTCGAGCAAAAACGGCTGATTTTCGACAAAAGAGATAACACCCCCCCATTACGTCATGCTTCAGAAATGTGGAAAATGGTCCGTTTTCAAATGTTTTATTTTTGAACGTCAGTTCACATTTGTAGGTGGATCATCAGTGTTAGAGCTAAAATTAGCATGTTTAAAGTGATTTTCATGCTTCCAGGGGCTCGGGAAGTGAATTAAATACTATTTGGAGGCATTTAATGTTCAATCAAAAACAGCTGATTTTTGACAAAAGAGATTACACCCCCCCATTACGTCATGCTTCAGAAATGTGGAAAATGGTCCGTTTTCAAATGTTTTATTTTTGAACGTCAGTTCACATTTGTAGGTGGATCATCAGTGTTAGAGCTAAAATTAGCATGTTTAAAGTGATTTTCATGCTTCCAGGGGCCCTAAACACAAGATTTATGGAATGGTTAAAAGTGCATGAAAATGGCCAATTTACTCACTCTGAGTTCTCAAAAAGGGTTTCTTCACCCCGGGAAGTTAATTAAATACCATTTGGAGGCATTTAATGTTCGAGCAAAAACGGCTGATTTTCGACAAAAGAGATAACACCCCCCCATTACGTCATGCTTCAGAAATGTGGAAAATGGTCCGTTTTCAAATGTTTTATTTTTGAACGTCAGTTCACATTTGTAGGTGGATCATCAGTGTTAGAGCTAAAATTAGCATGTTTAAAGTGATTTTCATGCTTCCAGGGGCTCGGGAAGTGAATTAAATACTATTTGGAGGCATTTAATGTTCAAGCAAAAACAGCTGATTTTTGACAAAAGAGATAACACCCCCCCATTACGTCATGCTTCAGAAATGTGGAAAATGGTCCGTTTTCAAATGTTTTATTTTTGAACGTCAGTTCACATTTGTAGGTGGATCATCAGTGTTAGAGCTAAAATTAGCATGTTTAAAGTGATTTTCATGCTTCCAGGGGCCCTAAACACAAGATTAATGGAATGGTTAAAAGTGCATGAAAATGGCCAATTTACTCACTCTGAGTTCCCAAAAAGGGTTTCTTCACCCCGGTAAGTTAATTAAATACCATTTGGAGGCATTTAATGTTCGAGCAAAAACTGCTGATTTTCGACAAAAGAGATAACACCCCCCCATTACGTCATGCTTCAGAAATGTGGAAAATGGTCCGTTTTCAAATGTTTTATTTTTGAACATCAGTTCACATTTGTAGGTGGATCATCAGTGTTAGAGCTAAAATTAGCATGTTTAAAGTGATTTTCATGCTTCCAGGGGCTCGGGAAGTTAATTAAATACCATTTGGAGGCATTTAATGTTCGAGCAAAAACGGCTGATTTTCGACAAAAGAGATAACACCCCCCCATTACGTCATGCTTCAGAAATGTGGAAAATGGTCCGTTTTCAAATGTTTTATTTTTGAACGTCAGTTCACATTTGTAGGTGGATCATCAGTGTTAGAGCTAAAATTAGCATGTTTAAAGTGATTTTCATGCTTCCAGGGGCTCGGGAAGTGAATTAAATACTATTTGGAGGCATTTAATGTTCAAGCAAAAACAGCTGATTTTTGACAAAAGAGATAACACCCCCCCATTACGTCATGCTTCAGAAATGTGGAAAATGGTCCGTTTTCAAATGTTTTATTTTTGAACGTCAGTTCACATTTGTAGGTGGATCATCAGTGTTAGAGCTAAAATTAGCATGTTTAAAGTGATTTTCATGCTTCCAGGGGCCCTAAACACAAGATTTATGGAATGGTTAAAAGTGCATGAAAATGGCCAATTTACTCACTCTGAGTTCCCAAAAAGGGTTTCTTCACCCCGGGAAGTTAATTAAATACCATTTGGAGGCATTTAATGTTCGAGCAAAAACTGCTGATTTTCGACAAAAGAGATAACACCCCCCCATTACGTCATGCTTCAGAAATGTGGAAAATGGTCCGTTTTCAAATGTTTTATTTTTGAACATCAGTTCACATTTGTAGGTGGATCATCAGTGTTAGAGCTAAAATTAGCATGTTTAAAGTGATTTTCATGCTTCCAGGGGCTCGGGAAGTGAATTAAATACTATTTGGAGGCATTTAATGTTCAAGCAAAAACAGCTGATTTTTGACAAAAGAGATAACACCCCCCCATTACGTCATGCTTCAGAAATGTGGAAAATGGTCCGTTTTCAAATGTTTTATTTTTGAACGTCAGTTCACATTTGTAGGTGGATCATCAGTGTTAGAGCTAAAATTAGCATGTTTAAAGTGATTTTCATGCTTCCAGGGGCTCGGGAAGTGAATTAAATACTATTTGGAGGCATTTAATGTTCAAGCAAAAACAGCTGATTTTTGACAAAAGAGATAACACCCCCCCATTACGTCATGCTTCAGAAATGTGGAAAATGGTCCGTTTTCAAATGTTTTATTTTTGAACGTCAGTTCACATTTGTAGGTGGATCATCAGTGTTAGAGCTAAAATTAGCATGTTTAAAGTGATTTTCATGCTTCCAGGGGCCCTAAACACAAGATTTATGGAATGGTTAAAAGTGCATGAAAATGGCCAATTTACTCACTCTGAGTTCTCAAAAAGGGTTTCTTCACCCCGGGAAGTTAATTAAATACCATTTGGAGGCATTTAATGTTCGAGCAAAAACGGCTGATTTTCGACAAAAGAGATAACACCCCCCCATTACGTCATGCTTCAGAAATGTGGAAAATGGTCCGTTTTCAAATGTTTTATTTTTGAACATCAGTTCACATTTGTAGGTGGATCATCAGTGTTAGAGCTAAAATTAGCATGTTTAAAGTGATTTTCATGCTTCCAGGGGCTCGGGAAGTGAATTAAATACTATTTGGAGGCATTTAATGTTCAATCAAAAACAGCTGATTTTTGACAAAAGAGATAACACCCCCCCATTACGTCATGCTTCAGAAATGTGGAAAATGGTCCGTTTTCAAATGTTTTATTTTTTAACGTCAGTTCACATTTGTAGGTGGATCATCAGTGTTAGAGCTAAAATTAGCATGTTTAAAGTGATTTTCATGCTTCCAGGGGCCCTAAACACAAGATTTATGGAATGGTTAAAAGTGCATGAAAATGGCCAATTTACTCACTCTGAGTTCTCAAAAAGGGTTTCTTCACCCCGGGAAGTTAATTAAATACCATTTGGAGGCATTTAATGTTCGAGCAAAAACGGCTGATTTTCGACAAAAGAGATAACACCCCCCCATTACGTCATGCTTCAGAAATGTGGAAAATGGTCCGTTTTCAAATGTTTATTTTTGAACGTCAGTTCACATTTGTAGGTGGATCATCAGTGTTAGAGCTAAAATTAGCATGTTTAAAGTGATTTTCATGCTTCCAGGGGCTCGGGAAGTGAATTAAATACTATTTGGAGGCATTTAATGTTCAATCAAAAACAGCTGATTTTTGACAAAAGAGATAACACCCCCCCATTACGTCATGCTTCAGAAATGTGGAAAATGGTCCGTTTTCAAATGTTTTATTTTTGAACGTCAGTTCACATTTGTAGGTGGATCATCAGTGTTAGAGCTAAAATTAGCATGTTTAAAGTGATTTTCATGCTTCCAGGGGCCCTAAACACAAGATTTATGGAATGGTTAAAAGTGCATGAAAATGGCCAATTTACTCACTCTGAGTTCTCAAAAAGGGTTTCTTCACCCCGCGAAGTTAATTAAATACCATTTGGAGGCATTTAATGTTCGAGCAAAAACGGCTGATTTTCGACAAAAGAGATAACACCCCCCCATTACGTCATGCTTCAGAAATGTGGAAAATGGTCCGTTTTCAAATGTTTTATTTTTGAACGTCAGTTCACATTTGTAGGTGGATCATCAGTGTTAGAGCTAAAATTAGCATGTTTAAAGTGATTTTCATGCTTCCAGGGGCTCGGGAAGTGAATTAAATACTATTTGGAGGCATTTAATGTTCAAGCAAAAACAGCTGATTTTTGACAAAAGAGATAACACCCCCCCATTACGTCATGCTTCAGAAATGTGGAAAATGGTCCGTTTTCAAATGTTTTATTTTTGAACGTCAGTTCACATTTGTAGGTGGATCATCAGTGTTAGAGCTAAAATTAGCATGTTTAAAGTGATTTTCATGCTTCCAGGGGCCCTAAACACAAGATTTATGGAATGGTTAAAAGTGCATGAAAATGGCCAATTTACTCACTCTGAGTTCCCAAAAAGGGTTTCTTCACCCCGGGAAGTTAATTAAATACCATTTGGAGGCATTTAATGTTCGAGCAAAAACTGCTGATTTTCGACAAAAGAGGTAACACCCCCCCATTACGTCATGCTTCAGAAATGTGGAAAATGGTCCGTTTTCAAATGTTTTATTTTTGAACATCAGTTCACATTTGTAGGTGGATCATCAGTGTTAGAGCTAAAATTAGCATGTTTAAAGTGATTTTCATGCTTCCAGGGGCTCGGAAAGTGAATTAAATACTATTTGGAGGCATTTAATGTTCAATCAAAAACAGCTGATTTTTGACAAAAGAGATAACACCCCCCCATTACGTCATGCTTCAGAAATGTGGAAAATGGTCCGTTTTCAAATGTTTTATTTTTGAACGTCAGTTCACATTTGTAGGTGGATCATCAGTGTTAGAGCTAAAATTAGCATGTTTAAAGTGATTTTCATGCTTCCAGGGGCCCTAAACACAAGATTTATGGAATGGTTAAAAGTGCATGAAAATGGCCAATTTACTCACTCTGAGTTCTCAAAAAGGGTTTCTTCACCCCGGGAAATTAATTAAATACCATTTAGAGGCATTTAATGTTCGAGCAAAAACGGCTGATTTTCGACAAAAGAGATAACACCCCCCCATTACGTCATGCTTCAGAAATGTGGAAAATGGTCCGTTTTCAAATGTTTTATTTTTGAACGTCAGTTCACATTTGTAGGTGGATCATCAGTGTTAGAGCTAAAATTAGCATGTTTAAAGTGATTTTCATGCTTCCAGGGGCTCAGGAAGTGAATTAAATACTATTTGGAGGCATTTAATGTTCAAGCAAAAACAGCTGATTTTTGACAAAAGAGATAACACACCCCCATTACGTCATGCTTCAGAAATGTGGAAAATGGTCCGTTTTCAAATGTTTTATTTTTGAACGTCAGTTCACATTTGTAGGTGGATCATCAGTGTTAGAGCTAAAATTAGCATGTTTAAAGTGATTTTCATGCTTCCAGGGGCCCTAAACACAAGATTTATGGGATGGTTAAAAGTGCATTAAAATGGCCAATTTACTCACTCTGAGTTCTCAAAAAGGGTTTCTTCACCCCGGGAAGTTAATTAAATACCATTTGGAGGCATTTAATGTTCGAGCGAAAATGGCTGATTTTCGACAAAAGAGATAACACTCCCCCATTACGTCATGCTTCAGAAATGTGGAAAATGGTCCGTTTTCAAATGTTTTATTTTTGAACGTCAGTTCACATTTGTAGGTGGATCATCAGTGTTAGAGCTAAAATTAGCATGTTTAAAGTGATTTTCATGCCTCCAGGGGCTCGGGAAGTGAATTAAATACTATTTGGAGGCATTTAATGTTCAAGCAAAAACAGCGGATTTTTGACAAAAGAGATAACACCCCCCCATTACGTCATGCTTCAGAAATGTGGAAAATGGTCCGTTTTCAAATGTTTTATTTTTGAACGTCAGTTCACATTTGTAGGTGGATCATCAGTGTTAGAGCTAAAATTAGCATGTTTAAAGTGATTTTCATGCTTCCAGGGGCTCGGGAAGTGAATTAAATACTATTTGGAGGCATTTAATGTTCAATCAAAAACAGCTGATTTTTGACAAAAGAGATTACACCCCCCCATTACGTCATGCTTCAGAAATGTGGAAAATGGTCCGTTTTCAAATGTTTTATTTTTGAACGTCAGTTCACATTTGTAGGTGGATCATCAGTGTTAGAGCTAAAATTAGCATGTTTAAAGTGATTTTCATGCTTCCAGGGGCCCTAAACACAAGATTTATGGAATGGTTAAAAGTGCATGAAAATGGCCAATTTACTCACTCTGAGTTCTCAAAAAGGGTTTCTTCACCCCGGGAAGTTAATTAAATACCATTTGGAGGCATTTAATGTTCGAGCAAAAACGGCTGATTTTCGACAAAAGAGATAACACCCCCCCATTACGTCATGCTTCAGAAATGTGGAAAATGGTCCGTTTTCAAATGTTTTATTTTTGAACGTCAGTTCACATTTGTAGGTGGATCATCAGTGTTAGAGCTAAAATTAGCATGTTTAAAGTGATTTTCATGCTTCCAGGGGCTCGGGAAGTGAATTAAATACTATTTGGAGGCATTTAATGTTCAAGCAAAAACAGCTGATTTTTGACAAAAGAGATAACACCCCCCCATTACGTCATGCTTCAGAAATGTGGAAAATGGTCCGTTTTCAAATGTTTTATTTTTGAACGTCAGTTCACATTTGTAGGTGGATCATCAGTGTTAGAGCTAAAATTAGCATGTTTAAAGTGATTTTCATGCTTCCAGGGGCCCTAAACACAAGATTTATGGAATGGTTAAAAGTGCATGAAAATGGCCAATTTACTCACTCTGAGTTCCCAAAAAGGGTTTCTTCACCCCGGGAAGTTAATTAAATACCATTTGGAGGCATTTAATGTTCGAGCAAAAACGGCTGATTTTCGACAAAAGAGATAACACCCCCCCATTACGTCATGCTTCAGAAATGTGGAAAATGGTCCGTTTTCAAATGTTTTATTTTTGAACATCAGTTCACATTTGTAGGTGGATCATCAGTGTTAGAGCTAAAATTAGCATGTTTAAAGTGATTTTCATGCTTCCAGGGGCTCGGGAAGTGAATTAAATACTATTTGGAGGCATTTAATGTTCAAGCAAAAACAGCTGATTTTTGACAAAAGAGATAACACCCCCCCATTACGTCATGCTTCAGAAATGTGGAAAATGGTCCGTTTTCAAATGTTTTATTTTTGAACGTCAGTTCACATTTGTAGGTGGATCATCAGTGTTAGAGCTAAAATTAGCATGTTTAAAGTGATTTTCATGCTTCCAGGGGCTCGGGAAGTGAATTAAATACTATTTGGAGGCATTTAATGTTCAAGCAAAAACAGCTGATTTTTGACAAAAGAGATAACACACCCCCATTACGTCATGCTTCAGAAATGTGGAAAATGGTCCGTTTTCAAATGTTTTATTTTTGAACGTCAGTTCACATTTGTAGGTGGATCATCAGTGTTAGAGCTAAAATTAGCATGTTTAAAGTGATTTTCATGCTTCCAGGGGCCCTAAACACAAGATTTATGGAATGGTTAAAAGTGCATGAAAATGGCCAATTTACTCACTCTGAGTTCTCAAAAAGGGTTTCTTCACCCCGGGAAGTTAATTAAATACCATTTGGAGGCATTTAATGTTCGAGCAAAAACGGCTGATTTTCGACAAAAGAGATAACACCCCCCCATTACGTCATGCTTCAGAAATGTGGAAAATGGTCCGTTTTCAAATGTTTTATTTTTGAACGTCAGTTCACATTTGTAGGTGGATCATCAGTGTTAGAGCTAAAATTAGCATGTTTAAAGTGATTTTCATGCTTCCAGGGGCTCGGGAAGTGAATTAAATACTATTTGGAGGCATTTAATGTTCAAGCAAAAACAGCTGATTTTTGACAAAAGAGATAACACCCCCCCATTACGTCATGCTTCAGAAATGTGGAAAATGGTCCGTTTTCAAATGTTTTATTTTTGAACGTCAGTTCACATTTGTAGGTGGATCATCAGTGTTAGAGCTAAAATTAGCATGTTTAAAGTGATTTTCATGCTTCCAGGGGCCCTAAACACAAGATTTATGGAATGGTTAAAAGTGCATGAAAATGGCCAATTTACTCACTCTGAGTTCTCAAAAAGGGTTTCTTCACCCCAGGAAGTTAATTAAATACCATTTGGAGGCATTTAATGTTCGAGCAAAAACGGCTGATTTTCGACAAAAGAGATAACACCCCCCCATTACGTCATGCTTCAGAAATGTGGAAAATGGTCCGTTTTCAAATGTTTTATTTTTGAACATCAGTTCACATTTGTAGGTGGATCATCAGTGTTAGAGCTAAAATTAGCATGTTTAAAGTGATTTTCATGCTTCCAGGGGCTCGGGAAGTGAATTAAATACTATTTGGAGGCATTTAATGTTCAATCAAAAACAGCTGATTTTTGACAAAAGAGATAACACCCCCCCCATTACGTCATGCTTCAGAAATGTGGAAAATGGTCCGTTTTCAAATGTTTTATTTTTTAACGTCAGTTCACATTTGTAGGTGGATCATCAGTGTTAGAGCTAAAATTAGCATGTTTAAAGTGATTTTCATGCTTCCAGGGGCCCTAAACACAAGATTTATGGAATGGTTAAAAGTGCATGAAAATGGCCAATTTACTCACTCTGAGTTCTCAAAAAGGGTTTCTTCACCCCGGGAAGTTAATTAAATACCATTTGGAGGCATTTAATGTTCGAGCAAAAACGGCTGATTTTCGACAAAAGAGATAACACCCCCCCATTACGTCATGCTTCAGAAATGTGGAAAATGGTCCGTTTTCAAATGTTTTATTTTTGAAAGTCAGTTCACATTTGTAGGTGGATCATCAGTGTTAGAGCTAAAATGAGCATGTTTAAAGTGATTTTCATGCTTCCAGGGGCTCGGGAAGTGAATTAAATACTATTTGGAGGCATTTAATGTTCAATCAAAAACAGCTGATTTTTGACAAAAGAGATTACACCCCCCCATTACGTCATGCTTCAGAAATGTGGAAAATGGTCCGTTTTCAAATGTTTTATTTTTAAACGTCAGTTCACATTTGTAGGTGGATCATCAGTGTTAGAGCTAAAATTAGCATGTTTAAAGTGATTTTCATGCTTCCAGGGGCCCTAAACACAAGATTTATGGAATGGTTAAAAGTGCATGAAAATGGCCAATTTACTCACTCTGAGTTCTCAAAAAGGGTTTCTTCACCCCGGGAGTTAATTAAATACCATTTGGAGGCATTTAATGTTCGAGCAAAAACGGCTGATTTTCGACAAAAGAGATAACACCCCCCCATTACGTCATGCTTCAGAAATGTGGAAAATGGTCCGTTTTCAAATGTTTTATTTTTGAACGTCAGTTCACATTTGTAGGTGGATCATCAGTGTTAGAGCTAAAATTAGCATGTTTAAAGTGATTTTCATGCTTCCAGGGGCTCGGGAAGTGAATTAAATACTATTTGGAGGCATTTAATGTTCAAGCAAAAACAGCTGATTTTTGACAAAAGAGATAACACCCCCCCATTACGTCATGCTTCAGAAATGTGGAAAATGGTCCGTTTTCAAATGTTTTATTTTTGAACGTCAGTTCACATTTGTAGGTGGATCATCAGTGTTAGAGCTAAAATTAGCATGTTTAAAGTGATTTTCATGCTTCCAGGGGCCCTAAACACAAGATTTATGGAATGGTTAAAAGTGCATGAAAATGGCCAATTTACTCACTCTGAGTTCTCAAAAAGGGTTTCTTCACCCCGGGAAGTTAATTAAATACCATTTGGAGGCATTTAATGTTCGAGCAAAAACGGCTGATTTTCGACAAAAGAGATAACACCCCCCCATTACGTCATGCTTCAGAAATGTGGAAAATGGTCCGTTTTCAAATGTTTTATTTTTGAACGTCAGTTCACATTTGTAGGTGGATCATCAGTGTTAGAGCTAAAATTAGCATGTTTAAAGTGATTTTCATGCTTCCAGGGGCTCGGGAAGTGAATTAAATACTATTTGGAGGCATTTAATGTTCAAGCAAAAACAGCTGATTTTTGACAAAAGAGATAACACCCCCCCATTACGTCATGCTTCAGAAATGTGGAAAATGGTCCGTTTTCAAATGTTTTATTTTTGAACGTCAGTTCACATTTGTAGGTGGATCATCAGTGTTAGAGCTAAAATTAGCATGTTTAAAGTGATTTTCATGCTTCCAGGGGCCCTAAACACAAGATTTATGGAATGGTTAAAAGTGCATGAAAATGGCCAATTTACTCACTCTGAGTTCTCAAAAAGGGTTTCTTCACCCCAGGAAGTTAATTAAATACCATTTGGAGGCATTTAATGTTCGAGCAAAAACGGCTGATTTTCGACAAAAGAGATAACACCCCCCCATTACGTCATGCTTCAGAAATGTGGAAAATGGTCCGTTTTCAAATGTTTTATTTTTGAACATCAGTTCACATTTGTAGGTGGATCATCAGTGTTAGAGCTAAAATTAGCATGTTTAAAGTGATTTTCATGCTTCCAGGGGCTCGGGAAGTGAATTAAATACTATTTAGAGGCATTTAATGTTCAATCAAAAACAGCTGATTTTTGACAAAAGAGATAACACCCCCCCATTACGTCATGCTTCAGAAATGTGGAAAATGGTCCGTTTTCAAATGTTTTATTTTTTAACGTCAGTTCACATTTGTAGGTGGATCATCAGTGTTAGAGCTAAAATTAGCATGTTTAAAGTGATTTTCATGCTTCCAGGGGCTCGGGAAGTGAATTAAATACTATTTGGAGGCATTTAATGTTCAATCAAAAACAGCTGATTTTTGACAAAAGAGATTACACCCCCCCATTACGTCATGCTTCAGAAATGTGGAAAATGGTCCGTTTTCAAATGTTTTATTTTTGAACGTCAGTTCACATTTGTAGGTGGATCATCAGTGTTAGAGCTAAAATTAGCATGTTTAAAGTGATTTTCATGCTTCCAGGGGCCCTAAACACAAGATTTATGGAATGGTTAAAAGTGCATGAAAATGGCCAATTTACTCACTCTGAGTTCTCAAAAAGGGTTTCTTCACCCCGGGAAGTTAATTAAATACCATTTGGAGGCATTTAATGTTCGAGCAAAAACGGCTGATTTTCGACAAAAGAGATAACACCCCCCCATTACGTCATGCTTCAGAAATGTGGAAAATGGTCCGTTTTCAAATGTTTTATTTTTGAACGTCAGTTCACATTTGTAGGTGGATCATCAGTGTTAGAGCTAAAATTAGCATGTTTAAAGTGATTTTCATGCTTCCAGGGGCTCGGGAAGTGAATTAAATACTATTTGGAGGCATTTAATGTTCAATCAAAAACAGCTGATTTTTGACAAAAGAGATTACACCCCCCCATTACGTCATGCTTCAGAAATGTGGAAAATGGTCCGTTTTCAAATGTTTTATTTTTGAACGTCAGTTCACATTTGTAGGTGGATCATCAGTGTTAGAGCTAAAATTAGCATGTTTAAAGTGATTTTCATGCTTCCAGGGGCCCTAAACACAAGATTTATGGAATGGTTAAAAGTGCATGAAAATGGCCAATTTACTCACTCTGAGTTCTCAAAAAGGGTTTCTTCACCCCGGGAAGTTAATTAAATACCATTTGGAGGCATTTAATGTTCGAGCAAAAACGGCTGATTTTCGACAAAAGAGATAACACCCCCCCATTACGTCATGCTTCAGAAATGTGGAAAATGGTCCGTTTTCAAATGTTTTATTTTTGAACGTCAGTTCACATTTGTAGGTGGATCATCAGTGTTAGAGCTAAAATTAGCATGTTTAAAGTGATTTTCATGCTTCCAGGGGCTCGGGAAGTGAATTAAATACTATTTGGAGGCATTTAATGTTCAAGCAAAAACAGCTGATTTTTGACAAAAGAGATAACACCCCCCCATTACGTCATGCTTCAGAAATGTGGAAAATGGTCCGTTTTCAAATGTTTTATTTTTGAACGTCAGTTCACATTTTTAGGTGGATCATCAGTGTTAGAGCTAAAATTAGCATGTTTAAAGTGATTTTCATGCTTCCAGGGGCCCTAAACACAAGATTTATGGAATGGTTAAAAGTGCATGAAAATGGCCAATTTACTCACTCTGAGTTCCCAAAAAGGGTTTCTTCACCCCGGTAAGTTAATTAAATACCATTTGGAGGCATTTAATGTTCGAGCAAAAACTGCTGATTTTCGACAAAAGAGATAACACCCCCCCATTACGTCATGCTTCAGAAATGTGGAAAATGGTCCGTTTTCAAATGTTTTATTTTTGAACATCAGTTCACATTTGTAGGTGGATCATCAGTGTTAGAGCTAAAATTAGCATGTTTAAAGTGATTTTCATGCTTCCAGGGGCTCGGGAAGTGAATTAAATACTATTTGGAGGCATTTAATGTTCAAGCAAAAACAGCTGATTTTTGACAAAAGAGATAACACCCCCCCATTACGTCATGCTTCAGAAATGTGGAAAGTGGTCCGTTTTCAAATGTTTTATTTTTGAACGTCAGTTCACATTTGTAGGTGGATCATCAGTGTTAGAGCTAAAATTAGCATGTTTAAAGTGATTTTCATGCTTCCAGGGGCTCGGGAAGTGAATTAAATACTATTTGGAGGCATTTAATGTTCAAGCAAAAACAGCTGATTTTTGACAAAAGAGATAACACACCCCCATTACGTCATGCTTCAGAAATGTGGAAAATGGTCCGTTTTCAAATGTTTTTTTTTTGAACGTCAGTTCACATTTGTAGGTGGATCATCAGTGTTAGAGCTAAAATTAGCATGTTTAAAGTGATTTTCATGCTTCCAGGGGCCCTAAACACAAGATTTATGGAATGGTTAAAAGTGCATGAAAATGGCCAATTTACTCACTCTGAGTTCTCAAAAAGGGTTTCTTCACCCCGGGAAGTTAATTAAATACCATTTGGAGGCATTTAATGTTCGAGCAAAAACGGCTGATTTTCGACAAAAGAGATAACACCCCCCCATTACGTCATGCTTCAGAAATGTGGAAAATGGTCCGTTTTCAAATGTTTTATTTTTGAACGTCAGTTCACATTTGTAGGTGGATCATCAGTGTTAGAGCTAAAATTAGCATGTTTAAAGTGATTTTCATGCTTCCAGGGGCTCGGGAAGTGAATTAAATACTATTTGGAGGCATTTAATGTTCAAGCAAAAACAGCTGATTTTTGACAAAAGAGATAACACCCCCCCATTACGTCATGCTTCAGAAATGTGGAAAATGGTCCGTTTTCAAATGTTTTATTTTTGAACGTCAGTTCACATTTGTAGGTGGATCATCAGTGTTAGAGCTAAAATTAGCATGTTTAAAGTGATTTTCATGCTTCCAGGGGCTCGGGAAGTGAATTAAATACTATTTGGAGGCATTTAATGTTCAAGCAAAAACAGCTGATTTTTGACAAAAGAGATAACACCCCCCCATTACGTCATGCTTCAGAAATGTGGAAAATGGTCCGTTTTCAAATGTTTTATTTTTGAACGTCAGTTCACATTTGTAGGTGGATCATCAGTGTTAGAGCTAAAATTAGCATGTTTAAAGTGATTTTCATGCTTCCAGGGGCCCTAAACACAAGATTTATGGAATGGTTAAAAGTGCATGAAAATGGCCAATTTACTCACTCTGAGTTCTCAAAAAGGGTTTCTTCACCCCGGGAAGTTAATTAAATACCATTTGGAGGCATTTAATGTTCGAGCAAAAACGGCTGATTTTCGACAAAAGAGATAACACCCCCCCATTACGTCATGCTTCAGAAATGTGGAAAATGGTCCGTTTTCAAATGTTTTATTTTTGAACATCAGTTCACATTTGTAGGTGGATCATCAGTGTTAGAGCTAAAATTAGCATGTTTAAAGTGATTTTCATGCTTCCAGGGGCTCGGGAAGTGAATTAAATACTATTTGGAGGCATTTAATGTTCAATCAAAAACAGCTGATTTTTGACAAAAGAGATAACACCCCCCCATTACGTCATGCTTCAGAAATGTGGAAAATGGTCCGTTTTCAAATGTTTTATTTTTTAACGTCAGTTCACATTTGTAGGTGGATCATCAGTGTTAGAGCTAAAATTAGCATGTTTAAAGTGATTTTCATGCTTCCAGGGGCCCTAAACACAAGATTTATGGAATGGTTAAAAGTGCATGAAAATGGCCAATTTACTCACTCTGAGTTCTCAAAAAGGGTTTCTTCACCCCGGGAAGTTAATTAAATACCATTTGGAGGCATTTAATGTTCGAGCAAAAACGGCTGATTTTCGACAAAAGAGATAACACCCCCCCATTACGTCATGCTTCAGAAATGTGGAAAATGGTCCGTTTTCAAATGTTTATTTTTGAACGTCAGTTCACATTTGTAGGTGGATCATCAGTGTTAGAGCTAAAATTAGCATGTTTAAAGTGATTTTCATGCTTCCAGGGGCTCGGGAAGTGAATTAAATACTATTTGGAGGCATTTAATGTTCAATCAAAAACAGCTGATTTTTGACAAAAGAGATAACACCCCCCCATTACGTCATGCTTCAGAAATGTGGAAAATGGTCCGTTTTCAAATGTTTTATTTTTGAACGTCAGTTCACATTTGTAGGTGGATCATCAGTGTTAGAGCTAAAATTAGCATGTTTAAAGTGATTTTCATGCTTCCAGGGGCCCTAAACACAAGATTTATGGAATGGTTAAAAGTGCATGAAAATGGCCAATTTACTCACTCTGAGTTCTCAAAAAGGGTTTCTTCACCCCGCGAAGTTAATTAAATACCATTTGGAGGCATTTAATGTTCGAGCAAAAACGGCTGATTTTCGACAAAAGAGATAACACCCCCCCATTACGTCATGCTTCAGAAATGTGGAAAATGGTCCGTTTTCAAATGTTTTATTTTTGAACGTCAGTTCACATTTGTAGGTGGATCATCAGTGTTAGAGCTAAAATTAGCATGTTTAAAGTGATTTTCATGCTTCCAGGGGCTCGGGAAGTGAATTAAATACTATTTGGAGGCATTTAATGTTTAAGCAAAAACAGCTGATTTTTGACAAAAGAGATAACACCCCCCCATTACGTCATGCTTCAGAAATGTGGAAAATGGTCCGTTTTCAAATGTTTTATTTTTTAACGTCAGTTCACATTTGTAGGTGGATCATCAGTGTTAGAGCTAAAATTAGCATGTTTAAAGTGATTTTCATGCTTCCAGGGGCCCTAAACACAAGATTTATGGAATGGTTAAAAGTGCATGAAAATGGCCAATTTACTCACTCTGAGTTCTCAAAAAGGGTTTCTTCACCCCGGGAAGTTAATTAAATACCATTTGGAGGCATTTAATGTTCGAGCAAAAACGGCTGATTTTCGACAAAAGAGATAACACCCCCCCATTACGTCATGCTTCAGAAATGTGGAAAATGGTCCGTTTTCAAATGTTTATTTTTGAACGTCAGTTCACATTTGTAGGTGGATCATCAGTGTTAGAGCTAAAATTAGCATGTTTAAAGTGATTTTCATGCTTCCAGGGGCTCGGGAAGTGAATTAAATACTATTTGGAGGCATTTAATGTTCAATCAAAAACAGCTGATTTTTGACAAAAGAGATAACACCCCCCCATTACGTCATGCTTCAGAAATGTGGAAAATGGTCCGTTTTCAAATGTTTTATTTTTGAACGTCAGTTCACATTTGTAGGTGGATCATCAGTGTTAGAGCTAAAATTAGCATGTTTAAAGTGATTTTCATGCTTCCAGGGGCCCTAAACACAAGATTTATGGAATGGTTAAAAGTGCATGAAAATGGCCAATTTACTCACTCTGAGTTCTCAAAAAGGGTTTCTTCACCCCGCGAAGTTAATTAAATACCATTTGGAGGCATTTAATGTTCGAGCAAAAACGGCTGATTTTCGACAAAAGAGATAACACCCCCCCATTACGTCATGCTTCAGAAATGTGGAAAATGGTCCGTTTTCAAATGTTTTATTTTTGAACGTCAGTTCACATTTGTAGGTGGATCATCAGTGTTAGAGCTAAAATTAGCATGTTTAAAGTGATTTTCATGCTTCCAGGGGCTCGGGAAGTGAATTAAATACTATTTGGAGGCATTTAATGTTTAAGCAAAAACAGCTGATTTTTGACAAAAGAGATAACACCCCCCCATTACGTCATGCTTCAGAAAGGTGGAAAATGGTCCGTTTTCAAATGTTTTATTTTTGAACGTCAGTTCACATTTGTAGGTGGATCATCAGTGTTAGAGCTAAAATTAGCATGTTTAAAGTGATTTTCATGCTTCCAGGGGCCCTAAACACAAGATTTATGGAATGGTTAAAAGTGCATGAAAATGGCCAATTTACTCACTCTGAGTTCTCAAAAAGGGTTTCTTCACCCCGGGAAGTTAATTAAATACCATTTGGAGGCATTTAATGTTCGAGCAAAAACGGCTGATTTTCGACAAAAGAGATAACACCCCCCCATTACGTCATGCTTCAGAAATGTGGAAAATGGTCCGTTTTCAAATGTTTTATTTTTGAACATCAGTTCACATTTGTAGGTGGATCATCAGTGTTAGAGCTAAAATTAGCATGTTTAAAGTGATTTTCATGCTTCCAGGGGCTCGGGAAGTGAATTAAATACTATTTGGAGGCATTTAATGTTCAATCAAAAACAGCTGATTTTTGACAAAAGAAATAACACCCCCCCATTACGTCATGCTTCAGAAATGTGGAAAATGGTCCGTTTTCAAATGTTTTATTTTTGAACGTCAGTTCACATTTGTAGGTGGATCATCAGTGTTAGAGCTAAAATTAGCATGTTTAAAGTGATTTTCATGCTTCCAGGGGCCCTAAACACAAGATTTATGGAATGGTTAAAAGTGCATGAAAATGGCCAATTTACTCACTCTGAGTTCTCAAAAAGGGTTTCTTCACCCCGGGAAGTTAATTAAATACCATTTAGAGGCATTTAATGTTCGAGCAAAAACGGCTGATTTTCGACAAAAGAGATAACACCCCCCCATTACGTCATGCTTCAGAAATGTGGAAAATGGTCCGTTTTCAAATGTTTTATTTTTGAACGTCAGTTCACATTTGTAGGTGGATCATCAGTGTTAGAGCTAAAATTAGCATGTTTAAAGTGATTTTCATGCTTCCAGGGGCTCAGGAAGTGAATTAAATACTATTTGGAGGCATTTAATGTTCAAGCAAAAACAGCAGATTTTTGACAAAAGAGATAACACACCCCCATTACGTCATGCTTCAGAAATGTGGAAAATGGTCCGTTTTCAAATGTTTTATTTTTGAACGTCAGTTCACATTTGTAGGTGGATCATCAGTGTTAGAGCTAAAATTAGCATGTTTAAAGTGATTTTCATGCTTCCAGGGGCCCTAAACACAAGATTTATGGGATGGTTAAAAGTGCATTAAAATGGCCAATTTACTCACTCTGAGTTCTCAAAAAGGGTTTCTTCACCCCGGGAAGTTAATTAAATACCATTTGGAGGCATTTAATGTTCGAGCGAAAATGGCTGATTTTCGACAAAAGAGATAACACTCCCCCATTACGTCATGCTTCAGAAATGTGGAAAATGGTCCTTTTTCAAATGTTTTATTTTTGAACGTCAGTTCACATTTGTAGGTGGATCATCAGTGTTAGAGCTAAAATTAGCATGTTTAAAGTGATTTTCATGCCTCCAGGGGCTCGGAAGTGAATTAAATACTATTTGGAGGCATTTAATGTTCAAGCAAAAACAGCGGATTTTTGACAAAAGAGATAACACCCCCCCATTACGTCATGCTTCAGAAATGTGGAAAATGGTCCGTTTTCAAATGTTTTATTTTTGAACGTCAGTTCACATTTGTAGGTGGATCATCAGTGTTAGAGCTAAAATTAGCATGTTTAAAGTGATTTTCATGCTTCCAGGGGCCCTAAACACAAGATTTATGGAATGGTTAAAAGTGCATGAAAATGGCCAATTTACTCACTCTGAGTTCTCAAAAAGGGTTTCTTCACCCCGGGAAGTTAATTAAATACCATTTGGAGGCATTTAATGTTCGAGCAAAAACGGCTGATTTTCGACAAAAGAGATAACACCCCCCCATTACATCATGCTTCAGAAATGTGGAAAATGGTCCGTTTTCAAATGTTTTATTTTTGAACATCAGCTCACATTTGTAGGTGGATCATCAGTGTTAGAGCTAAAATTAGCATGTTTAAAGTGATTTTCATGCTTCCAGGGGCTCGGGAAGTGAATTAAATACTATTTGGAGGCATTTAATGTTCAATCAAAAACAGCTGATTTTTGACAAAAGAGATAACACCCCCCCCATTACGTCATGCTTCAGAAATGTGGAAAATGGTCCGTTTTCAAATGTTTTATTTTTGAACGTCAGTTCACATTTGTAGGTGGATCATCAGTGTTAGAGCTAAAATTAGCATGTTTAAAGTGATTTTCATGCTTCCAGGGGCCCTAAACACAAGATTTATGGAATGGTTAAAAGTGCATGAAAATGGCCAATTTACTCACTCTGAGTTCTCAAAAAGGGTTTCTTCACCCCGGGAAGTTAATTAAATACCATTTGGAGGCATTTAATGTTCAAGCAGAAACGGCTGATTTTTGACAAAAGAGATAACACCCCCCCCCATTAAGTCATGCTTCAGAAATGTGGAAAATGGTCCGTTTTCAAATGTTTTATTTTTGAACGTCAGTTCACATTTGTAGGTGGATCATCAGTGTTAGAGCTAAAATTAGCATGTTTAAAGTGATTTTCATGCTTCCAGGGGCTCGGGAAGTGAATTAAATACTATTTGGAGGCATTTAATGTTCAAGCAAAAACAGCTGATTTTTGACAAAAGAGATAACACCCCCCCATTACGTCATGCTTCAGAAATGTGGAAAATGGTCCGTTTTAAAATGTTTTATTTTTGAATGTCAGTTCACATTTGTAGGTGGATCATCAGTGTTGGAGCTAAAATTAGCATGTTTAAAGTGATTTTCATGCTTCCAGGGGCCCTAAACACAAGATTTATGGAATGGTTAAAAGTGCATTAAAATGGCCAATTTACTCACTCTGAGTTCTCAAAAAGGGTTTCTTCACCCCGGGAAGTTAATTAAATACCATTTGGAGGCATTTAATGTTCGAGCAAAAACGGCTGATTTTCGACAAAAGAGATAACACCCCCCCCATTAAGTCATGCTTCAGAAATGTGGAAAATGGTCCGTTTTCAAATGTTTTATTTTTGAACGTCAGTTCACATTTGTAGGTGGATCATCAGTGTTAGAGCTAAAATTAGCATGTTTAAAGTGATTTTCATGCCTCCAGGGGCTCGGGAAGTGAATTAAATACTATTTGGAGGCATTTAATGTTCAAGCAAAAACAGCGGATTTTTGACAAAAGAGATAACACCCCCCCCATTACGTCATGCTTCAGAATTGTGGAAAATGGTCCGTTTTCAAATGTTTTATTTTTGAACGTCAGTTCACATTTGTAGGTGGATCATCAGTGTTAGAGCTAAAATTAGCATGTTTAAAGTGATTTTCATGCTTCCAGGGGCCCTAAACACAAGATTTATGGAATGGTTAAAAGTGCATGAAAATGGCCAATTTACTCACTCTGAGTTCTCAAAAAGGGTTTCTTCACCCCGGGAAGTTAATTAAATACCATTTGGAGGCATTTAATGTTCGAGCAAAAACAGCTGATTTTCGACAAAAGAGATAACACCCCCCCATTACATCATGCTTCAGAAATGTGGAAAATGGTCCGTTTTCAAATGTTTTATTTTTGAACATCAGTTCACATTTGTAGGTGGATCATCAGTGTTAGAGCTAAAATTAGCATGTTTAAAGTGATTTTCATGCTTCCAGGGGCTCGGGAAGTGAATTAAATACTATTTGGAGGCATTTAATGTTCAATCAAAAACAGCTGATTTTTGACAAAAGAGATAACACCCCCCCATTACGTCATGCTTCAGAAATGTGGAAAATGGTCCGTTTTCAAATGTTTTATTTTTGAACGTCAGTTCACATTTGTAGGTGGATCATCAGTGTTAGAGCTAAAATTAGCATGTTTAAAGTGATTTTCATGCTTCCAGGGGCCCTAAACACAAGATTTATGGAATGGTTAAAAGTGCATGAAAATGGCCAATTTACTCACTCTGAGTTCTCAAAAAGGGTTTCTTCACCCCGGGAAGTTAATTAAATACCATTTGGAGGCATTTAATGTTCAAGCAGAAACGGCTGATTTTTGACAAAAGAGATAACACCCCCCCCATTAAGTCATGCTTCAGAAATGTGGAAAATGGTCCGTTTTCAAATGTTTTATTTTTGAACGTCAGTTCACATTTGTAGGTGGATCATCAGTGTTAGAGCTAAAATTAGCATGTTTAAAGTGATTTTCATGCTTCCAGGGGCTCGGGAAGTGAATTAAATACTATTTGGAGGCATTTAATGTTCAAGCAAAAACAGCTGATTTTTGACAAAAGAGATAACACCCCCCCATTATGTCATGCTTCAGAAATGTGGAAAATGGTCCGTTTTAAAATGTTTTATTTTTGAATGTCAGTTCACATTTGTAGGTGGATCATCAGTGTTGGAGCTAAAATTAGCATGTTTAAAGTGATTTTCATGCTTCCAGGGGCCCTAAACACAAGATTTATGGAATGGTTAAAAGTGCATGAAAATGGCCAATTTACTCACTCTGAGTTCTCAAAAAGGGTTTCTTCACCCCGGGAAGTTAATTAAATACCATTTGGAGGCATTTAATGTTCGAGCAAAAACGGCTGATTTTCGACAAAAGAGATAACACCCCCCCATTACGTCATGCTTCAGAAATGTGGAAAATGGTCCGTTTTCAAATGTTTTATTTTTGAATGTCAGTTCACATTTGTAGGTGGATCATCAGTGTTAGAGCTAAAATTAGCATGTTTAAAGTGATTTTCATGCTTCCAGGGGCTTGGGAAGTGAATTAAATACTATTTGGAGGCATTTAATGTTCAAGCAAAAACAGCTGATTTTTGACAAAAGAGATAACACCCCCCCATTACGTCATGCTTCAGAAATGTTGAAAATGGTCCGTTTTCAAATTTCTTATTTTTGAACGTCAGTTCACATTTGTAGGTGGATCATCAGTGTTAGAGCTAAAATTAGCATGTTTAAAGTGATTTTCATGCTTCCAGGGGCCCTAAACACAAGATTTATGGAATGGTTAAAAGTGCATGAAATGGCCAATTTACTCACTCTGAGTTCTCAAAAAGGGTTTCTTCACCCCGGGAAGTTAATTAAATACCATTTGGAGGCATATAATGTTCGAGCAAAAACGGCTGATTTTCGACAAAAGAGATAACACCCCCCCATTACGTCATGCTTCAGAAATGTGGAAAATGGTCCGTTTTCAAATGTTTTATTTTTGAACGTCAGTTCACATTTGTAGGTGGATCATCAGTGTTAGAGCTAAAATTAGCATGTTTAAAGTGATTTTCATGCTTCCAGGGGCTCGGGAAGTGAATTAAATACTATTTGGAGGCATTTAATGTTCAATCAAAAACAGCTGATTTTTGACAAAAGAGATAACACCCCCCCCATTACGTCATGCTTCAGAACTGTGGAAAATGGTCCGTTTTCAAAAGTTTTATTTTTGAACGTCAGTTCACATTTGTAGGTGGATCATCAGTGTTAGAGCTAAAATTAGCATGTTTAAAGTGATTTTCATGCTTCCAGGGGCCCTAAACACAAGATTTATGGAATGGTTAAAAGTGCATGAAAATGGCCAATATACTCACTCTGAGTTCTCAAAAAGGGTTTCTTCACCCCGGGAAGTTAATTAAATACCATTTGGAGGCATTTAATGTTCGAGCAAAAACTGCTGATTTTCGACAAAAGAGATAACACCCCCCATTACGTCATGCTTCAGAAATGTGGAAAATGGTCCGTTTTCAAATGTTTTATTTTTGAACGTCAGTTCACATTTGTAGGTGGATCATCAGTGTTAGAGCTAAAATTAGCATGTTTAAAGTGATTTTCATGCTTCCAGGGGTTCGGGAAGTGAATTAAATACTATTTGGAGGCCTTTAATGTTCAAGCAAAAACAGCTGATTTTTGACAAAAGAGATAACACCCCCCCATTACGTCATGCTTCAGAAATGTGGAAAATGGTCCGTTTTCAAATGTTTTATTTTTGAACGTCAGTTCACATTTGTAGGTGGATCATCAGTGTTAGAGCTAAAATTAGCATGTTTAAAGTGATTTTCATGCTTCCAGGGGCCCTAAACACAAGATTTATGGAATGGTTAAAAGTGCATGAAAATGGCCAATTTACTCACTCTGAGTTCTCAAAAAGGGTTTCTTCACCCCGGGAAGTTAATTAAATACCATTTGGAGGCATTTAATGTTCGAGCAAAAACGGCTGATTTTCGACAAAAGAGATAACACCCCCCCATTACGTCATGCTTCAGAAATGTGGAAAATGGTCCGTTTTCAAATGTTTTATTTTTGAACGTCAGTTCACATTTGTAGGTGGATCATCAGTGTTAGAGCTAAAATTAGCATGTTTAAAGTGATTTTCATGCTTCCAGGGGCTCGGGAAGTGAATTAAATACTATTTGGAGGCATTTAATGTTCAAGCAAAAACAGCTGATTTTTGACAAAAGAGATAACACCCCCCCATTACGTCATGCTTCAGAAATGTGGAAAATGGTCCGTTTTCAAATGTTTTATTTTTGAACGTCAGTTCACATTTGTAGGTGGATCATCAGTGTTAGAGCTAAAATTAGCATGTTTAAAGTGATTTTCATGCTTCCAGGGGCCCTAAACACAAGATTTATGGAATGGTTAAAAGTGCATGAAAATGGCCAATTTACTCACTCTGAGTTCTCAAAAAGGGTTTCTTCACCCCGGGAAGTTAATTAAATACCATTTGGAGGCATTTAATGTTCGAGCAAAAACGGCTGATTTTCGACAAAAGAGATAACACCCCCCCATTACGTCATGCTTCAGAAATGTGGAAAATGGTCCGTTTTCAAATGTTTTATTTTTGAACATCAGTTCACATTTGTAGGTGGATCATCAGTGTTAGAGCTAAAATTAGCATGTTTAAAGTGATTTTCATGCTTCCAGGGGCTCGGGAAGTGAATTAAATACTATTTGGAGGCATTTAATGTTCAATCAAAAACAGCTGATTTTTGACAAAAGAGATAACACCCCCCCATTACGTCATGCTTCAGAAATGTGGAAAATGGTCCGTTTTCAAATGTTTTATTTTTTAACGTCAGTTCACATTTGTAGGTGGATCATCAGTGTTAGAGCTAAAATTAGCATGTTTAAAGTGATTTTCATGCTTCCAGGGGCCCTAAACACAAGATTTATGGAATGGTTAAAAGTGCATGAAAATGGCCAATTTACTCACTCTGAGTTCTCAAAAAGGGTTTCTTCACCCCGGGAAGTTAATTAAATACCATTTGGAGGCATTTAATGTTCGAGCAAAAACGGCTGATTTTCGACAAAAGAGATAACACCCCCCCATTACGTCATGCTTCAGAAATGTGGAAAATGGTCCGTTTTCAAATGTTTATTTTTGAACGTCAGTTCACATTTGTAGGTGGATCATCAGTGTTAGAGCTAAAATTAGCATGTTTAAAGTGATTTTCATGCTTCCAGGGGCTCGGGAAGTGAATTAAATACTATTTGGAGGCATTTAATGTTCAATCAAAAACAGCTGATTTTTGACAAAAGAGATAACACCCCCCCATTACGTCATGCTTCAGAAATGTGGAAAATGGTCCGTTTTCAAATGTTTTATTTTTGAACGTCAGTTCACATTTGTAGGTGGATCATCAGTGTTAGAGCTAAAATTAGCATGTTTAAAGTGATTTTCATGCTTCCAGGGGCCCTAAACACAAGATTTATGGAATGGTTAAAAGTGCATGAAAATGGCCAATTTACTCACTCTGAGTTCTCAAAAAGGGTTTCTTCACCCCGCGAAGTTAATTAAATACCATTTGGAGGCATTTAATGTTCGAGCAAAAACGGCTGATTTTCGACAAAAGAGATAACACCCCCCCATTACGTCATGCTTCAGAAATGTGGAAAATGGTCCGTTTTCAAATGTTTTATTTTTGAACGTCAGTTCACATTTGTAGGTGGATCATCAGTGTTAGAGCTAAAATTAGCATGTTTAAAGTGATTTTCATGCTTCCAGGGGCTCGGGAAGTGAATTAAATACTATTTGGAGGCATTTAATGTTCAAGCAAAAACAGCTGATTTTTGACAAAAGAGATAACACCCCCCCATTACGTCATGCTTCAGAAATGTGGAAAATGGTCCGTTTTCAAATGTTTTATTTTTGAACGTCAGTTCACATTTGTAGGTGGATCATCAGTGTTAGAGCTAAAATTAGCATGTTTAAAGTGATTTTCATGCTTCCAGGGGCCCTAAACACAAGATTTATGGAATGGTTAAAAGTGCATGAAAATGGCCAATTTACTCACTCTGAGTTCTCAAAAAGGGTTTCTTCACCCCGGGAAGTTAATTAAATACCATTTGGAGGCATTTAATGTTCGAGCAAAAACGGCTGATTTTCGACAAAAGAGATAACACCCCCCCATTACGTCATGCTTCAGAAATGTGGAAAATGGTCCGTTTTCAAATGTTTTATTTTTGAACATCAGTTCACATTTGTAGGTGGATCATCAGTGTTAGAGCTAAAATTAGCATGTTTAAAGTGATTTTCATGCTTCCAGGGGCTCGGGAAGTGAATTAAATACTATTTGGAGGCATTTAATGTTCAATCAAAAACAGCTGATTTTTGACAAAAGAGATAACACCCCCCCCCATTACGTCATGCTTCAGAAATGTGGAAAATGGTCCGTTTTCAAATGTTTTATTTTTGAACGTCAGTTCACATTTGTAGGTGGATCATCAGTGTTAGAGCTAAAATTAGCATGTTTAAAGTGATTTTCATGCTTCCAGGGGCCCTAAACACAAGATTTATGGAATGGTTAAAAGTGCATGAAAATGGCCAATTTACTCACTCTGAGTTCTCAAAAAGGGTTTCTTCACCCCGGGAAGTTAATTAAATACCATTTAGAGGCATTTAATGTTCGAGCAAAAACGGCTGATTTTCGACAAAAGAGATAACACCCCCCCATTACGTCATGCTTCAGAAATGTGGAAAATGGTCCGTTTTCAAATGTTTTATTTTTGAACGTCAGTTCACATTTGTAGGTGGATCATCAGTGTTAGAGCTAAAATTAGCATGTTTAAAGTGATTTTCATGCTTCCAGGGGCTCAGGAAGTGAATTAAATACTATTTGGAGGCATTTAATGTTCAAGCAAAAACAGCTGATTTTTGACAAAAGAGATAACACACCCCCATTACGTCATGCTTCAGAAATGTGGAAAATGGTCCGTTTTCAAATGTTTTATTTTTGAACGTCAGTTCACATTTGTAGGTGGATCATCAGTGTTAGAGCTAAAATTAGCATGTTTAAAGTGATTTTCATGCTTCCAGGGGCCCTAAACACAAGATTTATGGGATGGTTAAAAGTGCATTAAAATGGCCAATTTACTCACTCTGAGTTCTCAAAAAGGGTTTCTTCACCCCGGGAAGTTAATTAAATACCATTTGGAGGCATTTAATGTTCGAGCGAAAATGGCTGATTTTCGACAAAAGAGATAACACTCCCCCATTACGTCATGCTTCAGAAATGTGGAAAATGGTCCGTTTTCAAATGTTTTATTTTTGAACGTCAGTTCACATTTGTAGGTGGATCATCAGTGTTAGAGCTAAAATTAGCATGTTTAAAGTGATTTTCATGCCTCCAGGGGCTCGGGAAGTGAATTAAATACCATTTGGAGGCATTTAATGTTCAAGCAAAAACAGCGGATTTTTGACAAAAGAGATAACACCCCCCCATTACGTCATGCTTCAGAAATGTGGAAAATGGTCCGTTTTCAAATGTTTTATTTTTGAACGTCAGTTCACATTTGTAGGTGGATCATCAGTGTTAGAGCTAAAATTAGCATGTTTAAAGTGATTTTCATGCTTCCAGGGGCCCTAAACACAAGATTTATGGAATGGTTAAAAGTGCATGAAAATGGCCAATTTACTCACTCTGAGTTCTCAAAAAGGGTTTCTTCACCCCGGGAAGTTAATTAAATACCATTTGGAGGCATTTAATGCTCGAGCAAAAACGGCTGATTTTCGACAAAAGAGATAACACCCCCCCATTACATCATGCTTCAGAAATGTGGAAAATGGTCCGTTTTCAAATGTTTTATTTTTGAACATCAGTTCACATTTGTAGGTGGATCATCAGTGTTAGAGCTAAAATTAGCATGTTTAAAGTGATTTTCATGCTTCCAGGGGCTCGGGAAGTGAATTAAATACTATTTGGAGGCATTTAATGTTCAATCAAAAACAGCTGATTTTTGACAAAAGAGATAACACCCCCCCATTACGTCATGCTTCAGAAATGTGGAAAATGGTCCGTTTTCAAATGTTTTATTTTTGAACGTCAGTTCACATTTGTAGGTGGATCATCAGTGTTAGAGCTAAAATTAGCATGTTTAAAGTGATTTTCATGCTTCCAGGGGCCCTAAACACAAGATTTATGGAATGGTTAAAAGTGCATGAAAATGGCCAATTTACTCACTCTGAGTTCTCAAAAAGGGTTTCTTCACCCCGGGAAGTTAATTAAATACCATTTGGAGGCATTTAATGTTCAAGCAGAAACGGCTGATTTTTGACAAAAGAGATAACACCCCCCCCATTAAGTCATGCTTCAGAAATGTGGAAAATGGTCCGTTTTCAAATGTTTTATTTTTGAACGTCAGTTCACATTTGTAGGTGGATCATCAGTGTTAGAGCTAAAATTAGCATGTTTAAAGTGATTTTCATGCTTCCAGGGGCTCGGGAAGTGAATTAAATACTATTTGGAGGCATTTAATGTTCAAGCAAAAACAGCTGATTTTTGACAAAAGAGATAACACCCCCCCCATTACGTCATGCTTCAGAATTGTGGAAAATGGTCCGTTTTCAAATGTTTTATTTTTGAACGTCAGTTCACATTTGTAGGTGGATCATCAGTGTTAGAGCTAAAATTAGCATGTTTAAAGTGATTTTCATGCTTCCAGGGGCCCTAAACACAAGATTTATGGAATGGTTAAAAGTGCATGAAAATGGCCAATTTACTCACTCTGAGTTCTCAAAAAGGGTTTCTTCACCCCGGGAAGTTAATTAAATACCATTTGGAGGCATTTAATGTTCGAGCAAAAACAGCTGATTTTCGACAAAAGAGATAACACCCCCCCATTACATCATGCTTCAGAAATGTGGAAAATGGTCCGTTTTCAAATGTTTTATTTTTGAACATCAGTTCACATTTGTAGGTGGATCATCAGTGTTAGAGCTAAAATTAGCATGTTTAAAGTGATTTTCATGCTTCCAGGGGCTCGGGAAGTGAATTAAATACTATTTGGAGGCATTTAATGTTCAATCAAAAACAGCTGATTTTTGACAAAAGAGATAACACCCCCCCATTACGTCATGCTTCAGAAATGTGGAAAATGGTCCGTTTTCAAATGTTTTATTTTTGAACGTCAGTTCACATTTGTAGGTGGATCATCAGTGTTAGAGCTAAAATTAGCATGTTTAAAGTGATTTTCATGCTTCCAGGGGCCCTAAACACAAGATTTATGGAATGGTTAAAAGTGCATGAAAATGGCCAATTTACTCACTCTGAGTTCTCAAAAAGGGTTTCTTCACCCCGGGAAGTTAATTAAATACCATTTGGAGGCATTTAATGTTCAAGCAGAAACGGCTGATTTTTGACAAAAGAGATAACACCCCCCCATTAAGTCATGCTTCAGAAATGTGGAAAATGGTCCGTTTTCAAATGTTTTATTTTTGAACGTCAGTTCACATTTGTAGGTGGATCATCAGTGTTAGAGCTAAAATTAGCATGTTTAAAGTGATTTTCATGCTTCCAGGGGCTCGGGAAGTGAATTAAATACTATTTGGAGGCATTTAATGTTCAAGCAAAAACAGCTGATTTTTGACAAAAGAGATAACACCCCCCCATTATGTCATGCTTCAGAAATGTGGAAAATGGTCCGTTTTAAAATGTTTTATTTTTGAATGTCAGTTCACATTTGTAGGTGGATCATCAGTGTTGGAGCTAAAATTAGCATGTTTAAAGTGATTTTCATGCTTCCAGGGGCCCTAAACACAAGATTTATGGAATGGTTAAAAGTGCATGAAAATGGCCAATTTACTCACTCTGAGTTCTCAAAAAGGGTTTCTTCACCCCGGGAAGTTAATTAAATACCATTTGGAGGCATTTAATGTTCGAGCAAAAACGGCTGATTTTCGACAAAAGAGATAACACCCCCCCATTACGTCATGCTTCAGAAATGTGGAAAATGGTCCGTTTTCAAATGTTTTATTTTTGAATGTCAGTTCACATTTGTAGGTGGATCATCAGTGTTAGAGCTAAAATTAGCATGTTTAAAGTGATTTTCATGCTTCCAGGGGCTTGGGAAGTGAATTAAATACTATTTGGAGGCATTTAATGTTCAAGCAAAAACAGCTGATTTTTGACAAAAGAGATAACACCCCCCCCATTACGTCATGCTTCAGAAATGTTGAAAATGGTCCGTTTTCAAATGTCTTATTTTTGAACGTCAGTTCACATTTGTAGGTGGATCATCAGTGTTAGAGCTAAAATTAGCATGTTTAAAGTGATTTTCATGCTTCCAGGGGCCCTAAACACAAGATTTATGGAATGGTTAAAAGTGCATGAAAATGGCCAATTTACTCACTCTGAGTTCTCAAAAAGGGTTTCTTCACCCCGGGAAGTTAATTAAATACCATTTGGAGGCATATAATGTTCGAGCAAAAACGGCTGATTTTCGACAAAAGAGATAACACCCCCCCATTACGTCATGCTTCAGAAATGTGGAAAATGGTCCGTTTTCAAATGTTTTATTTTTGAACGTCAGTTCACATTTGTAGGTGGATCATCAGTGTTAGAGCTAAAATTAGCATGTTTAAAGTGATTTTCATGCTTCCAGGGGCTCGGGAAGTGAATTAAATACTATTTGGAGGCATTTAATGTTCAATCAAAAACAGCTGATTTTTGACAAAAGAGATAACACCCCCCCATTACGTCATGCTTCAGAACTGTGGAAAATGGTCCGTTTTCAAAAGTTTTATTTTTGAACGTCAGTTCACATTTGTAGGTGGATCATCAGTGTTAGAGCTAAAATTAGCATGTTTAAAGTGATTTTCATGCTTCCAGGGGCCCTAAACACAAGATTTATGGAATGGTTAAAAGTGCATGAAAATGGCCAATATACTCACTCTGAGTTCTCAAAAAGGGTTTCTTCACCCCGGGAAGTTAATTAAATACCATTTGGAGGCATTTAATGTTCGAGCAAAAACTGCTGATTTTCGACAAAAGAGATAACACCCCCCATTACGTCATGCTTCAGAAATGTGGAAAATGGTCCGTTTTCAAATGTTTTATTTTTGAACGTCAGTTCACATTTGTAGGTGGATCATCAGTGTTAGAGCTAAAATTAGCATGTTTAAAGTGATTTTCATGCTTCCAGGGGTTCGGGAAGTGAATTAAATACTATTTGGAGGCCTTTAATGTTCAAGCAAAAACAGCTGATTTTTGACAAAAGAGATAACACCCCCCCATTACGTCATGCTTCAGAAATGTGGAAAATGGTCCGTTTTCAAATGTTTTATTTTTGAACGTCAGTTCACATTTGTAGGTGGATCATCAGTGTTAGAGCTAAAATTAGCATGTTTAAAGTGATTTTCATGCTTCCAGGGGCCCTAAACACAAGATTTATGGAATGGTTAAAAGTGCATGAAAATGGCCAATTTACTCACTCTGAGTTCTCAAAAAGGGTTTCTTCACCCCGCGAAGTTAATTAAATACCATTTGGAGGCATTTAATGTTCGAGCAAAAACGGCTGATTTTCGACAAAAGAGATAACACCCCCCCATTACGTCATGCTTCAGAAATGTGGAAAATGGTCCGTTTTCAAATGTTTTATTTTTGAACGTCAGTTCACATTTGTAGGTGGATCATCAGTGTTAGAGCTAAAATTAGCATGTTTAAAGTGATGTTCATGCTTCCAGGGGCTCGGGAAGTGAATTAAATACTATTTGGAGGCATTTAATGTTCAAGCAAAAACAGCTGATTTTTGACAAAAGAGATAACACCCCCCCATTACGTCATGCTTCAGAAATGTGGAAAATGGTCCGTTTTCAAATGTTTTATTTTTGAACGTCAGTTCACATTTGTAGGTGGATCATCAGTGTTAGAGCTAAAATTAGCATGTTTAAAGTGATTTTCATGCTTCCAGGGGCCCTAAACACAAGATTTATGGAATGGTTAAAAGTGCATGAAAATGGCCAATTTACTCACTCTGAGTTCTCAAAAAGGGTTTCTTCACCCCGGGAAGTTAATTAAATACCATTTGGAGGCATTTAATGTTCGAGCAAAAACGGCTGATTTTCGACAAAAGAGATAACACCCCCCCATTACGTCATGCTTCAGAAATGTGGAAAATGGTCCGTTTTCAAATGTTTTATTTTTGAACATCAGTTCACATTTGTAGGTGGATCATCAGTGTTAGAGCTAAAATTAGCATGTTTAAAGTGATTTTCATGCTTCCAGGGGCTCGGGAAGTGAATTAAATACTATTTGGAGGCATTTAATGTTGAAGCAAAAACAGCTGATTTTTGACAAAAGAGATAACACCCCCCCATTATGTCATGCTTCAGAAATGTGGAAAATGGTCCGTTTTAAAATGTTTTATTTTTGAATGTCAGTTCACATTTGTAGGTGGATCATCAGTGTTGGAGCTAAAATTAGCATGTTTAAAGTGATTTTCATGCTTCCAGGGGCCCTAAACACAAGATTTATGGAATGGTTAAAAGTGCATGAAAATGGCCAATTTACTCACTCTGAGTTCTCAAAAAGGGTTTCTTCACCCCGGGAAGTTAATTAAATACCATTTGGAGGCATTTAATGTTCGAGCAAAAACGGCTGATTTTCGACAAAAGAGATAACACCCCCCCATTACGTCATGCTTCAGAAATGTGGAAAATGGTCCGTTTTCAAATGTTTTATTTTTGAATGTCAGTTCACATTTGTAGGTGGATCATCAGTGTTAGAGCTAAAATTAGCATGTTTAAAGTGATTTTCATGCTTCCAGGGGCTTGGGAAGTGAATTAAATACTATTTGGAGGCATTTAATGTTCAAGCAAAAACAGCTGATTTTTGACAAAAGAGATAACACCCCCCCATTACGTCATGCTTCAGAAATGTTGAAAATGGTCCGTTTTCAAATGTCTTATTTTTGAACGTCAGTTCACATTTGTAGGTGGATCATCAGTGTTAGAGCTAAAATTAGCATGTTTAAAGTGATTTTCATGCTTCCAGGGGCCCTAAACACAAGATTTATGGAATGGTTAAAAGTGCATGAAAATGGCCAATTTACTCACTCTGAGTTCTCAAAAAGGGTTTCTTCACCCCGGGAAGTTAATTAAATACCATTTGGAGGCATATAATGTTCGAGCAAAAACGGCTGATTTTCGACAAAAGAGATAACACCCCCCCATTACGTCATGCTTCAGAAATGTGGAAAATGGTCCGTTTTCAAATGTTTTATTTTTGAACGTCAGTTCACATTTGTAGGTGGATCATCAGTGTTAGAGCTAAAATTAGCATGTTTAAAGTGATTTTCATGCTTCCAGGGGCTCGGGAAGTGAATTAAATACTATTTGGAGGCATTTAATGTTCAATCAAAAACAGCTGATTTTTGACAAAAGAGATAACACCCCCCCATTACGTCATGCTTCAGAACTGTGGAAAATGGTCCGTTTTCAAAAGTTTTATTTTTGAACGTCAGTTCACATTTGTAGGTGGATCATCAGTGTTAGAGCTAAAATTAGCATGTTTAAAGTGATTTTCATGCTTCCAGGGGCCCTAAACACAAGATTTATGGAATGGTTAAAAGTGCATGAAAATGGCCAATATACTCACTCTGAGTTCTCAAAAAGGGTTTCTTCACCCCGGGAAGTTAATTAAATACCATTTGGAGGCATTTAATGTTCGAGCAAAAACTGCTGATTTTCGACAAAAGAGATAACACCCCCCATTACGTCATGCTTCAGAAATGTGGAAAATGGTCCGTTTTCAAATGTTTTATTTTTGAACGTCAGTTCACATTTGTAGGTGGATCATCAGTGTTAGAGCTAAAATTAGCATGTTTAAAGTGATTTTCATGCTTCCAGGGGTTCGGGAAGTGAATTAAATACTATTTGGAGGCCTTTAATGTTCAAGCAAAAACAGCTGATTTTTGACAAAAGAGATAACACCCCCCCATTACGTCATGCTTCAGAAATGTGGAAAATGGTCCGTTTTCAAATGTTTTATTTTTGAACGTCAGTTCACATTTGTAGGTGGATCATCAGTGTTAGAGCTAAAATTAGCATGTTTAAAGTGATTTTCATGCTTCCAGGGGCCCTAAACACAAGATTTATGGAATGGTTAAAAGTGCATGAAAATGGCCAATTTACTCACTCTGAGTTCTCAAAAAGGGTTTCTTCACCCCGCGAAGTTAATTAAATACCATTTGGAGGCATTTAATGTTCGAGCAAAAACGGCTGATTTTCGACAAAAGAGATAACACCCCCCCATTACGTCATGCTTCAGAAATGTGGAAAATGGTCCGTTTTCAAATGTTTTATTTTTGAACGTCAGTTCACATTTGTAGGTGGATCATCAGTGTTAGAGCTAAAATTAGCATGTTTAAAGTGATTTTCATGCTTCCAGGGGCTCGGGAAGTGAATTAAATACTATTTGGAGGCATTTAATGTTCAAGCAAAAACAGCTGATTTTTGACAAAAGAGATAACACCCCCCCATTACGTCATGCTTCAGAAATGTGGAAAATGGTCCGTTTTCAAATGTTTTATTTTTGAACGTCAGTTCACATTTGTAGGTGGATCATCAGTGTTAGAGCTAAAATTAGCATGTTTAAAGTGATTTTCATGCTTCCAGGGGCCCTAAACACAAGATTTATGGAATGGTTAAAAGTGCATGAAAATGGCCAATTTACTCACTCTGAGTTCTCAAAAAGGGTTTCTTCACCCCGGGAAGTTAATTAAATACCATTTGGAGGCATTTAATGTTCGAGCAAAAACGGCTGATTTTCGACAAAAGAGATAACACCCCCCCATTACGTCATGCTTCAGAAATGTGGAAAATGGTCCGTTTTCAAATGTTTTATTTTTGAACATCAGTTCACATTTGTAGGTGGATCATCAGTGTTAGAGCTAAAATTAGCATGTTTAAAGTGATTTTCATGCTTCCAGGGGCTCGGGAAGTGAATTAAATACTATTTGGAGGCATTTAATGTTCAATCAAAAACAGCTGATTTTTGACAAAAGAGATAACACCCCCCCATTACGTCATGCTTCAGAAATGTGGAAAATGGTCCGTTTTCAAATGTTTTATTTTTTAACGTCAGTTCACATTTGTAGGTGGATCATCAGTGTTAGAGCTAAAATTAGCATGTTTAAAGTGATTTTCATGCTTCCAGGGGCCCTAAACACAAGATTTATGGAATGGTTAAAAGTGCATGAAAATGGCCAATTTACTCACTCTGAGTTCTCAAAAAGGGTTTCTTCACCCCGGGAAGTTAATTAAATACCATTTGGAGGCATTTAATGTTCGAGCAAAAACGGCTGATTTTCGACAAAAGAGATAACACCCCCCCATTACGTCATGCTTCAGAAATGTGGAAAATGGTCCGTTTTCAAATGTTTATTTTTGAACGTCAGTTCACATTTGTAGGTGGATCATCAGTGTTAGAGCTAAAATTAGCATGTTTAAAGTGATTTTCATGCTTCCAGGGGCTCGGGAAGTGAATTAAATACTATTTGGAGGCATTTAATGTTCAATCAAAAACAGCTGATTTTTGACAAAAGAGATAACACCCCCCCATTACGTCATGCTTCAGAAATGTGGAAAATGGTCCGTTTTCAAATGTTTTATTTTTGAACGTCAGTTCACATTTGTAGGTGGATCATCAGTGTTAGAGCTAAAATTAGCATGTTTAAAGTGATTTTCATGCTTCCAGGGGCCCTAAACACAAGATTTATGGAATGGTTAAAAGTGCATGAAAATGGCCAATTTACTCACTCTGAGTTCTCAAAAAGGGTTTCTTCACCCCGCGAAGTTAATTAAATACCATTTGGAGGCATTTAATGTTCGAGCAAAAACGGCTGATTTTCGACAAAAGAGATAACACCCCCCCATTACGTCATGCTTCAGAAATGTGGAAAATGGTCCGTTTTCAAATGTTTTATTTTTGAACGTCAGTTCACATTTGTAGGTGGATCATCAGTGTTAGAGCTAAAATTAGCATGTTTAAAGTGATTTTCATGCTTCCAGGGGCTCGGGAAGTGAATTAAATACTATTTGGAGGCATTTAATGTTCAAGCAAAAACAGCTGATTTTTGACAAAAGAGATAACACCCCCCCATTACGTCATGCTTCAGAAATGTGGAAAATGGTCCGTTTTCAAATGTTTTATTTTTGAACGTCAGTTCACATTTGTAGGTGGATCATCAGTGTTAGAGCTAAAATTAGCATGTTTAAAGTGATTTTCATGCTTCCAGGGGCCCTAAACACAAGATTTATGGAATGGTTAAAAGTGCATGAAAATGGCCAATTTACTCACTCTGAGTTCTCAAAAAGGGTTTCTTCACCCCGGGAAGTTAATTAAATACCATTTGGAGGCATTTAATGTTTGAGCAAAAACGGCTGATTTTCGACAAAAGAGATAACACCCCCCCATTACGTCATGCTTCAGAAATGTGGAAAATGGTCCGTTTTCAAATGTTTTATTTTTGAACATCAGTTCACATTTGTAGGTGGATCATCAGTGTTAGAGCTAAAATTAGCATGTTTAAAGTGATTTTCATGCTTCCAGGGGCTCGGGAAGTGAATTAAATACTATTTGGAGGCATTTAATGTTCAATCAAAAACAGCTGATTTTTGACAAAAGAGATAACACCCCCCCATTACGTCATGCTTCAGAAATGTGGAAAATGGTCCGTTTTCAAATGTTTTATTTTTGAACGTCAGTTCACATTTGTAGGTGGATCATCAGTGTTAGAGCTAAAATTAGCATGTTTAAAGTGATTTTCATGCTTCCAGGGGCCCTAAACACAAGATTTATGGAATGGTTAAAAGTGCATGAAAATGGCCAATTTACTCACTCTGAGTTCTCAAAAAGGGTTTCTTCACCCCGGGAAGTTAATTAAATACCATTTAGAGGCATTTAATGTTCGAGCAAAAACGGCTGATTTTCGACAAAAGAGATAACACCCCCCCATTACGTCATGCTTCAGAAATGTGGAAAATGGTCCGTTTTCAAATGTTTTATTTTTGAACGTCAGTTCACATTTGTAGGTGGATCATCAGTGTTAGAGCTAAAATTAGCATGTTTAAAGTGATTTTCATGCTTCCAGGGGCTCAGGAAGTGAATTAAATACTATTTGGAGGCATTTAATGTTCAAGCAAAAACAGCTGATTTTTGACAAAAGAGATAACACACCCCCATTACGTCATGCTTCAGAAATGTGGAAAATGGTCCGTTTTCAAATGTTTTATTTTTGAACGTCAGTTCACATTTGTAGGTGGATCATCAGTGTTAGAGCTAAAATTAGCATGTTTAAAGTGATTTTCATGCTTCCAGGGGCCCTAAACACAAGATTTATGGGATGGTTAAAAGTGCATTAAAATGGCCAATTTACTCACTCTGAGTTCTCAAAAAGGGTTTCTTCACCCCGGGAAGTTAATTAAATACCATTTGGAGGCATTTAATGTTCGAGCGAAAATGGCTGATTTTCGACAAAAGAGATAACACTCCCCCATTACGTCATGCTTCAGAAATGTGGAAAATGGTCCGTTTTCAAATGTTTTATTTTTGAACGTCAGTTCACATTTGTAGGTGGATCATCAGTGTTAGAGCTAAAATTAGCATGTTTAAAGTGATTTTCATGCCTCCAGGGGCTCGGGAAGTGAATTAAATACTATTTGGAGGCATTTAATGTTCAAGCAAAAACAGCGGATTTTTGACAAAAGAGATAACACCCCCCCATTACGTCATGCTTCAGAAATGTGGAAAATGGTCCGTTTTCAAATGTTTTATTTTTGAACGTCAGTTCACATTTGTAGGTGGATCATCAGTGTTAGAGCTAAAATTAGCATGTTTAAAGTGATTTTCATGCTTCCAGGGGCCCTAAACACAAGATTTATGGAATGGTTAAAAGTGCATGAAAATGGCCAATTTACTCACTCTGAGTTCTCAAAAAGGGTTTCTTCACCCCGGGAAGTTAATTAAATACCATTTGGAGGCATTTAATGTTCGAGCAAAAACGGCTGATTTTCGACAAAAGAGATAACACCCCTCCATTATGTCATGCTTCAGAAATGTGGAAAATGGTCCGTTTTCAAATGTTTTATTTTTGAACATCAGTTCACATTTGTAGGTGGATCATCAGTGTTAGAGCTAAAATTAGCATGTTTAAAGTGATTTTCATGCTTCCAGGGGCTCGGGAAGTGAATTAAATACTATTTGGAGGCATTTAATGTTCAATCAAAAACAGCTGATTTTTGACAAAAGAGATAACACCCCCCCATTACGTCATGCTTCAGAAATGTGGAAAATGGTCCGTTTTCAAATGTTTTATTTTTGAACGTCAGTTCACATTTGTAGGTGGATCATCAGTGTTAGAGCTAAAATTAGCATGTTTAAAGTGATTTTCATGCTTCCAGGGGCCCTAAACACAAGATTTATGGAATGGTTAAAAGTGCATGAAAATGGCCAATTTACTCACTCTGAGTTCTCAAAAAGGGTTTCTTCACCCCGGGAAGTTAATTAAATACCATTTGGAGGCATTTAATGTTCAAGCAGAAACGGCTGATTTTTGACAAAAGAGATAACACCCCCCCCATTAAGTCATGCTTCAGAAATGTGGAAAATGGTCCGTTTTCAAATGTTTTATTTTTGAACGTCAGTTCACATTTGTAGGTGGATCATCAGTGTTAGAGCTAAAATTAGCATGTTTAAAGTGATTTTCATGCTTCCAGGGGCTCGGGAAGTGAATTAAATACTATTTGGAGGCATTTAATGTTCAAGCAAAAACAGCTGATTTTTGACAAAAGAGATAACACCCCCCCATTACGTCATGCTTCAGAAATGTGGAAAATGGTCCGTTTTAAAATGTTTTATTTTTGAATGTCAGTTCACATTTGTAGGTGGATCATCAGTGTTGGAGCTAAAATTAGCATGTTTAAAGTGATTTTCATGCTTCCAGGGGCCCTAAACACAAGATTTATGGAATGGTTAAAAGTGCATGAAAATGGCCAATTTACTCACTCTGAGTTCTCAAAAAGGGTTTCTTCACCCCGGGAAGTTAATTAAATACCATTTGGAGGCATTTAATGTTCGAGCAAAAACGGCTGATTTTCGACAAAAGAGATAACACCCCCCCCATTAAGTCATGCTTCAGAAATGTGGAAAATGGTCCGTTTTCAAATGTTTTATTTTTGAACGTCAGTTCACATTTGTAGGTGGATCATCAGTGTTAGAGCTAAAATTAGCATGTTTAAAGTGATTTTCATGCCTCCAGGGGCTCGGGAAGTGAATTAAATACTATTTGGAGGCATTTAATGTTCAAGCAAAAACAGCGGATTTTTGACAAAAGAGATAACACCCCCCCCATTACGTCATGCTTCAGAATTGTGGAAAATGGTCCGTTTTCAAATGTTTTATTTTTGAACGTCAGTTCACATTTGTAGGTGGATCATCAGTGTTAGAGCTAAAATTAGCATGTTTAAAGTGATTTTCATGCTTCCAGGGGCCCTAAACACAAGATTTATGGAATGGTTAAAAGTGCATGAAAATGGCCAATTTACTCACTCTGAGTTCTCAAAAAGGGTTTCTTCACCCCGGGAAGTTAATTAAATACCATTTGGAGGCATTTAATGTTCGAGCAAAAACAGCTGATTTTCGACAAAAGAGATAACACCCCCCATTACATCATGCTTCAGAAATGTGGAAAATGGTCCGTTTTCAAATGTTTTATTTTTGAACATCAGTTCACATTTGTAGGTGGATCATCAGTGTTAGAGCTAAAATTAGCATGTTTAAAGTAATTTTCATGCTTCCAGGGGCTCGGGAAGTGAATTAAATACTATTTGGAGGCATTTAATGTTCAATCAAAAACAGCTGATTTTTGACAAAAGAGATAACACCCCCCCATTACGTCATGCTTCAGAAATGTGGAAAATGGTCCGTTTTCAAATGTTTTATTTTTGAACGTCAGTTCACATTTGTAGGTGGATCATCAGTGTTAGAGCTAAAATTAGCATGTTTAAAGTGATTTTCATGCTTCCAGGGGCTCGGGAAGTGAATTAAATACTATTTGGAGGCATTTAATGTTCAAGCAAAAACAGCTGATTTTTGACAAAAGAGATAACACCCCCCCATTACGTCATGCTTCAGAAATGTGGAAAATGGTCCGTTTTCAAATGTTTTATTTTTGAACGTCAGTTCACATTTGTAGGTGGATCATCAGTGTTAGAGCTAAAATTAGCATGTTTAAAGTGATTTTCATGCTTCCAGGGGCCCTAAACACAAGATTTATGGAATGGTTAAAAGTGCATGAAAATGGCCAATTTACTCACTCTGAGTTCTCAAAAAGGGTTTCTTCACCCCGGGAAGTTAATTAAATACCATTTGGAGGCATTTAATGTTCGAGCAAAAACGGCTGATTTTCGACAAAAGAGATAACACCCCCCCATTACGTCATGCTTCAGAAATGTGGAAAATGGTCCGTTTTCAAATGTTTTATTTTTGAACATCAGTTCACATTTGTAGGTGGATCATCAGTGTTAGAGCTAAAATTAGCATGTTTAAAGTGATTTTCATGCTTCCAGGGGCTCGGGAAGTGAATTAAATACTATTTGGAGGCATTTAATGTTCAATCAAAAACAGCTGATTTTTGACAAAAGAGATAACACCCCCCCATTACGTCATGCTTCAGAAATGTGGAAAATGGTCCGTTTTCAAATGTTTTATTTTTTAACGTCAGTTCACATTTGTAGGTGGATCATCAGTGTTAGAGCTAAAATTAGCATGTTTAAAGTGATTTTCATGCTTCCAGGGGCCCTAAACACAAGATTTATGGAATGGTTAAAAGTGCATGAAAATGGCCAATTTACTCACTCTGAGTTCTCAAAAAGGGTTTCTTCACCCCGGGAAGTTAATTAAATACCATTTGGAGGCATTTAATGTTCGAGCAAAAACGGCTGATTTTCGACAAAAGAGATAACACCCCCCCATTACGTCATGCTTCAGAAATGTGGAAAATGGTCCGTTTTCAAATGTTTTATTTTTGAACATCAGTTCACATTTGTAGGTGGATCATCAGTGTTAGAGCTAAAATTAGCATGTTTAAAGTGATTTTCATGCTTCCAGGGGCTCGGGAAGTGAATTAAATACTATTTGGAGGCATTTAATGTTCAATCAAAAACAGCTGATTTTTGACAAAAGAGATAACACCCCCCCATTACGTCATGCTTCAGAAATGTGGAAAATGGTCCGTTTTCAAATGTTTTATTTTTTAACGTCAGTTCACATTTGTAGGTGGATCATCAGTGTTAGAGCTAAAATTAGCATGTTTAAAGTGATTTTCATGCTTCCAGGGGCCCTAAACACAAGATTTATGGAATGGTTAAAAGTGCATGAAAATGGCCAATTTACTCACTCTGAGTTCTCAAAAAGGGTTTCTTCACCCCGGGAAGTTAATTAAATACCATTTGGAGGCATTTAATGTTCGAGCAAAAACGGCTGATTTTCGACAAAAGAGATAACACCCCCCCATTACGTCATGCTTCAGAAATGTGGAAAATGGTCCGTTTTCAAATGTTTATTTTTGAACGTCAGTTCACATTTGTAGGTGGATCATCAGTGTTAGAGCTAAAATTAGCATGTTTAAAGTGATTTTCATGCTTCCAGGGGCTCGGGAAGTGAATTAAATACTATTTGGAGGCATTTAATGTTCAATCAAAAACAGCTGATTTTTGACAAAAGAGATAACACCCCCCCATTACGTCATGCTTCAGAAATGTGGAAAATGGTCCGTTTTCAAATGTTTTATTTTTGAACGTCAGTTCACATTTGTAGGTGGATCATCAGTGTTAGAGCTAAAATTAGCATGTTTAAAGTGATTTTCATGCTTCCAGGGGCCCTAAACACAAGATTTATGGAATGGTTAAAAGTGCATGAAAATGGCCAATTTACTCACTCTGAGTTCTCAAAAAGGGTTTCTTCACCCCGCGAAGTTAATTAAATACCATTTGGAGGCATTTAATGTTCGAGCAAAAACGGCTGATTTTCGACAAAAGAGATAACACCCCCCCATTACGTCATGCTTCAGAAATGTGGAAAATGGTCCGTTTTCAAATGTTTTATTTTTGAACGTCAGTTCACATTTGTAGGTGGATCATCAGTGTTAGAGCTAAAATTAGCATGTTTAAAGTGATTTTCATGCTTCCAGGGGCTCGGGAAGTGAATTAAATACTATTTGGAGGCATTTAATGTTCAAGCAAAAACAGCTGATTTTTGACAAAAGAGATAACACCCCCCCATTACGTCATGCTTCAGAAATGTGGAAAATGGTCCGTTTTCAAATGTTTTATTTTTGAACGTCAGTTCACATTTGTAGGTGGATCATCAGTGTTAGAGCTAAAATTAGCATGTTTAAAGTGATTTTCATGCTTCCAGGGGCCCTAAACACAAGATTTATGGAATGGTTAAAAGTGCATGAAAATGGCCAATTTACTCACTCTGAGTTCTCAAAAAGGGTTTCTTCACCCCGGGAAGTTAATTAAATACCATTTGGAGGCATTTAATGTTTGAGCAAAAACGGCTGATTTTCGACAAAAGAGATAACACCCCCCCATTACGTCATGCTTCAGAAATGTGGAAAATGGTCCGTTTTCAAATGTTTTATTTTTGAACATCAGTTCACATTTGTAGGTGGATCATCAGTGTTAGAGCTAAAATTAGCATGTTTAAAGTGATTTTCATGCTTCCAGGGGCTCGGGAAGTGAATTAAATACTATTTGGAGGCATTTAATGTTCAATCAAAAACAGCTGATTTTTGACAAAAGAGATAACACCCCCCCATTACGTCATGCTTCAGAAATGTGGAAAATGGTCCGTTTTCAAATGTTTTATTTTTGAACGTCAGTTCACATTTGTAGGTGGATCATCAGTGTTAGAGCTAAAATTAGCATGTTTAAAGTGATTTTCATGCTTCCAGGGGCCCTAAACACAAGATTTATGGAATGGTTAAAAGTGCATGAAAATGGCCAATTTACTCACTCTGAGTTCTCAAAAAGGGTTTCTTCACCCCGGGAAGTTAATTAAATACCATTTAGAGGCATTTAATGTTCGAGCAAAAACGGCTGATTTTCGACAAAAGAGATAACACCCCCCCATTACGTCATGCTTCAGAAATGTGGAAAATGGTCCGTTTTCAAATGTTTTATTTTTGAACGTCAGTTCACATTTGTAGGTGGATCATCAGTGTTAGAGCTAAAATTAGCATGTTTAAAGTGATTTTCATGCTTCCAGGGGCTCAGGAAGTGAATTAAATACTATTTGGAGGCATTTAATGTTCAAGCAAAAACAGCTGATTTTTGACAAAAGAGATAACACACCCCCATTACGTCATGCTTCAGAAATGTGGAAAATGGTCCGTTTTCAAATGTTTTATTTTTGAACGTCAGTTCACATTTGTAGGTGGATCATCAGTGTTAGAGCTAAAATTAGCATGTTTAAAGTGATTTTCATGCTTCCAGGGGCCCTAAACACAAGATTTATGGGATGGTTAAAAGTGCATTAAAATGGCCAATTTACTCACTCTGAGTTCTCAAAAAGGGTTTCTTCACCCCGGGAAGTTAATTAAATACCATTTGGAGGCATTTAATGTTCGAGCGAAAATGGCTGATTTTCGACAAAAGAGATAACACTCCCCCATTACGTCATGCTTCAGAAATGTGGAAAATGGTCCGTTTTCAAATGTTTTATTTTTGAACGTCAGTTCACATTTGTAGGTGGATCATCAGTGTTAGAGCTAAAATTAGCATGTTTAAAGTGATTTTCATGCCTCCAGGGGCTCGGGAAGTGAATTAAATACTATTTGGAGGCATTTAATGTTCAAGCAAAAACAGCGGATTTTTGACAAAAGAGATAACACCCCCCCATTACGTCATGCTTCAGAAATGTGGAAAATGGTCCGTTTTCAAATGTTTTATTTTTGAACGTCAGTTCACATTTGTAGGTGGATCATCAGTGTTAGAGCTAAAATTAGCATGTTTAAAGTGATTTTCATGCTTCCAGGGGCCCTAAACACAAGATTTATGGAATGGTTAAAAGTGCATGAAAATGGCCAATTTACTCACTCTGAGTTCTCAAAAAGGGTTTCTTCACCCCGGGAAGTTAATTAAATACCATTTGGAGGCATTTAATGTTCGAGCAAAAACGGCTGATTTTCGACAAAAGAGATAACACCCCTCCATTATGTCATGCTTCAGAAATGTGGAAAATGGTCCGTTTTCAAATGTTTTATTTTTGAACATCAGTTCACATTTGTAGGTGGATCATCAGTGTTAGAGCTAAAATTAGCATGTTTAAAGTGATTTTCATGCTTCCAGGGGCTCGGGAAGTGAATTAAATACTATTTGGAGGCATTTAATGTTCAATCAAAAACAGCTGATTTTTGACAAAAGAGATAACACCCCCCCATTACGTCATGCTTCAGAAATGTGGAAAATGGTCCGTTTTCAAATGTTTTATTTTTGAACGTCAGTTCACATTTGTAGGTGGATCATCAGTGTTAGAGCTAAAATTAGCATGTTTAAAGTGATTTTCATGCTTCCAGGGGCCCTAAACACAAGATTTATGGAATGGTTAAAAGTGCATGAAAATGGCCAATTTACTCACTCTGAGTTCTCAAAAAGGGTTTCTTCACCCCGGGAAGTTAATTAAATACCATTTGGAGGCATTTAATGTTCAAGCAGAAACGGCTGATTTTTGACAAAAGAGATAACACCCCCCCCATTAAGTCATGCTTCAGAAATGTGGAAAATGGTCCGTTTTCAAATGTTTTATTTTTGAACGTCAGTTCACATTTGTAGGTGGATCATCAGTGTTAGAGCTAAAATTAGCATGTTTAAAGTGATTTTCATGCTTCCAGGGGCTCGGGAAGTGAATTAAATACTATTTGGAGGCATTTAATGTTCAAGCAAAAACAGCTGATTTTTGACAAAAGAGATAACACCCCCCCATTACGTCATGCTTCAGAAATGTGGAAAATGGTCCGTTTTAAAATGTTTTATTTTTGAATGTCAGTTCACATTTGTAGGTGGATCATCAGTGTTGGAGCTAAAATTAGCATGTTTAAAGTGATTTTCATGCTTCCAGGGGCCCTAAACACAAGATTTATGGAATGGTTAAAAGTGCATGAAAATGGCCAATTTACTCACTCTGAGTTCTCAAAAAGGGTTTCTTCACCCCGGGAAGTTAATTAAATACCATTTGGAGGCATTTAATGTTCGAGCAAAAACGGCTGATTTTCGACAAAAGAGATAACACCCCCCCCATTAAGTCATGCTTCAGAAATGTGGAAAATGGTCCGTTTTCAAATGTTTTATTTTTGAACGTCAGTTCACATTTGTAGGTGGATCATCAGTGTTAGAGCTAAAATTAGCATGTTTAAAGTGATTTTCATGCCTCCAGGGGCTCGGGAAGTGAATTAAATACTATTTGGAGGCATTTAATGTTCAAGCAAAAACAGCGGATTTTTGACAAAAGAGATAACACCCCCCCCATTACGTCATGCTTCAGAATTGTGGAAAATGGTCCGTTTTCAAATGTTTTATTTTTGAACGTCAGTTCACATTTGTAGGTGGATCATCAGTGTTAGAGCTAAAATTAGCATGTTTAAAGTGATTTTCATGCTTCCAGGGGCCCTAAACACAAGATTTATGGAATGGTTAAAAGTGCATGAAAATGGCCAATTTACTCACTCTGAGTTCTCAAAAAGGGTTTCTTCACCCCGGGAAGTTAATTAAATACCATTTGGAGGCATTTAATGTTCGAGCAAAAACAGCTGATTTTCGACAAAAGAGATAACACCCCCCATTACATCATGCTTCAGAAATGTGGAAAATGGTCCGTTTTCAAATGTTTTATTTTTGAACATCAGTTCACATTTGTAGGTGGATCATCAGTGTTAGAGCTAAAATTAGCATGTTTAAAGTAATTTTCATGCTTCCAGGGGCTCGGGAAGTGAATTAAATACTATTTGGAGGCATTTAATGTTCAATCAAAAACAGCTGATTTTTGACAAAAGAGATAACACCCCCCCATTACGTCATGCTTCAGAAATGTGGAAAATGGTCCGTTTTCAAATGTTTTATTTTTGAACGTCAGTTCACATTTGTAGGTGGATCATCAGTGTTAGAGCTAAAATTAGCATGTTTAAAGTGATTTTCATGCTTCCAGGGGCCCTAAACACAAGATTTATGGAATGGTTAAAAGTGCATGAAAATGGCCAATTTACTCACTCTGAGTTCTCAAAAAGGGTTTCTTCACCCCGGGAAGTTAATTAAATACCATTTGGAGGCATTTAATGTTCAAGCAGAAACGGCTGATTTTTGACAAAAGAGATAACACCCCCCCCATTAAGTCATGCTTCAGAAATGTGGAAAATGGTCCGTTTTCAAATGTTTTATTTTTGAACGTCAGTTCACATTTGTAGGTGGATCATCAGTGTTAGAGCTAAAATTAGCATGTTTAAAGTGATTTTCATGCTTCCAGGGGCTCGGGAAGTGAATTAAATACTATTTGGAGGCATTTAATGTTCAAGCAAAAACAGCTGATTTTTGACAAAAGAGATAACACCCCCCCATTATGTCATGCTTCAGAAATGTGGAAAATGGTCCGTTTTAAAATGTTTTATTTTTGAATGTCAGTTCACATTTGTAGGTGGATCATCAGTGTTGGAGCTAAAATTAGCATGTTTAAAGTGATTTTCATGCTTCCAGGGGCCCTAAACACAAGATTTATGGAATGGTTAAAAGTGCATGAAAATGGCCAATTTACTCACTCTGAGTTCTCAAAAAGGGTTTCTTCACCCCGGGAAGTTAATTAAATACCATTTGGAGGCATTTAATGTTCGAGCAAAAACGGCTGATTTTCGACAAAAGAGATAACACCCCCCCATTACGTCATGCTTCAGAAATGTGGAAAATGGTCCGTTTTCAAATGTTTTATTTTTGAATGTCAGTTCACATTTGTAGGTGGATCATCAGTGTTAGAGCTAAAATTAGCATGTTTAAAGTGATTTTCATGCTTCCAGGGGCTTGGGAAGTGAATTAAATACTATTTGGAGGCATTTAATGTTCAAGCAAAAACAGCTGATTTTTGACAAAAGAGATAACACCCCCCCATTACGTCATGCTTCAGAAATGTTGAAAATGGTCCGTTTTCAAATGTCTTATTTTTGAACGTCAGTTCACATTTGTAGGTGGATCATCAGTGTTAGAGCTAAAATTAGCATGTTTAAAGTGATTTTCATGCTTCCAGGGGCCCTAAACACAAGATTTATGGAATGGTTAAAAGTGCATGAAAATGGCCAATTTACTCACTCTGAGTTCTCAAAAAGGGTTTCTTCACCCCGGGAAGTTAATTAAATACCATTTGGAGGCATTTAATGTTCGAGCAAAAACTGCTGATTTTCGACAAAAGAGATAACACCCCCCATTACGTCATGCTTCAGAAATGTGGAAAATGGTCCGTTTTCAAATGTTTTATTTTTGAACGTCAGTTCACATTTGTAGGTGGATCATCAGTGTTAGAGCTAAAATTAGCATGTTTAAAGTGATTTTCATGCTTCCAGGGGTTCGGGAAGTGAATTAAATACTATTTGGAGGCCTTTAATGTTCAAGCAAAAACAGCTGATTTTTGACAAAAGAGATAACACCCCCCCCTTACGTCATGCTTCAGAAATGTGGAAAATGGTCCGTTTTCAAATGTTTTATTTTTGAACGTCAGTTCACATTTGTAGGTGGATCATCAGTGTTAGAGCTAAAATTAGCATGTTTAAAGTGATTTTCATGCTTCCAGGGGCCCTAAACACAAGATTTATGGAATGGTTAAAAGTGCATGAAAATGGCCAATTTACTCACTCTGAGTTCTCAAAAAGGGTTTCTTCACCCCGGGAAGTTAATTAAATACCATTTGGAGGCATTTAATGTTCGAGCAAAAACGGCTGATTTTCGACAAAAGAGATAACACCCCCCCATTACGTCATGCTTCAGAAATGTGGAAAATGGTCCGTTTTCAAATGTTTTATTTTTGAACGTCAGTTCACATTTGTAGGTGGATCATCAGTGTTAGAGCTAAAATTAGCATGTTTAAAGTGATTTTCATGCTTCCAGGGGCTCGGGAAGTGAATTAAATACTATTTGGAGGCATTTAATGTTCAAGCAAAAACAGCTGATTTTTGACAAAAGAGATAACACCCCCCCATTACGTCATGCTTCAGAAATGTGGAAAATGGTCCGTTTTCAAATGTTTTATTTTTGAACGTCAGTTCACATTTGTAGGTGGATCATCAGTGTTAGAGCTAAAATTAGCATGTTTAAAGTGATTTTCATGCTTCCAGGGGCCCTAAACACAAGATTTATGGAATGGTTAAAAGTGCATGAAAATGGCCAATTTACTCACTCTGAGTTCTCAAAAAGGGTTTCTTCACCCCGGGAAGTTAATTAAATACCATTTGGAGGCATTTAATGTTCGAGCAAAAACGGCTGATTTTCGACAAAAGAGATAACACCCCCCCATTACGTCATGCTTCAGAAATGTGGAAAATGGTCCGTTTTCAAATGTTTTATTTTTGAACATCAGTTCACATTTGTAGGTGGATCATCAGTGTTAGAGCTAAAATTAGCATGTTTAAAGTGATTTTCATGCTTCCAGGGGCTCGGGAAGTGAATTAAATACTATTTGGAGGCATTTAATGTTCAATCAAAAACAGCTGATTTTTGACAAAAGAGATAACACCCCCCCATTACGTCATGCTTCAGAAATGTGGAAAATGGTCCGTTTTCAAATGTTTTATTTTTGAACGTCAGTTCACATTTGTAGGTGGATCATCAGTGTTAGAGCTAAAATTAGCATGTTTAAAGTGATTTTCATGCTTCCAGGGGCCCTAAACACAAGATTTATGGAATGGTTAAAAGTGCATGAAAATGGCCAATTTACTCACTCTGAGTTCTCAAAAAGGGTTTCTTCACCCCGGGAAGTTAATTAAATACCATTTAGAGGCATTTAATGTTCGAGCAAAAACGGCTGATTTTCGACAAAAGAGATAACACCCCCCATTACGTCATGCTTCAGAAATGTGGAAAATGGTCCGTTTTCAAATGTTTTATTTTTGAACGTCAGTTCACATTTGTAGGTGGATCATCAGTGTTAGAGCTAAAATTAGCATGTTTAAAGTGATTTTCATGCTTCCAGGGGCTCGGGAAGTGAATTAAATACTATTTGGAGGCATTTAATGTTCAAGCAAAAACAGCTGATTTTTGACAAAAGAGATAACACACCCCCATTACGTCATGCTTCAGAAATGTGGAAAATGGTCCGTTTTCAAATGTTTTATTTTTGAACGCCAGTTCACATTTGTAGGTGGATCATCAGTGTTAGAGCTAAAATTAGCATGTTTAAAGTGATTTTCATGCTTCCAGGGGCCCTAAACACAAGATTTATGGAATGGTTAAAAGTGCATGAAAATGGCCAATTTACTCACTCTGAGTTCTCAAAAAGGGTTTCTTCACCCCGGGAAGTTAATTAAATACCATTTGGAGGCATTTAATGTTCGAGCAAAAACGGCTGATTTTCGACAAAAGAGATAACACCCCCCCATTACGTCATGCTTCAGAAATGTGAAAAATGGTCCGTTTTCAAATGTTTTATTTTTGAACGTCAGTTCACATTTGTAGGTGGATCATCAGTGTTAGAGCTAAAATTAGCATGTTTAAAGTGATTTTCATGCTTCCAGGGGCTCGGGAAGTGAATTAAATACTATTTGGAGGCATTTAATGTTCAAGCAAAAACAGCTGATTTTTGACAAAAGAGATAACACCCCCCCATCACGTCATGCTTCAGAAATGTGGAAAATGGTCCGTTTTCAAATGTTTTATTTTTGAACGTCAGTTCACATTTGTAGGTGGATCATCAGTGTTAGAGCTAAAATTAGCATGTTTAAAGTGATTTTCATGTTCCAGGGGCCCTAAACACAAGATTTATGGAATGGTTAAAAGTGCATGAAAATGGCCAATTTACTCACTCTGAGTTCTCAAAAAGGGTTTCTTCACCCCGGGAAGTTAATTAAATACCATTTGGAGGCATTTAATGTTCGAGCAAAAACGGCTGATTTTCGACAAAAGAGATAACACCCCCCCATTACGTCATGCTTCAGAAATGTGGAAAATGGTCCGTTTTCAAATGTTTTATTTTTGAACATCAGTTCACATTTGTAGGTGGATCATCAGTGTTAGAGCTAAAATTAGCATGTTTAAAGTGATTTTCATGCTTCCAGGGGCTCGGGAAGTGAATTAAATACTATTTGGAGGCATTTAATGTTCAATCAAAAACAGCTGATTTTTGACAAAAGAGATAACACCCCCCCATTACGTCATGCTTCAGAAATGTGGAAAATGGTCCGTTTTCAAATGTTTTATTTTTTAACGTCAGTTCACATTTGTAGGTGGATCATCAGTGTTAGAGCTAAAATTAGCATGTTTAAAGTGATTTTCATGCTTCCAGGGGCCCTAAACACAAGATTTATGGAATGGTTAAAAGTGCATGAAAATGGCCAATTTACTCACTCTGAGTTCTCAAAAAGGGTTTCTTCATCCCGGGAAGTTAATTAAATACCATTTGGAGGCATTTAATGTTCGAGCAAAAACGGCTGATTTTCGACAAAAGAGATAACACCCCCCCATTACGTCATGCTTCAGAAATGTGGAAAATGGTCCGTTTTCAAATGTTTTATTTTTGAACGTCAGTTCACATTTGTAGGTGGATCATCAGTGTTAGAGCTAAAATTAGCATGTTTAAAGTGATTTTCATGCTTCCAGGGGCCCTAAACACAAGATTTATGGAATGGTTAAAAGTGCATGAAAATGGCCAATTTACTCACTCTGAGTTCTCAAAAAGGGTTTCTTCACCCCGGGAAGTTAATTAAATACCATTTGGAGGCATTTAATGTTCGAGCAAAAACGGCTGATTTTCGACAAAAGAGATAACACCCCACCATTACGTCATGCTTCAGAAATGTGGAAAATGGTCCGTTTTCAAATGTTTTATTTTTGAACGTCAGTTCACATTTGTAGGTGGATCATCAGTGTTAGAGCTAAAATTAGCATGTTTAAAGTGATTTTCATGCTTCCAGGGGCTCGGGAAGTGAATTAAATACAATTTGGAGGCATTTAATGTTCAAGCAAAAACAGCTGATTTTTGACAAAAGAGATAACACCCCCCCATTACGTCATGCTTCAGAAATGTGGAAAATGGTCCGTTTTCAAATGTTTTATTTTTGAACGTCAGTTCACATTTGTAGGTGGATCATCAGTGTTAGAGCTAAAATTAGCATGTTTAAAGTGATTTTCATGCTTCCAGGGGCCCTAAACACAAGATTTATGGAATGGTTAAAAGTGCATGAAAATGGCCAATTTACTCACTCTGAGTTCCCAAAAAGGGTTTCTTCACCCCGGGAAGTTAATTAAATACCATTTGGAGGCATTTAATGTTCGAGCAAAAACTGCTGATTTTCGACAAAAGAGATAACACCCCCCCATTACGTCATGCTTCAGAAATGTGGAAAATGGTCCGTTTTCAAATGTTTTATTTTTGAACGTCAGTTCACATTTGTAGGTGGGTCATCAGTGTTAGAGCTAAAATTAGCATGTTTAAAGTGATTTTCTTGCTTCCAGGGGCTCGGGAAGTGAATTAAATACTATTTGGAGGCATTTAATGTTCAAGCAAAAACAGCTGATTTTTGACAAAAGAGATAACACCCCCCATTACGTCATGCTTCAGAAATGTGGAAAATGGTCCGTTTTCAAATGTTTTATTTTTGAACGTCAGTTCACATTTGTAGGTGGATCATCAGTGTTAGAGCTAAAATTAGCATGTTTAAAGTGATTTTCATGCTTCCAGGGGCCCTAAACACAAGATTTATGGAATGGTTAAAAGTGCATGAAAATGGCCAATTTACTCACTCTGAGTTCTCAAAAAGGGTTTCTTCACCCCGGGAAGTTAATTAAATACCATTTGGAGGCATTTAATGTTCGAGCAAAAACGGCTGATTTTCGACAAAAGAGATAACACCCCCCCATTACGTCATGCTTCAGAAATGTGGAAAATGGTCCGTTTTCAAATGTTTTATTTTTGAACATCAGTTCACAGTTGTAGGTGGATCATCAGTGTTAGAGCTAAAATTAGCATGTTTAAAGTGATTTTCATGCTTCCAGGGGCTCGGGAAGTGAATTAAATACTATTTGGAGGCATTTAATGTTCAATCAAAAACAGCTGATTTTTGACAAAAGAGATAACACCCCCCCATTACGTCATGCTTCAGAAATGTGGAAAATGGTCCGTTTTCAAATGTTTTATTTTTGAACGTCAGTTCACATTTGTAGGTGGATCATCAGTGTTAGAGCTAAAATTAGCATGTTTAAAGTGATTTTCATGCTTCCAGGGGCCCTAAACACAAGATTTATGGAATGGTTAAAAGTGCATGAAAATGGCCAATTTACTCACTCTGAGTTCTCAAAAAGGGTTTCTTCACCCCGGGAAGTTAATTAAATACCATTTGGAGGCATTTAATGTTCGAGCAAAAACGGCTGATTTTCGACAAAAGAGATAACACCCCCCCATTACGTCATGCTTCAGAAATGTGGAAAATGGTCCGTTTTCAAATGTTTTATTTTTGAACATCAGTTCACATTTGTAGGTGGATCATCAGTGTTAGAGCTAAAATTAGCATGTTTAAAGTGATTTTCATGCTTCCAGGGGCTCGGGAAGTGAATGAAATACTATTTGGAGGCATTTAATGTTCAATCAAAAACAGCTGATTTTTGACAAAAGAGATAACACCCCCCCATTACGTCATGCTTCAGAAATGTGGAAAATGGTCCGTTTTCAAATGTTTTATTTTTGAACGTCAGTTCACATTTGTAGGTGGATCATCAGTGTTAGAGCTAAAATTAGCATGTTTAAAGTGATTTTCATGCTTCCAGGGGCCCTAAACACAAGATTTATGGAATGGTTAAAAGTGCATGAAAATGGCCAATTTACTCACTCTGAGTTCTCAAAAAGGGTTTCTTCACCCCGGGAAGTTAATTAAATACCATTTGGAGGCATTTAATGTTCGAGCAAAAACGGCTGATTTTCGACAAAAGAGATAACACCCCCCCATTACGTCATGCTTCAGAAATGTGGAAAATGGTCCGTTTTCAAATGTTTTATTTTTGAACGTCAGTTCACATTTGTAGGTGGATCATCAGTGTTAGAGCTAAAATTAGCATGTTTAAAGTGATTTTCATGCTTCCAGGGGCTCGGGAAGTGAATTAAATACAATTTGGAGGCATTTAATGTTCAAGCAAAAACAGCTGATTTTTGACAAAAGAGATAACACCCCCCCATTACGTCATGCTTCAGAAATGTGGAAAATGGTCCGTTTTCAAATGTTTTATTTTTGAACGTCAGTTCACATTTGTAGGTGGATCATCAGTGTTAGAGCTAAAATTAGCATGTTTAAAGTGATTTTCATGCTTCCAGGGGCCCTAAACACAAGATTTATGGAATGGTTAAAAGTGCATGAAAATGGCCAATTTACTCACTCTGAGTTCCCAAAAAGGGTTTCTTCACCCCGGGAAGTTAATTAAATACCATTTGGAGGCATTTAATGTTCGAGCAAAAACTGCTGATTTTCGACAAAAGAGATAACACCCCCCCATTACGTCATGCTTCAGAAATGTGGAAAATGGTCCGTTTTCAAATGTTTTATTTTTGAACGTCAGTTCACATTTGTAGGTGGGTCATCAGTGTTAGAGCTAAAATTAGCATGTTTAAAGTGATTTTCTTGCTTCCAGGGGCTCGGGAAGTGAATTAAATACTATTTGGAGGCATTTAATGTTCAAGCAAAAACAGCTGATTTTTGACAAAAGAGATAACACCCCCCATTACGTCATGCTTCAGAAATGTGGAAAATGGTCCGTTTTCAAATGTTTTATTTTTGAACGTCAGTTCACATTTGTAGGTGGATCATCAGTGTTAGAGCTAAAATTAGCATGTTTAAAGTGATTTTCATGCTTCCAGGGGCCCTAAACACAAGATTTATGGAATGGTTAAAAGTGCATGAAAATGGCCAATTTACTCACTCTGAGTTCTCAAAAAGGGTTTCTTCACCCCGGGAAGTTAATTAAATACCATTTGGAGGCATTTAATGTTCGAGCAAAAACGGCTGATTTTCGACAAAAGAGATAACACCCCCCCATTACGTCATGCTTCAGAAATGTGGAAAATGGTCCGTTTTCAAATGTTTTATTTTTGAACATCAGTTCACAGTTGTAGGTGGATCATCAGTGTTAGAGCTAAAATTAGCATGTTTAAAGTGATTTTCATGCTTCCAGGGGCTCGGGAAGTGAATTAAATACTATTTGGAGGCATTTAATGTTCAATCAAAAACAGCTGATTTTTGACAAAAGAGATAACACCCCCCCATTACGTCATGCTTCAGAAATGTGGAAAATGGTCCGTTTTCAAATGTTTTATTTTTGAACGTCAGTTCACATTTGTAGGTGGATCATCAGTGTTAGAGCTAAAATTAGCATGTTTAAAGTGATTTTCATGCTTCCAGGGGCCCTAAACACAAGATTTATGGAATGGTTAAAAGTGCATGAAAATGGCCAATTTACTCACTCTGAGTTCTCAAAAAGGGTTTCTTCACCCCGGGAAGTTAATTAAATACCATTTGGAGGCATTTATTGTTCGAGCAAAAACGGCTGATTTTCGACAAAAGAGATAACACCCCCCCATTACGTCATGCTTCAGAAATGTGGAAAATGGTCCGTTTTCAAATGTTTTATTTTTGAACATCAGTTCACATTTGTAGGTGGATCATCAGTGTTAGAGCTAAAATTAGCATGTTTAAAGTGATTTTCATGCTTCCAGGGGCTCGGGAAGTGAATGAAATACTATTTGGAGGCATTTAATGTTCAATCAAAAACAGCTGATTTTTGACAAAAGAGATAACACCCCCCCATTACGTCATGCTTCAGAAATGTGGAAAATGGTCCGTTTTCAAATGTTTTATTTTTGAACGTCAGTTCACATTTGTAGGTGGATCATCAGTGTTAGAGCTAAAATTAGCATGTTTAAAGTGATTTTCATGCTTCCAGGGGCCCTAAACACAAGATTTATGGAATGGTTAAAAGTGCATGAAAATGGCCAATTTACTCACTCTGAGTTCTCAAAAAGGGTTTCTTCACCCCGGGAAGTTAATTAAATACCATTTGGAGGCATTTAATGTTCAAGCAGAAACGGCTGATTTTTGACAAAAGAGATAACACCCCCCCCATTAAGTCATGCTTCAGAAATGTGGAAAATGGTCCGTTTTCAAATGTTTTATTTTTGAACGTCAGTTCACATTTGTAGGTGGATCATCAGTGTTAGAGCTAAAATTAGCATGTTTAAAGTGATTTTCATGCTTCCAGGGGCTCGGGAAGTGAATTAAATACTATTTGGAGGCATTTAATGTTCAAGCAAAAACAGCTGATTTTTGACAAAAGAGATAACACCCCCCCATTACGTCATGCTTCAGAAATGTGGAAAATGGTCCGTTTTAAAATGTTTTATTTTTGAATGTCAGTTCACATTTGTAGGTGGATCATCAGTGTTGGAGCTAAAATTAGCATGTTTAAAGTGATTTTCATGCTTCCAGGGGCCCTAAACACAAGATTTATGGAATGGTTAAAAGTGCATGAAAATGGCCAATTTACTCACTCTGAGTTCTCAAAAAGGGTTTCTTCACCCCGGGAAGTTAATTAAATACCATTTGGAGGCATTTAATGTTCGAGCAAAAACGGCTGATTTTCGACAAAAGAGATAACACCCCCCCATTACGTCATGCTTCAGAAATGTGGAAAATGGTCCGTTTTCAAATGTTTTATTTTTGAATGTCAGTTCACATTTGTAGGTGGATCATCAGTGTTAGCGCTAAAATTAGCATGTTTAAAGTGATTTTCATGCTTCCAGGGGCTTGGGAAGTGAATTAAATACTATTTGGAGGCATTTAATGTTCAAGCAAAAACAGCTGATTTTTGACAAAAGAGATAACACCCCCCCATTACGTCATGCTTCAGAAATGTTGAAAATGGTCCGTTTTCAAATGTTTTATTTTTGAACGTCAGTTCACATTTGTAGGTGGATCATCAGTGTTAGAGCTAAAATTAGCATGTTTAAAGTGATTTTCATGCTTCCAGGGGCCCTAAACACAAGATTTATGGAATGGTTAAAAGTGCATGAAAATGGCCAATTTACTCACTCTGAGTTCTCAAAAAGGGTTTCTTCATCCCGGGAAGTTAATTAAATACCATTTGGAGGCATTTAATGTTCGAGCAAAAACGGCTGATTTTCGACAAAAGAGATAACACCCCCCCATTACGTCATGCTTCAGAAATGTGGAAAATGGTCCGTTTTCAAATGTTTTATTTTTGAACGTCAGTTCACATTTGTAGGTGGATCATCAGTGTTAGAGCTAAAATTAGCATGTTTAAAGTGATTTTCATGCTTCCAGGGGCTCGGGAAGTGAATTAAATACTATTTGGAGGCATTTAATGTTCAATTAAAAACAGCTGATTTTTGACAAAAGAGATAACACCCCCCCATTACGTCATGCTTCAGAAATGTGGAAAATGGTCCGTTTTCAAATGTTTTATTTTTGAACGTCAGTTCACATTTGTAGGTGGATCATCAGTGTTAGAGCTAAAATTAGCATGTTTAAAGTGATTTTCATGCTTCCAGGGGCCCTAAACACAAGATTTATGGAATGGTTAAAAGTGCATGAAAATGGCCAATTTACTCACTCTGAGTTCTCAAAAAGGGTTTCTTCACCCCGGGAAGTTAATTAAATACCATTTGGAGGCATTTAATGTTCAAGCAGAAACGGCTGATTTTTGACAAAAGAGATAACACCCCCCCCATTAAGTCATGCTTCAGAAATGTGGAAAATGGTCCGTTTTCAAATGTTTTATTTTTGAACGTCAGTTCACATTTGTAGGTGGATCATCAGTGTTAGAGCTAAAATTAGCATGTTTAAAGTGATTTTCATGCTTCCAGGGGCTCGGGAAGTGAATTAAATACTATTTGGAGGCATTTAATGTTCAAGCAAAAACAGCTGATTTTTGACAAAAGAGATAACACCCCCCCATTACGTCATGCTTCAGAAATGTGGAAAATGGTCTGTTTTAAAATGTTTTATTTTTGAATGTCAGTTCACATTTGTAGGTGGATCATCAGTGTTGGAGCTAAAATTAGCATGTTTAAAGTGATTTTCATGCTTCCAGGGGCCCTAAACACAAGATTTATGGAATGGTTAAAAGTGCATGAAAATGGCCAATTTACTCACTCTGAGTTCTCAAAAAGGGTTTCTTCACCCCGGGAAGTTAATTAAATACCATTTGGAGGCATTTAATGTTCGAGCAAAAACGGCTGATTTTCGACAAAAGAGATAACACCCCCCCATTACGTCATGCTTCAGAAATGTGGAAAATGGTCCGTTTTCAAATGTTTTATTTTTGAATGTCAGTTCACATTTGTAGGTGGATCATCAGTGTTAGAGCTAAAATTAGCATGTTTAAAGTGATTTTCATGCTTCCAGGGGCTCGGGAAGTGAATTAAATACTATTTGGAGGCATTTAATGTTCAATCAAAAACAGCTGATTTTTGACAAAAGAGATAACACCCCCCCATTACGTCATGCTTCAGAAATGTGGAAAATGGTCCGTTTTCAAATGTTTTATTTTTGAACGTCAGTTCACATTTGTAGGTGGATCATCAGTGTTAGAGCTAAAATTAGCATGTTTAAAGTGATTTTCATGCTTCCAGGGGCCCTAAACACAAGATTTATGGAATGGTTAAAAGTGCATGAAAATGGCCAATTTACTCACTCTGAGTTCTCAAAAAGGGTTTCTTCACCCCGGGAAGTTAATTAAATACCATTTGGAGGCATTTAATGTTCGAGCAAAAACGGCTGATTTTCGACAAAAGAGATAACACCCCCCCATTACGTCATGCTTCAGAAATGTGGAAAATGGTCCGTTTTCAAATGTTTTATTTTTGAACGTCAGTTCACATTTGTAGGTGGATCATCAGTGTTAGAGCTAAAATTAGCATGTTTAAAGTGATTTTCATGCTTCCAGGGGCTCGGAAAGTGAATTAAATACTATTTGGAGGCATTTAATGTTCAAGCAAAAACAGCTGATTTTTGACAAAAGAGATAACACCCCCCCATTACGTCATGCTTCAGAAATGTGGAAAATGGTCCGTTTTCAAATGTTTTATTTTTGAACGTCAGTTCACATTTGTAGGTGGATCATCAGTGTTAGAGCTAAAATTAGCATGTTTAAAGTGATTTTCATGCTTCCAGGGGCCCTAAACACAAGATTTATGGAATGGTTAAAAGTGCATGAAAATGGCCAATTTACTCACTCTGAGTTCTCAAAAAGGGTTTCTTCACCCCGGGAAGTTAATTAAATACCATTTGGAGGCATTTAATGTTCGAGCAAAAACGGCTGATTTTCGACAAAAGAGATAACACCCCCCCATTACGTCATGCTTCAGAAATGTGGAAAATGGTCCGTTTTCAAATGTTTTATTTTTGAACATCAGTTCACATTTGTAGGTGGATCATCATTGTTAGAGCTAAAATTAGCATGTTTAAAGTGATTTTCATGCTTCCAGGGGCTCGGGAAGTGAATTAAATACTATTTGGAGGCATTTAATGTTCAAGCAAAAACAGCTGATTTTTGACAAAAGAGATAACACACCCCCATACGTCATGCTTCAGAAATGTGGAAAATGGTCCGTTTTCAAATGTTTTATTTTTGAACGTCAGTTCACATTTGTAGGTGGATCATCAGTGTTAGAGCTAAAATTAGCATGTTTAAAGTGATTTTCATGCTTCCAGGGGCCCTAAACACAAGATTTATGGAATGGTTAAAAGTGCATGAAAATGGCCAATTTACTCACTCTGAGTTCTCAAAAAGGGTTTCTTCACCCCGGGAAGTTAATTAAATACCATTTAGAGGCATTTAATGTTCGAGCAAAAACGGCTGATTTTCGACAAAAGAGATAACACCCCCCCATTACGTCATGCTTCAGAAATGTGGAAAATGGTCCGTTTTCAAATGTTTTATTTTTGAACGTCAGTTCACATTTGTAGGTGGATCATCAGTGTTAGAGCTAAAATTAGCATGTTTAAAGTGATTTTCATGCTTCCAGGGGCTCGGGAAGTGAATTAAATACTATTTGGAGGCATTTAATGTTCAAGCAAAAACAGCTGATTTTTGACAAAAGAGATAACACCCCCCCATTACGTCATGCTTCAGAAATGTGGAAAATGGTCCGTTTTCAAATGTTTTATTTTTGAACGTCAGTTCACATTTGTAGGTGGATCATCAGTGTTAGAGCTAAAATTAGCATGTTTAAAGTGATTTTCATGCTTCCAGGGGCCCTAAACACAAGATTTATGGAATGGTTAAAAGTGCATGAAAATGGCCAATTTACTCACTCTGAGTTCTCAAAAAGGGTTTCTTCACCCCGGGAAGTTAATTAAATACCATTTGGAGGCATTTAATGTTCGAGCAAAAACGGCTGATTTTCGACAAAAGAGATAACACCCCCCCATTACGTCATGCTTCAGAAATGTGGAAAATGGTCCGTTTTCAAATGTTTTATTTTTGAACATCAGTTCACATTTGTAGGTGGATCATCATTGTTAGAGCTAAAATTAGCATGTTTAAAGTGATTTTCATGCTTCCAGGGGCTCGGGAAGTGAATTAAATACTATTTGGAGGCATTTAATGTTCAAGCAAAAACAGCTGATTTTTGACAAAAGAGATAACACACCCCCATACGTCATGCTTCAGAAATGTGGAAAATGGTCCGTTTTCAAATGTTTTATTTTTGAACGTCAGTTCACATTTGTAGGTGGATCATCAGTGTTAGAGCTAAAATTAGCATGTTTAAAGTGATTTTCATGCTTCCAGGGGCCCTAAACACAAGATTTATGGAATGGTTAAAAGTGCATGAAAATGGCCAATTTACTCACTCTGAGTTCTCAAAAAGGGTTTCTTCACCCCGGGAAGTTAATTACATACCATTTAGAGGCATTTAATGTTCGAGCAAAAACGGCTGATTTTCGACAAAAGAGATAACACCCCCCCATTACGTCATGCTTCAGAAATGTGGAAAATGGTCCGTTTTCAAATGTTTTATTTTTGAACGTCAGTTCACATTTGTAGGTGGATCATCAGTGTTAGAGCTAAAATTAGCATGTTTAAAGTGATTTTCATGCTTCCAGGGGCTCGGGAAGTGAATTAAATACTATTTGGAGGCATTTAATGTTCAATCAAAAACAGCTGATTTTTGACAAAAGAGATAACACCCCCCCATTACGTCATGCTTCAGAAATGTGGAAAATGGTCCGTTTTCAAATGTTTTATTTTTTAACGTCAGTTCACATTTGTAGGTGGATCATCAGTGTTAGAGCTAAAATTAGCATGTTTAAAGTGATTTTCATGCTTCCAGGGGCCCTAAACACAAGATTTATGGAATGGTTAAAAGTGCATGAAAATGGCCAATTTACTCACTCTGAGTTCTCAAAAAGGGTTTCTTCATCCCGGGAAGTTAATTAAATACCATTTGGAGGCATTTAATGTTCGAGCAAAAACGGCTGATTTTCGACAAAAGAGATAACACCCCCCATTACGTCATGCTTCAGAAATGTGGAAAATGGTCCGTTTTCAAATGTTTTATTTTTGAACTTCAGTTCACATTTGTAGGTGGATCATCAGTGTTAGAGCTAAAATTAGCATGTTTAAAGTGATTTTAATGCTTCCAGGGGCTCGGGAAGTGAATTAAATACTATTTGGAGGCATTTAATGTTCAATCAAAAACAGCTGATTTTTGACAAAAGAGATAACACCCCCCCCATTACGTCATGCTTCAGAAATGTGGAAAATGGTCCGTTTTCAAATGTTTTATTTTTGAACGTCAGTTCACATTTGTAGGTGGATCATCAGTGTTAGAGCTAAAATTAGCATGTTTAAAGTGATTTTCATGCTTCCAGGGGCCCTAAACACAAGATTTATGGAATGGTTAAAAGTGCATGAAAATGGCCAATTTACTCACTCTGAGTTCTCAAAAAGGGTTTCTTCACCCCGGGAAGTTAATTAAATACCATTTGGAGGCATTTAATGTTCGAGCAAAAACGGCTGATTTTCGACAAAAGAGATAACACCCCCCCATTACGTCATGCTTCAGAAATGTGGAAAATGGTCCGTTTTCAAATGTTTTATTTTTGAACGTCAGTTCACATTTGTAGGTGGATCATCAGTGTTAGAGCTAAAATTAGCATGTTTAAAGTGATTTTCATGCTTCCAGGGGCTCGGGAAGTGAATTAAATACTATTTGGAGGCATTTAATGTTCAAGCAAAAACAGCTGATTTTTGACAAAAGAGATAACACCCCCCCATTACGTCATGCTTCAGAAATGTGGAAAATGGTCCGTTTTCAAATGTTTTATTTTTGAACGTCAGTTCACATTTGTAGGTGGATCATCAGTGTTAGAGCTAAAATTAGCATGTTTAAAGTGAATTTCATGCTTCCAGGGGCCCTAAACACAAGATTTATGGAATGGTTAAAAGTGCATGAAAATGGCCAATTTACTCACTCTGAGTTCCCAAAAAGGGTTTCTTCACCCCGGGAAGTTAATTAAATACCATTTGGAGGCATTTAATGTTCGAGCAAAAACTGCTGATTTTCGACAAAAGAGATAACACCCACCCATTACGTCATGCTTCAGAAATGTGGAAAATGGTCCGTTTTCAAATGTTTTATTTTTGAACGTCAGTTCACATTTGTAGGTGGATCATCAGTGTTAGAGCTAAAATTAGCATGTTTAAAGTGATTTTCTTGCTTCCAGGGGCTCGGGAAGTGAATTAAATACTATTTGGAGGCATTTAATGTTCAAGCAAAAACAGCTGATTTTTGACAAAAGAGATAACACCCCCCCATTACGTCATGCTTCAGAAATGTGGAAAATGGTCCGTTTTCAAATGTTTTATTTTTGAACGTCAGTTCACATTTGTAGGTGGATCATCAGTGTTAGAGCTAAAATTAGCATGTTTAAAGTGATTTTCATGCTTCCAGGGGCCCTAAACACAAGATTTATGGAATGGTTAAAAGTGCATGAAAATGGCCAATTTACTCACTCTGAGTTCTCAAAAAGGGTTTCTTCACCCCGGGAAGTTAATTAAATACCATTTGGAGGCATTTAATGTTCGAGCAAAAACGGCTGATTTTCGACAAAAGAGATAACACCCCCCCATTACGTCATGCTTCAGAAATGTGGAAAATGGTCCGTTTTCAAATGTTTTATTTTTGAACATCAGTTCACATTTGTAGGTGGATCATCAGTGTTAGAGCTAAAATTAGCATGTTTAAAGTGATTTTCATGCTTCCAGGGGCTCGGGAAGTGAATTAAATACTATTTGGAGGCATTTAATGTTCAATCAAAAACAGCTGATTTTTGACAAAAGAGATAACACCCCCCCATTACGTCATGCTTCAGAAATGTGGAAAATGGTCCGTTTTCAAATGTTTTATTTTTGAACGTCAGTTCACATTTGTAGGTGGATCATCAGTGTTAGAGCTAAAATTAGCATGTTTAAAGTGATTTTCATGCTTCCAGGGGCCCTAAACACAAGATTTATGGAATGGTTAAAAGTGCATGAAAATGGCCAATTTACTCACTCTGAGTTCTCAAAAAGGGTTTCTTCACCCCGGGAAGTTAATTAAATACCATTTGGAGGCATTTAATGTTCGAGCAAAAACGGCTGATTTTCGACAAAAGAGATAACACCCCCCCATTACGTCATGCTTCAGAAATGTGGAAAATGGTCCGTTTTCAAATGTTTTATTTTTGAACATCAGTTCACATTTGTAGGTGTATCATCAGTGTTAGAGCTAAAATTAGCATGTTTAAAGTGATTTTCATGCTTCCAGGGGCTCGGGAAGTGAATTAAATACTATTTGGAGGCATTTAATGTTCAATCAAAAACAGCTGATTTTTGACAAAAGAGATAACACCCCCCCATTACGTCATGCTTCAGAAATGTGGAAAATGGTCCGTTTTCAAATGTTTTATTTTTGAACGTCAGTTCACATTTGTAGGTGGATCATCAGTGTTAGAGCTAAAATTAGCATGTTTAAAGTGATTTTCATGCTTCCAGGGGCCCTAAACACAAGATTTATGGAATGGTTAAAAGTGCATGAAAATGGCCAATTTACTCACTCTGAGTTCTCAAAAGGGTTTCTTCACCCCGGGAAGTTAATTAAATACCATTTGGAGGCATTTAATGTTCAAGCAGAAACGGCTGATTTTTGACAAAAGAGATAACACCCCCCCCATTAAGTCATGCTTCAGAAATGTGGAAAATGGTCCGTTTTCAAATGTTTTATTTTTGAACGTCAGTTCACATTTGTAGGTGGATCATCAGTGTTAGAGCTAAAATTAGCATGTTTAAAGTGATTTTCATGCTTCCAGGGGCTCGGGAAGTGAATTAAATACTATTTGGAGGCATTTAATGTTCAAGCAAAAACAGCTGATTTTTGACAAAAGAGATAACACCCCCCCATTACGTCATGCTTCAGAAATGTGGAAAATGGTCCGTTTTAAAATGTTTTATTTTTGAATGTCAGTTCACATTTGTAGGTGGATCATCAGTGTTGGAGCTAAAATTAGCATGTTTAAAGTGATTTTCATGCTTCCAGGGGCCCTAAACACAAGATTTATGGAATGGTTAAAAGTGCATGAAAATGGCCAATTTACTCACTCTGAGTTCTCAAAAAGGGTTTCTTCACCCCGGGAAGTTAATTAAATACCATTTGGAGGCATTTAATGTTCGAGCAAAAACGGCTGATTTTCGACAAAAGAGATAACACCCCCCCATTACGTCATGCTTCAGAAATGTGGAAAATGGTCCGTTTTCAAATGTTTTATTTTTGAATGTCAGTTCACATTTGTAGGTGGATCATCAGTGTTAGAGCTAAAATTAGCATGTTTAAAGTGATTTTCATGCTTCCAGGGGCTTGGGAAGTGTATTAAATACTATTTGGAGGCATTTAATGTTCAAGCAAAAACAGCTGATTTTTGACAAAAGAGATAACACCCCCCCATTACGTCATGCTTCAGAATTGTTGAAAATGGTCCGTTTTCAAATGTTTTATTTTTGAACGTCAGTTCACATTTGTAGGTGGATCATCAGTGTTAGAGCTAAAATTAGCATGTTTAAAGTGATTTTCATGCTTCCAGGGGCCCTAAACACAAGATTTATGGAATGGTTAAAAGTGCATGAAAATGGCCAATTTACTCACTCTGAGTTCTCAAAAAGGGTTTCTTCACCCCGGGAAGTTAATTAAATACCATTTGGAGGCATTTAATGTTCGAGCAAAAACGGCTGATTTTCGACAAAAGAGATAACACCCCCCCCATTACTTCATGCTTCAGAAATGTGGAAAATGGTCCGTTTTCAAATGTTTTATTTTTGAACATCAGTTCACATTTGTAGGTGGATCATCAGTGTTAGAGCTAAAATTAGCATGTTTAAAGTGATTTTCATGCTTCCAGGGGCTCGGGAAGTGAATTAAATACTATTTGGAGGCATTTAATGTTCAATCAAAAACAGCTGATTTTTGACAAAAGAGATAACACCCCCCCATTACGTCATGCTTCAGAAATGTGGAAAATGGTCCGTTTTCAAATGTTTTATTTTTGAACGTCAGTTCACATTTGTAGGTGGATCATCAGTGTTAGAGCTAAAATTAGCATGTTTAAAGTGATTTTCATGCTTCCAGGGGCCCTAAACACAAGATTTATGGAATGGTTAAAAGTGCATGAAAATGGCCAATTTACTCACTCTGAGTTCTCAAAAAGGGTTTCTTCACCCCGGGAAGTTAATTAAATACCATTTGGAGGCATTTAATGTTCGAGCAAAAACGGCTGATTTTCGACAAAAGAGATAACACCCCCCCATTACGTCATGCTTCAGAAATGTGGAAAATGGTCCGTTTTCAAATGTTTTATTTTTGAACATCAGTTCACATTTGTAGGTGTATCATCAGTGTTAGAGCTAAAATTAGCATGTTTAAAGTGATTTTCATGCTTCCAGGGGCTCGGGAAGTGAATTAAATACTATTTGGAGGCATTTAATGTTCAATCAAAAACAGCTGATTTTTGACAAAAGAGATAACACCCCCCCATTACGTCATGCTTCAGAAATGTGGAAAATGGTCCGTTTTCAAATGTTTTATTTTTGAACGTCAGTTCACATTTGTAGGTGGATCATCAGTGTTAGAGCTAAAATTAGCATGTTTAAAGTGATTTTCATGCTTCCAGGGGCCCTAAACACAAGATTTATGGAATGGTTAAAAGTGCATGAAAATGGCCAATTTACTCACTCTGAGTTCTCAAAAAGGGTTTCTTCACCCCGGGAAGTTAATTAAATACCATTTGGAGGCATTTAATGTTCAAGCAGAAACGGCTGATTTTTGACAAAAGAGATAACACCCCCCCCATTAAGTCATGCTTCAGAAATGTGGAAAATGGTCCGTTTTCAAATGTTTTATTTTTGAACGTCAGTTCACATTTGTAGGTGGATCATCAGTGTTAGAGCTAAAATTAGCATGTTTAAAGTGATTTTCATGCTTCCAGGGGCTCGGGAAGTGAATTAAATACTATTTGGAGGCATTTAATGTTCAAGCAAAAACAGCTGATTTTTGACAAAAGAGATAACACCCCCCCATTACGTCATGCTTCAGAAATGTGGAAAATGGTCCGTTTTAAAATGTTTTATTTTTGAATGTCAGTTCACATTTGTAGGTGGATCATCAGTGTTGGAGCTAAAATTAGCATGTTTAAAGTGATTTTCATACTTCCAGGGGCCCTAAACACAAGATTTATGGAATGGTTAAAAGTGCATGAAAATGGCCAATTTACTCACTCTGAGTTCTCAAAAAGGGTTTCTTCACCCCGGGAAGTTAATTAAATACCATTTGGAGGCATTTAATGTTCGAGCAAAAACGGCTGATTTTCGACAAAAGAGATAACACCCCCCCATTACGTCATGCTTCAGAAATGTGGAAAATGGTCCGTTTTCAAATGTTTTATTTTTGAATGTCAGTTCACATTTGTAGGTGGATCATCAGTGTTAGAGCTAAAATTAGCATGTTTAAAGTGATTTTCATGCTTCCAGGGGCTTGGGAAGTGAATTAAATACTATTTGGAGGCATTTAATGTTCAAGCAAAAACAGCTGATTTTTGACAAAAGAGATAACACCCCCCCATTACGTCATGCTTCAGAAATGTTGAAAATGGTCCGTTTTCAAATGTTTTATTTTTGAACGTCAGTTCACATTTGTAGGTGGATCATCAGTGTTAGAGCTAAAATTAGCATGTTTAAAGTGATTTTCATGCTTCCAGGGGCCCTAAACACAAGATTTATGGAATGGTTAAAAGTGCATGAAAATGGCCAATTTACTCACTCTGAGTTCTCAAAAAGGGTTTCTTCACCCCGGGAAGTTAATTAAATACCATTTGGAGGCATTTAATGTTCGAGCAAAAACGGCTGATTTTCGACAAAAGAGATAACACCCCCCCATTACGTCATGCTTCAGAAATGTGGAAAATGGTCCGTTTTCAAATGTTTTATTTTTGAACGTCAGTTCACATTTGTAGGTGGATCATCAGTGTTAGAGCTAAAATTAGCATGTTTAAAGTGATTTTCATGCTTCCAGGGGCTCGGGAAGTGAATTAAATACTATTTGGAGGCATTTAATGTTCAAGCAAAAACAGCTGATTTTTGACAAAAGAGATAACACCCCCCCATTACGTCATGCTTCAGAAATGTGGAAAATGGTCCGTTTTCAAATGTTTTATTTTTGAACGTCAGTTCACATTTGTAGGTGGATCATCAGTGTTAGAGCTAAAATTAGCATGTTTAAAGTGATTTTCATGCTTCCAGGGGCCCTAAACACAAGATTTATGGAATGGTTAAAAGTGCATGAAAATGGCCAATTTACTCACTCTGAGTTCCCAAAAAGGGTTTCTTCACCCCGGGAAGTTAATTAAATACCATTTGGAGGCATTTAATGTTCGAGCAAAAACTGCTGATTTTCGACAAAAGAGATAACACCCCCCCCATTACGTCATGCTTCAGAAATGTGGAAAATGGTCCGTTTTCAAATGTTTTATTTTTGAACGTCAGTTCACATTTGTAGGTGGATCATCAGTGTTAGAGCTAAAATTAGCATGTTTAAAGTGATTTTCTTGCTTCCAGGGGCTCGGGAAGTGAATTAAATACTATTTGGAGGCATTTAATGTTCAAGCAAAAACAGCTGATTTTTGACAAAAGAGATAACACCCCCCCATTACGTCATGCTTCAGAAATGTGGAAAATGGTCCGTTTTCAAATGTTTTATTTTTGAACGTCAGTTCACATTTGTAGGTGGATCATCAGTGTTAGAGCTAAAATTAGCATGTTTAAAGTGATTTTCATGCTTCCAGGGGCCCTAAACACAAGATTTATGGAATGGTTAAAAGTGCATGAAAATGGCCAATTTACTCACTCTGAGTTCTCAAAAAGGGTTTCTTCACCCCGGGAAGTTAATTAAATACCATTTGGAGGCATTTAATGTTCAAGCAAAAACGGCTGATTTTCGACAAAAGAGATAACACCCCCCCATTACGTCATGCTTCAGAAATGTGGAAAATGGTCCGTTTTCAAATGTTTTATTTTTGAACATCAGTTCACATTTGTAGGTGGATCATCAGTGTTAGAGCTAAAATTAGCATGTTTAAAGTGATTTTCGTGCTTCCAGGGGCTCGGGAAGTGAATTAAATACTATTTGGAGGCATTTAATGTTCAATCAAAAACAGCTGATTTTTGACAAAAGAGATAACACCCCCCCATTACGTCATGCTTCAGAAATGTGGAAAATGGTCCGTTTTCAAATGTTTTATTTTTGAACGTCAGTTCACATTTGTAGGTGGATCATCAGTGTTAGAGCTAAAATTAGCATGTTTAAAGTGATTTTCATGCTTCCAGGGGCCCTAAACACAAGATTTATGGAATGGTTAAAAGTGCATGAAAATGGCCAATTTACTCACTCTGAGTTCTCAAAAAGGGTTTCTTCACCCCGGGAAGTTAATTAAATACCATTTAGAGGCATTTAATGTTCGAGCAAAAACGGCTGATTTTCGACAAAAGAGATAACACCCCCCATTACGTCATGCTTCAGAAATGTGGAAAATGGTCCGTTTTCAAATGTTTTATTTTTGAACGTCAGTTCACATTTGTAGGTGGATCATCAGTGTTAGAGCTAAAATTAGCATGTTTAAAGTGATTTTCATGCTTCCAGGGGCTCGGGAAGTGAATTAAATACTATTTGGAGGCATTTAATGTTCAAGCAAAAACAGCTGATTTTTGACAAAAGAGATAACACCCCCCCATTACGTCATGCTTCAGAAATGTGGAAAATGGTCCGTTTTCAAATGTTTTATTTTTGAACGTCAGTTCACATTTGTAGGTGGATCATCAGTGTTAGAGCTAAAATTAGCATGTTTAAAGTGATTTTCATGCTTCCAGGGGCCCTAAACACAAGATTTATGGAATGGTTAAAAGTGCATGAAAATGGCCAATTTACTCACTCTGAGTTCTCAAAAAGGGTTTCTTCACCCCGGGAAGTTAATTAAATACCATTTGGAGGCATTTAATGTTCGAGCAAAAACGGCTGATTTTCGACAAAAGAGATAACACCCCCCCATTACGTCATGCTTCAGAAATGTGGAAAATGGTCCGTTTTCAAATGTTTTATTTTTGAACATCAGTTCACATTTGTAGGTGGATCATCAGTGTTAGAGCTAAAATTAGCATGTTTAAAGTGATTTTCATGCTTCCAGGGGCTCGGGAAGTGAATTAAATACTATTTGGAGGCATTTAATGTTCAATCAAAAACAGCTGATTTTTGACAAAAGAGATAACACCCCCCCATTACGTCATGCTTCAGAAATGTGGAAAATGGTCCGTTTTCAAATGTTTTATTTTTGAACGTCAGTTCACATTTGTAGGTGGATCATCAGTGTTAGAGCTAAAATTAGCATGTTTAAAGTGATTTTCATGCTTCCAGGGGCCCTAAACACAAGATTTATGGAATGGTTAAAAGTGCATGAAAATGGCCAATTTACTCACTCTGAGTTCTCAAAAAGGGTTTCTTCACCCCGGGAAGTTAATTAAATACCATTTGGAGGCATTTAATGTTCAAGCAGAAACGGCTGATTTTTGTCAAAAGAGATAACACCCCCCCCATTAAGTCATGCTTCAGAAATGTGGAAAATGGTCCGTTTTCAAATGTTTTATTTTTGAACGTCAGTTCACATTTGTAGGTGGATCATCAGTGTTAGAGCTAAAATTAGCATGTTTAAAGTGATTTTCATGCTTCCAGGGGCTCGGGAAGTGAATTAAATACTATTTGGAGGCATTTAATGTTCAAGCAAAAACAGCTGATTTTTGACAAAAGAGATAACACCCCCCCATTACGTCATGCTTCAGAAATGTGGAAAATGGTCCGTTTTAAAATGTTTTATTTTTGAATGTCAGTTCACATTTGTAGGTGGATCATCAGTGTTGGAGCTAAAATTAGCATGTTTAAAGTGATTTTCATGCTTCCAGGGGCCCTAAACACAAGATTTATGGAATGGTTAAAAGTGCATGAAAATGGCCAATTTACTCACTCTGAGTTCTCAAAAAGGGTTTCTTCACCCCGGGAAGTTAATTAAATACAATTTGGAGGCATTTAATGTTCGAGCAAAAACGGCTGATTTTCGACAAAAGAGATAACACCCCCCCATTACGTCATGCTTCAGAAATGTGGAAAATGGTCCGTTTTCAAATGTTTTATTTTTGAATGTCAGTTCACATTTGTAGGTGGATCATCAGTGTTAGAGCTAAAATTAGCATGTTTAAAGTTATTTTCATGCTTCCACTGGCTTGGGAAGTGAATTAAATACTATTTGGAGGCATTTAATGTTCAAGTAAAAACAGCTGATTTTTGACAAAAGAGATAACACCCCCCCATTACGTCATGCTTCAGAAATGTTGAAAATGGTCCGTTTTCAAATGTTTGATTTTTGAACGTCAGTTCACATTTGTAGGTGGATCATCAGTGTTAGAGCTAAAATTAGCATGTTTAAAGTGATTTTCATGCTTCCAGGGGCCCTAAACACAAGATTTATGGAATGGTTAAAAGGACATGAAAATGGCCAATTTACTCACTCTGAGTTCTCAAAAAGGGTTTCTTCACCCCGGGAAGTTAATTAAATACCATTTGGAGGCATATAATGTTCGAGCAAAAACGGCTGATTTTCGACAAAAGAGATAACACCCCCCCATTACGTCATGCTTCAGAAATGTGGAAAATGGTCCGTTTTCAAATGTTTTATTTTTGAACGTCAGTTCACATTTGTAGGTGGATCATCAGTGTTAGAGCTAAAATTAGCATGTTTAAAGTGATTTTCATGCTTCCAGGGGCTCGGGAAGTGAATTAAATACTATTTGGAGGCATTTAATGTTCAATCAAAAACAGCTGATTTTTGACAAAAGAGATAACACCCCCCCATTACGTCATGCTTCAGAAATGTGGAAAATGGTCCGTTTTCAAAAGTTTTATTTTTGAACGTCAGTTCACATTTGTAGGTGGATCATCAGTGTTAGAGCTAAAATTAGCATGTTTAAAGTGATTTTCATGCTTCCAGGGGCCCTAAACACAAGATTTATGGAATGGTTAAAAGTGCATGAAAATGGCCAATTTACTCACTCTGAGTTCTCAAAAAGGGTTTCTTCACCCCGGGAAGTTAATTAAATACCATTTGGAGGCATTTAATGTTCGAGCAAAAACTGCTGATTTTCGACAAAAGAGATAACACCCCCCATTACGTCATGCTTCAGAAATGTGGAAAATGGTCCGTTTTCAAATGTTTTATTTTTGAACGTCAGTTCACATTTGTAGGTGGATCATCAGTGTTAGAGCTAAAATTAGCATGTTTAAAGTGATTTTCATGCTTCCAGGGGTTCGGGAAGTGAATTAAATACTATTTGGAGGCCTTTAATGTTCAAGCAAAAACAGCTGATTTTTGACAAAAGAGATAACACCCCCCCATTACGTCATGCTTCAGAAATGTGGAAAATGGTCCGTTTTCAAATGTTTTATTTTTGAACGTCAGTTCACATTTGTAGGTGGATCATCAGTGTTAGAGCTAAAATTAGCATGTTTAAAGTGATTTTCATGCTTCCAGGGTCCTAAACACAAGATTTATGGAATGGTTAAAAGTGCATGAAAATGGCCAATTTACTCACTCTGAGTTCTCAAAAAGGGTTTCTTCACCCCGGGAAGTTAATTAAATACCATTTGGAGGCATTTAATGTTCGAGCAAAAACGGCTGATTTTCGACAAAAGAGATAACACCCCCCCATTACGTCATGCTTCAGAAATGTGGAAAATGGTCCGTTTTCAAATGTTTTATTTTTGAACATCAGTTCACATTTGTAGGTAGATCATCAGTGTTAGAGCTAAAATTAGCATGTTTAAAGTGATTTTCATGCTTCCAGGGGCTCGGGAAGTGAATTAAATACTATTTGGAGGCATTTAATGTTCAATCAAAAACAGCTGATTTTTGACAAAAGAGATAACACCCCCCATTACGTCATGCTTCAGAAATGTGGAAAATGGTCCGTTTTCAAATGTTTTATTTTTGAACGTCAGTTCACATTTGTAGGTGGATCATCAGTGTTAGAGCTAAAATTAGCATGTTTAAAGTGATTTTCATGCTTCCAGGGGCCCTAAACACAAGATTTATGGAATGGTTAAAAGTGCATGAAAATGGCCAATTTACTCACTCTGAGTTCTCAAAAAGGGTTTCTTCACCCCGGGAAGTTAATTAAATACCATTTGGAGGCATTTAATGTTCGAGCAAAAACGGCTGATTTTCGACAAAAGAGATAACACCCCCCCATTACGTCATGCTTCAGAAATGTGGAAAATGGTCCGTTTTCAAATGTTTTATTTTTGAACGTCAGTTCACATTTGTAGGTGGATCATCAGTGTTAGAGCTAAAATTAGCATGTTTAAAGTGATTTTCATGCTTCCAGGGGCCCTAAACACAAGATTTATGGAATGGTTAAAAGTGCATGAAAATGGCCAATTTACTCACTCTGAGTTCTCAAAAAGGGTTTCTTCACCCCGGGAAGTTAATTAAATACCATTTGGAGGCATTTAATGTTCGAGCAAAAACGGCTGATTTTCGACAAAAGAGATAACACCCCCCCATTAGGTCATGCTTCAGAAATGTGGAAAATGGTCCGTTTTCAAATGTTTTATTTTTGAACGTCAGTTCACATTTGTAGGTGGATCATCAGTGTTAGAGCTAAAATTAGCATGTTTAAAGTGATTTTCATGCTTCCAGGGGCTCGGGAAGTGAATTAAATACTATTTGGAGGCATTTAATGTTCAAGCAAAAACAGCTGATTTTTGACAAAAGAGATAACACCCCCCCATTACGTCATGCTTCAGAAATGTGGAAAATGGTCCGTTTTCAAATGTTTTATTTTTGAACGTCAGTTCACATTTGTAGGTGGATCATCAGTGTTAGAGCTAAAATTAGCATGTTTAAAGTGATTTTCATGCTTCCAGGGGCCCTAAACACAAGATTTATGGAATGGTTAAAAGTGCATGAAAATAGCCAATTTACTCACTCTGAGTTCCCAAAAAGGGTTTCTTCACCCCGGGAAGTTAATTAAATACCATTTGGAGGCATTTAATGTTCGAGCAAAAACGGCTGATTTTCGACAAAAGAGATAACACCCCCCCATTACGTCATGCTTCAGAAATGTGGAAAATGGTCCGTTTTCAAATGTTTTATTTTTGAACGTCAGTTCACATTTGTAGGTGGATCATCAGTGTTAGAGCTAAAATTAGCATGTTTAAAGTGATTTTCATGCTTCCAGGGGCCCTAAACACAAGATTTATGGAATGGTTAAAAGTGCATGAAAATGGCCAATTTACTCACTCTGAGTTCTCAAAAAGGGTTTCTTCACCCCGGGAAGTTAATTAAATACCATTTAGAGGCATTTAATGTTCGAGCAAAAACGGCTGATTTTCGACAAAAGAGATAACACCCCCCATTACGTCATGCTTCAGAAATGTGGAAAATGGTCCGTTTTCAAATGTTTTATTTTTGAACGTCAGTTCACATTTGTAGGTGGATCATCAGTGTTAGAGCTAAAATTAGCATGTTTAAAGTGATTTTCATGCTTCCAGGGGCTCGGGAAGTGAATTAAATACTATTTGGAGGCATTTAATGTTCAAGCAAAAACAGCTGATTTTTGACAAAAGAGATAACACCCCCCCATTACGTCATGCTTCAGAAATGTGGAAAATGGTCCGTTTTCAAATGTTTTATTTTTGAACGTCAGTTCACATTTGTAGGTGGATCATCAGTGTTAGAGCTAAAATTAGCATGTTTAAAGTGATTTTCATGCTTCCAGGGGCCCTAAACACAAGATTTATGGAATGGTTAAAAGTGCATGAAAATGGCCAATTTACTCACTCTGAGTTCTCAAAAAGGGTTTCTTCACCCCGGGAAGTTAATTAAATACCATTTGGAGGCATTTAATGTTCGAGCAAAAACGGCTGATTTTCGACAAAAGAGATAACACCCCCCCATTACGTCATGCTTCAGAAATGTGGAAAATGGTCCGTTTTCAAATGTTTTATTTTTGAACATCAGTTCACATTTGTAGGTGGATCATCAGTGTTAGAGCTAAAATTAGCATGTTTAAAGTGATTTTCATGCTTCCAGGGGCTCGGGAAGTGAATTAAATACTATTTGGAGGCATTTAATGTTCAATCAAAAACAGCTGATTTTTGACAAAAGAGATAACACCCCCCCATTACGTCATGCTTCAGAAATGTGGAAAATGGTCCGTTTTCAAATGTTTTATTTTTGAACGTCAGTTCACATTTGTAGGTGGATCATCAGTGTTAGAGCTAAAATTAGCATGTTTAAAGTGATTTTCATGCTTCCAGGGGCCCTAAACACAAGATTTATGGAATGGTTAAAAGTGCATGAAAATGGCCAATTTACTCACTCTGAGTTCTCAAAAAGGGTTTCTTCACCCCGGGAAGTTAATTAAATACCATTTGGAGGCATTTAATGTTCAAGCAGAAACGGCTGATTTTTGTCAAAAGAGATAACACCCCCCCCATTAAGTCATGCTTCAGAAATGTGGAAAATGGTCCGTTTTCAAATGTTTTATTTTTGAACGTCAGTTCACATTTGTAGGTGGATCATCAGTGTTAGAGCTAAAATTAGCATGTTTAAAGTGATTTTCATGCTTCCAGGGGCTCGGGAAGTGAATTAAATACTATTTGGAGGCATTTAATGTTCAAGCAAAAACAGCTGATTTTTGACAAAAGAGATAACACCCCCCCATTACGTCATGCTTCAGAAATGTGGAAAATGGTCCGTTTTAAAATGTTTTATTTTTGAATGTCAGTTCACATTTGTAGGTGGATCATCAGTGTTGGAGCTAAAATTAGCATGTTTAAAGTGATTTTCATGCTTCCAGGGGCCCTAAACACAAGATTTATGGAATGGTTAAAAGTGCATGAAAATGGCCAATTTACTCACTCTGAGTTCTCAAAAAGGGTTTCTTCACCCCGGGAAGTTAATTAAATACAATTTGGAGGCATTTAATGTTCGAGCAAAAACGGCTGATTTTCGACAAAAGAGATAACACCCCCCCATTACGTCATGCTTCAGAAATGTGGAAAATGGTCCGTTTTCAAATGTTTTATTTTTGAATGTCAGTTCACATTTGTAGGTGGATCATCAGTGTTAGAGCTAAAATTAGCATGTTTAAAGTGATTTTCATGCTTCCACTGGCTTGGGAAGTGAATTAAATACTATTTGGAGGCATTTAATGTTCAAGTAAAAACAGCTGATTTTTGACAAAAGAGATAACACCCCCCCATTACGTCATGCTTCAGAAATGTTGAAAATGGTCCGTTTTCAAATGTTTTATTTTTGAACGTCAGTTCACATTTGTAGGTGGATCATCAGTGTTAGAGCTAAAATTAGCATGTTTAAAGTGATTTTCATGCTTCCAGGGGCCCTAAACACAAGATTTATGGAATGGTTAAAAGGACATGAAAATGGCCAATTTACTCACTCTGAGTTCTCAAAAAGGGTTTCTTCACCCCGGGAAGTTAATTAAATACCATTTGGAGGCATATAATGTTCGAGCAAAAACGGCTGATTTTCGACAAAAGAGATAACACCCCCCCATTACGTCATGCTTCAGAAATGTGGAAAATGGTCCGTTTTCAAATGTTTTATTTTTGAACGTCAGTTCACATTTGTAGGTGGATCATCAGTGTTAGAGCTAAAATTAGCATGTTTAAAGTGATTTTCATGCTTCCAGGGGCTCGGGAAGTGAATTAAATACTATTTGGAGGCATTTAATGTTCAATCAAAAACAGCTGATTTTTGACAAAAGAGATAACACCCCCCCATTACGTCATGCTTCAGAAATGTGGAAAATGGTCCGTTTTCAAAAGTTTTATTTTTGAACGTCAGTTCACATTTGTAGGTGGATCATAAGTGTTAGAGCTAAAATTAGCATGTTTAAAGTGATTTTCATGCTTCCAGGGGCCCTAAACACAAGATTTATGGAATGGTTAAAAGTGCATGAAAATGGCCAATTTACTCACTCTGAGTTCTCAAAAAGGGTTTCTTCACCCCGGGAAGTTAATTAAATACCATTTGGAGGCATTTAATGTTCGAGCAAAAACTGCTGATTTTCGACAAAAGAGATAACACCCCCCATTACGTCATGCTTCAGAAATGTGGAAAATGGTCCGTTTTCAAATGTTTTATTTTTGAACGTCAGTTCACATTTGTAGGTGGATCATCAGTGTTAGAGCTAAAATTAGCATGTTTAAAGTGATTTTCATGCTTCCAGGGGTTCGGGAAGTGAATTAAATACTATTTGGAGGCCTTTAATGTTCAAGCAAAAACAGCTGATTTTTGACAAAAGAGATAACACCCCCCCATTACGTCATGCTTCAGAAATGTGGAAAATGGTCCGTTTTCAAATGTTTTATTTTTGAACGTCAGTTCACATTTGTAGGTGGATCATCAGTGTTAGAGCTAAAATTAGCATGTTTAAAGTGATTTTCATGCTTCCAGGGTCCTAAACACAAGATTTATGGAATGGTTAAAAGTGCATGAAAATGGCCAATTTACTCACTCTGAGTTCTCAAAAAGGGTTTCTTCACCCCGGGAAGTTAATTAAATACCATTTGGAGGCATTTAATGTTCGAGCAAAAACGGCTGATTTTCGACAAAAGAGATAACACCCCCCCATTACGTCATGCTTCAGAAATGTGGAAAATGGTCCGTTTTCAAATGTTTTATTTTTGAACATCAGTTCACATTTGTAGGTAGATCATCAGTGTTAGAGCTAAAATTAGCATGTTTAAAGTGATTTTCATGCTTCCAGGGGCTCGGGAAGTGAATTAAATACTATTTGGAGGCATTTAATGTTCAATCAAAAACAGCTGATTTTTGACAAAAGAGATAACACCCCCCATTACGTCATGCTTCAGAAATGTGGAAAATGGTCCGTTTTCAAATGTTTTATTTTTGAACGTCAGTTCACATTTGTAGGTGGATCATCAGTGTTAGAGCTAAAATTAGCATGTTTAAAGTGATTTTCATGCTTCCAGGGGCCCTAAACACAAGATTTATGGAATGGTTAAAAGTGCATGAAAATGGCCAATTTACTCACTCTGAGTTCTCAAAAAGGGTTTCTTCACCCCGGGAAGTTAATTAAATACCATTTGGAGGCATTTAATGTTCGAGCAAAAACGGCTGATTTTCGACAAAAGAGATAACACCCCCCCATTACGTCATGCTTCAGAAATGTGGAAAATGGTCCGTTTTCAAATGTTTTATTTTTGAACGTCAGTTCACATTTGTAGGTGGATCATCAGTGTTAGAGCTAAAATTAGCATGTTTAAAGTGATTTTCATGCTTCCAGGGGCCCTAAACACAAGATTTATGGAATGGTTAAAAGTGCATGAAAATGGCCAATTTACTCACTCTGAGTTCTCAAAAAGGGTTTCTTCACCCCGGGAAGTTAATTAAATACCATTTGGAGGCATTTAATGTTCGAGCAAAAACGGCTGATTTTCGACAAAAGAGATAACACCCCCCCATTAGGTCATGCTTCAGAAATGTGGAAAATGGTCCGTTTTCAAATGTTTTATTTTTGAACGTCAGTTCACATTTGTAGGTGGATCATCAGTGTTAGAGCTAAAATTAGCATGTTTAAAGTGATTTTCATGCTTCCAGGGGCTCGGGAAGTGAATTAAATACTATTTGGAGGCATTTAATGTTCAAGCAAAAACAGCTGATTTTTGACAAAAGAGATAACACCCCCCCATTACGTCATGCTTCAGAAATGTGGAAAATGGTCCGTTTTCAAATGTTTTATTTTTGAACGTCAGTTCACATTTGTAGGTGGATCATCAGTGTTAGAGCTAAAATTAGCATGTTTAAAGTGATTTTCATGCTTCCAGGGGCCCTAAACACAAGATTTATGGAATGGTTAAAAGTGCATGAAAATAGCCAATTTACTCACTCTGAGTTCCCAAAAAGGGTTTCTTCACCCCGGGAAGTTAATTAAATACCATTTGGAGGCATTTAATGTTCGAGCAAAAACGGCTGATTTTCGACAAAAGAGATAACACCCCCCCATTACGTCATGCTTCAGAAATGTGGAAAATGGTCCGTTTTCAAATGTTTTATTTTTGAACGTCAGTTCACATTTGTAGGTGGATCATCAGTGTTAGAGCTAAAATTAGCATGTTTAAAGTGATTTTCATGCTTCCAGGGGCTCGGGAAGTGAATTAAATACTATTTGGAGGCATTTAATGTTCAAGCAAAAACAGCTGATTTTTGACAAAAGAGATAACACCCCCCAATTACGTCATGCTTCAGAAATGTGGAAAATGGTCCGTTTTCAAATGTTTTATTTTTGAACGTCAGTTCACATTTGTAGGTGGATCATCAGTGTTAGAGCTAAAATTAGCATGTTTAAAGTGATTTTCATGCTTCCAGGGGCTCGGGAAGTGAATTAAATACTATTTGGAGGCATTTAATGTTCAAGCAAAAACAGCTGATTTTTGACAAAAGAGATAACACCCCCCCATTACGTCATGCTTCAGAAATGTGGAAAATGGTCCGTTTTCAAATGTTTTATCTTTGAACGTCAGTTCACATGTGTAGGTGGATCATCAGTGTTAGAGCTAAAATTAGCATGTTTAAAGTGATTTTCATGCTTCCACTGGCTTGGGAAGTGAATTAAATACTATTTGGAGGCATTTAATGTTCAAGTAAAAACAGCTGATTTTTGACAAAAGAGATAACACCCCCCCATTACGTCATGCTTCAGAAATGTTGAAAATGGTCCGTTTTCAAATGTTTTATTTTTGAACGTCAGTTCACATTTGTAGGTGGATCATCAGTGTTAGAGCTAAAATTAGCATGTTTAAAGTGATTTTCATGCTTCCAGGGGCCCTAAACACAAGATTTATGGAATGGTTAAAAGGACATGAAAATGGCCAATTTACTCACTCTGAGTTCTCAAAAAGGGTTTCTTTACCCCGGGAAGTTAATTAAATACCATTTGGAGGCATTTAATGTTCAAGCAGAAACGGCTGATTTTTGACAAAAGAGATAACACCCCCCCCATTAAGTCATGCTTCAGAAATGTGGAAAATGGTCCGTTTTCAAATGTTTTATTTTTGAACGTCAGTTCACATTTGTAGGTGGATCATCAGTGTTAGAGCTAAAATTAGCATGTTTAAAGTGATTTTCATGCTTCCAGGGGCTCGGGAAGTGAATTAAATACTATTTGGAGGCATTTAATGTTCAAGCAAAAACAGCTGATTTTTGACAAAAGAGATAACACCCCCCCATTACGTCATGCTTCAGAAATGTGGAAAATGGTCCGTTTTAAAATGTTTTATTTTTGAATGTCAGTTCACATTTGTAGGTGGATCATCAGTGTTGGAGCTAAAATTAGCATGTTTAAAGTGATTTTCATGCTTCCAGGGGCCCTAAACACAAGATTTATGGAATGGTTAAAAGTGCATGAAAATGGCCAATTTACTCACTCTGAGTTCTCAAAAAGGGTTTCTTCACCCCGGGAAGTTAATTAAATACAATTTGGAGGCATTTAATGTTCGAGCAAAAACGGCTGATTTTCGACAAAAGAGATAACACCCCCCATTACGTCATGCTTCAGAAATGTGGAAAATGGTCCGTTTTCAAATGTTTTATTTTTGAATGTCAGTTCACATTTGTAGGTGGATCATCAGTGTTAGAGCTAAAATTAGCATGTTTAAAGTGATTTTCATGCTTCCACTGGCTTGGGAAGTGAATTAAATACTATTTGGAGGCATTTAATGTTCAAGTAAAAACAGCTGATTTTTGACAAAAGAGATAACACCCCCCCATTACGTCATGCTTCAGAAATGTTGAAAATGGTCCGTTTTCAAATGTTTTATTTTTGAACGTCAGTTCACATTTGTAGGTGGATCATCAGTGTTAGAGCTAAAATTAGCATGTTTAAAGTGATTTTCATGCTTCCAGGGGCCCTAAACACAAGATTTATGGAATGGTTAAAAGGACATGAAAATGGCCAATTTACTCACTCTGAGTTCTCAAAAAGGGTTTCTTCACCCCGGGAAGTTAATTAAATACCATTTGGAGGCATATAATGTTCGAGCAAAAACGGCTGATTTTCGACAAAAGAGATAACACCCCCCCATTACGTCATGCTTCAGAAATGTGGAAAATGGTCCGTTTTCAAATGTTTTATTTTTGAACGTCAGTTCACATTTGTAGGTGGATCATCAGTGTTAGAGCTAAAATTAGCATGTTTAAAGTGATTTTCATGCTTCCAGGGGCTCGGGAAGTGAATTAAATACTATTTGGAGGCATTTAATGTTCAATCAAAAACAGCTGATTTTTGACAAAAGAGATAACACCCCCCCATTACGTCATGCTTCAGAAATGTGGAAAATGGTCCGTTTTCAAAAGTTTTATTTTTGAACGTCAGTTCACATTTGTAGGTGGATAATCAGTGTTAGAGCTAAAATTAGCATGTTTAAAGTGATTTTCATGCTTCCAGGGGCCCTAAACACAAGATTTATGGAATGGTTAAAAGTGCATGAAAATGGCCAATTTACTCACTCTGAGTTCTCAAAAAGGGTTTCTTCACCCCGGGAAGTTAATTAAATACCATTTGGAGGCATTTAATGTTCGAGCAAAAACTGCTGATTTTCGACAAAAGAGATAACACCCCCCATTACGTCATGCTTCAGAAATGTGGAAAATGGTCCGTTTTCAAATGTTTTATTTTTGAACGTCAGTTCACATTTGTAGGTGGATCATCAGTGTTAGAGCTAAAATTAGCATGTTTAAAGTGATTTTCATGCTTCCAGGGGTTCGGGAAGTGAATTAAATACTATTTGGAGGCCTTTAATGTTCAAGCAAAAACAGCTGATTTTTGACAAAAGAGATAACACCCCCCCATTACGTCATGCTTCAGAAATGTGGAAAATGGTCCGTTTTCAAATGTTTTATTTTTGAACGTCAGTTCACATTTGTAGGTGGATCATCAGTGTTAGAGCTAAAATTAGCATGTTTAAAGTGATTTTCATGCTTCCAGGGTCCTAAACACAAGATTTATGGAATTGTTAAAAGTGCATGAAAATGGCCAATTTACTCACTCTGAGTTCTCAAAAAGGGTTTCTTCACCCCGGGAAGTTAATTAAATACCATTTGGAGGCATTTAATGTTCGAGCAAAAACGGCTGATTTTCGACAAAAGAGATAACACCCCCCCATTACGTCATGCTTCAGAAATGTGGAAAATGGTCCGTTTTCAAATGTTTTATTTTTGAACATCAGTTCACATTTGTAGGTGGATCATCAGTGTTAGAGCTAAAATTAGCATGTTTAAAGTGATTTTCATGCTTCCAGGGGCTCGGGAAGTGAATTAAATACTATTTGGAGGCATTTAATGTTCAATCAAAAACAGCTGATTTTTGACAAAAGAGATAACACCCCCCATTACGTCATGCTTCAGAAATGTGGAAAATGGTCCGTTTTCAAATGTTTTATTTTTGAACGTCAGTTCACATTTGTAGGTGGATCATCAGTGTTAGAGCTAAAATTAGCATGTTTAAAGTGATTTTCATGCTTCCAGGGGCCCTAAACACAAGATTTATGGAATGGTTAAAAGTGCATGAAAATGGCCAATTTACTCACTCTGAGTTCTCAAAAAGGGTTTCTTCACCCCGGGAAGTTAATTAAATACCATTTGGAGGCATTTAATGTTCGAGCAAAAACGGCTGATTTTCGACAAAAGAGATAACACCCCCCCATTACGTCATGCTTCAGAAATGTGGAAAATGGTCCGTTTTCAAATGTTTTATTTTTGAACGTCAGTTCACATTTGTAGGTGGATCATCAGTGTTAGAGCTAAAATTAGCATGTTTAAAGTGATTTTCATGCTTCCAGGGGCCCTAAACACAAGATTTATGGAATGGTTAAAAGTGCATGAAAATGGCCAATTTACTCACTCTGAGTTCTCAAAAAGGGTTTCTTCACCCCGGGAAGTTAATTAAATACCATTTGGAGGCATTTAATGTTCGAGCAAAAACGGCTGATTTTCGACAAAAGAGATAACACCCCCCCATTAGGTCATGCTTCAGAAATGTGGAAAATGGTCCGTTTTCAAATGTTTTATTTTTGAACGTCAGTTCACATTTGTAGGTGGATCATCAGTGTTAGAGCTAAAATTAGCATGTTTAAAGTGATTTTCATGCTTCCAGGGGCTCGGGAAGTGAATTAAATACTATTTGGAGGCATTTAATGTTCAAGCAAAAACAGCTGATTTTTGACAAAAGAGATAACACCCCCCCATTACGTCATGCTTCAGAAATGTGGAAAATGGTCCGTTTTCAAATGTTTTATTTTTGAACGTCAGTTCACATTTGTAGGTGGATCATCAGTGTTAGAGCTAAAATTAGCATGTTTAAAGTGATTTTCATGCTTCCAGGGGCCCTAAACACAAGATTTATGGAATGGTTAAAAGTGCATGAAAATAGCCAATTTACTCACTCTGAGTTCCCAAAAAGGGTTTCTTCACCCCGGGAAGTTAATTAAATACCATTTGGAGGCATTTAATGTTCGAGCAAAAACGGCTGATTTTCGACAAAAGAGATAACACCCCCCCATTACGTCATGCTTCAGAAATGTGGAAAATGGTCCGTTTTCAAATGTTTTATTTTTGAACGTCAGTTCACATTTGTAGGTGGATCATCAGTGTTAGAGCTAAAATTAGCATGTTTAAAGTGATTTTCATGCTTCCAGGGGCTCGGGAAGTGAATTAAATACTATTTGGAGGCATTTAATGTTCAAGCAAAAACAGCTGATTTTTGACAAAAGAGATAACACCCCCCAATTACGTCATGCTTCAGAAATGTGGAAAATGGTCCGTTTTCAAATGTTTTATTTTTGAACGTCAGTTCACATTTGTAGGTGGATCATCAGTGTTAGAGCTAAAATTAGAATGTTTAAAGTGATTTTCATGCTTCCAGGGGCTCGGGAAGTGAATTAAATACTATTTGGAGGCATTTAATGTTCAAGCAAAAACAGCTGATTTTTGACAAAAGAGATAACACCCCCCCATTACGTCATGCTTCAGAAATGTGGAAAATGGTCCGTTTTCAAATGTTTTATTTTTGAACGTCAGTTCACATTTGTAGGTGGATCATCAGTGTTAGAGCTAAAATTAGCATGTTTAAAGTGATTTTCATGCTTCCACTGGCTTGGGAAGTGAATTAAATACTATTTGGAGGCATTTAATGTTCAAGTAAAAACAGCTGATTTTTGACAAAAGAGATAACACCCCCCCATTACGTCATGCTTCAGAAATGTTGAAAATGGTCCGTTTTCAAATGTTTTATTTTTGAACGTCAGTTCACATTTGTAGGTGGATCATCAGTGTTAGAGCTAAAATTAGCATGTTTAAAGTGATTTTCATGCTTCCAGGGGCCCTAAACACAAGATTTATGGAATGGTTAAAAGGACATGAAAATGGCCAATTTACTCACTCTGAGTTCTCAAAAAGGGTTTCTTCACCCCGGGAAGTTAATTAAATACCATTTGGAGGCATATAATGTTCGAGCAAAAACGGCTGATTTTCGACAAAAGAGATAACACCCCCCCATTACGTCATGCTTCAGAAATGTGGAAAATGGTCCGTTTTCAAATGTTTTATTTTTGAACGTCAGTTCACATTTGTAGGTGGATCATCAGTGTTAGAGCTAAAATTAGCATGTTTAAAGTGATTTTCATGCTTCCAGGGGCTCGGGAAGTGAATTAAATACTATTTGGAGGCATTTAATGTTCAATCAAAAACAGCTGATTTTTGACAAAAGAGATAACACCCCCCCATTACGTCATGCTTCAGAAATGTGGAAAATGGTCCGTTTTCAAAAGTTTTATTTTTGAACGTCAGTTCACATTTGTAGGTGGATCATCAGTGTTAGAGCTAAAATTAGCATGTTTAAAGTGATTTTCATGCTTCCAGGGGCCCTAAACACAAGATTTATGGAATGGTTAAAAGTGCATGAAAATGGCCAATTTACTCACTCTGAGTTCTCAAAAAGGGTTTCTTCACCCCGGGAAGTTAATTAAATACCATTTGGAGGCATTTAATGTTCGAGCAAAAACTGCTGATTTTCGACAAAAGAGATAACACCCCCCATTACGTCATGCTTCAGAAATGTGGAAAATGGTCCGTTTTCAAATGTTTTATTTTTGAACGTCAGTTCACATTTGTAGGTGGATCATCAGTGTTAGAGCTAAAATTAGCATGTTTAAAGTGATTTTCATGCTTCCAGGGGTTCGGGAAGTGAATTAAATACTATTTGGAGGCCTTTAATGTTCAAGCAAAAACAGCTGATTTTTGACAAAAGAGATAACACCCCCCCATTACGTCATGCTTCAGAAATGTGGAAAATGGTCCGTTTTCAAATGTTTTATTTTTGAACGTCAGTTCACATTTGTAGGTGGATCATCAGTGTTAGAGCTAAAATTAGCATGTTTAAAGTGATTTTCATGCTTCCAGGGTCCTAAACACAAGATTTATGGAATGGTTAAAAGTGCATGAAAATGGCCAATTTACTCACTCTGAGTTCTCAAAAAGGGTTTCTTCACCCCGGGAAGTTAATTAAATACCATTTGGAGGCATTTAATGTTCGAGCAAAAACGGCTGATTTTCGACAAAAGAGATAACACCCCCCCATTACGTCATGCTTCAGAAATGTGGAAAATGGTCCGTTTTCAAATGTTTTATTTTTGAACATCAGTTCACATTTGTAGGTGGATCATCAGTGTTAGAGCTAAAATTAGCATGTTTAAAGTGATTTTCATGCTTCCAGGGGCTCGGGAAGTGAATTAAATACTATTTGGAGGCATTTAATGTTCAATCAAAAACAGCTGATTTTTGACAAAAGAGATAACACCCCCCATTACGTCATGCTTCAGAAATGTGGAAAATGGTCCGTTTTCAAATGTTTTATTTTTGAACGTCAGTTCACATTTGTAGGTGGATCATCAGTGTTAGAGCTAAAATTAGCATGTTTAAAGTGATTTTCATGCTTCCAGGGGCCCTAAACACAAGATTTATGGAATGGTTAAAAGTGCATGAAAATGGCCAATTTACTCACTCTGAGTTCTCAAAAAGGGTTTCTTCACCCCGGGAAGTTAATTAAATACCATTTGGAGGCATTTAATGTTCGAGCAAAAACGGCTGATTTTCGACAAAAGAGATAACACCCCCCCATTACGTCATGCTTCAGAAATGTGGAAAATGGTCCGTTTTCAAATGTTTTATTTTTGAACGTCAGTTCACATTTGTAGGTGGATCATCAGTGTTAGAGCTAAAATTAGCATGTTTAAAGTGATTTTCATGCTTCCACTGGCTTGGGAAGTGAATTAAATACTATTTGGAGGCATTTAATGTTCAAGTAAAAACAGCTGATTTTTGACAAAAGAGATAACACCCCCCCATTACGTCATGCTTCAGAAATGTTGAAAATGGTCCGTTTTCAAATGTTTTATTTTTGAACGTCAGTTCACATTTGTAGGTGGATCATCAGTGTTAGAGCTAAAATTAGCATGTTTAAAGTGATTTTCATGCTTCCAGGGGCCCTAAACACAAGATTTATGGAATGGTTAAAAGGACATGAAAATGGCCAATTTACTCACTCTGAGTTCTCAAAAAGGGTTTCTTCACCCCGGGAAGTTAATTAAATACCATTTGGAGGCATATAATGTTCGAGCAAAAACGGCTGATTTTCGACAAAAGAGATAACACCCCCCCATTACGTCATGCTTCAGAAATGTGGAAAATGGTCCGTTTTCAAATGTTTTATTTTTGAACGTCAGTTCACATTTGTAGGTGGATCATCAGTGTTAGAGCTAAAATTAGCATGTTTAAAGTGATTTTCATGCTTCCAGGGGCTCGGGAAGTGAATTAAATACTATTTGGAGGCATTTAATGTTCAATCAAAAACAGCTGATTTTTGACAAAAGAGATAACACCCCCCCATTACGTCATGCTTCAGAAATGTGGAAAATGGTCCGTTTTCAAAAGTTTTATTTTTGAACGTCAGTTCACATTTGTAGGTGGATCATCAGTGTTAGAGCTAAAATTAGCATGTTTAAAGTGATTTTCATGCTTCCAGGGGCCCTAAACACAAGATTTATGGAATGGTTAAAAGTGCATGAAAATGGCCAATTTACTCACTCTGAGTTCTCAAAAAGGGTTTCTTCACCCCGGGAAGTTAATTAAATACCATTTGGAGGCATTTAATGTTCGAGCAAAAACTGCTGATTTTCGACAAAAGAGATAACACCCCCCATTACGTCATGCTTCAGAAATGTGGAAAATGGTCCGTTTTCAAATGTTTTATTTTTGAACGTCAGTTCACATTTGTAGGTGGATCATCAGTGTTAGAGCTAAAATTAGCATGTTTAAAGTGATTTTCATGCTTCCAGGGGTTCGGGAAGTGAATTAAATACTATTTGGAGGCCTTTAATGTTCAAGCAAAAACAGCTGATTTTTGACAAAAGAGATAACACCCCCCCATTACGTCATGCTTCAGAAATGTGGAAAATGGTCCGTTTTCAAATGTTTTATTTTTGAACGTCAGTTCACATTTGTAGGTGGATCATCAGTGTTAGAGCTAAAATTAGCATGTTTAAAGTGATTTTCATGCTTCCAGGGTCCTAAACACAAGATTTATGGAATGGTTAAAAGTGCATGAAAATGGCCAATTTACTCACTCTGAGTTCTCAAAAAGGGTTTCTTCACCCCGGGAAGTTAATTAAATACCATTTGGAGGCATTTAATGTTCGAGCAAAAACGGCTGATTTTCGACAAAAGAGATAACACCCCCCCATTACGTCATGCTTCAGAAATGTGGAAAATGGTCCGTTTTCAAATGTTTTATTTTTGAACATCAGTTCACATTTGTAGGTGGATCATCAGTGTTAGAGCTAAAATTAGCATGTTTAAAGTGATTTTCATGCTTCCAGGGGCTCGGGAAGTGAATTAAATACTATTTGGAGGCATTTAATGTTCAATCAAAAACAGCTGATTTTTGACAAAAGAGATAACACCCCCCATTACGTCATGCTTCAGAAATGTGGAAAATGGTCCGTTTTCAAATGTTTTATTTTTGAACGTCAGTTCACATTTGTAGGTGGATCATCAGTGTTAGAGCTAAAATTAGCATGTTTAAAGTGATTTTCATGCTTCCAGGGGCCCTAAACACAAGATTTATGGAATGGTTAAAAGTGCATGAAAATGGCCAATTTACTCACTCTGAGTTCTCAAAAAGGGTTTCTTCACCCCGGGAAGTTAATTAAATACCATTTGGAGGCATTTAATGTTCGAGCAAAAACGGCTGATTTTCGACAAAAGAGATAACACCCCCCCATTACGTCATGCTTCAGAAATGTGGAAAATGGTCCGTTTTCAAATGTTTTATTTTTGAACGTCAGTTCACATTTGTAGGTGGATCATCAGTGTTAGAGCTAAAATTAGCATGTTTAAAGTGATTTTCATGCTTCCAGGGGCCCTAAACACAAGATTTATGGAATGGTTAAAAGTGCATGAAAATGGCCAATTTACTCACTCTGAGTTCTCAAAAAGGGTTTCTTCACCCCGGGAAGTTATTTAAATACCATTTGGAGGCATTTAATGTTCGAGCAAAAACGGCTGATTTTCGACAAAAGAGATAACACCCCCCCATTAGGTCATGCTTCAGAAATGTGGAAAATGGTCCGTTTTCAAATGTTTTATTTTTGAACGTCAGTTCACATTTGTAGGTGGATCATCAGTGTTAGAGCTAAAATTAGCATGTTTAAAGTGATTTTCATGCTTCCAGGGGCTCGGGAAGTGAATTAAATACTATTTGGAGGCATTTAATGTTCAAGCAAAAACAGCTGATTTTTGACAAAAGAGATAACACCCCCCCATTACGTCATGCTTCAGAAATGTGGAAAATGGTCCGTTTTCAAATGTTTTATTTTTGAACGTCAGTTCACATTTGTAGGTGGATCATCAGTGTTAGAGCTAAAATTAGCATGTTTAAAGTGATTTTCATGCTTCCAGGGGCCCTAAACACAAGATTTATGGAATGGTTAAAAGTGCATGAAAATAGCCAATTTACTCACTCTGAGTTCCCAAAAAGGGTTTCTTCACCCCGGGAAGTTAATTAAATACCATTTGGAGGCATTTAATGTTCGAGCAAAAACGGCTGATTTTCGACAAAAGAGATAACACCCCCCCATTACGTCATGCTTCAGAAATGTGGAAAATGGTCCGTTTTCAAATGTTTTATTTTTGAACGTCAGTTCACATTTGTAGGTGGATCATCAGTGTTAGAGCTAAAATTAGCATGTTTAAAGTGATTTTCATGCTTCCAGGGGCTCGGGAAGTGAATTAAATACTATTTGGAGGCATTTAATGTTCAAGCAAAAACAGCTGATTTTTGACAAAAGAGATAACACCCCCCAATTACGTCATGCTTCAGAAATGTGGAAAATGGTCCGTTTTCAAATGTTTTATTTTTGAACGTCAGTTCACATTTGTAGGTGGATCATCAGTGTTAGAGCTAAAATTAGCATGTTTAAAGTGATTTTCATGCTTCCAGGGGCCCTAATCACAAGATTTATGGAATGGTTAAAAGTGCATGAAAATGGCCAATTTACTCACTCTGAGTTCCCAAAAAGGGTTTCTTCACCCCGGGAAGTTAATTAAATACCATTTGGAGGCATTTAATGTTCGAGCAAAAACTGCTGATTTTCGACAAAAGAGATAACACCCCCCATTACGTCATGCTTCAGAAATGTGGAAAATGGTCCGTTTTCAAATGTTTTATTTTTGAACGTCAGTTCACATTTGTAGGTGGATCATCAGTGTTAGAGCTAAAATTAGCATGTTTAAAGTGATTTTCATGCTTCCAGGGGCCCTAAACACAAGATTTATGGAATGGTTAAAAGTGCATGAAAATGGCCAATTTACTCACTCTGAGTTCCCAAAAAGGGTTTCTTCACCCCGGGAAGTTAATTAAATACCATTTGAAGGCATTTAATGTTCGAGCAAAAACGGCTGATTTTCGACAAAAGAGATAACACCCCCCCATTACGTCATGCTTCAGAAATGTGGAAAATGGTCCGTTTTCAAATGTTTTATTTTTGAACGTCAGTTCACATTTGTAGGTGGATCATCAGTGTTAGAGCTAAAATTAGCATGTTTAAAGTGATTTTCATGCTTCCAGGGGCTCGGGAAGTGAATTAAATACTATTTGGAGGCATTTAATGTTCAATCAAAAACAGCTGATTTTTGACAAAAGAGATAACACCCCCCATTACGTCATGCTTCAGAAATGTGGAAAATGGTCCGTTTTCAAATGTTTTATTTTTGAACGTCAGTTCACATTTGTAGGTGGATCATCAGTGTTAGAGCTAAAATTAGCATGTTTAAAGTGATTTTCATGCTTCCAGGGGCCCTAAACACAAGATTTATGGAATGGTTAAAAGTGCATGAAAATGGCCAATTTACTCACTCTGAGTTCTCAAAAAGGGTTTCTTCACCCCGGGAAGTTAATTAAATACCATTTGGAGGCATTTAATGTTCGAGCAAAAACGGCTGATTTTCGACAAAAGAGATAACACCCCCCCATTACGTCATGCTTCAGAAATGTGGAAAATGGTCCGTTTTCAAATGTTTTATTTTTGAACGTCAGTTCACATTTGTAGGTGGATCATCAGTGTTAGAGCTAAAATTAGCATGTTTAAAGTGATTTTCATGCTTCCAGGGGCCCTAAACACAAGATTTATGGAATGGTTAAAAGTGCATGAAAATGGCCAATTTACTCACTCTGAGTTCTCAAAAAGGGTTTCTTCACCCCGGGAAGTTAATTAAATACCATTTGGAGGCATTTAATGTTCGAGCAAAAACGGCTGATTTTCGACAAAAGAGATAACACCCCCCCATTAGGTCATGCTTCAGAAATGTGGAAAATGGTCCGTTTTCAAATGTTTTATTTTTGAACGTCAGTTCACATTTGTAGGTGGATCATCAGTGTTAGAGCTAAAATTAGCATGTTTAAAGTGATTTTCATGCTTCCAGGGGCTCGGGAAGTGAATTAAATACTATTTGGAGGCATTTAATGTTCAAGCAAAAACAGCTGATTTTTGACAAAAGAGATAACACCCCCCCATTACGTCATGCTTCAGAAATGTGGAAAATGGTCCGTTTTCAAATGTTTTATTTTTGAACGTCAGTTCACATTTGTAGGTGGATCATCAGTGTTAGAGCTAAAATTAGCATGTTTAAAGTGATTTTCATGCTTCCAGGGGCCCTAAACACAAGATTTATGGAATGGTTAAAAGTGCATGAAAATAGCCAATTTACTCACTCTGAGTTCCCAAAAAGGGTTTCTTCACCCCGGGAAGTTAATTAAATACCATTTGGAGGCATTTAATGTTCGAGCAAAAACGGCTGATTTTCGACAAAAGAGATAACACCCCCCCATTACGTCATGCTTCAGAAATGTGGAAAATGGTCCGTTTTCAAATTTTTTCTTTTTTGAACGTCAGTTCACATTTGTAGGTGGATCATCAGTGTTAGAGCTAAAATTAGCATGTTTAAAGTGATTTTCATGCTTCCAGGGGCTCGGGAAGTGAATTAAATACTATTTGGAGGCATTTAATGTTCAAGCAAAAACAGCTGATTTTTGACAAAAGAGATAACACCCCCCAATTACGTCATGCTTCAGAAATGTGGAAAATGGTCCGTTTTCAAATGTTTTATTTTTGAACGTCAGTTCACATTTGTAGGTGGATCATCAGTGTTAGAGCTAAAATTAGCATGTTTAAAGTGATTTTCATGCTTCCAGGGGCCCTAATCACAAGATTTATGGAATGGTTAAAAGTGCATGAAAATGGCCAATTTACTCACTCTGAGTTCCCAAAAAGGGTTTCTTCACCCCGGGAAGTTAATTAAATACCATTTGGAGGCATTTAATGTTCGAGCAAAAACTGCTGATTTTCGACAAAAGAGATAACACCCCCCATTACGTCATGCTTCAGAAATGTGGAAAATGGTCCGTTTTCAAATGTTTTATTTTTGAACGTCAGTTCACATTTGTAGGTGGATCATCAGTGTTAGAGCTAAAATTAGCATGTTTAAAGTGATTTTCATGCTTCCAGGGGCCCTAAACACAAGATTTATGGAATGGTTAAAAGTGCATGAAAATGGCCAATTTACTCACTCTGAGTTCCCAAAAAGGGTTTCTTCACCCCGGGAAGTTAATTAAATACCATTTGAAGGCATTTAATGTTCGAGCAAAAACGGCTGATTTTCGACAAAAGAGATAACACCCCCCCATTACGTCATGCTTCAGAAATGTGGAAAATGGTCCGTTTTCAAATGTTTTATTTTTGAACGTCAGTTCACATTTGTAGGTGGATCATCAGTGTTAGAGCTAAAATTAGCATGTTTAAAGTGATTTTCATGCTTCCAGGGGCTCGGGAAGTGAATTAAATACTATTTGGAGGCATTTAATGTTCAATCAAAAACAGCTGATTTTTGACAAAAGAGATAACACCCCCCATTACGTCATGCTTCAGAAATGTGGAAAATGGTCCGTTTTCAAATGTTTTATTTTTGAACGTCAGTTCACATTTGTAGGTGGATCATCAGTGTTAGAGCTAAAATTAGCATGTTTAAAGTGATTTTCATGCTTCCAGGGGCCCTAAACACAAGATTTATGGAATGGTTAAAAGTGCATGAAAATGGCCAATTTACTCACTCTGAGTTCTCAAAAAGGGTTTCTTCACCCCGGGAAGTTAATTAAATACCATTTGGAGGCATTTAATGTTCGAGCAAAAACGGCTGATTTTCGACAAAAGAGATAACACCCCCCCATTACGTCATGCTTCAGAAATGTGGAAAATGGTCCGTTTTCAAATGTTTTATTTTTGAACGTCAGTTCACATTTGTAGGTGGATCATCAGTGTTAGAGCTAAAATTAGCATGTTTAAAGTGATTTTCATGCTTCCAGGGGCCCTAAACACAAGATTTATGGAATGGTTAAAAGTGCATGAAAATGGCCAATTTACTCACTCTGAGTTCTCAAAAAGGGTTTCTTCACCCCGGGAAGTTAATTAAATACCATTTGGAGGCATTTAATGTTCGAGCAAAAACGGCTGATTTTCGACAAAAGAGATAACACCCCCCCATTAGGTCATGCTTCAGAAATGTGGAAAATGGTCCGTTTTCAAATGTTTTATTTTTGAACGTCAGTTCACATTTGTAGGTGGATCATCAGTGTTAGAGCTAAAATTAGCATGTTTAAAGTGATTTTCATGCTTCCAGGGGCTCGGGAAGTGAATTAAATACTATTTGGAGGCATTTAATGTTCAAGCAAAAACAGCTGATTTTTGACAAAAGAGATAACACCCCCCCATTACGTCATGCTTCAGAAATGTGGAAAATGGTCCGTTTTCAAATGTTTTATTTTTGAACGTCAGTTCACATTTGTAGGTGGATCATCAGTGTTAGAGCTAAAATTAGCATGTTTAAAGTGATTTTCATGCTTCCAGGGGCCCTAAACACAAGATTTATGGAATGGTTAAAAGTGCATGAAAATAGCCAATTTACTCACTCTGAGTTCCCAAAAAGGGTTTCTTCACCCCGGGAAGTTAATTAAATACCATTTGGAGGCATTTAATGTTCGAGCAAAAACGGCTGATTTTCGACAAAAGAGATAACACCCCCCCATTACGTCATGCTTCAGAAATGTGGAAAATGGTCCGTTTTCAAATTTTTTCTTTTTTGAACGTCAGTTCACATTTGTAGGTGGATCATCAGTGTTAGAGCTAAAATTAGCATGTTTAAAGTGATTTTCATGCTTCCAGGGGCTCGGGAAGTGAATTAAATACTATTTGGAGGCATTTAATGTTCAAGCAAAAACAGCTGATTTTTGACAAAAGAGATAACACCCCCCAATTACGTCATGCTTCAGAAATGTGGAAAATGGTCCGTTTTCAAATGTTTTATTTTTGAACGTCAGTTCACATTTGTAGGTGGATCATCAGTGTTAGAGCTAAAATTAGCATGTTTAAAGTGATTTTCATGCTTCCAGGGGCCCTAATCACAAGATTTATGGAATGGTTAAAAGTGCATGAAAATGGCCAATTTACTCACTCTGAGTTCCCAAAAAGGGTTTCTTCACCCCGGGAAGTTAATTAAATACCATTTGGAGGCATTTAATGTTCGAGCAAAAACTGCTGATTTTCGACAAAAGAGATAACACCCCCCATTACGTCATGCTTCAGAAATGTGGAAAATGGTCCGTTTTCAAATGTTTTATTTTTGAACGTCAGTTCACATTTGTAGGTGGATCATCAGTGTTAGAGCTAAAATTAGCATGTTTAAAGTGATTTTCATGCTTCCAGGGGCCCTAAACACAAGATTTATGGAATGGTTAAAAGTGCATGAAAATGGCCAATTTACTCACTCTGAGTTCCCAAAAAGGGTTTCTTCACCCCGGGAAGTTAATTAAATACCATTTGAAGGCATTTAATGTTCGAGCAAAAACGGCTGATTTTCGACAAAAGAGATAACACCCCCCCATTACGTCATGCTTCAGAAATGTGGAAAATGGTCCGTTTTCAAATGTTTTATTTTTGAACGTCAGTTCACATTTGTAGGTGGATCATCAGTGTTAGAGCTAAAATTAGCATGTTTAAAGTGATTTTCATGCTTCCAGGGGCTCGGGAAGTGAATTAAATACTATTTGGAGGCATTTAATGTTCAAGCAAAAACAGCTGATTTTTGACAAAAGAGATAACACCCCCCAATTACGTCATGCTTCAGAAATGTGGAAAATGGTCCGTTTTCAAATGTTTTATTTTTGAACGTCAGTTCACATTTGTAGGTGGATCATCAGTGTTAGAGCTAAAATTAGCATGTTTAAAGTGATTTTCATGCTTCCAGGGGCCCTAATCACAAGATTTATGGAATGGTTAAAAGTGCATGAAAATGGCCAATTTACTCACTCTGAGTTCCCAAAAAGGGTTTCTTCACCCCGGGAAGTTAATTAAATACCATTTGGAGGCATTTAATGTTCGAGCAAAAACTGCTGATTTTCGACAAAAGAGATAACACCCCCATTACGTCATGCTTCAGAAATGTGGAAAATGGTCCGTTTTCAAATGTTTTATTTTTGAACGTCAGTTCACATTTGTAGGTGGATCATCAGTGTTAGAGCTAAAATTAGCATGTTTAAAGTGATTTTCATGCTTCCAGGGGCCCTAAACACAAGATTTATGGAATGGTTAAAAGTGCATGAAAATGGCCAATTTACTCACTCTGAGTTCCCAAAAAGGGTTTCTTCACCCCGGGAAGTTAATTAAATACCATTTGAAGGCATTTAATGTTCGAGCAAAAACGGCTGATTTTCGACAAAAGAGATAACACCCCCCCATTACGTCATGCTTCAGAAATGTGGAAAATGGTCCGTTTTCAAATGTTTTATTTTTGAACGTCAGTTCACATTTGTAGGTGGATCATCAGTGTTAGAGCTAAAATTAGCATGTTTAAAGTGATTTTCATGCTTCCAGGGGCTCGGGAAGTGAATTAAATACTATTTGGAGGCATTTAATGTTCAATCAAAAACAGCTGATTTTTGACAAAAGAGATAACACCCCCCATTACGTCATGCTTCAGAAATGTGGAAAATGGTCCGTTTTCAAATGTTTTATTTTTGAACGTCAGTTCACATTTGTAGGTGGATCATCAGTGTTAGAGCTAAAATTAGCATGTTTAAAGTGATTTTCATGCTTCCAGGGGCCCTAAACACAAGATTTATGGAATGGTTAAAAGTGCATGAAAATGGCCAATTTACTCACTCTGAGTTCTCAAAAAGGGTTTCTTCACCCCGGGAAGTTAATTAAATACCATTTGGAGGCATTTAATGTTCGAGCAAAAACGGCTGATTTTCGACAAAAGAGATAACACCCCCCCATTACGTCATGCTTCAGAAATGTGGAAAATGGTCCGTTTTCAAATGTTTTATTTTTGAACGTCAGTTCACATTTGTAGGTGGATCATCAGTGTTAGAGCTAAAATTAGCATGTTTAAAGTGATTTTCATGCTTCCAGGGGCCCTAAACACAAGATTTATGGAATGGTTAAAAGTGCATGAAAATGGCCAATTTACTCACTCTGAGTTCTCAAAAAGGGTTTCTTCACCCCGGGAAGTTAATTAAATACCATTTGGAGGCATTTAATGTTCGAGCAAAAACGGCTGATTTTCGACAAAAGAGATAACACCCCCCCATTAGGTCATGCTTCAGAAATGTGGAAAATGGTCCGTTTTCAAATGTTTTATTTTTGAACGTCAGTTCACATTTGTAGGTGGATCATCAGTGTTAGAGCTAAAATTAGCATGTTTAAAGTGATTTTCATGCTTCCAGGGGCTCGGGAAGTGAATTAAATACTATTTGGAGGCATTTAATGTTCAAGCAAAAACAGCTGATTTTTGACAAAAGAGATAACACCCCCCCATTACGTCATGCTTCAGAAATGTGGAAAATGGTCCGTTTTCAAATGTTTTATTTTTGAACGTCAGTTCACATTTGTAGGTGGATCATCAGTGTTAGAGCTAAAATTAGCATGTTTAAAGTGATTTTCATGCTTCCAGGGGCCCTAAACACAAGATTTATGGAATGGTTAAAAGTGCATGAAAATAGCCAATTTACTCACTCTGAGTTCCCAAAAAGGGTTTCTTCACCCCGGGAAGTTAATTAAATACCATTTGGAGGCATTTAATGTTCGAGCAAAAACGGCTGATTTTCGACAAAAGAGATAACACCCCCCCATTACGTCATGCTTCAGAAATGTGGAAAATGGTCCGTTTTCAAATTTTTTCTTTTTTGAACGTCAGTTCACATTTGTAGGTGGATCATCAGTGTTAGAGCTAAAATTAGCATGTTTAAAGTGATTTTCATGCTTCCAGGGGCTCGGGAAGTGAATTAAATACTATTTGGAGGCATTTAATGTTCAAGCAAAAACAGCTGATTTTTGACAAAAGAGATAACACCCCCCAATTACGTCATGCTTCAGAAATGTGGAAAATGGTCCGTTTTCAAATGTTTTATTTTTGAACGTCAGTTCACATTTGTAGGTGGATCATCAGTGTTAGAGCTAAAATTAGCATGTTTAAAGTGATTTTCATGCTTCCAGGGGCCCTAATCACAAGATTTATGGAATGGTTAAAAGTGCATGAAAATGGCCAATTTACTCACTCTGAGTTCCCAAAAAGGGTTTCTTCACCCCGGGAAGTTAATTAAATACCATTTGGAGGCATTTAATGTTCGAGCAAAAACTGCTGATTTTCGACAAAAGAGATAACACCCCCCATTACGTCATGCTTCAGAAATGTGGAAAATGGTCCGTTTTCAAATGTTTTATTTTTGAACGTCAGTTCACATTTGTAGGTGGATCATCAGTGTTAGAGCTAAAATTAGCATGTTTAAAGTGATTTTCATGCTTCCAGGGGCCCTAAACACAAGATTTATGGAATGGTTAAAAGTGCATGAAAATGGCCAATTTACTCACTCTGAGTTCCCAAAAAGGGTTTCTTCACCCCGGGAAGTTAATTAAATACCATTTGAAGGCATTTAATGTTCGAGCAAAAACGGCTGATTTTCGACAAAAGAGATAACACCCCCCCATTACGTCATGCTTCAGAAATGTGGAAAATGGTCCGTTTTCAAATGTTTTATTTTTGAACGTCAGTTCACATTTGTAGGTGGATCATCAGTGTTAGAGCTAAAATTAGCATGTTTAAAGTGATTTTCATGCTTCCAGGGGCTCGGGAAGTGAATTAAATACTATTTGGAGGCATTTAATGTTCAAGCAAAAACAGCTGATTTTTGACAAAAGAGATAACACCCCCCCATTACGTCATGCTTCAGAAATGTGGAAAATGGTCCGTTTTAAAATGTTTTATTTTTGAACGTCAGTTCACATTTGTAGGTGGATCATCAGTGTTAGAGCTAAAATTAGCATGTTTAAAGTGATTTTCATGCTTCCAGGGGCCCTAAACACAAGATTTATGGAATGGTTAAAAGTGCATGAAAATGGCCAATTTACTCACTCTGACTTCCCAAAAAGGGTTTCTTCACCCTGGGAAGTTAATTAAATACCATTTGGAGGCATTTAATGTTCGAGCAAAAACTGCTGATTTTCGACAAAAGAGATAACACCCCCCCATTACGTCATGCTTCAGAAATGTGTAAAATGGTCCGTTTTCAAATGTTTTATTTTTGAACGTCAGTTCACATTTGTAGGTGGATCATCAGTGTTAGAGCTAAAATTAGCATGTTTAAAGTGATTTTCATGCTTCCAGGGGCTCGGGAAGTGAATTAAATACTATTTGGAGGCATTTAATGTTCAAGCAAAAACAGCTGATTTTTGACAAAAGAGATAACACCCCCCCATTACGTCATGCTTCAGAAATGTGGAAAATGGTCCGTTTTCAAATGTTTTATTTTTGAACGTCAGTTCACATTTGTAGGTGGATCATCAGTGTTAGAGCTAAAATTAGCATGTTTAAAGTGATTTTCATGCTTCCAGGGGCCCTAAACACAAGATTTATGGAATGGTTAAAAGTGCATGAAAATGGCCAATTTACTCACTCTGAGTTCTCAAAAAGGGTTTCTTCACCCCGGGAAGTTAATTAAATACCATTTGGAGGCATTTAATGTTCGAGCAAAAACGGATGATTTTCGACAAAAGAGATAACACCCCCCCATTACGTCATGCTTCAGAAATGTGGAAAATGGTCCGTTTTCAAATGTTTTATTTTTGAACATCAGTTCACATTTGTAGGTGGATCATCAGTGTTAGAGCTAAAATTAGCATGTTTAAAGTGATTTTCATGCTTCCAGGGGCTCGGGAAGTGAATTAAATACTATTTGGAGGCATTTAATGTTCAATCAAAAACAGCTGATTTTTGACAAAAGAGATAACACCCCCCCCATTACGTCATGCTTCAGAAATGTGGAAAATGGTCCGTTTTCAAATGTTTTATTTTTTAACGTCAGTTCACATTTGTAGGTGGATCATCAGTGTTAGAGCTAAAATTAGCATGTTTAAAGTGATTTTCATGCTTCCAGGGGCCCTAAACACAAGATTTATGGAATGGTTAAAAGTGCATGAAAATGGCCAATTTACTCACTCTGAGTTCTCAAAAAGGGTTTCTTCACCCCGGGAAGTTAATTAAATACCATTTGGAGGCATTTAATGTTCGAGCAAAAACTGCTGATTTTCGACAAAAGAGATAACACCCCCCATTACGTCATGCTTCAGAAATGTGGAAAATGGTCCGTTTTCAAATGTTTTATTTTTGAACGTCAGTTCACATTTGTAGGTGGATCATCAGTGTTAGAGCTAAAATTAGCATGTTTAAAGTGATTTTCATGCTTCCAGGGGTTCGGGAAGTGAATTAAATACTATTTGGAGGCCTTTAATGTTCAAGCAAAAACAGCTGATTTTTGACAAAAGAGATAACACCCCCCCATTACGTCATGCTTCAGAAATGTGGAAAATGGTCCGTTTTCAAATGTTTTATTTTTGAACGTCAGTTCACATTTGTAGGTGGATCATCAGTGTTAGAGCTAAAATTAGCATGTTTAAAGTGATTTTCATGCTTCCAGGGGCCCTAAACACAAGATTTATGGAATGGTTAAAAGTGCATGAAAATGGCCAATTTACTCACTCTGAGTTCTCAAAAAGGGTTTCTTCACCCCGGGAAGTTAATTAAATACCATTTGAAGGCATTTAATGTTCGAGCAAAAACGGCTGATTTTCGACAAAAGAGATAACACCCCCCCATTACGTCATGCTTCAGAAATGTGGAAAATGGTCCGTTTTCAAATGTTTTATTTTTGAACATCAGTTCACATTTGTAGGTGGATCATCAGTGTTAGAGCTAAAATTAGCATGTTTAAAGTGATTTTCATGCTTCCAGGGGCTCGGGAAGTGAATTAAATACTATTTGGAGGCATTTAATGTTCAATCAAAAACAGCTGATTTTTGACAAAAGAGATAACACCCCCCCCATTACGTCATGCTTCAGAAATGTGGAAAATGGTCCGTTTTAAAATGTTTTATTTTTGAATGTCAGTTCACATTTGTAGGTGGATCATCAGTGTTGGAGCTAAAATTAGCATGTTTAAAGTGATTTTCATGCTTCCAGGGGCCCTAAACACAAGATTTATGGAATGGTTAAAAGTGCATGAAAATGGCCAATTTACTCACTCTGAGTTCTCAAAAAGGGTTTCTTCACCCCGGGAAGTTAATTAAATACCATTTGGAGGCATTTAATGTTCGAGCAAAAACGGCTGATTTTCGACAAAAGAGATAACACCCCCCCATTAGGTCATGCTTCAGAAATGTGGAAAATGGTCCGTTTTCAAATGTTTTATTTTTGAACGTCAGTTCACATTTGTAGGTGGATCATCAGTGTTAGAGCTAAAATTAGCATGTTTAAAGTGATTTTCATGCTTCCAGGGGCTCGGGAAGTGAATTAAATACTATTTGGAGGCATTTAATGTTCAAGCAAAAACAGCTGATTTTTGACAAAAGAGATAACACCCCCCCATTACGTCATGCTTCAGAAATGTGGAAAATGGTCCGTTTTCAAATGTTTTATTTTTGAACGTCAGTTCACATTTGTAGGTGGATCATCAGTGTTAGAGCTAAAATTAGCATGTTTAAAGTGATTTTCATGCTTCCAGGGGCCCTAAACACAAGATTTATGGAATGGTTAAAAGTGCATGAAAATGGCCAATTTACTCACTCTGAGTTCTCAAAAAGGGTTTCTTCACCCCGGGAAGTTAATTAAATACAATTTGGAGGCATTTAATGTTCGAGCAAAAACGGCTGATTTTCGACAAAAGAGATAACACCCCCCCATTACGTCATGCTTCAGAAATGTGGAAAATGGTCCGTTTTCAAATGTTTTATTTTTGAATGTCAGTTCACATTTGTAGGTGGATCATCAGTGTTAGAGCTAAAATTAGCATGTTTAAAGTGATTTTCATGCTTCCACTGGCTTGGGAAGTGAATTAAATACTATTTGGAGGCATTTAATGTTCAAGTAAAAACAGCTGATTTTTGACAAAAGAGATAACACCCCCCCATTACGTCATGCTTCAGAAATGTTGAAAATGGTCCGTTTTCAAATGTTTTATTTTTGAACGTCAGTTCACATTTGTAGGTGGATCATCAGTGTTAGAGCTAAAATTAGCATGTTTAAAGTGATTTTCATGCTTCCAGGGGCCCTAAACACAAGATTTATGGAATGGTTAAAAGGACATGAAAATGGCCAATTTACTCACTCTGAGTTCTCAAAAAGGGTTTCTTCACCCCGGGAAGTTAATTAAATACCATTTGGAGGCATATAATGTTCGAGCAAAAACGGCTGATTTTCGACAAAAGAGATAACACCCCCCCCATTACGTCATGCTTCAGAAATGTGGAAAATGGTCCGTTTTCAAATGTTTTATTTTTGAACGTCAGTTCACATTTGTAGGTGGATCATCAGTGTTAGAGCTAAAATTAGCATGTTTAAAGTGATTTTCATGCTTCCAGGGGCTCGGGAAGTGAATTAAATACTATTTGGAGGCATTTAATGTTCAATCAAAAACAGCTGATTTTTGACAAAAGAGATAACACCCCCCCATTACGTCATGCTTCAGAAATGTGGAAAATGGTCCGTTTTCAAAAGTTTTATTTTTGAACGTCAGTTCACATTTGTAGGTGGATCATCAGTGTTAGAGCTAAAATTAGCATGTTTAAAGTGATTTTCATGCTTCCAGGGGCCCTAAACACAAGATTTATGGAATGGTTAAAAGTGCATGAAAATGGCCAATTTACTCACTCTGAGTTCTCAAAAAGGGTTTCTTCACCCCGGGAAGTTAATTAAATACCATTTGGAGGCATTTAATGTTCGAGCAAAAACTGCTGATTTTCGACAAAAGAGATAACACCCCCCATTACGTCATGCTTCAGAAATGTGGAAAATGGTCCGTTTTCAAATGTTTTATTTTTGAACGTCAGTTCACATTTGTAGGTGGATCATCAGTGTTAGAGCTAAAATTAGCATGTTTAAAGTGATTTTAATGCTTCCAGGGGTTCGGGAAGTGAATTAAATACTATTTGGAGGCCTTTAATGTTCAAGCAAAAACAGCTGATTTTTGACAAAAGAGATAACAACCCCCCATTACGTCATGCTTCAGAAATGTGGAAAATGGTCCGTTTTCAAATGTTTTATTTTTGAACGTCAGTTCACATTTGTAGATGAATCATCAGTGTTAGAGCTAAAATTAGCATGTTTAAAGTGATTTTCATGCTTCCAGGGTCCTAAACACAAGATTTATGGAATGGTTAAAAGTGCATGAAAATGGCCAATTTACTCACTCTGAGTTCTCAAAAAGGGTTTCTTCACCCCGGGAAGTTAATTAAATACCATTTGGAGGCATTTAATGTTCGAGCAAAAACGGCTGATTTTCGACAAAAGAGATAACACCCCCCCATTACGTCATGCTTCAGAAATGTGGAAAATGGTCCGTTTTCAAATGTTTTATTTTTGAACATCAGTTCACATTTGTAGGTGGATCATCAGTGTTAGAGCTAAAATTAGCATGTTTAAAGTGATTTTCATGCTTCCAGGGGCTCGGGAAGTGAATTAAATACTATTTGGAGGCATTTAATGTTCAATCAAAAACAGCTGATTTTTGACAAAAGAGATAACACCCCCCATTACGTCATGCTTCAGAAATGTGGAAAATGGTCCGTTTTCAAATGTTTTATTTTTGAACGTCAGTTCACATTTGTAGGTGGATCATCAGTGTTAGAGCTAAAATTAGCATGTTTAAAGTGATTTTCATGCTTCCAGGGGCCCTAAACACAAGATTTATGGAATGGTTAAAAGTGCATGAAAATGGCCAATTTACTCACTCTGAGTTCTCAAAAAGGGTTTCTTCACCCCGGGAAGTTAATTAAATACCATTTGGAGGCATTTAATGTTTGAGCAAAAACGGCTGATTTTCGACAAAAGAGATAACACCCCCCCATTACGTCATGCTTCAGAAATGTGGAAAATGGTCCGTTTTCAAATGTTTTATTTTTGAACGTCAGTTCACATTTGTAGGTGGATCATCAGTGTTAGAGCTAAAATTAGCATGTTTAAAGTGATTTTCATGCTTCCAGGGGTTCGGGAAGTGAATTAAATACTATTTGGAGGCCTTTAATGTTCAAGCAAAAACAGCTGATTTTTGACAAAAGAGATAACACCCCCCCATTACGTCATGCTTCAGAAATGTGGAAAATGGTCCGTTTTCAAATGTTTTATTTTTGAACGTCAGTTCACATTTGTAGGTGGATCATCAGTGTTAGAGCTAAAATTAGCATGTTTAAAGTGATTTTCATGCTTCCAGGGTCCTAAACACAAGATTTATGGAATGGTTAAAAGTGCATGAAAATGGCCAATTTACTCACTCTGAGTTCTCAAAAAGGGTTTCTTCACCCCGGGAAGTTAATTAAATACCATTTGGAGGCATTTAATGTTCGAGCAAAAACGGCTGATTTTCGACAAAAGAGATAACACCCCCCCATTACGTCATGCTTCAGAAATGTGGAAAATGGTCCGTTTTCAAATGTTTTATTTTTGAACATCAGTTCACATTTGTAGGTGGATCATCAGTGTTAGAGCTAAAATTAGCATGTTTAAAGTGATTTTCATGCTTCCAGGGGCTCGGGAAGTGAATTAAATACTATTTGGAGGCATTTAATGTTCAATCAAAAACAGCTGATTTTTGACAAAAGAGATAACACCCCCCATTACGTCATGCTTCAGAAATGTGGAAAATGGTCCGTTTTCAAATGTTTTATTTTTGAACGTCAGTTCACATTTGTAGGTGGATCATCAGTGTTAGAGCTAAAATTAGCATGTTTAAAGTGATTTTCATGCTTCCAGGGGCCCTAAACACAAGATTTATGGAATGGTTAAAAGTGCATGAAAATGGCCAATTTACTCACTCTGAGTTCTCAAAAAGGGTTTCTTCACCCCGGGAAGTTAATTAAATACCATTTGGAGGCATTTAATGTTCGAGCAAAAACGGCTGATTTTCGACAAAAGAGATAACACCCCCCCATTACGTCATGCTTCAGAAATGTGGAAAATGGTCCGTTTTCAAATGTTTTATTTTTGAACGTCAGTTCACATTTGTAGGTGGATCATCAGTGTTAGAGCTAAAATTAGCATGTTTAAAGTGATTTTCATGCTTCCAGGGGCCCTAAACACAAGATTTATGGAATGGTTAAAAGTGCATGAAAATGGCCAATTTACTCACTCTGAGTTCTCAAAAAGGGTTTCTTCACCCCGGGAAGTTAATTAAATACCATTTGGAGGCATTTAATGTTCGAGCAAAAACGGCTGATTTTCGACAAAAGAGATAACACCCCCCCATTAGGTCATGCTTCAGAAATGTGGAAAATGGTCCGTTTTCAAATGTTTTATTTTTGAACGTCAGTTCACATTTGTAGGTGGATCATCAGTGTTAGAGCTAAAATTAGCATGTTTAAAGTGATTTTCATGCTTCCAGGGGCTCGGGAAGTGAATTAAATACTATTTGGAGGCATTTAATGTTCAAGCAAAAACAGCTGATTTTTGACAAAAGAGATAACACCCCCCCATTACGTCATGCTTCAGAAATGTGGAAAATGGTCCGTTTTCAAATGTTTTATTTTTGAACGTCAGTTCACATTTGTAGGTGGATCATCAGTGTTAGAGCTAAAATTAGCATGTTTAAAGTGATTTTCATGCTTCCAGGGGCCCTAATCACAAGATTTATGGAATGGTTAAAAGTGCATGAAAATGGCCAATTTACTCACTCTGAGTTCCCAAAAAGGGTTTCTTCACCCCGGGAAGTTAATTAAATACCATTTGGAGGCATTTAATGTTCGAGCAAAAACTGCTGATTTTCGACAAAAGAGATAACACCCCCCATTACAGCATGCTTCAGAAATGTGGAAAATGGTCCGTTTTCAAATGTTTTATTTTTGAACGTCAGTTCACATTTGTAGGTGGATCATCAGTGTTAGAGCTAAAATTAGCATGTTTAAAGTGATTTTCATGCTTCCAGGGGCCCTAAACACAAGATTTATGGAATGGTTAAAAGTGCATGAAAATGGCCAATTTACTCACTCTGAGTTCCCAAAAAGGGTTTCTTCACCCCGGGAAGTTAATTAAATACCATTTGAAGGCATTTAATGTTCGAGCAAAAACGGCTGATTTTCGACAAAAGAGATAACACCCCCCCATTACGTCATGCTTCAGAAATGTGGAAAATGGTCCGTTTTCAAATGTTTTATTTTTGAACGTCAGTTCACATTTGTAGGTGGATCATCAGTGTTAGAGCTAAAATTAGCATGTTTAAAGTGATTTTCATGCTTCCAGGGGCTCGGGAAGTGAATTAAATACTATTTGGAGGCATTTAATGTTCAATCAAAAACAGCTGATTTTTGACAAAAGAGATAACACCCCCCATTACGTCATGCTTCAGAAATGTGGAAAATGGTCCGTTTTCAAATGTTTTATTTTTGAACGTCAGTTCACATTTGTAGGTGGATCATCAGTGTTAGAGCTAAAATTAGCATGTTTAAAGTGATTTTCATGCTTCCAGGGGCCCTAAACACAAGATTTATGGAATGGTTAAAAGTGCATGAAAATGGCCAATTTACTCACTCTGAGTTCTCAAAAAGGGTTTCTTCACCCCGGGAAGTTAATTAAATACCATTTGGAGGCATTTAATGTTCGAGCAAAAACGGCTGATTTTCGACAAAAGAGATAACACCCCCCCATTACGTCATGCTTCAGAAATGTGGAAAATGGTCCGTTTTCAAATGTTTTATTTTTGAACGTCAGTTCACATTTGTAGGTGGATCATCAGTGTTAGAGCTAAAATTAGCATGTTTAAAGTGATTTTCATGCTTCCAGGGGCCCTAAACACAAGATTTATGGAATGGTTAAAAGTGCATGAAAATGGCCAATTTACTCACTCTGAGTTCTCAAAAAGGGTTTCTTCACCCCGGGAAGTTAATTAAATACCATTTGGAGGCATTTAATGTTCGAGCAAAAACGGCTGATTTTCGACAAAAGAGATAACACCCCCCCATTAGGTCATGCTTCAGAAATGTGGAAAATGGTCCGTTTTCAAATGTTTTATTTTTGAACGTCAGTTCACATTTGTAGGTGGATCATCAGTGTTAGAGCTAAAATTAGCATGTTTAAAGTGATTTTCATGCTTCCAGGGGCTCGGGAAGTGAATTAAATACTATTTGGAGGCATTTAATGTTCAAGCAAAAACAGCTGATTTTTGACAAAAGAGATAACACCCCCCCATTACGTCATGCTTCAGAAATGTGGAAAATGGTCCGTTTTCAAATGTTTTATTTTTGAACGTCAGTTCACATTTGTAGGTGGATCATCAGTGTTAGAGCTAAAATTAGCATGTTTAAAGTGATTTTCATGCTTCCAGGGGCCCTAAACACAAGATTTATGGAATGGTTAAAAGTGCATGAAAATAGCCAATTTACTCACTCTGAGTTCCCAAAAAGGGTTTCTTCACCCCGGGAAGTTAATTAAATACCATTTGGAGGCATTTAATGTTCGAGCAAAAACAGCTGATTTTCGACAAAAGAGATAACACCCCCCCATTACGTCATGCTTCAGAAATGTGGAAAATGGTCCGTTTTCAAATTTTTTCTTTTTTGAACGTCAGTTCACATTTGTAGGTGGATCATCAGTGTTAGAGCTAAAATTAGCATGTTTAAAGTGATTTTCATGCTTCCAGGGGCTCGGGAAGTGAATTAAATACTATTTGGAGGCATTTAATGTTCAAGCAAAAACAGCTGATTTTTGACAAAAGAGATAACACCCCCCAATTACGTCATGCTTCAGAAATGTGGAAAATGGTCCGTTTTCAAATGTTTTATTTTTGAACGTCAGTTCACATTTGTAGGTGGATCATCAGTGTTAGAGCTAAAATTAGCATGTTTAAAGTGATTTTCATGCTTCCAGGGGCCCTAATCACAAGATTTATGGAATGGCTAAAAGTGCATGAAAATGGCCAATTTACTCACTCTGAGTTCCCAAAAAGGGTTTCTTCACCCCGGGAAGTTAATTAAATACCATTTGGAGGCATTTAATGTTCGAGCAAAAACTGCTGATTTTCGACAAAAGAGATAACACCCCCCATTACGTCATGCTTCAGAAATGTGGAAAATGGTCCGTTTTCAAATGTTTTATTTTTGAACGTCAGTTCACATTTGTAGGTGGATCATCAGTGTTAGAGCTAAAATTAGCATGTTTAAAGTGATTTTCATGCTTCCAGGGGCCCTAAACACAAGATTTATGGAATGGTTAAAAGTGCATGAAAATGGCCAATTTACTCACTCTGAGTTCCCAAAAAGGGTTTCTTCACCCCGGGAAGTTAATTAAATACCATTTGAAGGCATTTAATGTTCGAGCAAAAACGGCTGATTTTCGACAAAAGAGATAACACCCCCCCATTACGTCATGCTTCAGAAATGTGGAAAATGGTCCGTTTTCAAATGTTTTATTTTTGAACGTCAGTTCACATTTGTAGGTGGATCATCAGTGTTAGAGCTAAAATTAGCATGTTTAAAGTGATTTTCATGCTTCCAGGGGCTCGGGAAGTGAATTAAATACTATTTGGAGGCATTTAATGTTCAAGCAAAAACAGCTGATTTTTGACAAAAGAGATAACACCCCCCCATTACGTCATGCTTCAGAAATGTGGAAAATGGTCCGTTTTAAAATGTTTTATTTTTGAACGTCAGTTCACATTTGTAGGTGGATCATCAGTGTTAGAGCTAAAATTAGCATGTTTAAAGTGATTTTCATGCTTCCAGGGGCCCTAAACACAAGATTTATGGAATGGTTAAAAGTGCATGAAAATGGCCAATTTACTCACTCTGACTTCCCAAAAAGGGTTTCTTCACCCTGGGAAGTTAATTAAATACCATTTGGAGGCATTTAATGTTCGAGCAAAAACTGCTGATTTTCGACAAAAGAGATAACACCCCCCCATTACGTCATGCTTCAGAAATGTGTAAAATGGTCCGTTTTCAAATGTTTTATTTTTGAACGTCAGTTCACATTTGTAGGTGGATCATCAGTGTTAGAGCTAAAATTAGCATGTTTAAAGTGATTTTCATGCTTCCAGGGGCTCGGGAAGTGAATTAAATACTATTTGGAGGCATTTAATGTTCAAGCAAAAACAGCTGATTTTTGACAAAAGAGATAACACCCCCCCATTACGTCATGCTTCAGAAATGTGGAAAATGGTCCGTTTTCAAATGTTTTATTTTTGAACGTCAGTTCACATTTGTAGGTGGATCATCAGTGTTAGAGCTAAAATTAGCATGTTTAAAGTGATTTTCATGCTTCCAGGGGCCCTAAACACAAGATTTATGGAATGGTTAAAAGTGCATGAAAATGGCCAATTTACTCACTCTGAGTTCTCAAAAAGGGTTTCTTCACCCCGGGAAGTTAATTAAATACCATTTGGAGGCATTTAATGTTCGAGCAAAAACGGATGATTTTCGACAAAAGAGATAACACCCCCCCATTACGTCATGCTTCAGAAATGTGGAAAATGGTCCGTTTTCAAATGTTTTATTTTTGAACATCAGTTCACATTTGTAGGTGGATCATCAGTGTTAGAGCTAAAATTAGCATGTTTAAAGTGATTTTCATGCTTCCAGGGGCTCGGGAAGTGAATTAAATACTATTTGGAGGCATTTAATGTTCAATCAAAAACAGCTGATTTTTGACAAAAGAGATAACACCCCCCCCATTACGTCATGCTTCAGAAATGTGGAAAATGGTCCGTTTTCAAATGTTTTATTTTTTAACGTCAGTTCACATTTGTAGGTGGATCATCAGTGTTAGAGCTAAAATTAGCATGTTTAAAGTGATTTTCATGCTTCCAGGGGCCCTAAACACAAGATTTATGGAATGGTTAAAAGTGCATGAAAATGGCCAATTTACTCACTCTGAGTTCTCAAAAAGGGTTTCTTCACCCCGGGAAGTTAATTAAATACCATTTGGAGGCATTTAATGTTCGAGCAAAAACTGCTGATTTTCGACAAAAGAGATAACACCCCCCATTACGTCATGCTTCAGAAATGTGGAAAATGGTCCGTTTTCAAATGTTTTATTTTTGAACGTCAGTTCACATTTGTAGGTGGATCATCAGTGTTAGAGCTAAAATTAGCATGTTTAAAGTGATTTTCATGCTTCCAGGGGTTCGGGAAGTGAATTAAATACTATTTGGAGGCCTTTAATGTTCAAGCAAAAACAGCTGATTTTTGACAAAAGAGATAGCACCCCCCCATTACGTCATGCTTCAGAAATGTGGAAAATGGTCCGTTTTCAAATGTTTTATTTTTGAACGTCAGTTCACATTTGTAGGTGGATCATCAGTGTTAGAGCTAAAATTAGCATGTTTAAAGTGATTTTCATGCTTCCAGGGGCCCTAAACACAAGATTTATGGAATGGTTAAAAGTGCATGAAAATGGCCAATTTACTCACTCTGAGTTCTCAAAAAGGGTTTCTTCACCCCGGGAAGTTAATTAAATACCATTTGAAGGCATTTAATGTTCGAGCAAAAACGGCTGATTTTCGACAAAAGAGATAACACCCCCCCATTACGTCATGCTTCAGAAATGTGGAAAATGGTCCGTTTTCAAATGTTTTATTTTTGAACATCAGTTCACATTTGTAGGTGGATCATCAGTGTTAGAGCTAAAATTAGCATGTTTAAAGTGATTTTCATGCTTCCAGGGGCTCGGGAAGTGAATTAAATACTATTTGGAGGCATTTAATGTTCAATCAAAAACAGCTGATTTTTGACAAAAGAGATAACACCCCCCCCATTACGTCATGCTTCAGAAATGTGGAAAATGGTCCGTTTTAAAATGTTTTATTTTTGAATGTCAGTTCACATTTGTAGGTGGATCATCAGTGTTGGAGCTAAAATTAGCATGTTTAAAGTGATTTTCATGCTTCCAGGGGCCCTAAACACAAGATTTATGGAATGGTTAAAAGTGCATGAAAATGGCCAATTTACTCACTCTGAGTTCTCAAAAAGGGTTTCTTCACCCCGGGAAGTTAATTAAATACCATTTGGAGGCATTTAATGTTCGAGCAAAAACGGCTGATTTTCGACAAAAGAGATAACACCCCCCCATTAGGTCATGCTTCAGAAATGTGGAAAATGGTCCGTTTTCAAATGTTTTATTTTTGAACGTCAGTTCACATTTGTAGGTGGATCATCAGTGTTAGAGCTAAAATTAGCATGTTTAAAGTGATTTTCATGCTTCCAGGGGCTCGGGAAGTGAATTAAATACTATTTGGAGGCATTTAATGTTCAAGCAAAAACAGCTGATTTTTGACAAAAGAGATAACACCCCCCCATTACGTCATGCTTCAGAAATGTGGAAAATGGTCCGTTTTCAAATGTTTTATTTTTGAACGTCAGTTCACATTTGTAGGTGGATCATCAGTGTTAGAGCTAAAATTAGCATGTTTAAAGTGATTTTCATGCTTCCAGGGGCCCTAAACACAAGATTTATGGAATGGTTAAAAGTGCATGAAAATGGCCAATTTACTCACTCTGAGTTCTCAAAAAGGGTTTCTTCACCCCGGGAAGTTAATTAAATACAATTTGGAGGCATTTAATGTTCGAGCAAAAACGGCTGATTTTCGACAAAAGAGATAACACCCCCCCATTACGTCATGCTTCAGAAATGTGGAAAATGGTCCGTTTTCAAATGTTTTATTTTTGAATGTCAGTTCACATTTGTAGGTGGATCATCAGTGTTAGAGCTAAAATTAGCATGTTTAAAGTGATTTTCATGCTTCCACTGGCTTGGGAAGTGAATTAAATACTATTTGGAGGCATTTAATGTTCAAGTAAAAACAGCTGATTTTTGACAAAAGAGATAACACCCCCCCATTACGTCATGCTTCAGAAATGTTGAAAATGGTCCGTTTTCAAATGTTTTATTTTTGAACGTCAGTTCACATTTGTAGGTGGATCATCAGTGTTAGAGCTAAAATTAGCATGTTTAAAGTGATTTTCATGCTTCCAGGGGCCCTAAACACAAGATTTATGGAATGGTTAAAAGGACATGAAAATGGCCAATTTACTCACTCTGAGTTCTCAAAAAGGGTTTCTTCACCCCGGGAAGTTAATTAAATACCATTTGGAGGCATATAATGTTCGAGCAAAAACGGCTGATTTTCGACAAAAGAGATAACACCCCCCCCATTACGTCATGCTTCAGAAATGTGGAAAATGGTCCGTTTTCAAATGTTTTATTTTTGAACGTCAGTTCACATTTGTAGGTGGATCATCAGTGTTAGAGCTAAAATTAGCATGTTTAAAGTGATTTTCATGCTTCCAGGGGCTCGGGAAGTGAATTAAATACTATTTGGAGGCATTTAATGTTCAATCAAAAACAGCTGATTTTTGACAAAAGAGATAACACCCCCCCATTACGTCATGCTTCAGAAATGTGGAAAATGGTCAGTTTTCAAAAGTTTTATTTTTGAACGTCAGTTCACATTTGTAGGTGGATCATCAGTGTTAGAGCTAAAATTAGCATGTTTAAAGTGATTTTCATGCTTCCAGGGGCCCTAAACACAAGATTTATGGAATGGTTAAAAGTGCATGAAAATGGCCAATTTACTCACTCTGAGTTCTCAAAAAGGGTTTCTTCACCCCGGGAAGTTAATTAAATACCATTTGGAGGCATTTAATGTTCGAGCAAAAACTGCTGATTTTCGACAAAAGAGATAACACCCCCCATTACGTCATGCTTCAGAAATGTGGAAAATGTTCCGTTTTCAAATGTTTTATTTTTGAACGTCAGTTCACATTTGTAGGTGGATCATCAGTGTTAGAGCTAAAATTAGCATGTTTAAAGTGATTTTCATGCTTCCAGGGGTTCGGGAAGTGAATTAAATACTATTTGGAGGCCTTTAATGTTCAAGCAAAAACAGCTGATTTTTGACAAAAGAGATAACAACCCCCCATTACGTCATGCTTCAGAAATGTGGAAAATGGTCCGTTTTCAAATGTTTTATTTTTGAACGTCAGTTCACATTTGTAGGTGAATCATCAGTGTTAGAGCTAAAATTAGCATGTTTAAAGTGATTTTCATGCTTCCAGGGTCCTAAACACAAGATTTATGGAATGGTTAAAAGTGCATGAAAATGGCCAATTTACTCACTCTGAGTTCTCAAAAAGGGTTTCTTCACCCCGGGAAGTTAATTAAATACCATTTGGAGGCATTTAATGTTCGAGCAAAAACGGCTGATTTTCGACAAAAGAGATAACACCCCCCCATTACGTCATGCTTCAGAAATGTGGAAAATGGTCCGTTTTCAAATGTTTTATTTTTGAACATCAGTTCACATTTGTAGGTGGATCATCAGTGTTAGAGCTAAAATTAGCATGTTTAAAGTGATTTTCATGCTTCCAGGGGCTCGGGAAGTGAATTAAATACTATTTGGAGGCATTTAATGTTCAATCAAAAACAGCTGATTTTTGACAAAAGAGATAACACCCCCCATTACGTCATGCTTCAGAAATGTGGAAAATGGTCCGTTTTCAAATGTTTTATTTTTGAACGTCAGTTCACATTTGTAGGTGGATCATCAGTGTTAGAGCTAAAATTAGCATGTTTAAAGTGATTTTCATGCTTCCAGGGGCCCTAAACACAAGATTTATGGAATGGTTAAAAGTGCATGAAAATGGCCAATTTACTCACTCTGAGTTCTCAAAAAGGGTTTCTTCACCCCGGGAAGTTAATTAAATACCATTTGGAGGCATTTAATGTTCGAGCAAAAACGGCTGATTTTCGACAAAAGAGATAACACCCCCCCATTACGTCATGCTTCAGAAATGTGGAAAATGGTCCGTTTTCAAATGTTTTATTTTTGAACGTCAGTTCACATTTGTAGGTGGATCATCAGTGTTAGAGCTAAAATTAGCATGTTTAAAGTGATTTTCATGCTTCCAGGGGCCCTAAACACAAGATTTATGGAATGGTTAAAAGTGCATGAAAATGGCCAATTTACTCACTCTGAGTTCTCAAAAAGGGTTTCTTCACCCCGGGAAGTTAATTAAATACCATTTGGAGGCATTTAATGTTCGAGCAAAAACGGCTGATTTTCGACAAAAGAGATAACACCCCCCCATTAGGTCATGCTTCAGAAATGTGGAAAATGGTCCGTTTTCAAATGTTTTATTTTTGAACGTCAGTTCACATTTGTAGGTGGATCATCAGTGTTAGAGCTAAAATTAGCATGTTTAAAGTGATTTTCATGCTTCCAGGGGCTCGGGAAGTGAATTAAATACTATTTGGAGGCATTTAATGTTCAAGCAAAAACAGCTGATTTTTGACAAAAGAGATAACACCCCCCCATTACGTCATGCTTCAGAAATGTGGAAAATGGTCCGTTTTCAAATGTTTTATTTTTGAACGTCAGTTCACATTTGTAGGTGGATCATCAGTGTTAGAGCTAAAATTAGCATGTTTAAAGTGATTTTCATGCTTCCAGGGGCCCTAATCACAAGATTTATGGAATGGTTAAAAGTGCATGAAAATGGCCAATTTACTCACTCTGAGTTCCCAAAAAGGGTTTCTTCACCCCGGGAAGTTAATTAAATACCATTTGGAGGCATTTAATGTTCGAGCAAAAACTGCTGATTTTCGACAAAAGAGATAACACCCCCATTACGTCATGCTTCAGAAATGTGGAAAATGGTCCGTTTTCAAATGTTTTATTTTTGAACGTCAGTTCACATTTGTAGGTGGATCATCAGTGTTAGAGCTAAAATTAGCATGTTTAAAGTGATTTTCATGCTTCCAGGGGCCCTAAACACAAGATTTATGGAATGGTTAAAAGTGCATGAAAATGGCCAATTTACTCACTCTGAGTTCCCAAAAAGGGTTTCTTCACCCCGGGAAGTTAATTAAATACCATTTGAAGGCATTTAATGTTCGAGCAAAAACGGCTGATTTTCGACAAAAGAGATAACACCCCCCCATTACGTCATGCTTCAGAAATGTGGAAAATGGTCCGTTTTCAAATGTTTTATTTTTGAACGTCAGTTCACATTTGTAGGTGGATCATCAGTGTTAGAGCTAAAATTAGCATGTTTAAAGTGATTTTCATGCTTCCAGGGGCTCGGGAAGTGAATTAAATACTATTTGGAGGCATTTAATGTTCAATCAAAAACAGCTGATTTTTGACAAAAGAGATAACACCCCCCATTACGTCATGCTTCAGAAATGTGGAAAATGGTCCGTTTTCAAATGTTTTATTTTTGAACGTCAGTTCACATTTGTAGGTGGATCATCAGTGTTAGAGCTAAAATTAGCATGTTTAAAGTGATTTTCATGCTTCCAGGGGCCCTAAACACAAGATTTATGGAATGGTTAAAAGTGCATGAAAATGGCCAATTTACTCACTCTGAGTTCTCAAAAAGGGTTTCTTCACCCCGGGAAGTTAATTAAATACCATTTGGAGGCATTTAATGTTCGAGCAAAAACGGCTGATTTTCGACAAAAGAGATAACACCCCCCCATTACGTCATGCTTCAGAAATGTGGAAAATGGTCCGTTTTCAAATGTTTTATTTTTGAACGTCAGTTCACATTTGTAGGTGGATCATCAGTGTTAGAGCTAAAATTAGCATGTTTAAAGTGATTTTCATGCTTCCAGGGGCCCTAAACACAAGATTTATGGAATGGTTAAAAGTGCATGAAAATGGCCAATTTACTCACTCTGAGTTCTCAAAAAGGGTTTCTTCACCCCGGGAAGTTAATTAAATACCATTTGGAGGCATTTAATGTTCGAGCAAAAACGGCTGATTTTCGACAAAAGAGATAACACCCCCCCATTAGGTCATGCTTCAGAAATGTGGAAAATGGTCCGTTTTCAAATGTTTTATTTTTGAACGTCAGTTCACATTTGTAGGTGGATCATCAGTGTTAGAGCTAAAATTAGCATGTTTAAAGTGATTTTCATGCTTCCAGGGGCTCGGGAAGTGAATTAAATACTATTTGGAGGCATTTAATGTTCAAGCAAAAACAGCTGATTTTTGACAAAAGAGATAACACCCCCCCATTACGTCATGCTTCAGAAATGTGGAAAATGGTCCGTTTTCAAATGTTTTATTTTTGAACGTCAGTTCACATTTGTAGGTGGATCATCAGTGTTAGAGCTAAAATTAGCATGTTTAAAGTGATTTTCATGCTTCCAGGGGCCCTAAACACAAGATTTATGGAATGGTTAAAAGTGCATGAAAATAGCCAATTTACTCACTCTGAGTTCCCAAAAAGGGTTTCTTCACCCCGGGAAGTTAATTAAATACCATTTGGAGGCATTTAATGTTCGAGCAAAAACGGCTGATTTTCGACAAAAGAGATAACACCCCCCCATTACGTCATGCTTCAGAAATGTGGAAAATGGTCCGTTTTCAAATTTTTTCTTTTTTGAACGTCAGTTCACATTTGTAGGTGGATCATCAGTGTTAGAGCTAAAATTAGCATGTTTAAAGTGATTTTCATGCTTCCAGGGGCTCGGGAAGTGAATTAAATACTATTTGGAGGCATTTAATGTTCAAGCAAAAACAGCTGATTTTTGACAAAAGAGATAACACCCCCCAATTACGTCATGCTTCAGAAATGTGGAAAATGGTCCGTTTTCAAATGTTTTATTTTTGAACGTCAGTTCACATTTGTAGGTGGATCATCAGTGTTAGAGCTAAAATTAGCATGTTTAAAGTGATTTTCATGCTTCCAGGGGCCCTAATCACAAGATTTATGGAATGGTTAAAAGTGCATGAAAATGGCCAATTTACTCACTCTGAGTTCCCAAAAAGGGTTTCTTCACCCCGGGAAGTTAATTAAATACCATTTGGAGGCATTTAATGTTCGAGCAAAAACTGCTGATTTTCGACAAAAGAGATAACACCCCCCATTACGTCATGCTTCAGAAATGTGGAAAATGGTCCGTTTTCAAATGTTTTATTTTTGAACGTCAGTTCACATTTGTAGGTGGATCATCAGTGTTAGAGCTAAAATTAGCATGTTTAAAGTGATTTTCATGCTTCCAGGGGCCCTAAACACAAGATTTATGGAATGGTTAAAAGTGCATGAAAATGGCCAATTTACTCACTCTGAGTTCCCAAAAAGGGTTTCTTCACCCCGGGAAGTTAATTAAATACCATTTGAAGGCATTTAATGTTCGAGCAAAAACGGCTGATTTTCGACAAAAGAGATAACACCCCCCCATTACGTCATGCTTCAGAAATGTGGAAAATGGTCCGTTTTCAAATGTTTTATTTTTGAACGTCAGTTCACATTTGTAGGTGGATCATCAGTGTTAGAGCTAAAATTAGCATGTTTAAAGTGATTTTCATGCTTCCAGGGGCTCGGGAAGTGAATTAAATACTATTTGGAGGCATTTAATGTTCAAGCAAAAACAGCTGATTTTTGACAAAAGAGATAACACCCCCCCATTACGTCATGCTTCAGAAATGTGGAAAATGGTCCGTTTTAAAATGTTTTATTTTTGAACGTCAGTTCACATTTGTAGGTGGATCATCAGTGTTAGAGCTAAAATTAGCATGTTTAAAGTGATTTTCATGCTTCCAGGGGCCCTAAACACAAGATTTATGGAATGGTTAAAAGTGCATGAAAATGGCCAATTTACTCACTCTGACTTCCCAAAAAGGGTTTCTTCACCCTGGGAAGTTAATTAAATACCATTTGGAGGCATTTAATGTTCGAGCAAAAACTGCTGATTTTCGACAAAAGAGATAACACCCCCCCATTACGTCATGCTTCAGAAATGTGTAAAATGGTCCGTTTTCAAATGTTTTATTTTTGAACGTCAGTTCACATTTGTAGGTGGATCATCAGTGTTAGAGCTAAAATTAGCATGTTTAAAGTGATTTTCATGCTTCCAGGGGCTCGGGAAGTGAATTAAATACTATTTGGAGGCATTTAATGTTCAAGCAAAAACAGCTGATTTTTGACAAAAGAGATAACACCCCCCCATTACGTCATGCTTCAGAAATGTGGAAAATGGTCCGTTTTCAAATGTTTTATTTTTGAACGTCAGTTCACATTTGTAGGTGGATCATCAGTGTTAGAGCTAAAATTAGCATGTTTAAAGTGATTTTCATGCTTCCAGGGGCCCTAAACACAAGATTTATGGAATGGTTAAAAGTGCATGAAAATGGCCAATTTACTCACTCTGAGTTCTCAAAAAGGGTTTCTTCACCCCGGGAAGTTAATTAAATACCATTTGGAGGCATTTAATGTTCGAGCAAAAACGGATGATTTTCGACAAAAGAGATAACACCCCCCATTACGTCATGCTTCAGAAATGTGGAAAATGGTCCGTTTTCAAATGTTTTATTTTTGAACATCAGTTCACATTTGTAGGTGGATCATCAGTGTTAGAGCTAAAATTAGCATGTTTAAAGTGATTTTCATGCTTCCAGGGGCTCGGGAAGTGAATTAAATACTATTTGGAGGCATTTAATGTTCAATCAAAAACAGCTGATTTTTGACAAAAGAGATAACACCCCCCCCATTACGTCATGCTTCAGAAATGTGGAAAATGGTCCGTTTTCAAATGTTTTATTTTTTAACGTCAGTTCACATTTGTAGGTGGATCATCAGTGTTAGAGCTAAAATTAGCATGTTTAAAGTGATTTTCATGCTTCCAGGGGCCCTAAACACAAGATTTATGGAATGGTTAAAAGTGCATGAAAATGGCCAATTTACTCACTCTGAGTTCTCAAAAAGGGTTTCTTCACCCCGGGAAGTTAATTAAATACCATTTGGAGGCATTTAATGTTCGAGCAAAAACTGCTGATTTTCGACAAAAGAGATAACACCCCCCATTACGTCATGCTTCAGAAATGTGGAAAATGGTCCGTTTTCAAATGTTTTATTTTTGAACGTCAGTTCACATTTGTAGGTGGATCATCAGTGTTAGAGCTAAAATTAGCATGTTTAAAGTGATTTTCATGCTTCCAGGGGTTCGGGAAGTGAATTAAATACTATTTGGAGGCCTTTAATGTTCAAGCAAAAACAGCTGATTTTTGACAAAAGAGATAACACCCCCCCATTACGTCATGCTTCAGAAATGTGGAAAATGGTCCGTTTTCAAATGTTTTATTTTTGAACGTCAGTTCACATTTGTAGGTGGATCATCAGTGTTAGAGCTAAAATTAGCATGTTTAAAGTGATTTTCATGCTTCCAGGGGCCCTAAACACAAGATTTATGGAATGGTTAAAAGTGCATGAAAATGGCCAATTTACTCACTCTGAGTTCTCAAAAAGGGTTTCTTCACCCCGGGAAGTTAATTAAATACCATTTGAAGGCATTTAATGTTCGAGCAAAAACGGCTGATTTTCGACAAAAGAGATAACACCCCCCCATTACGTCATGCTTCAGAAATGTGGAAAATGGTCCGTTTTCAAATGTTTTATTTTTGAACATCAGTTCACATTTGTAGGTGGATCATCAGTGTTAGAGCTAAAATTAGCATGTTTAAAGTGATTTTCATGCTTCCAGGGGCTCGGGAAGTGAATTAAATACTATTTGGAGGCATTTAATGTTCAATCAAAAACAGCTGATTTTTGACAAAAGAGATAACACCCCCCCCATTACGTCATGCTTCAGAAATGTGGAAAATGGTCCGTTTTAAAATGTTTTATTTTTGAATGTCAGTTCACATTTGTAGGTGGATCATCAGTGTTGGAGCTAAAATTAGCATGTTTAAAGTGATTTTCATGCTTCCAGGGGCCCTAAACACAAGATTTATGGAATGGTTAAAAGTGCATGAAAATGGCCAATTTACTCACTCTGAGTTCTCAAAAAGGGTTTCTTCACCCCGGGAAGTTAATTAAATACCATTTGGAGGCATTTAATGTTCGAGCAAAAACGGCTGATTTTCGACAAAAGAGATAACACCCCCCCATTAGGTCATGCTTCAGAAATGTGGAAAATGGTCCGTTTTCAAATGTTTTATTTTTGAACGTCAGTTCACATTTGTAGGTGGATCATCAGTGTTAGAGCTAAAATTAGCATGTTTAAAGTGATTTTCATGCTTCCAGGGGCTCGGGAAGTGAATTAAATACTATTTGGAGGCATTTAATGTTCAAGCAAAAACAGCTGATTTTTGACAAAAGAGATAACACCCCCCCATTACGTCATGCTTCAGAAATGTGGAAAATGGTCCGTTTTCAAATGTTTTATTTTTGAACGTCAGTTCACATTTGTAGGTGGATCATCAGTGTTAGAGCTAAAATTAGCATGTTTAAAGTGATTTTCATGCTTCCAGGGGCCCTAAACACAAGATTTATGGAATGGTTAAAAGTGCATGAAAATGGCCAATTTACTCACTCTGAGTTCTCAAAAAGGGTTTCTTCACCCCGGGAAGTTAATTAAATACAATTTGGAGGCATTTAATGTTCGAGCAAAAACGGCTGATTTTCGACAAAAGAGATAACACCCCCCCATTACGTCATGCTTCAGAAATGTGGAAAATGGTCCGTTTTCAAATGTTTTATTTTTGAATGTCAGTTCACATTTGTAGGTGGATCATCAGTGTTAGAGCTAAAATTAGCATGTTTAAAGTGATTTTCATGCTTCCACTGGCTTGGGAAGTGAATTAAATACTATTTGGAGGCATTTAATGTTCAAGTAAAAACAGCTGATTTTTGACAAAAGAGATAACACCCCCCCATTACGTCATGCTTCAGAAATGTTGAAAATGGTCCGTTTTCAAATGTTTTATTTTTGAACGTCAGTTCACATTTGTAGGTGGATCATCAGTGTTAGAGCTAAAATTAGCATGTTTAAAGTGATTTTCATGCTTCCAGGGGCCCTAAACACAAGATTTATGGAATGGTTAAAAGGACATGAAAATGGCCAATTTACTCACTCTGAGTTCTCAAAAAGGGTTTCTTCACCCCGGGAAGTTAATTAAATACCATTTGGAGGCATATAATGTTCGAGCAAAAACGGCTGATTTTCGACAAAAGAGATAACACCCCCCCCATTACGTCATGCTTCAGAAATGTGGAAAATGGTCCGTTTTCAAATGTTTTATTTTTGAACGTCAGTTCACATTTGTAGGTGGATCATCAGTGTTAGAGCTAAAATTAGCATGTTTAAAGTGATTTTCATGCTTCCAGGGGCTCGGGAAGTGAATTAAATACTATTTGGAGGCATTTAATGTTCAATCAAAAACAGCTGATTTTTGACAAAAGAGATAACACCCCCCCATTACGTCATGCTTCAGAAATGTGGAAAATGGTCCGTTTTCAAAAGTTTTATTTTTGAACGTCAGTTCACATTTGTAGGTGGATCATCAGTGTTAGAGCTAAAATTAGCATGTTTAAAGTGATTTTCATGCTTCCAGGGGCCCTAAACACAAGATTTATGGAATGGTTAAAAGTGCATGAAAATGGCCAATTTACTCACTCTGAGTTCTCAAAAAGGGTTTCTTCACCCCGGGAAGTTAATTAAATACCATTTGGAGGCATTTAATGTTCGAGCAAAAACTGCTGATTTTCGACAAAAGAGATAACACCCCCCATTACGTCATGCTTCAGAAATGTGGAAAATGGTCCGTTTTCAAATGTTTTATTTTTGAACGTCAGTTCACATTTGTAGGTGGATCATCAGTGTTAGAGCTAAAATTAGCATGTTTAAAGTGATTTTCATGCTTCCAGGGGTTCGGGAAGTGAATTAAATACTATTTGGAGGCCTTTAATGTTCAAGCAAAAACAGCTGATTTTTGACAAAAGAGATAACAACCCCCCATTACGTCATGCTTCAGAAATGTGGAAAATGGTCCGTTTTCAAATGTTTTATTTTTGAACGTCAGTTCACATTTGTAGATGAATCATCAGTGTTAGAGCTAAAATTAGCATGTTTAAAGTGATTTTCATGCTTCCAGGGTCCTAAACACAAGATTTATGGAATGGTTAAAAGTGCATGAAAATGGCCAATTTACTCACTCTGAGTTCTCAAAAAGGGTTTCTTCACCCCGGGAAGTTAATTAAATACCATTTGGAGGCATTTAATGTTCGAGCAAAAACGGCTGATTTTCGACAAAAGAGATAACACCCCCCCATTACGTCATGCTTCAGAAATGTGGAAAATGGTCCGTTTTCAAATGTTTTATTTTTGAACATCAGTTCACATTTGTAGGTGGATCATCAGTGTTAGAGCTAAAATTAGCATGTTTAAAGTGATTTTCATGCTTCCAGGGGCTCGGGAAGTGAATTAAATACTATTTGGAGGCATTTAATGTTCAATCAAAAACAGCTGATTTTTGACAAAAGAGATAACACCCCCCATTACGTCATGCTTCAGAAATGTGGAAAATGGTCCGTTTTCAAATGTTTTATTTTTGAACGTCAGTTCACATTTGTAGGTGGATCATCAGTGTTAGAGCTAAAATTAGCATGTTTAAAGTGATTTTCATGCTTCCAGGGGCCCTAAACACAAGATTTATGGAATGGTTAAAAGTGCATGAAAATGGCCAATTTACTCACTCTGAGTTCTCAAAAAGGGTTTCTTCACCCCGGGAAGTTAATTAAATACCATTTGGAGGCATTTAATGTTTGAGCAAAAACGGCTGATTTTCGACAAAAGAGATAACACCCCCCCATTACGTCATGCTTCAGAAATGTGGAAAATGGTCCGTTTTCAAATGTTTTATTTTTGAACGTCAGTTCACATTTGTAGGTGGATCATCAGTGTTAGAGCTAAAATTAGCATGTTTAAAGTGATTTTCATGCTTCCAGGGGTTCGGGAAGTGAATTAAATACTATTTGGAGGCCTTTAATGTTCAAGCAAAAACAGCTGATTTTTGACAAAAGAGATAACACCCCCCCATTACGTCATGCTTCAGAAATGTGGAAAATGGTCCGTTTTCAAATGTTTTATTTTTGAACGTCAGTTCACATTTGTAGGTGGATCATCAGTGTTAGAGCTAAAATTAGCATGTTTAAAGTGATTTTCATGCTTCCAGGGTCCTAAACACAAGATTTATGGAATGGTTAAAAGTGCATGAAAATGGCCAATTTACTCACTCTGAGTTCTCAAAAAGGGTTTCTTCACCCCGGGAAGTTAATTAAATACCATTTGGAGGCATTTAATGTTCGAGCAAAAACGGCTGATTTTCGACAAAAGAGATAACACCCCCCCATTACGTCATGCTTCAGAAATGTGGAAAATGGTCCGTTTTCAAATGTTTTATTTTTGAACATCAGTTCACATTTGTAGGTGGATCATCAGTGTTAGAGCTAAAATTAGCATGTTTAAAGTGATTTTCATGCTTCCAGGGGCTCGGGAAGTGAATTAAATACTATTTGGAGGCATTTAATGTTCAATCAAAAACAGCTGATTTTTGACAAAAGAGATAACACCCCCCATTACGTCATGCTTCAGAAATGTGGAAAATGGTCCGTTTTCAAATGTTTTATTTTTGAACGTCAGTTCACATTTGTAGGTGGATCATCAGTGTTAGAGCTAAAATTAGCATGTTTAAAGTGATTTTCATGCTTCCAGGGGCCCTAAACACAAGATTTATGGAATGGTTAAAAGTGCATGAAAATGGCCAATTTACTCACTCTGAGTTCTCAAAAAGGGTTTCTTCACCCCGGGAAGTTAATTAAATACCATTTGGAGGCATTTAATGTTCGAGCAAAAACGGCTGATTTTCGACAAAAGAGATAACACCCCCCCATTACGTCATGCTTCAGAAATGTGGAAAATGGTCCGTTTTCAAATGTTTTATTTTTGAACGTCAGTTCACATTTGTAGGTGGATCATCAGTGTTAGAGCTAAAATTAGCATGTTTAAAGTGATTTTCATGCTTCCAGGGGCCCTAAACACAAGATTTATGGAATGGTTAAAAGTGCATGAAAATGGCCAATTTACTCACTCTGAGTTCTCAAAAAGGGTTTCTTCACCCCGGGAAGTTAATTAAATACCATTTGGAGGCATTTAATGTTCGAGCAAAAACGGCTGATTTTCGACAAAAGAGATAACACCCCCCCATTAGGTCATGCTTCAGAAATGTGGAAAATGGTCCGTTTTCAAATGTTTTATTTTTGAACGTCAGTTCACATTTGTAGGTGGATCATCAGTGTTAGAGCTAAAATTAGCATGTTTAAAGTGATTTTCATGCTTCCAGGGGCTCGGGAAGTGAATTAAATACTATTTGGAGGCATTTAATGTTCAAGCAAAAACAGCTGATTTTTGACAAAAGAGATAACACCCCCCCATTACGTCATGCTTCAGAAATGTGGAAAATGGTCCGTTTTCAAATGTTTTATTTTTGAACGTCAGTTCACATTTGTAGGTGGATCATCAGTGTTAGAGCTAAAATTAGCATGTTTAAAGTGATTTTCATGCTTCCAGGGGCCCTAATCACAAGATTTATGGAATGGTTAAAAGTGCATGAAAATGGCCAATTTACTCACTCTGAGTTCCCAAAAAGGGTTTCTTCACCCCGGGAAGTTAATTAAATACCATTTGGAGGCATTTAATGTTCGAGCAAAAACTGCTGATTTTCGACAAAAGAGATAACACCCCCCATTACAGCATGCTTCAGAAATGTGGAAAATGGTCCGTTTTCAAATGTTTTATTTTTGAACGTCAGTTCACATTTGTAGGTGGATCATCAGTGTTAGAGCTAAAATTAGCATGTTTAAAGTGATTTTCATGCTTCCAGGGGCCCTAAACACAAGATTTATGGAATGGTTAAAAGTGCATGAAAATGGCCAATTTACTCACTCTGAGTTCCCAAAAAGGGTTTCTTCACCCCGGGAAGTTAATTAAATACCATTTGAAGGCATTTAATGTTCGAGCAAAAACGGCTGATTTTCGACAAAAGAGATAACACCCCCCCATTACGTCATGCTTCAGAAATGTGGAAAATGGTCCGTTTTCAAATGTTTTATTTTTGAACGTCAGTTCACATTTGTAGGTGGATCATCAGTGTTAGAGCTAAAATTAGCATGTTTAAAGTGATTTTCATGCTTCCAGGGGCTCGGGAAGTGAATTAAATACTATTTGGAGGCATTTAATGTTCAATCAAAAACAGCTGATTTTTGACAAAAGAGATAACACCCCCCATTACGTCATGCTTCAGAAATGTGGAAAATGGTCCGTTTTCAAATGTTTTATTTTTGAACGTCAGTTCACATTTGTAGGTGGATCATCAGTGTTAGAGCTAAAATTAGCATGTTTAAAGTGATTTTCATGCTTCCAGGGGCCCTAAACACAAGATTTATGGAATGGTTAAAAGTGCATGAAAATGGCCAATTTACTCACTCTGAGTTCTCAAAAAGGGTTTCTTCACCCCGGGAAGTTAATTAAATACCATTTGGAGGCATTTAATGTTCGAGCAAAAACGGCTGATTTTCGACAAAAGAGATAACACCCCCCCATTACGTCATGCTTCAGAAATGTGGAAAATGGTCCGTTTTCAAATGTTTTATTTTTGAACGTCAGTTCACATTTGTAGGTGGATCATCAGTGTTAGAGCTAAAATTAGCATGTTTAAAGTGATTTTCATGCTTCCAGGGGCCCTAAACACAAGATTTATGGAATGGTTAAAAGTGCATGAAAATGGCCAATTTACTCACTCTGAGTTCTCAAAAAGGGTTTCTTCACCCCGGGAAGTTAATTAAATACCATTTGGAGGCATTTAATGTTCGAGCAAAAACGGCTGATTTTCGACAAAAGAGATAACACCCCCCCATTAGGTCATGCTTCAGAAATGTGGAAAATGGTCCGTTTTCAAATGTTTTATTTTTGAACGTCAGTTCACATTTGTAGGTGGATCATCAGTGTTAGAGCTAAAATTAGCATGTTTAAAGTGATTTTCATGCTTCCAGGGGCTCGGGAAGTGAATTAAATACTATTTGGAGGCATTTAATGTTCAAGCAAAAACAGCTGATTTTTGACAAAAGAGATAACACCCCCCCATTACGTCATGCTTCAGAAATGTGGAAAATGGTCCGTTTTCAAATGTTTTATTTTTGAACGTCAGTTCACATTTGTAGGTGGATCATCAGTGTTAGAGCTAAAATTAGCATGTTTAAAGTGATTTTCATGCTTCCAGGGGCCCTAAACACAAGATTTATGGAATGGTTAAAAGTGCATGAAAATAGCCAATTTACTCACTCTGAGTTCCCAAAAAGGGTTTCTTCACCCCGGGAAGTTAATTAAATACCATTTGGAGGCATTTAATGTTCGAGCAAAAACAGCTGATTTTCGACAAAAGAGATAACACCCCCCCATTACGTCATGCTTCAGAAATGTGGAAAATGGTCCGTTTTCAAATTTTTTCTTTTTTGAACGTCAGTTCACATTTGTAGGTGGATCATCAGTGTTAGAGCTAAAATTAGCATGTTTAAAGTGATTTTCATGCTTCCAGGGGCTCGGGAAGTGAATTAAATACTATTTGGAGGCATTTAATGTTCAAGCAAAAACAGCTGATTTTTGACAAAAGAGATAACACCCCCCAATTACGTCATGCTTCAGAAATGTGGAAAATGGTCCGTTTTCAAATGTTTTATTTTTGAACGTCAGTTCACATTTGTAGGTGGATCATCAGTGTTAGAGCTAAAATTAGCATGTTTAAAGTGATTTTCATGCTTCCAGGGGCCCTAATCACAAGATTTATGGAATGGCTAAAAGTGCATGAAAATGGCCAATTTACTCACTCTGAGTTCCCAAAAAGGGTTTCTTCACCCCGGGAAGTTAATTAAATACCATTTGGAGGCATTTAATGTTCGAGCAAAAACTGCTGATTTTCGACAAAAGAGATAACACCCCCCATTACGTCATGCTTCAGAAATGTGGAAAATGGTCCGTTTTCAAATGTTTTATTTTTGAACGTCAGTTCACATTTGTAGGTGGATCATCAGTGTTAGAGCTAAAATTAGCATGTTTAAAGTGATTTTCATGCTTCCAGGGGCCCTAAACACAAGATTTATGGAATGGTTAAAAGTGCATGAAAATGGCCAATTTACTCACTCTGAGTTCCCAAAAAGGGTTTCTTCACCCCGGGAAGTTAATTAAATACCATTTGAAGGCATTTAATGTTCGAGCAAAAACGGCTGATTTTCGACAAAAGAGATAACACCCCCCCATTACGTCATGCTTCAGAAATGTGGAAAATGGTCCGTTTTCAAATGTTTTATTTTTGAACGTCAGTTCACATTTGTAGGTGGATCATCAGTGTTAGAGCTAAAATTAGCATGTTTAAAGTGATTTTCATGCTTCCAGGGGCTCGGGAAGTGAATTAAATACTATTTGGAGGCATTTAATGTTCAAGCAAAAACAGCTGATTTTTGACAAAAGAGATAACACCCCCCCATTACGTCATGCTTCAGAAATGTGGAAAATGGTCCGTTTTAAAATGTTTTATTTTTGAACGTCAGTTCACATTTGTAGGTGGATCATCAGTGTTAGAGCTAAAATTAGCATGTTTAAAGTGATTTTCATGCTTCCAGGGGCCCTAAACACAAGATTTATGGAATGGTTAAAAGTGCATGAAAATGGCCAATTTACTCACTCTGACTTCCCAAAAAGGGTTTCTTCACCCTGGGAAGTTAATTAAATACCATTTGGAGGCATTTAATGTTCGAGCAAAAACTGCTGATTTTCGACAAAAGAGATAACACCCCCCCATTACGTCATGCTTCAGAAATGTGTAAAATGGTCCGTTTTCAAATGTTTTATTTTTGAACGTCAGTTCACATTTGTAGGTGGATCATCAGTGTTAGAGCTAAAATTAGCATGTTTAAAGTGATTTTCATGCTTCCAGGGGCTCGGGAAGTGAATTAAATACTATTTGGAGGCATTTAATGTTCAAGCAAAAACAGCTGATTTTTGACAAAAGAGATAACACCCCCCCATTACGTCATGCTTCAGAAATGTGGAAAATGGTCCGTTTTCAAATGTTTTATTTTTGAACGTCAGTTCACATTTGTAGGTGGATCATCAGTGTTAGAGCTAAAATTAGCATGTTTAAAGTGATTTTCATGCTTCCAGGGGCCCTAAACACAAGATTTATGGAATGGTTAAAAGTGCATGAAAATGGCCAATTTACTCACTCTGAGTTCTCAAAAAGGGTTTCTTCACCCCGGGGAGTTAATTAAATACCATTTGGAGGCATTTAATGTTCGAGCAAAAACGGATGATTTTCGACAAAAGAGATAACACCCCCCCATTACGTCATGCTTCAGAAATGTGGAAAATGGTCCGTTTTCAAATGTTTTATTTTTGAACATCAGTTCACATTTGTAGGTGGATCATCAGTGTTAGAGCTAAAATTAGCATGTTTAAAGTGATTTTCATGCTTCCAGGGGCTCGGGAAGTGAATTAAATACTATTTGGAGGCATTTAATGTTCAATCAAAAACAGCTGATTTTTGACAAAAGAGATAACACCCCCCCCATTACGTCATGCTTCAGAAATGTGGAAAATGGTCCGTTTTCAAATGTTTTATTTTTTAACGTCAGTTCACATTTGTAGGTGGATCATCAGTGTTAGAGCTAAAATTAGCATGTTTAAAGTGATTTTCATGCTTCCAGGGGCCCTAAACACAAGATTTATGGAATGGTTAAAAGTGCATGAAAATGGCCAATTTACTCACTCTGAGTTCTCAAAAAGGGTTTCTTCACCCCGGGAAGTTAATTAAATACCATTTGGAGGCATTTAATGTTCGAGCAAAAACTGCTGATTTTCGACAAAAGAGATAACACCCCCCATTACGTCATGCTTCAGAAATGTGGAAAATGGTCCGTTTTCAAATGTTTTATTTTTGAACGTCAGTTCACATTTGTAGGTGGATCATCAGTGTTAGAGCTAAAATTAGCATGTTTAAAGTGATTTTCATGCTTCCAGGGGTTCGGGAAGTGAATTAAATACTATTTGGAGGCCTTTAATGTTCAAGCAAAAACAGCTGATTTTTGACAAAAGAGATAGCACCCCCCCATTACGTCATGCTTCAGAAATGTGGAAAATGGTCCGTTTTCAAATGTTTTATTTTTGAACGTCAGTTCACATTTGTAGGTGGATCATCAGTGTTAGAGCTAAAATTAGCATGTTTAAAGTGATTTTCATGCTTCCAGGGGCCCTAAACACAAGATTTATGGAATGGTTAAAAGTGCATGAAAATGGCCAATTTACTCACTCTGAGTTCTCAAAAAGGGTTTCTTCACCCCGGGAAGTTAATTAAATACCATTTGAAGGCATTTAATGTTCGAGCAAAAACGGCTGATTTTCGACAAAAGAGATAACACCCCCCCATTACGTCATGCTTCAGAAATGTGGAAAATGGTCCGTTTTCAAATGTTTTATTTTTGAACATCAGTTCACATTTGTAGGTGGATCATCAGTGTTAGAGCTAAAATTAGCATGTTTAAAGTGATTTTCATGCTTCCAGGGGCTCGGGAAGTGAATTAAATACTATTTGGAGGCATTTAATGTTCAATCAAAAACAGCTGATTTTTGACAAAAGAGATAACACCCCCCCCATTACGTCATGCTTCAGAAATGTGGAAAATGGTCCGTTTTAAAATGTTTTATTTTTGAATGTCAGTTCACATTTGTAGGTGGATCATCAGTGTTGGAGCTAAAATTAGCATGTTTAAAGTGATTTTCATGCTTCCAGGGGCCCTAAACACAAGATTTATGGAATGGTTAAAAGTGCATGAAAATGGCCAATTTACTCACTCTGAGTTCTCAAAAAGGGTTTCTTCACCCCGGGAAGTTAATTAAATACCATTTGGAGGCATTTAATGTTCGAGCAAAAACGGCTGATTTTCGACAAAAGAGATAACACCCCCCCATTAGGTCATGCTTCAGAAATGTGGAAAATGGTCCGTTTTCAAATGTTTTATTTTTGAACGTCAGTTCACATTTGTAGGTGGATCATCAGTGTTAGAGCTAAAATTAGCATGTTTAAAGTGATTTTCATGCTTCCAGGGGCTCGGGAAGTGAATTAAATACTATTTGGAGGCATTTAATGTTCAAGCAAAAACAGCTGATTTTTGACAAAAGAGATAACACCCCCCCATTACGTCATGCTTCAGAAATGTGGAAAATGGTCCGTTTTCAAATGTTTTATTTTTGAACGTCAGTTCACATTTGTAGGTGGATCATCAGTGTTAGAGCTAAAATTAGCATGTTTAAAGTGATTTTCATGCTTCCAGGGGCCCTAAACACAAGATTTATGGAATGGTTAAAAGTGCATGAAAATGGCCAATTTACTCACTCTGAGTTCTCAAAAAGGGTTTCTTCACCCCGGGAAGTTAATTAAATACAATTTGGAGGCATTTAATGTTCGAGCAAAAACGGCTGATTTTCGACAAAAGAGATAACACCCCCCCATTACGTCATGCTTCAGAAATGTGGAAAATGGTCCGTTTTCAAATGTTTTATTTTTGAATGTCAGTTCACATTTGTAGGTGGATCATCAGTGTTAGAGCTAAAATTAGCATGTTTAAAGTGATTTTCATGCTTCCACTGGCTTGGGAAGTGAATTAAATACTATTTGGAGGCATTTAATGTTCAAGTAAAAACAGCTGATTTTTGACAAAAGAGATAACACCCCCCCATTACGTCATGCTTCAGAAATGTTGAAAATGGTCCGTTTTCAAATGTTTTATTTTTGAACGTCAGTTCACATTTGTAGGTGGATCATCAGTGTTAGAGCTAAAATTAGCATGTTTAAAGTGATTTTCATGCTTCCAGGGGCCCTAAACACAAGATTTATGGAATGGTTAAAAGGACATGAAAATGGCCAATTTACTCACTCTGAGTTCTCAAAAAGGGTTTCTTCACCCCGGGAAGTTAATTAAATACCATTTGGAGGCATATAATGTTCGAGCAAAAACGGCTGATTTTCGACAAAAGAGATAACACCCCCCCCATTACGTCATGCTTCAGAAATGTGGAAAATGGTCCGTTTTCAAATGTTTTATTTTTGAACGTCAGTTCACATTTGTAGGTGGATCATCAGTGTTAGAGCTAAAATTAGCATGTTTAAAGTGATTTTCATGCTTCCAGGGGCTCGGGAAGTGAATTAAATACTATTTGGAGGCATTTAATGTTCAATCAAAAACAGCTGATTTTTGACAAAAGAGATAACACCCCCCCATTACGTCATGCTTCAGAAATGTGGAAAATGGTCAGTTTTCAAAAGTTTTATTTTTGAACGTCAGTTCACATTTGTAGGTGGATCATCAGTGTTAGAGCTAAAATTAGCATGTTTAAAGTGATTTTCATGCTTCCAGGGGCCCTAAACACAAGATTTATGGAATGGTTAAAAGTGCATGAAAATGGCCAATTTACTCACTCTGAGTTCTCAAAAAGGGTTTCTTCACCCCGGGAAGTTAATTAAATACCATTTGGAGGCATTTAATGTTCGAGCAAAAACTGCTGATTTTCGACAAAAGAGATAACACCCCCCATTACGTCATGCTTCAGAAATGTGGAAAATGTTCCGTTTTCAAATGTTTTATTTTTGAACGTCAGTTCACATTTGTAGGTGGATCATCAGTGTTAGAGCTAAAATTAGCATGTTTAAAGTGATTTTCATGCTTCCAGGGGTTCGGGAAGTGAATTAAATACTATTTGGAGGCCTTTAATGTTCAAGCAAAAACAGCTGATTTTTGACAAAAGAGATAACAACCCCCCATTACGTCATGCTTCAGAAATGTGGAAAATGGTCCGTTTTCAAATGTTTTATTTTTGAACGTCAGTTCACATTTGTAGGTGAATCATCAGTGTTAGAGCTAAAATTAGCATGTTTAAAGTGATTTTCATGCTTCCAGGGTCCTAAACACAAGATTTATGGAATGGTTAAAAGTGCATGAAAATGGCCAATTTACTCACTCTGAGTTCTCAAAAAGGGTTTCTTCACCCCGGGAAGTTAATTAAATACCATTTGGAGGCATTTAATGTTCGAGCAAAAACGGCTGATTTTCGACAAAAGAGATAACACCCCCCCATTACGTCATGCTTCAGAAATGTGGAAAATGGTCCGTTTTCAAATGTTTTATTTTTGAACATCAGTTCACATTTGTAGGTGGATCATCAGTGTTAGAGCTAAAATTAGCATGTTTAAAGTGATTTTCATGCTTCCAGGGGCTCGGGAAGTGAATTAAATACTATTTGGAGGCATTTAATGTTCAATCAAAAACAGCTGATTTTTGACAAAAGAGATAACACCCCCCATTACGTCATGCTTCAGAAATGTGGAAAATGGTCCGTTTTCAAATGTTTTATTTTTGAACGTCAGTTCACATTTGTAGGTGGATCATCAGTGTTAGAGCTAAAATTAGCATGTTTAAAGTGATTTTCATGCTTCCAGGGGCCCTAAACACAAGATTTATGGAATGGTTAAAAGTGCATGAAAATGGCCAATTTACTCACTCTGAGTTCTCAAAAAGGGTTTCTTCACCCCGGGAAGTTAATTAAATACCATTTGGAGGCATTTAATGTTCGAGCAAAAACGGCTGATTTTCGACAAAAGAGATAACACCCCCCCATTACGTCATGCTTCAGAAATGTGGAAAATGGTCCGTTTTCAAATGTTTTATTTTTGAACGTCAGTTCACATTTGTAGGTGGATCATCAGTGTTAGAGCTAAAATTAGCATGTTTAAAGTGATTTTCATGCTTCCAGGGGCCCTAAACACAAGATTTATGGAATGGTTAAAAGTGCATGAAAATGGCCAATTTACTCACTCTGAGTTCTCAAAAAGGGTTTCTTCACCCCGGGAAGTTAATTAAATACCATTTGGAGGCATTTAATGTTCGAGCAAAAACGGCTGATTTTCGACAAAAGAGATAACACCCCCCCATTAGGTCATGCTTCAGAAATGTGGAAAATGGTCCGTTTTCAAATGTTTTATTTTTGAACGTCAGTTCACATTTGTAGGTGGATCATCAGTGTTAGAGCTAAAATTAGCATGTTTAAAGTGATTTTCATGCTTCCAGGGGCTCGGGAAGTGAATTAAATACTATTTGGAGGCATTTAATGTTCAAGCAAAAACAGCTGATTTTTGACAAAAGAGATAACACCCCCCCATTACGTCATGCTTCAGAAATGTGGAAAATGGTCCGTTTTCAAATGTTTTATTTTTGAACGTCAGTTCACATTTGTAGGTGGATCATCAGTGTTAGAGCTAAAATTAGCATGTTTAAAGTGATTTTCATGCTTCCAGGGCCCCTAAACACAAGATTTATGGAATGGTTAAAAGTGCATGAAAATAGCCAATTTACTCACTCTGAGTTCCCAAAAAGGGTTTCTTCACCCCGGGAAGTTAATTAAATACCATTTGGAGGCATTTAATGTTCGAGCAAAAACGGCTGATTTTCGACAAAAGAGATAACACCCCCCCATTACGTCATGCTTCAGAAATGTGGAAAATGGTCCGTTTTCAAATGTTTTATTTTTGAACGTCAGTTCACATTTGTAGGTGGATCATCAGTGTTAGAGCTAAAATTAGCATGTTTAAAGTGATTTTCATGCTTCCAGGGGCTCGGGAAGTGAATTAAATACTATTTGGAGGCATTTAATGTTCAAGCAAAAACAGCTGATTTTTGACAAAAGAGATAACACCCCCCAATTACGTCATGCTTCAGAAATGTGGAAAATGGTCCGTTTTCAAATGTTTTATTTTTGAACGTCAGTTCACATTTGTAGGTGGATCATCAGTGTTAGAGCTAAAATTAGCATGTTTAAAGTGATTTTCATGCTTCCAGGGGCCCTAATCACAAGATTTATGGAATGGTTAAAAGTGCATGAAAATGGCCAATTTACTCACTCTGAGTTCCCAAAAAGGGTTTCTTCACCCCGGGAAGTTAATTAAATACCATTTGGAGGCATTTAATGTTCGAGCAAAAACTGCTGATTTTCGACAAAAGAGATAACACCCCCCATTACGTCATGCTTCAGAAATGTGGAAAATGGTCCGTTTTCAAATGTTTTATTTTTGAACGTCAGTTCACATTTGTAGGTGGATCATCAGTGTTAGAGCTAAAATTAGCATGTTTAAAGTGATTTTCATGCTTCCAGGGGCCCTAAACACAAGATTTATGGAATGGTTAAAAGTGCATGAAAATGGCCAATTTACTCACTCTGAGTTCCCAAAAAGGGTTTCTTCACCCCGGGAAGTTAATTAAATACCATTTGAAGGCATTTAATGTTCGAGCAAAAACGGCTGATTTTCGACAAAAGAGATAACACCCCCCCATTACGTCATGCTTCAGAAATGTGGAAAATGGTCCGTTTTCAAATGTTTTATTTTTGAACGTCAGTTCACATTTGTAGGTGGATCATCAGTGTTAGAGCTAAAATTAGCATGTTTAAAGTGATTTTCATGCTTCCAGGGGCTCGGGAAGTGAATTAAATACTATTTGGAGGCATTTAATGTTCAAGCAAAAACAGCTGATTTTTGACAAAAGAGATAACACCCCCCCATTACGTCATGCTTCAGAAATGTGGAAAATGGTCCGTTTTAAAATGTTTTATTTTTGAACGTCAGTTCACATTTGTAGGTGGATCATCAGTGTTAGAGCTAAAATTAGCATGTTTAAAGTGATTTTCATGCTTCCAGGGGCCCTAAACACAAGATTTATGGAATGGTTAAAAGTGCATGAAAATGGCCAATTTACTCACTCTGACTTCCCAAAAAGTGTTTCTTCACCCCGGGAAGTTAATTAAATACCATTTGGAGGCATTTAATGTTCGAGCAAAAACTGCTGATTTTCGACAAAAGAGATAACACCCCCCCATTACGTCATGCTTCAGAAATGTGTAAAATGGTCCGTTTTCAAATGTTTTATTTTTGAACGTCAGTTCACATTTGTAGGTGGATCATCAGTGTTAGAGCTAAAATTAGCATGTTTAAAGTGATTTTCATGCTTCCAGGGGCTCGGGAAGTGAATTAAATACTATTTGGAGGCATTTAATGTTCAAGCAAAAACAGCTGATTTTTTACAAAAGAGATAACACCCCCCCATTACGTCATGCTTCAGAAATGTGGAAAATGGTCCGTTTTCAAATGTTTTATTTTTGAACGTCAGTTCACATTTGTAGGTGGATCATCAGTGTTAGAGCTAAAATTAGCATGTTTAAAGTGATTTTCATGCTTCCAGGGGCCCTAAACACAAGATTTATGGAATGGTTAAAAGTGCATGAAAATGGCCAATTTACTCACTCTGAGTTCTCAAAAAGGGTTTCTTCACCCCGGGAAGTTAATTAAATACCATTTGGAGGCATTTAATGTTCGAGCAAAAACGGATGATTTTCGACAAAAGAGATAACACCCCCCCATTACGTCATGCTTCAGAAATGTGGAAAATGGTCCGTTTTCAAATGTTTTATTTTTTAACGTCAGTTCACATTTGTAGGTGGATCATCAGTGTTAGAGCTAAAATTAGCATGTTTAAAGTGATTTTCATGCTTCCAGGGGCCCTAAACACAAGATTTATGGAATGGTTAAAAGTGCATGAAAATGGCCAATTTACTCACTCTGAGTTCTCAAAAAGGGTTTCTTCACCCCGGGAAGTTAATTAAATACCATTTGGAGGCATTTAATGTTCGAGCAAAAACTGCTGATTTTCGACAAAAGAGATAACACCCCCCATTACGTCATGCTTCAGAAATGTGGAAAATGGTCCGTTTTCAAATGTTTTATTTTTGAACGTCAGTTCACATTTGTAGGTGGATCATCAGTGTTAGAGCTAAAATTAGCATGTTTAAAGTGATTTTCATGCTTCCAGGGGTTCGGGAAGTGAATTAAATACTATTTGGAGGCCTTTAATGTTCAAGCAAAAACAGCTGATTTTTGACAAAAGAGATAACACCCCCCCATTACGTCATGCTTCAGAAATGTGGAAAATGGTCCGTTTTCAAATGTTTTATTTTTGAACGTCAGTTCACATTTGTAGGTGGATCATCAGTGTTAGAGCTAAAATTAGCATGTTTAAAGTGATTTTCATGCTTCCAGGGGCCCTAAACACAAGATTTATGGAATGGTTAAAAGTGCATGAAAATGGGCAATTTACTCACTCTGAGTTCTCAAAAAGGGTTTCTTCACCCCGGGAAGTTAATTAAATACCATTTGGAGGCATTTAATGTTCGAGCAAAAACGGCTGATTTTCGACAAAAGAGATAACACCCCCCCATTACGTCATGCTTCAGAAATGTGGAAAATGGTCCGTTTTCAAATGTTTTATTTTTGAACATCAGTTCACATTTGTAGGTGGATCATCAGTGTTAGAGCTAAAATTAGCATGTTTAAAGTGATTTTCATGCTTCCAGGGGCTCGGGAAGTGAATTAAATACTATTTGGAGGCATTTAATGTTCAATCAAAAACAGCTGATTTTTGACAAAAGAGATAACACCCCCCATTACGTCATGCTTCAGAAATGTGGAAAATGGTCCGTTTTCAAATGTTTTATTTTTGAACGTCAGTTCACATTTGTAGGTGGATCATCAGTGTTAGAGCTAAAATTAGCATGTTTAAAGTGATTTTCATGCTTCCAGGGGCCCTAAACACAAGATTTATGGAATGGTTAAAAGGACATGAAAATGGCCAATTTACTCACTCTGAGTTCTCAAAAAGGGTTTCTTCACCCCGGGAAGTTAATTAAATACCATTTGGAGGCATATAATGTTCGAGCAAAAACGGCTGATTTTCGACAAAAGAGATAACACCCCCCCCATTACGTCATGCTTCAGAAATGTGGAAAATGGTCCGTTTTCAAATGTTTTATTTTTGAACGTCAGTTCACATTTGTAGGTGGATCATCAGTGTTAGAGCTAAAATTAGCATGTTTAAAGTGATTTTCATGCTTCCAGGGGCTCGGGAAGTGAATTAAATACTATTTGGAGGCATTTAATGTTCAATCAAAAACAGCTGATTTTTGACAAAAGAGATAACACCCCCCCATTACGTCATGCTTCAGAAATGTGGAAAATGGTCCGTTTTCAAAAGTTTTATTTTTGAACGTCAGTTCACATTTGTAGGTGGATCATCAGTGTTAGAGCTAAAATTAGCATGTTTAAAGTGATTTTCATGCTTCCAAGGGCCCTAAACACAAGATTTATGGAATGGTTAAAAGTGCATGAAAATGGCCAATTTACTCACTCTGAGTTCTCAAAAAGGGTTTCTTCACCCCGGGAAGTTAATTAAATACCATTTGGAGGCATTTAATGTTCGAGCAAACACTGCTGATTTTCGACAAAAGAGATAACACCCCCCATTACGTCATGCTTCAGAAATGTGGAAAATGGTCCGTTTTCAAATGTTTTATTTTTGAACGTCAGTTCACATTTGTAGGTGGATCATCAGTGTTAGAGCTAAAATTAGCATGTTTAAAGTGATTTTCATGCTTCCAGGGGTTCGGGAAGTGAATTAAATACTATTTGGAGGCCTTTAATGTTCAAGCAAAAACAGCTGATTTTTGACAAAAGAGATAACACCCCCCCATTACGTCATGCTTCAGAAATGTGGAAAATGGTCCGTTTTCAAATGTTTTATTTTTGAACGTCAGTTCACATTTGTAGGTGGATCATCAGTGTTAGAGCTAAAATTAGCATGTTTAAAGTGATTTTCATGCTTCCAGGGGCTCGGGAAGTGAATTAAATACTATTTGGAGGCATTTAATGTTCAAGCAAAAACAGCTGATTTTTGACAAAAGAGATAACACCCCCCCATTACGTCATGCTTCAGAAATGTGGAAAATGGTCCGTTTTCAAATGTTTTATTTTTGAACGTCAGTTCACATTTGTAGGTGGATCATCAGTGTTAGAGCTAAAATTAGCATGTTTAAAGTGATTTTCATGCTTCCAGGGGCCCTAAACACAAGATTTATGGAATGGTTAAAAGTGCATGAAAATGGCCAATTTACTCACTCTGAGTTCTCAAAAAGGGTTTCTTCACCCCGGGAAGTTAATTAAATACAATTTGGAGGCATTTAATGTTCGAGCAAAAACGGCTGATTTTCGACAAAAGAGATAACACCCCCCCATTACGTCATGCTTCAGAAATGTGGAAAATGGTCCGTTTTCAAATGTTTTATTTTTGAATGTCAGTTCACATTTGTAGGTGGATCATCAGTGTTAGAGCTAAAATTAGCATGTTTAAAGTGATTTTCATGCTTCCACTGGCTTGGGAAGTGAATTAAATACTATTTGGAGGCATTTAATGTTCAAGTAAAAACAGCTGATTTTTGACAAAAGAGATAACACCCCCCCATTACGTCATGCTTCAGAAATGTTGAAAATGGTCCGTTTTCAAATGTTTTATTTTTGAACGTCAGTTCACATTTGTAGGTGGATCATCAGTGTTAGAGCTAAAATTAGCATGTTTAAAGTGATTTTCATGCTTCCAGGGGCCCTAAACACAAGATTTATGGAATGGTTAAAAGGACATGAAAATGGCCAATTTACTCACTCTGAGTTCTCAAAAAGGGTTTCTTCACCCCGGGAAGTTAATTAAATACCATTTGGAGGCATATAATGTTCGAGCAAAAACGGCTGATTTTCGACAAAAGAGATAACACCCCCCCCATTACGTCATGCTTCAGAAATGTGGAAAATGGTCCGTTTTCAAATGTTTTATTTTTGAACGTCAGTTCACATTTGTAGGTGGATCATCAGTGTTAGAGCTAAAATTAGCATGTTTAAAGTGATTTTCATGCTTCCAGGGGCTCGGGAAGTGAATTAAATACTATTTGGAGGCATTTAATGTTCAATCAAAAACAGCTGATTTTTGACAAAAGAGATAACACCCCCCCATTACGTCATGCTTCAGAAATGTGGAAAATGGTCAGTTTTCAAAAGTTTTATTTTTGAACGTCAGTTCACATTTGTAGGTGGATCATCAGTGTTAGAGCTAAAATTAGCATGTTTAAAGTGATTTTCATGCTTCCAGGGGCCCTAAACACAAGATTTATGGAATGGTTAAAAGTGCATGAAAATGGCCAATTTACTCACTCTGAGTTCTCAAAAAGGGTTTCTTCACCCCGGGAAGTTAATTAAATACCATTTGGAGGCATTTAATGTTCGAGCAAAAACTGCTGATTTTCGACAAAAGAGATAACACCCCCCATTACGTCATGCTTCAGAAATGTGGAAAATGTTCCGTTTTCAAATGTTTTATTTTTGAACGTCAGTTCACATTTGTAGGTGGATCATCAGTGTTAGAGCTAAAATTAGCATGTTTAAAGTGATTTTCATGCTTCCAGGGGTTCGGGAAGTGAATTAAATACTATTTGGAGGCCTTTAATGTTCAAGCAAAAACAGCTGATTTTTGACAAAAGAGATAACAACCCCCCATTACGTCATGCTTCAGAAATGTGGAAAATGGTCCGTTTTCAAATGTTTTATTTTTGAACGTCAGTTCACATTTGTAGGTGAATCATCAGTGTTAGAGCTAAAATTAGCATGTTTAAAGTGATTTTCATGCTTCCAGGGTCCTAAACACAAGATTTATGGAATGGTTAAAAGTGCATGAAAATGGCCAATTTACTCACTCTGAGTTCTCAAAAAGGGTTTCTTCACCCCGGGAAGTTAATTAAATACCATTTGGAGGCATTTAATGTTCGAGCAAAAACGGCTGATTTTCGACAAAAGAGATAACACCCCCCCATTACGTCATGCTTCAGAAATGTGGAAAATGGTCCGTTTTCAAATGTTTTATTTTTGAACATCAGTTCACATTTGTAGGTGGATCATCAGTGTTAGAGCTAAAATTAGCATGTTTAAAGTGATTTTCATGCTTCCAGGGGCTCGGGAAGTGAATTAAATACTATTTGGAGGCATTTAATGTTCAATCAAAAACAGCTGATTTTTGACAAAAGAGATAACACCCCCCATTACGTCATGCTTCAGAAATGTGGAAAATGGTCCGTTTTCAAATGTTTTATTTTTGAACGTCAGTTCACATTTGTAGGTGGATCATCAGTGTTAGAGCTAAAATTAGCATGTTTAAAGTGATTTTCATGCTTCCAGGGGCCCTAAACACAAGATTTATGGAATGGTTAAAAGTGCATGAAAATGGCCAATTTACTCACTCTGAGTTCTCAAAAAGGGTTTCTTCACCCCGGGAAGTTAATTAAATACCATTTGGAGGCATTTAATGTTCGAGCAAAAACGGCTGATTTTCGACAAAAGAGATAACACCCCCCCATTACGTCATGCTTCAGAAATGTGGAAAATGGTCCGTTTTCAAATGTTTTATTTTTGAACGTCAGTTCACATTTGTAGGTGGATCATCAGTGTTAGAGCTAAAATTAGCATGTTTAAAGTGATTTTCATGCTTCCAGGGGCCCTAAACACAAGATTTATGGAATGGTTAAAAGTGCATGAAAATGGCCAATTTACTCACTCTGAGTTCTCAAAAAGGGTTTCTTCACCCCGGGAAGTTAATTAAATACCATTTGGAGGCATTTAATGTTCGAGCAAAAACGGCTGATTTTCGACAAAAGAGATAACACCCCCCCATTAGGTCATGCTTCAGAAATGTGGAAAATGGTCCGTTTTCAAATGTTTTATTTTTGAACGTCAGTTCACATTTGTAGGTGGATCATCAGTGTTAGAGCTAAAATTAGCATGTTTAAAGTGATTTTCATGCTTCCAGGGGCTCGGGAAGTGAATTAAATACTATTTGGAGGCATTTAATGTTCAAGCAAAAACAGCTGATTTTTGACAAAAGAGATAACACCCCCCCATTACGTCATGCTTCAGAAATGTGGAAAATGGTCCGTTTTCAAATGTTTTATTTTTGAACGTCAGTTCACATTTGTAGGTGGATCATCAGTGTTAGAGCTAAAATTAGCATGTTTAAAGTGATTTTCATGCTTCCAGGGCCCCTAAACACAAGATTTATGGAATGGTTAAAAGTGCATGAAAATAGCCAATTTACTCACTCTGAGTTCCCAAAAAGGGTTTCTTCACCCCGGGAAGTTAATTAAATACCATTTGGAGGCATTTAATGTTCGAGCAAAAACGGCTGATTTTCGACAAAAGAGATAACACCCCCCCATTACGTCATGCTTCAGAAATGTGGAAAATGGTCCGTTTTCAAATGTTTTATTTTTGAACGTCAGTTCACATTTGTAGGTGGATCATCAGTGTTAGAGCTAAAATTAGCATGTTTAAAGTGATTTTCATGCTTCCAGGGGCTCGGGAAGTGAATTAAATACTATTTGGAGGCATTTAATGTTCAAGCAAAAACAGCTGATTTTTGACAAAAGAGATAACACCCCCCAATTACGTCATGCTTCAGAAATGTGGAAAATGGTCCGTTTTCAAATGTTTTATTTTTGAACGTCAGTTCACATTTGTAGGTGGATCATCAGTGTTAGAGCTAAAATTAGCATGTTTAAAGTGATTTTCATGCTTCCAGGGGCCCTAATCACAAGATTTATGGAATGGTTAAAAGTGCATGAAAATGGCCAATTTACTCACTCTGAGTTCCCAAAAAGGGTTTCTTCACCCCGGGAAGTTAATTAAATACCATTTGGAGGCATTTAATGTTCGAGCAAAAACTGCTGATTTTCGACAAAAGAGATAACACCCCCCATTACGTCATGCTTCAGAAATGTGGAAAATGGTCCGTTTTCAAATGTTTTATTTTTGAACGTCAGTTCACATTTGTAGGTGGATCATCAGTGTTAGAGCTAAAATTAGCATGTTTAAAGTGATTTTCATGCTTCCAGGGGCCCTAAACACAAGATTTATGGAATGGTTAAAAGTGCATGAAAATGGCCAATTTACTCACTCTGAGTTCCCAAAAAGGGTTTCTTCACCCCGGGAAGTTAATTAAATACCATTTGAAGGCATTTAATGTTCGAGCAAAAACGGCTGATTTTCGACAAAAGAGATAACACCCCCCCATTACGTCATGCTTCAGAAATGTGGAAAATGGTCCGTTTTCAAATGTTTTATTTTTGAACGTCAGTTCACATTTGTAGGTGGATCATCAGTGTTAGAGCTAAAATTAGCATGTTTAAAGTGATTTTCATGCTTCCAGGGGCTCGGGAAGTGAATTAAATACTATTTGGAGGCATTTAATGTTCAAGCAAAAACAGCTGATTTTTGACAAAAGAGATAACACCCCCCCATTACGTCATGCTTCAGAAATGTGGAAAATGGTCCGTTTTAAAATGTTTTATTTTTGAACGTCAGTTCACATTTGTAGGTGGATCATCAGTGTTAGAGCTAAAATTAGCATGTTTAAAGTGATTTTCATGCTTCCAGGGGCCCTAAACACAAGATTTATGGAATGGTTAAAAGTGCATGAAAATGGCCAATTTACTCACTCTGACTTCCCAAAAAGTGTTTCTTCACCCCGGGAAGTTAATTAAATACCATTTGGAGGCATTTAATGTTCGAGCAAAAACTGCTGATTTTCGACAAAAGAGATAACACCCCCCCATTACGTCATGCTTCAGAAATGTGTAAAATGGTCCGTTTTCAAATGTTTTATTTTTGAACGTCAGTTCACATTTGTAGGTGGATCATCAGTGTTAGAGCTAAAATTAGCATGTTTAAAGTGATTTTCATGCTTCCAGGGGCTCGGGAAGTGAATTAAATACTATTTGGAGGCATTTAATGTTCAAGCAAAAACAGCTGATTTTTTACAAAAGAGATAACACCCCCCCATTACGTCATGCTTCAGAAATGTGGAAAATGGTCCGTTTTCAAATGTTTTATTTTTGAACGTCAGTTCACATTTGTAGGTGGATCATCAGTGTTAGAGCTAAAATTAGCATGTTTAAAGTGATTTTCATGCTTCCAGGGGCCCTAAACACAAGATTTATGGAATGGTTAAAAGTGCATGAAAATGGCCAATTTACTCACTCTGAGTTCTCAAAAAGGGTTTCTTCACCCCGGGAAGTTAATTAAATACCATTTGGAGGCATTTAATGTTCGAGCAAAAACGGATGATTTTCGACAAAAGAGATAACACCCCCCCATTACGTCATGCTTCAGAAATGTGGAAAATGGTCCGTTTTCAAATGTTTTATTTTTTAACGTCAGTTCACATTTGTAGGTGGATCATCAGTGTTAGAGCTAAAATTAGCATGTTTAAAGTGATTTTCATGCTTCCAGGGGCCCTAAACACAAGATTTATGGAATGGTTAAAAGTGCATGAAAATGGCCAATTTACTCACTCTGAGTTCTCAAAAAGGGTTTCTTCACCCCGGGAAGTTAATTAAATACCATTTGGAGGCATTTAATGTTCGAGCAAAAACTGCTGATTTTCGACAAAAGAGATAACACCCCCCATTACGTCATGCTTCAGAAATGTGGAAAATGGTCCGTTTTCAAATGTTTTATTTTTGAACGTCAGTTCACATTTGTAGGTGGATCATCAGTGTTAGAGCTAAAATTAGCATGTTTAAAGTGATTTTCATGCTTCCAGGGGTTCGGGAAGTGAATTAAATACTATTTGGAGGCCTTTAATGTTCAAGCAAAAACAGCTGATTTTTGACAAAAGAGATAACACCCCCCCATTACGTCATGCTTCAGAAATGTGGAAAATGGTCCGTTTTCAAATGTTTTATTTTTGAACGTCAGTTCACATTTGTAGGTGGATCATCAGTGTTAGAGCTAAAATTAGCATGTTTAAAGTGATTTTCATGCTTCCAGGGGCCCTAAACACAAGATTTATGGAATGGTTAAAAGTGCATGAAAATGGGCAATTTACTCACTCTGAGTTCTCAAAAAGGGTTTCTTCACCCCGGGAAGTTAATTAAATACCATTTGGAGGCATTTAATGTTCGAGCAAAAACGGCTGATTTTCGACAAAAGAGATAACACCCCCCCATTACGTCATGCTTCAGAAATGTGGAAAATGGTCCGTTTTCAAATGTTTTATTTTTGAACATCAGTTCACATTTGTAGGTGGATCATCAGTGTTAGAGCTAAAATTAGCATGTTTAAAGTGATTTTCATGCTTCCAGGGGCTCGGGAAGTGAATTAAATACTATTTGGAGGCATTTAATGTTCAATCAAAAACAGCTGATTTTTGACAAAAGAGATAACACCCCCCATTACGTCATGCTTCAGAAATGTGGAAAATGGTCCGTTTTCAAATGTTTTATTTTTGAACGTCAGTTCACATTTGTAGGTGGATCATCAGTGTTAGAGCTAAAATTAGCATGTTTAAAGTGATTTTCATGCTTCCAGGGGCCCTAAACACAAGATTTATGGAATGGTTAAAAGGACATGAAAATGGCCAATTTACTCACTCTGAGTTCTCAAAAAGGGTTTCTTCACCCCGGGAAGTTAATTAAATACCATTTGGAGGCATATAATGTTCGAGCAAAAACGGCTGATTTTCGACAAAAGAGATAACACCCCCCCCATTACGTCATGCTTCAGAAATGTGGAAAATGGTCCGTTTTCAAATGTTTTATTTTTGAACGTCAGTTCACATTTGTAGGTGGATCATCAGTGTTAGAGCTAAAATTAGCATGTTTAAAGTGATTTTCATGCTTCCAGGGGCTCGGGAAGTGAATTAAATACTATTTGGAGGCATTTAATGTTCAATCAAAAACAGCTGATTTTTGACAAAAGAGATAACACCCCCCCATTACGTCATGCTTCAGAAATGTGGAAAATGGTCCGTTTTCAAAAGTTTTATTTTTGAACGTCAGTTCACATTTGTAGGTGGATCATCAGTGTTAGAGCTAAAATTAGCATGTTTAAAGTGATTTTCATGCTTCCAAGGGCCCTAAACACAAGATTTATGGAATGGTTAAAAGTGCATGAAAATGGCCAATTTACTCACTCTGAGTTCTCAAAAAGGGTTTCTTCACCCCGGGAAGTTAATTAAATACCATTTGGAGGCATTTAATGTTCGAGCAAACACTGCTGATTTTCGACAAAAGAGATAACACCCCCCATTACGTCATGCTTCAGAAATGTGGAAAATGGTCCGTTTTCAAATGTTTTATTTTTGAACGTCAGTTCACATTTGTAGGTGGATCATCAGTGTTAGAGCTAAAATTAGCATGTTTAAAGTGATTTTCATGCTTCCAGGGGTTCGGGAAGTGAATTAAATACTATTTGGAGGCCTTTAATGTTCAAGCAAAAACAGCTGATTTTTGACAAAAGAGATAACACCCCCCCATTACGTCATGCTTCAGAAATGTGGAAAATGGTCCGTTTTCAAATGTTTTATTTTTGAACGTCAGTTCACATTTGTAGGTGGATCATCAGTGTTAGAGCTAAAATTAGCATGTTTAAAGTGATTTTCATGCTTCCAGGGTCCTAAACACAAGATTTATGGAATGGTTAAAAGTGCATGAAAATGGCCAATTTACTCACTCTGAGTTCTCAAAAAGGGTTTCTTCACCCCGGGAAGTTAATTAAATACCATTTGGAGGCATTTAATGTTCGAGCAAAAACGGCTGATTTTCGACAAAAGAGATAACACCCCCCCATTACGTCATGCTTCAGAAATGTGGAAAATGGTCCGTTTTCAAATGTTTTATTTTTGAACATCAGTTCACATTTGTAGGTGGATCATCAGTGTTAGAGCTAAAATTAGCATGTTTAAAGTGATTTTCATGCTTCCAGGGGCTCGGGAAGTGAATTAAATACTATTTGGAGGCATTTAATGTTCAATCAAAAACAGCTGATTTTTGACAAAAGAGATAACACCCCCCATTACGTCATGCTTCAGAAATGTGGAAAATGGTCCGTTTTCAAATGTTTTATTTTTGAACGTCAGTTCACATTTGTAGGTGGATCATCAGTGTTAGAGCTAAAATTAGCATGTTTAAAGTGATTTTCATGCTTCCAGGGGCCCTAAACACAAGATTTATGGAATGGTTAAAAGTGCATGAAAATGGCCAATTTACTCACTCTGAGTTCTCAAAAAGGGTTTCTTCACCCCGGGAAGTTAATTAAATACCATTTGGAGGCATTTAATGTTCGAGCAAAAACGGCTGATTTTCGACAAAAGAGATAACACCCCCCCATTACGTCATGCTTCAGAAATGTGGAAAATGGTCCGTTTTCAAATGTTTTATTTTTGAACGTCAGTTCACATTTGTAGGTGGATCATCAGTGTTAGAGCTAAAATTAGCATGTTTAAAGTGATTTTCATGCTTCCAGGGGCCCTAAACACAAGATTTATGGAATGGTTAAAAGTGCATGAAAATGGCCAATTTACTCACTCTGAGTTCTCAAAAAGGGTTTCTTCACCCCGGGAAGTTAATTAAATACCATTTGGAGGCATTTAATGTTCGAGCAAAAACGGCTGATTTTCGACAAAAGAGATAACACCCCCCCATTAGGTCATGCTTCAGAAATGTGGAAAATGGTCCGTTTTCAAATGTTTTATTTTTGAACGTCAGTTCACATTTGTAGGTGGATCATCAGTGTTAGAGCTAAAATTAGCATGTTTAAAGTGATTTTCATGCTTCCAGGGGCTCGGGAAGTGAATTAAATACTATTTGGAGGCATTTAATGTTCAAGCAAAAACAGCTGATTTTTGACAAAAGAGATAACACCCCCCCATTACGTCATGCTTCAGAAATGTGGAAAATGGTCCGTTTTCAAATGTTTTATTTTTGAACGTCAGTTCACATTTGTAGGTGGATCATCAGTGTTAGAGCTAAAATTAGCATGTTTAAAGTGATTTTCATGCTTCCAGGGGCCCTAAACACAAGATTTATGGAATGGTTAAAAGTGCATGAAAATAGCCAATTTACTCACTCTGAGTTCCCAAAAAGGGTTTCTTCACCCCGGGAAGTTAATTAAATACCATTTGGAGGCATTTAATGTTCGAGCAAAAACGGCTGATTTTCGACAAAAGAGATAACACCCCCCCATTACGTCATGCTTCAGAAATGTGGAAAATGGTCCGTTTTCAAATGTTTTATTTTTGAACGTCAGTTCACATTTGTAGGTGGATCATCAGTGTTAGAGCTAAAATTAGCATGTTTAAAGTGATTTTCATGCTTCCAGGGGCTCGGGAAGTGAATTAAATACTATTTGGAGGCATTTAATGTTCAAGCAAAAACAGCTGATTTTTGACAAAAGAGATAACACCCCCCAATTACGTCATGCTTCAGAAATGTGGAAAATGGTCCGTTTTCAAATGTTTTATTTTTGAACGTCAGTTCACATTTGTAGGTGGATCATCAGTGTTAGAGCTAAAATTAGCATGTTTAAAGTGATTTTCATGCTTCCAGGGGCCCTAATCACAAGATTTATGGAATGGTTAAAAGTGCATGAAAATGGCCAATTTACTCACTCTGAGTTCCCAAAAAGGGTTTCTTCACCCCGGGAAGTTAATTAAATACCATTTGGAGGCATTTAATGTTCGAGCAAAAACTGCTGATTTTCGACAAAAGAGATAACACCCCCCATTACGTCATGCTTCAGAAATGTGGAAAATGGTCCGTTTTCAAATGTTTTATTTTTGAACGTCAGTTCACATTTGTAGGTGGATCATCAGTGTTAGAGCTAAAATTAGCATGTTTAAAGTGATTTTCATGCTTCCAGGGGCCCTAAACACAAGATTTATGGAATGGTTAAAAGTGCATGAAAATGGCCAATTTACTCACTCTGAGTTCCCAAAAAGGGTTTCTTCACCCCGGGAAGTTAATTAAATACCATTTGAAGGCATTTAATGTTCGAGCAAAAACGGCTGATTTTCGACAAAAGAGATAACACCCCCCCATTACGTCATGCTTCAGAAATGTGGAAAATGGTCCGTTTTCAAATGTTTTATTTTTGAACGTCAGTTCACATTTGTAGGTGGATCATCAGTGTTAGAGCTAAAATTAGCATGTTTAAAGTGATTTTCATGCTTCCAGGGGCTCGGGAAGTGAATTAAATACTATTTGGAGGCATTTAATGTTCAAGCAAAAACAGCTGATTTTTGACAAAAGAGATAACACCCCCCCATTACGTCATGCTTCAGAAATGTGGAAAATGGTCCGTTTTAAAATGTTTTATTTTTGAACGTCAGTTCACATTTGTAGGTGGATCATCAGTGTTAGAGCTAAAATTAGCATGTTTAAAGTGATTTTCATGCTTCCAGGGGCCCTAAACACAAGATTTATGGAATGGTTAAAAGTGCATGAAAATGGCCAATTTACTCACTCTGACTTCCCAAAAAGTGTTTCTTCACCCCGGGAAGTTAATTAAATACCATTTGGAGGCATTTAATGTTCGAGCAAAAACTGCTGATTTTCGACAAAAGAGATAACACCCCCCCATTACGTCATGCTTCAGAAATGTGTAAAATGGTCCGTTTTCAAATGTTTTATTTTTGAACGTCAGTTCACATTTGTAGGTGGATCATCAGTGTTAGAGCTAAAATTAGCATGTTTAAAGTGATTTTCATGCTTCCAGGGGCTCGGGAAGTGAATTAAATACTATTTGGAGGCATTTAATGTTCAAGCAAAAACAGCTGATTTTTGACAAAAGAGATAACACCCCCCCATTACGTCATGCTTCAGAAATGTGGAAAATGGTCAGTTTTCAAATGTTTTATTTTTGAACGTCAGTTCACATTTGTAGGTGGATCATCAGTGTTAGAGCTAAAATTAGCATGTTTAAAGTGATTTTCATGCTTCCAGGGGCCCTAAACACAAGATTTATGGAATGGTTAAAAGTGCATGAAAATGGCCAATTTACTCACTCTGAGTTCTCAAAAAGGGTTTCTTCACCCCGGGAAGTTAATTAAATACCATTTGGAGGCATTTAATGTTCGAGCAAAAACGGATGATTTTCGACAAAAGAGATAACACCCCCCCATTACGTCATGCTTCAGAAATGTGGAAAATGGTCCGTTTTCAAATGTTTTATTTTTTAACGTCAGTTCACATTTGTAGGTGGATCATCAGTGTTAGAGCTAAAATTAGCATGTTTAAAGTGATTTTCATGCTTCCAGGGGCCCTAAACACAAGATTTATGGAATGGTTAAAAGTGCATGAAAATGGCCAATTTACTCACTCTGAGTTCTCAAAAAGGGTATCTTCACCCCGGGAAGTTAATTAAATACCATTTGGAGGCATTTAATGTTCGAGCAAAAACTGCTGATTTTCGACAAAAGAGATAACACCCCCCATTACGTCATGCTTCAGAAATGTGGAAAATGGTCCGTTTTCAAATGTTTTATTTTTGAACGTCAGTTCACATTTGTAGGTGGATCATCAGTGTTAGAGCTAAAATTAGCATGTTTAAAGTGATTTTCATGCTTCCAGGGGTTCGGGAAGTGAATTAAATACTATTTGGAGGCCTTTAATGTTCAAGCAAAAACAGCTGATTTTTGACAAAAGAGATAACACCCCCCCATTACGTCATGCTTCAGAAATGTGGAAAATGGTCCGTTTTCAAATGTTTTATTTTTGAACGTCAGTTCACATTTGTAGGTGGATCATCAGTGTTAGAGCTAAAATTAGCATGTTTAAAGTGATTTTCATGCTTCCAGGGGCCCTAAACACAAGATTTATGGAATGGTTAAAAGTGCATGAAAATGGGCAATTTACTCACTCTGAGTTCTCAAAAAGGGTTTCTTCACCCCGGGAAGTTAATTAAATACCATTTGGAGGCATTTAATGTTCGAGCAAAAACGGCTGATTTTCGACAAAAGAGATAACACCCCCCCATTACGTCATGCTTCAGAAATGTGGAAAATGGTCCGTTTTCAAATGTTTTATTTTTGAACATCAGTTCACATTTGTAGGTGGATCATCAGTGTTAGAGCTAAAATTAGCATGTTTAAAGTGATTTTCATGCTTCCAGGGGCTCGGGAAGTGAATTAAATACTATTTGGAGGCATTTAATGTTCAATCAAAAACAGCTGATTTTTGACAAAAGAGATAACACCCCCCATTACGTCATGCTTCAGAAATGTGGAAAATGGTCCGTTTTCAAATGTTTTATTTTTGAACGTCAGTTCACATTTGTAGGTGGATCATCAGTGTTAGAGCTAAAATTAGCATGTTTAAAGTGATTTTCATGCTTCCAGGGGCCCTAAACACAAGATTTATGGAATGGTTAAAAGGACATGAAAATGGCCAATTTACTCACTCTGAGTTCTCAAAAAGGGTTTCTTCACCCCGGGAAGTTAATTAAATACCATTTGGAGGCATATAATGTTCGAGCAAAAACGGCTGATTTTCGACAAAAGAGATAACACCCCCCCCATTACGTCATGCTTCAGAAATGTGGAAAATGGTCCGTTTTCAAATGTTTTATTTTTGAACGTCAGTTCACATTTGTAGGTGGATCATCAGTGTTAGAGCTAAAATTAGCATGTTTAAAGTGATTTTCATGCTTCCAGGGGCTCGGGAAGTGAATTAAATACTATTTGGAGGCATTTAATGTTCAATCAAAAACAGCTGATTTTTGACAAAAGAGATAACACCCCCCCATTACGTCATGCTTCAGAAATGTGGAAAATGGTCCGTTTTCAAAAGTTTTATTTTTGAACGTCAGTTCACATTTGTAGGTGGATCATCAGTGTTAGAGCTAAAATTAGCATGTTTAAAGTGATTTTCATGCTTCCAAGGGCCCTAAACACAAGATTTATGGAATGGTTAAAAGTGCATGAAAATGGCCAATTTACTCACTCTGAGTTCTCAAAAAGGGTTTCTTCACCCCGGGAAGTTAATTAAATACCATTTGGAGGCATTTAATGTTCGAGCAAACACTGCTGATTTTCGACAAAAGAGATAACACCCCCCATTACGTCATGCTTCAGAAATGTGGAAAATGGTCCGTTTTCAAATGTTTTATTTTTGAACGTCAGTTCACATTTGTAGGTGGATCATCAGTGTTAGAGCTAAAATTAGCATGTTTAAAGTGATTTTCATGCTTCCAGGGGTTCGGGAAGTGAATTAAATACTATTTGGAGGCCTTTAATGTTCAAGCAAAAACAGCTGATTTTTGACAAAAGAGATAACACCCCCCCATTACGTCATGCTTCAGAAATGTGGAAAATGGTCCGTTTTCAAATGTTTTATTTTTGAACGTCAGTTCACATTTGTAGGTGGATCATCAGTGTTAGAGCTAAAATTAGCATGTTTAAAGTGATTTTCATGCTTCCAGGGTCCTAAACACAAGATTTATGGAATGGTTAAAAGTGCATGAAAATGGCCAATTTACTCACTCTGAGTTCTCAAAAAGGGTTTCTTCACCCCGGGAAGTTAATTAAATACCATTTGGAGGCATTTAATGTTCGAGCAAAAACGGCTGATTTTCGACAAAAGAGATAACACCCCCCCATTACGTCATGCTTCAGAAATGTGGAAAATGGTCCGTTTTCAAATGTTTTATTTTTGAACATCAGTTCACATTTGTAGGTGGATCATCAGTGTTAGAGCTAAAATTAGCATGTTTAAAGTGATTTTCATGCTTCCAGGGGCTCGGGAAGTGAATTAAATACTATTTGGAGGCATTTAATGTTCAATCAAAAACAGCTGATTTTTGACAAAAGAGATAACACCCCCCATTACGTCATGCTTCAGAAATGTGGAAAATGGTCCGTTTTCAAATGTTTTATTTTTGAACGTCAGTTCACATTTGTAGGTGGATCATCAGTGTTAGAGCTAAAATTAGCATGTTTAAAGTGATTTTCATGCTTCCAGGGGCCCTAAACACAAGATTTATGGAATGGTTAAAAGTGCATGAAAATGGCCAATTTACTCACTCTGAGTTCTCAAAAAGGGTTTCTTCACCCCGGGAAGTTAATTAAATACCATTTGGAGGCATTTAATGTTCGAGCAAAAACGGCTGATTTTCGACAAAAGAGATAACACCCCCCCATTACGTCATGCTTCAGAAATGTGGAAAATGGTCCGTTTTCAAATGTTTTATTTTTGAACGTCAGTTCACATTTGTAGGTGGATCATCAGTGTTAGAGCTAAAATTAGCATGTTTAAAGTGATTTTCATGCTTCCAGGGGCCCTAAACACAAGATTTATGGAATGGTTAAAAGTGCATGAAAATGGCCAATTTACTCACTCTGAGTTCTCAAAAAGGGTTTCTTCACCCCGGGAAGTTAATTAAATACCATTTGGAGGCATTTAATGTTCGAGCAAAAACGGCTGATTTTCGACAAAAGAGATAACACCCCCCCATTAGGTCATGCTTCAGAAATGTGGAAAATGGTCCGTTTTCAAATGTTTTATTTTTGAACGTCAGTTCACATTTGTAGGTGGATCATCAGTGTTAGAGCTAAAATTAGCATGTTTAAAGTGATTTTCATGCTTCCAGGGGCTCGGGAAGTGAATTAAATACTATTTGGAGGCATTTAATGTTCAAGCAAAAACAGCTGATTTTTGACAAAAGAGATAACACCCCCCCATTACGTCATGCTTCAGAAATGTGGAAAATGGTCCGTTTTCAAATGTTTTATTTTTGAACGTCAGTTCACATTTGTAGGTGGATCATCAGTGTTAGAGCTAAAATTAGCATGTTTAAAGTGATTTTCATGCTTCCAGGGGCCCTAAACACAAGATTTATGGAATGGTTAAAAGTGCATGAAAATAGCCAATTTACTCACTCTGAGTTCCCAAAAAGGGTTTCTTCACCCCGGGAAGTTAATTAAATACCATTTGGAGGCATTTAATGTTCGAGCAAAAACGGCTGATTTTCGACAAAAGAGATAACACCCCCCCATTACGTCATGCTTCAGAAATGTGGAAAATGGTCCGTTTTCAAATGTTTTATTTTTGAACGTCAGTTCACATTTGTAGGTGGATCATCAGTGTTAGAGCTAAAATTAGCATGTTTAAAGTGATTTTCATGCTTCCAGGGGCTCGGGAAGTGAATTAAATACTATTTGGAGGCATTTAATGTTCAAGCAAAAACAGCTGATTTTTGACAAAAGAGATAACACCCCCCAATTACGTCATGCTTCAGAAATGTGGAAAATGGTCCGTTTTCAAATGTTTTATTTTTGAACGTCAGTTCACATTTGTAGGTGGATCATCAGTGTTAGAGCTAAAATTAGCATGTTTAAAGTGATTTTCATGCTTCCAGGGGTCCTAATCACAAGATTTATGGAATGGTTAAAAGTGCATGAAAATGGCCAATTTACTCACTCTGAGTTCCCAAAAAGGGTTTCTTCACCCCGGGAAGTTAATTAAATACCATTTGGAGGCATTTAATGTTCGAGCAAAAACTGCTGATTTTCGACAAAAGAGATAACACCCCCCATTACGTCATGCTTCAGAAATGTGGAAAATGGTCCGTTTTCAAATGTTTTATTTTTGAACGTCAGTTCACATTTGTAGGTGGATCATCAGTGTTAGAGCTAAAATTAGCATGTTTAAAGTGATTTTCATGCTTCCAGGGGCCCTAAACACAAGATTTATGGAATGGTTAAAAGTGCATGAAAATGGCCAATTTACTCACTCTGAGTTCCCAAAAAGGGTTTCTTCACCCCGGGAAGTTAATTAAATACCATTTGAAGGCATTTAATGTTCGAGCAAAAACGGCTGATTTTCGACAAAAGAGATAACACCCCCCCATTACGTCATGCTTCAGAAATGTGGAAAATGGTCCGTTTTCAAATGTTTTATTTTTGAACGTCAGTTCACATTTGTAGGTGGATCATCAGTGTTAGAGCTAAAATTAGCATGTTTAAAGTGATTTTCATGCTTCCAGGGGCTCGGGAAGTGAATTAAATACTATTTGGAGGCATTTAATGTTCAAGCAAAAACAGCTGATTTTTGACAAAAGAGATAACACCCCCCCATTACGTCATGCTTCAGAAATGTGGAAAATGGTCCGTTTTAAAATGTTTTATTTTTGAACGTCAGTTCACATTTGTAGGTGGATCATCAGTGTTAGAGCTAAAATTAGCATGTTTAAAGTGATTTTCATGCTTCCAGGGGCCCTAAACACAAGATTTATGGAATGGTTAAAAGTGCATGAAAATGGCCAATTTACTCACTCTGACTTCCCAAAAAGTGTTTCTTCACCCCGGGAAGTTAATTAAATACCATTTGGAGGCATTTAATGTTCGAGCAAAAACGGCTGATTTTCGACAAAAGAGATAACACCCCCCCATTACGTCATGCTTCAGAAATGTGTAAAATGGTCCGTTTTCAAATGTTTTATTTTTGAACGTCAGTTCACATTTGTAGGTGGATCATCAGTGTTAGAGCTAAAATTAGCATGTTTAAAGTGATTTTCATGCTTCCAGGGGCTCGGGAAGTGAATTAAATACTATTTGGAGGCATTTAATGTTCAAGCAAAAACAGCTGATTTTTGACAAAAGAGATAACACCCCCCCATTACGTCATGCTTCAGAAATGTGGAAAATGGTCCGTTTTCAAATGTTTTATTTTTGAACGTCAGTTCACATTTGTAGGTGGATCATCAGTGTTAGAGCTAAAATTAGCATGTTTAAAGTGATTTTCATGCTTCCAGGGGCTCGGGAAGTGAATTAAATACTATTTGGAGGCATTTAATGTTCAAGCAAAAACAGCTGATTTTTGACAAAAGAGATAACACCCCCCCATTACGTCATGCTTCAGAAATGTGGAAAATGGTCCGTTTTCAAATGTTTTATTTTTGAACGTCAGTTCACATTTGTAGGTGGATCATCAGTGTTAGAGCTAAAATTAGCATGTTTAAAGTGATTTTCATGCTTCCAGGGGCCCTAAACACAAGATTTATGGAATGGTTAAAAGTGCATGAAAATGGCCAATTTACTCACTCTGAGTTCTCAAAAAGGGTTTCTTCACCCCGGGAAGTTAATTAAATACCATTTGGAGGCATTTAATGTTCGAGCAAAAACGGATGATTTTCGACAAAAGAGATAACACCCCCCCATTACGTCATGCTTCAGAAATGTGGAAAATGGTCCGTTTTCAAATGTTTTATTTTTGAACATCAGTTCACATTTGTAGGTGGATCATCAGTGTTAGAGCTAAAATTAGCATGTTTAAAGTGATTTTCATGCTTCCAGGGGCTCGGGAAGTGAATTAAATACTATTTGGAGGCATTTAATGTTCAATCAAAAACAGCTGATTTTTGACAAAAGAGATAACACCCCCCCCCATTACGTCATGCTTCAGAAATGTGGAAAATGGTCCGTTTTCAAATGTTTTATTTTTTAACGTCAGTTCACATTTGTAGGTGGATCATCAGTGTTAGAGCTAAAATTAGCATGTTTAAAGTGATTTTCATGCTTCCAGGGGCCCTAAACACAAGATTTATGGAATGGTTAAAAGTGCATGAAAATGGCCAATTTACTCACTCTGAGTTCTCAAAAAGGGTTTCTTCACCCCGGGAAGTTAATTAAATACCATTTGGAGGCATTTAATGTTCGAGCAAAAACTGCTGATTTTCGACAAAAGAGATAACACCCCCCATTACGTCATGCTTCAGAAATGTGGAAAATGGTCCGTTTTCAAATGTTTTATTTTTGAACGTCAGTTCACATTTGTAGGTGGATCATCAGTGTTAGAGCTAAAATTAGCATGTTTAAAGTGATTTTCATGCTTCCAGGGGTTCGGGAAGTGAATTAAATACTATTTGGAGGCCTTTAATGTTCAAGCAAAAACAGCTGATTTTTGACAAAAGAGATAACACCCCCCCATTACGTCATGCTTCAGAAATGTGGAAAATGGTCCGTTTTCAAATGTTTTATTTTTGAACGTCAGTTCACATTTGTAGGTGGATCATCAGTGTTAGAGCTAAAATTAGCATGTTTAAAGTGATTTTCATGCTTCCAGGGGCCCTAAACACAAGATTTATGGAATGGTTAAAAGTGCATGAAAATGGGCAATTTACTCACTCTGAGTTCTCAAAAAGGGTTTCTTCACCCCGGGAAGTTAATTAAATACCATTTGGAGGCATTTAATGTTCGAGCAAAAACGGCTGATTTTCGACAAAAGAGATAACACCCCCCCATTACGTCATGCTTCAGAAATGTGGAAAATGGTCCGTTTTCAAATGTTTTATTTTTGAACATCAGTTCACATTTGTAGGTGGATCATCAGTGTTAGAGCTAAAATTAGCATGTTTAAAGTGATTTTCATGCTTCCAGGGGCTCGGGAAGTGAATTAAATACTATTTGGAGGCATTTAATGTTCAATCAAAAACAGCTGATTTTTGACAAAAGAGATAACACCCCCCATTACGTCATGCTTCAGAAATGTGGAAAATGGTCCGTTTTCAAATGTTTTATTTTTGAACGTCAGTTCACATTTGTAGGTGGATCATCAGTGTTAGAGCTAAAATTAGCATGTTTAAAGTGATTTTCATGCTTCCAGGGGCCCTAAACACAAGATTTATGGAATGGTTAAAAGTGCATGAAAATGGCCAATTTACTCACTCTGAGTTCTCAAAAAGGGTTTCTTCACCCCGGGAAGTTAATTAAATACCATTTGAAGGCATTTAATGTTCGAGCAAAAACGGCTGATTTTCGACAAAAGAGATAACACCCCCCCATTACGTCATGCTTCAGAAATGTGGAAAATGGTCCGTTTTCAAATGTTTTATTTTTGAACATCAGTTCACATTTGTAGGTGGATCATCAGTGTTAGAGCTAAAATTAGCATGTTTAAAGTGATTTTCATGCTTCCAGGGGCTCGGGAAGTGAATTAAATACTATTTGGAGGCATTTAATGTTCAATCAAAAACAGCTGATTTTTGACAAAAGAGATAACACCCCCCCCCATTACGTCATGCTTCAGAAATGTGGAAAATGGTCCGTTTTAAAATGTTTTATTTTTGAATGTCAGTTCACATTTGTAGGTGGATCATCAGTGTTGGAGCTAAAATTAGCATGTTTAAAGTGATTTTCATGCTTCCAGGGGCCCTAAACACAAGATTTATGGAATGGTTAAAAGTGCATGAAAATGGCCAATTTACTCACTCTGAGTTCTCAAAAAGGGTTTCTTCACCCCGGGAAGTTAATTAAATACCATTTGGAGGCATTTAATGTTCGAGCAAAAACGGCTGATTTTCGACAAAAGAGATAACACCCCCCCATTAGGTCATGCTTCAGAAATGTGGAAAATGGTCCGTTTTCAAATGTTTTATTTTTGAACGTCAGTTCACATTTGTAGGTGGATCATCAGTGTTAGAGCTAAAATTAGCATGTTTAAAGTGATTTTCATGCTTCCAGGGGCTCGGGAAGTGATTTAAATACTATTTGGAGGCATTTAATGTTCAAGCAAAAACAGCTGATTTTTGACAAAAGAGATAACACCCCCCCATTACGTCATGCTTCAGAAATGTGGAAAATGGTCCGTTTTCAAATGTTTTATTTTTGAACGTCAGTTCACATTTGTAGGTGGATCATCAGTGTTAGAGCTAAAATTAGCATGTTTAAAGTGATTTTCATGCTTCCAGGGACCCTAAACACAAGATTTATGGAATGGTTAAAAGTGCATGAAAATAGCCAATTTACTCACTCTGAGTTCCCAAAAAGGGTTTCTTCACCCCGGGAAGTTAATTAAATACCATTTGGAGGCATTTAATGTTCGAGCAAAAACGGCTGATTTTCGACAAAAGAGATAACACCCCCCCATTACGTCATGCTTCAGAAATGTGGAAAATGGTCCGTTTTCAAATGTTTTATTTTTGAACGTCAGTTCACATTTGTAGGTGGATCATCAGTGTTAGAGCTAAAATTAGCATGTTTAAAGTGATTTTCATGCTTCCAGGGGCCCTAATCACAAGATTTATGGAATGGTTAAAAGTGCATGAAAATGGCCAATTTACTCACTCTGAGTTCCCAAAAAGGGTTTCTTCACCCCGGGAAGTTAATTAAATACCATTTGGAGGCATTTAATGTTCGAGCAAAAACTGCTGATTTTCGACAAAAGAGATAACACCCCCCCATTACGTCATGCTTCAGAAATGTGGAAAATGGTCCGTTTTCAAATGTTTTATTTTTGAACGTCAGTTCACATTTGTAGGTGGATCATCAGTGTTAGAGCTAAAATTAGCATGTTTAAAGTGATTTTCATGCTTCCAGGGGCTCGGGAAGTGAATTAAATACTATTTGGAGGCATTTAATGTTCAAGCAAAAACAGCTGATTTTTGACAAAAGAGATAACACCCCCCCATTACGTCATGCTTCAGAAATGTGGAAAATGGTCCGTTTTCAAATGTTTTATTTTTGAACGTCAGTTCACATTTGTAGGTGGATCATCAGTGTTAGAGCTAAAATTAGCATGTTTAAAGTGATTTTCATGCTTCCAGGGGCCCTAATCACAAGATTTATGGAATGGTTAAAAGTGCATGAAAATGGCCAATTTACTCACTCTGAGTTCCCAAAAAGGGTTTCTTCACCCCGGGAAGTTAAATAAATACCATTTGGAGGCATTTAATGTTCGAGCAAAAACTGCTGATTTTCGACAAAAGAGATAACACCCCCCCATTACGTCATGCTTCAGAAATGTGGAAAATGGTCCGTTTTCAAATGTTTTATTTTTGAACGTCAGTTCACATTTGTAGGTGGATCATCAGTGTTAGAGCTAAAATTAGCATGTTTAAAGTGATTTTCATGCTTCCAGGGGCCCTAAACACAAGATTTATGGAATGGTTAAAAGTGCATGAAAATGGCCAATTTACTCACTCTGAGTTCCCAAAAAGGGTTTCTTCACCCCGGGAAGTTAATTAAATACCATTTGAAGGCATTTAATGTTCGAGCAAAAACGGCTGATTTTCGACAAAAGAGATAACACCCCCCCATTACGTCATGCTTCAGAAATGTGGAAAATGGTCCGTTTTCAAATGTTTTATTTTTGAACGTCAGTTCACATTTGTAGGTGGATCATCAGTGTTAGAGCTAAAATTAGCATGTTTAAAGTGATTTTCATGCTTCCAGGGGCTCGGGAAGTGAATTAAATACTATTTGGAGGCATTTAATGTTCAAGCAAAAACAGCTGATTTTTGACAAAAGAGATAACACCCCCCCATTACGTCATGCTTCAGAAATGTGGAAAATGGTCCGTTTTAAAATGTTTTATTTTTGAACGTCAGTTCACATTTGTAGGTGGATCATCAGTGTTAGAGCTAAAATTAGCATGTTTAAAGTGATTTTCATGCTTCCAGGGGCCCTAAACACAAGATTTATGGAATGGTTAAAAGTGCATGAAAATGGCCAATTTACTCACTCTGAGTTCCCAAAAAGGGTTTCTTCACCCCGGGAAGTTAATTAAATACCATTTGGAGGCATTTAATGTTCGAGCAAAAACTGCTGATTTTCGACAAAAGAGATAACACCCCCCCATTACGTCATGCTTCAGAAATGTGTAAAATGGTCCGTTTTCAAATGTTTTATTTTTGAACGTCAGTTCACATTTGTAGGTGGATCATCAGTGTTAGAGCTAAAATTAGCATGTTTAAAGTGATTTTCATGCTTCCAGGGGCTCGGGAAGTGAATTAAATACTATTTGGAGGCATTTAATGTTCAAGCAAAAACAGCTGATTTTTGACAAAAGAGATAACACCCCCCATTACGTCATGCTTCAGAAATGTGGAAAATGGTCCGTTTTCAAATGTTTTATTTTTGAACGTCAGTTCACATTTGTAGGTGGATCATCAGTGTTAGAGCTAAAATTAGCATGTTTAAAGTGATTTTCATGCTTCCAGGGGCCCTAAACACAAGATTTATGGAATGGTTAAAAGTGCATGAAAATGGCCAATTTACTCACTCTGAGTTCTCAAAAAGGGTTTCTTCACCCCGGGAAGTTAATTAAATACCATTTGGAGGCATTTAATGTTCGAGCAAAAACGGATGATTTTCGACAAAAGAGATAACACCCCCCCATTACGTCATGCTTCAGAAATGTGGAAAATGGTCCGTTTTCAAATGTTTTATTTTTGAACATCAGTTCACATTTGTAGGTGGATCATCAGTGTTAGAGCTAAAATTAGCATGTTTAAAGTGATTTTCATGATTCCAGGGGCTCGGGAAGTGAATTAAATACTATTTGGAGGCATTTAATGTTCAATCAAAAACAGCTGATTTTTGACAAAAGAGATAACACCCCCCCATTACGTCATGCTTCAGAAATGTGGAAAATGGTCCGTTTTCAAATGTTTTATTTTTTAACGTCAGTTCACATTTGTAGGTGGATCATCAGTGTTAGAGCTAAAATTAGCATGTTTAAAGTGATTTTCATGCTTCCAGGGGCCCTAAACACAAGATTTATGGAATGGTTAAAAGTGCATGAAAATGGCCAATTTACTCACTCTGAGTTCTCAAAAAGGGTTTCTTCACCCCGGGAAGTTAATTAAATACCATTTGGAGGCATTTAATGTTCGAGCAAAAACGGCTGATTTTCGACAAAAGAGATAACACCCCCCCATTACGTCATGCTTCAGAAATGTGGAAAATGGTCCGTTTTCAAATGTTTTATTTTTGAACGTCAGTTCACATTTGTAGGTGGATCATCAGTGTTAGAGCTAAAATTAGCATGTTTAAAGTGATTTTCATGCTTCCAGGGGCTCGGGAAGTGAATTAAATACTATTTGGAGGCATTTAATGTTCAATCAAAAACAGCTGATTTTTGACAAAAGAGATAACACCCCCCCATTACGTCATGCTTCAGAAATGTGGAAAATGGTCCGTTTTCAAATGTTTTATTTTTGAACGTCAGTTCACATTTGTAGGTGGATCATCAGTGTTAGAGCTAAAATTAGCATGTTTAAAGTGATTTTCATGCTTCCAGGGGCCCTAAACACAAGATTTATGGAATGGTTAAAAGTGCATGAAAATGGCCAATTTACTCACTCTGAGTTCTCAAAAAGGGTTTCTTCACCCCGGGAAGTTAATTAAATACCATTTGGAGGCATTTAATGTTCAAGCAGAAACGGCTGATTTTCGACAAAAGAGATAACACCCTCCCCCATTAAGTCATGCTTCAGAAATCTGGAAAATGGTCCGTTTTCAAATGTTTTATTTTTGAACGTCAGTTCACATTTGAAGGTGGATCATCAGTGTTAGAGCTAAAATTAGCATGTTTAAAGTGATTTTCATGCTTCCAGGGGCTCGGGAAGTGAATTAAATACTATTTGGAGGCATTTAATGTTCAAGCAAAAACAGCTGATTTTTGACAAAAGAGATAACACCCCCCCATTACGTCATGCTTCAGAAATGTGGAAAATGGTCCGTTTTAAAATGTTTTATTTTTGAACGTCAGTTCACATTTGTAGGTGGATCATCAGTGTTAGAGCTAAAATTAGCATGTTTAAAGTGATTTTCATGCTTCCAGGGGCCCTAAACACAAGATTTATGGAATGGTTAAAAGTGCATGAAAATGGCCAATTTACTCACTCTGAGTTCCCAAAAAGGGTTTCTTCACCCCGGGAAGTTAATTAAATACCATTTGGAGGCATTTAATGTTCGAGCAAAAACTGCTGATTTTCGACAAAAGAGATAACACCCCCCCCCATTACGTCATGCTTCAGAAATGTGGAAAATGGTCCGTTTTCAAATGTTTTATTTTTGAACGTCAGTTCACATTTGTAGGTGGATCATCAGTGTTAGAGCTAAAATTAGCATGTTTAAAGTGATTTTCATGCTTCCAGGGGCTCGGGAAGTGAATTAAATACTATTTGGAGGCATTTAATGTTCAAGCAAAAACAGCTGATTTTTGACAAAAGAGATAACACCCCCCCATTACGTCATGCTTCAGAAATGTGGGAAATGGTCCGTTTTCAAATGTTTTATTTTTGAACGTCAGTTCACATTTGTAGGTGGATCATCAGTGTTAGAGCTAAAATTAGCATGTTTAAAGTGATTTTCATGCTTCCAGGGGCCCTAAACACAAGATTTATGGAATGGTTAAAAGTGCATGAAAATGGCCAATTTACTCACTCAGAGTTCTCAAAAAGGGTTTCTTCACCCCGGGAAGTAAATTAAATACCATTTGAAGGCATTTAATGTTCGAGCAAAAACGGCTGATTTTCGACAAAAGAGATAACACCCCCCCATTACGTCATGCTTCAGAAATGTGGAAAATGGTCCGTTTTCAAATGTTTTATTTTTGAACATCAGTTCACATTTGTAGGTGGATCATCAGTGTTAGAGCTAAAATTAGCATGTTTAAAGTGATTTTCATGCTTCCAGGGGCTCGGGAAGTGAATTAAATACTATTTGGAGGCATTTCATGTTCAATCAAAAACAGCTGATTTTTGACAAAAGAGATAACACCCCCCCCATTACGTCATGCTTCAGAAATGTGGAAAATGGTCCGTTTGCAAATGTTTTATTTTTTAACGTCAGTTCACATTTGTAGGTGGATCATCAGTGTTAGAGCTAAAATTAGCATGTTTAAAGTGATTTTCATGCTTCCAGGGGCCCTAAACACAAGATTTATGGAATGGTTAAAAGTGCATGAAAATGGCCAATTTACTCACTCTGAGTTCTCAAAAAGGGTTTCTTCACCCCGGGAAGTTAATTAAATACCATTTGGAGGCATTTAATGTTCGAGCAAAAACGGCTGATTTTCGACAAAAGAGATAACACCCCCCCATTACGTCATGCTTCAGAAATGTGGAAAATGGTCCGTTTTCAAATGTTTTATTTTTGAACGTCAGTTCACATTTGTAGGTGGATCATCAGTGTTAGAGCTAAAATTAGCATGTTTAAAGTGATTTTCATGCTTCCAGGGGCTCGGGAAGTGAATTAAATACTATTTGGAGGTATTTAATGTTCAAGCAAAAACAGCTGATTTTTGACAAAAGAGATAACACCCCCCCATTACGTCATGCTTCAGAAATGTGGAAAATGGTCCGTTTTCAAATGTTTTATTTTTGAACGTCAGTTCACATTTGTAGGTGGATCATCAGTGTTAGAGCTAAAATTAGCATGTTTAAAGTGATTTTCATGCTTCCAGGGGCCCTAAACACAAGATTTATGGAATGGTTAAAAGTGCATGAAAATGGCCAATTTACTCACTCTGAGTTCTCAAAAAGGGTTTCTTCACCCCGGGAAGTTAATTAAATACCATTTGGAGGCATTTAATGTTCGAGCAAAAACGGCTGATTTTCGACAAAAGAGATAACACCCCCCCATTACGTCATGCTTCAGAAATGTGGAAAATGGTCCGTTTTCAAATGTTTTATTTTTGAACATCAGTTCACATTTGTAGGTGGATCATCAGTGTTAGAGCTAAAATTAGCATGTTTAAAGTGATTTTCATGCTTCCAGGGGCTCGGGAAGTGAATTAAATACTATTTGGAGGCATTTAATGTTCAATCAAAAACAGCTGATTTTTGACAAAAGAGATAACACCCCCCATTACGTCATGCTTCAGAAATGTGGAAAATGGTCCGTTTTCAAATGTTTTATTTTTGAACGTCAGTTCACATTTGTAGGTGGATCATCAGTGTTAGAGCTAAAATTAGCATGTTTAAAGTGATTTTCATGCTTCCAGGGGCCCTAAACACAAGATTTATGGAATGGTTAAAAGTGCATGAAAATGGCCAATTTACTCACTCTGAGTTCTCAAAAAGGGTTTCTTCACCCCGGGAAGTTAATTAAATACCATTTGGAGGCATTTAATGTTCGAGCAAAAACGGCTGATTTTCGACAAAAGAGATAACACCCCCCCATTACGTCATGCTTCAGAAATGTGGAAAATGGTCCGTTTTCAAATGTTTTATTTTTGAACGTCAGTTCACATTTGTAGGTGGATCATCAGTGTTAGAGCTAAAATTAGCATGTTTAAAGTGATTTTCATGCTTCCAGGGGCCCTAAACACAAGATTTATGGAATGGTTAAAAGTGCATGAAAATGGCCAATTTACTCACTCTGAGTTCTCAAAAAGGGTTTCTTCACCCCGGGAAGTTAATTAAATACCATTTGGAGGCATTTAATGTTCGAGCAAAAACTGCTGATTTTCGACAAAAGAGATAACACCCCCCATTACGTCATGCTTCAGAAATGTGGAAAATGGTCCGTTTTCAAATGTTTTATTTTTGAACGTCAGTTCACATTTGTAGGTGGATCATCAGTGTTAGAGCTAAAATTAGCATGTTTAAAGTGATTTTCATGCTTCCAGGGGTTCGGGAAGTGAATTAAATACTATTTGGAGGCCTTTAATGTTCAAGCAAAAACAGCTGATTTTTGACAAAAGAGATAACACCCCCCCATTACGTCATGCTTCAGAAATGTGGAAAATGGTCCGTTTTCAAATGTTTTATTTTTGAACGTCAGTTCACATTTGTAGGTGGATCATCAGTGTTAGAGCTAAAATTAGCATGTTTAAAGTGATTTTCATGCTTCCAGGGGCCCTAAACACAAGATTTATGGAATGGTTAAAAGTGCATGAAAATGGGCAATTTACTCACTCTGAGTTCTCAAAAAGGGTTTCTTCACCCCGGGAAGTTAATTAAATACCATTTGGAGGCATTTAATGTTCGAGCAAAAACGGCTGATTTTCGACAAAAGAGATAACACCCCCCCATTACGTCATGCTTCAGAAATGTGGAAAATGGTCCGTTTTCAAATGTTTTATTTTTGAACATCAGTTCACATTTGTAGGTGGATCATCAGTGTTAGAGCTAAAATTAGCATGTTTAAAGTGATTTTCATGCTTCCAGGGGCTCGGGAAGTGAATTAAATACTATTTGGAGGCATTTAATGTTCAATCAAAAACAGCTGATTTTTGACAAAAGAGATAACACCCCCCATTACGTCATGCTTCAGAAATGTGGAAAATGGTCCGTTTTCAAATGTTTTATTTTTGAACGTCAGTTCACATTTGTAGGTGGATCATCAGTGTTAGAGCTAAAATTAGCATGTTTAAAGTGATTTTCATGCTTCCAGGGGCCCTAAACACAAGATTTATGGAATGGTTAAAAGTGCATGAAAATGGCCAATTTACTCACTCTGAGTTCTCAAAAAGGGTTTCTTCACCCCGGGAAGTTAATTAAATACCATTTGAAGGCATTTAATGTTCGAGCAAAAACGGCTGATTTTCGACAAAAGAGATAACACCCCCCCATTACGTCATGCTTCAGAAATGTGGAAAATGGTCCGTTTTAAAATGTTTTATTTTTGAATGTCAGTTCACATTTGTAGGTGGATCATCAGTGTTGGAGCTAAAATTAGCATGTTTAAAGTGATTTTCATGCTTCCAGGGGCCCTAAACACAAGATTTATGGAATGGTTAAAAGTGCATGAAAATGGCCAATTTACTCACTCTGAGTTCTCAAAAAGGGTTTCTTCACCCCGGGAAGTTAATTAAATACCATTTGGAGGCATTTAATGTTCGAGCAAAAACGGCTGATTTTCGACAAAAGAGATAACACCCCCCCATTAGGTCATGCTTCAGAAATGTGGAAAATGGTCCGTTTTCAAATGTTTTATTTTTGAACGTCAGTTCACATTTGTAGGTGGATCATCAGTGTTAGAGCTAAAATTAGCATGTTTAAAGTGATTTTCATGCTTCCAGGGGCTCGGGAAGTGATTTAAATACTATTTGGAGGCATTTAATGTTCAAGCAAAAACAGCTGATTTTTGACAAAAGAGATAACACCCCCCCATTACGTCATGCTTCAGAAATGTGGAAAATGGTCCGTTTTCAAATGTTTTATTTTTGAACGTCAGTTCACATTTGTAGGTGGATCATCAGTGTTAGAGCTAAAATTAGCATGTTTAAAGTGATTTTCATGCTTCCAGGGGCTCGGGAAGTGATTTAAATACTATTTGGAGGCATTTAATGTTCAATCAAAAACAGCTGATTTTTGACAAAAGAGATAACACCCCCCCATTACGTCATGCTTCAGAAATGTGGAAAATGGTCCGTTTTCAAATGTTTTATTTTTTAACGTCAGTTCACATTTGTAGGTGGATCATCAGTGTTAGAGCTAAAATTAGCATGTTTAAAGTGATTTTCATGCTTCCAGGGGCCCTAAACACAAGATTTATGGAATGGTTAAAAGTGCATGAAAATGGCCAATTTACTCACTCTGAGTTCTCAAAAAGGGTTTCTTCACCCCGGGAAGTTAATTAAATACCATTTGGAGGCATTTAATGTTCGAGCAAAAACGGCTGATTTTCGACAAAAGAGATAACACCCCCCCATTACGTCATGCTTCAGAAATGTGGAAAATGGTCCGTTTTCAAATGTTTTATTTTTGAACGTCAGTTCACATTTGTAGGTGGATCATCAGTGTTAGAGCTAAAATTAGCATGTTTAAAGTGATTTTCATGCTTCCAGGGGCTCGGGAAGTGAATTAAATACTATTTGGAGGCATTTAATGTTCAATCAAAAACAGCTGATTTTTGACAAAAGAGATAACACCCCCCCATTACGTCATGCTTCAGAAATGTGGAAAATGGTCCGTTTTCAAATGTTTTATTTTTGAACGTCAGTTCACATTTGTAGGTGGATCATCAGTGTTAGAGCTAAAATTAGCATGTTTAAAGTGATTTTCATGCTTCCAGGGGCCCTAAACACAAGATTTATGGAATGGTTAAAAGTGCATGAAAATGGCCAATTTACTCACTCTGAGTTCTCAAAAAGGGTTTCTTCACCCCGGGAAGTTAATTAAATACCATTTGGAGGCATTTAATGTTCAAGCAGAAACGGCTGATTTTCGACAAAAGAGATAACACCCTCCCCCATTAAGTCATGCTTCAGAAATCTGGAAAATGGTCCGTTTTCAAATGTTTTATTTTTGAACGTCAGTTCACATTTGAAGGTGGATCATCAGTGTTAGAGCTAAAATTAGCATGTTTAAAGTGATTTTCATGCTTCCAGGGGCTCGGGAAGTGAATTAAATACTATTTGGAGGCATTTAATGTTCAAGCAAAAACAGCTGATTTTTGACAAAAGAGATAACACCCCCCCATTACGTCATGCTTCAGAAATGTGGAAAATGGTCCGTTTTAAAATGTTTTATTTTTGAACGTCAGTTCACATTTGTAGGTGGATCATCAGTGTTAGAGCTAAAATTAGCATGTTTAAAGTGATTTTCATGCTTCCAGGGGCCCTAAACACAAGATTTATGGAATGGTTAAAAGTGCATGAAAATGGCCAATTTACTCACTCTGAGTTCCCAAAAAGGGTTTCTTCACCCCGGGAAGTTAATTAAATACCATTTGGAGGCATTTAATGTTCGAGCAAAAACTGCTGATTTTCGACAAAAGAGATAACACCCCCCCCCATTACGTCATGCTTCAGAAATGTGGAAAATGGTCCGTTTTCAAATGTTTTATTTTTGAACGTCAGTTCACATTTGTAGGTGGATCATCAGTGTTAGAGCTAAAATTAGCATGTTTAAAGTGATTTTCATGCTTCCAGGGGCTCGGGAAGTGAATTAAATACTATTTGGAGGCATTTAATGTTCAAGCAAAAACAGCTGATTTTTGACAAAAGAGATAACACCCCCCCATTACGTCATGCTTCAGAAATGTGGGAAATGGTCCGTTTTCAAATGTTTTATTTTTGAACGTCAGTTCACATTTGTAGGTGGATCATCAGTGTTAGAGCTAAAATTAGCATGTTTAAAGTGATTTTCATGCTTCCAGGGGCCCTAAACACAAGATTTATGGAATGGTTAAAAGTGCATGAAAATGGCCAATTTACTCACTCAGAGTTCTCAAAAAGGGTTTCTTCACCCCGGGAAGTAAATTAAATACCATTTGAAGGCATTTAATGTTCGAGCAAAAACGGCTGATTTTCGACAAAAGAGATAACACCCCCCCATTACGTCATGCTTCAGAAATGTGGAAAATGGTCCGTTTTCAAATGTTTTATTTTTGAACATCAGTTCACATTTGTAGGTGGATCATCAGTGTTAGAGCTAAAATTAGCATGTTTAAAGTGATTTTCATGCTTCCAGGGGCTCGGGAAGTGAATTAAATACTATTTGGAGGCATTTCATGTTCAATCAAAAACAGCTGATTTTTGACAAAAGAGATAACACCCCCCCCATTACGTCATGCTTCAGAAATGTGGAAAATGGTCCGTTTGCAAATGTTTTATTTTTTAACGTCAGTTCACATTTGTAGGTGGATCATCAGTGTTAGAGCTAAAATTAGCATGTTTAAAGTGATTTTCATGCTTCCAGGGGCCCTAAACACAAGATTTATGGAATGGTTAAAAGTGCATGAAAATGGCCAATTTACTCACTCTGAGTTCTCAAAAAGGGTTTCTTCACCCCGGGAAGTTAATTAAATACCATTTGGAGGCATTTAATGTTCGAGCAAAAACGGCTGATTTTCGACAAAAGAGATAACACCCCCCCATTACGTCATGCTTCAGAAATGTGGAAAATGGTCCGTTTTCAAATGTTTTATTTTTGAACGTCAGTTCACATTTGTAGGTGGATCATCAGTGTTAGAGCTAAAATTAGCATGTTTAAAGTGATTTTCATGCTTCCAGGGGCTCGGGAAGTGAATTAAATACTATTTGGAGGTATTTAATGTTCAAGCAAAAACAGCTGATTTTTGACAAAAGAGATAACACCCCCCCATTACGTCATGCTTCAGAAATGTGGAAAATGGTCCGTTTTCAAATGTTTTATTTTTGAACGTCAGTTCACATTTGTAGGTGGATCATCAGTGTTAGAGCTAAAATTAGCATGTTTAAAGTGATTTTCATGCTTCCAGGGGCCCTAAACACAAGATTTATGGAATGGTTAAAAGTGCATGAAAATGGCCAATTTACTCACTCTGAGTTCTCAAAAAGGGTTTCTTCACCCCGGGAAGTTAATTAAATACCATTTGGAGGCATTTAATGTTCGAGCAAAAACGGCTGATTTTCGACAAAAGAGATAACACCCCCCCATTACGTCATGCTTCAGAAATGTGGAAAATGGTCCGTTTTCAAATGTTTTATTTTTGAACATCAGTTCACATTTGTAGGTGGATCATCAGTGTTAGAGCTAAAATTAGCATGTTTAAAGTGATTTTCATGCTTCCAGGGGCTCGGGAAGTGAATTAAATACTATTTGGAGGCATTTAATGTTCAATCAAAAACAGCTGATTTTTGACAAAAGAGATAACACCCCCCATTACGTCATGCTTCAGAAATGTGGAAAATGGTCCGTTTTCAAATGTTTTATTTTTGAACGTCAGTTCACATTTGTAGGTGGATCATCAGTGTTAGAGCTAAAATTAGCATGTTTAAAGTGATTTTCATGCTTCCAGGGGCCCTAAACACAAGATTTATGGAATGGTTAAAAGTGCATGAAAATGGCCAATTTACTCACTCTGAGTTCTCAAAAAGGGTTTCTTCACCCCGGGAAGTTAATTAAATACCATTTGGAGGCATTTAATGTTCGAGCAAAAACGGCTGATTTTCGACAAAAGAGATAACACCCCCCCATTACGTCATGCTTCAGAAATGTGGAAAATGGTCCGTTTTCAAATGTTTTATTTTTGAACGTCAGTTCACATTTGTAGGTGGATCATCAGTGTTAGAGCTAAAATTAGCATGTTTAAAGTGATTTTCATGCTTCCAGGGGCCCTAAACACAAGATTTATGGAATGGTTAAAAGTGCATGAAAATGGCCAATTTACTCACTCTGAGTTCTCAAAAAGGGTTTCTTCACCCCGGGAAGTTAATTAAATACCATTTGGAGGCATTTAATGTTCGAGCAAAAACTGCTGATTTTCGACAAAAGAGATAACACCCCCCATTACGTCATGCTTCAGAAATGTGGAAAATGGTCCGTTTTCAAATGTTTTATTTTTGAACGTCAGTTCACATTTGTAGGTGGATCATCAGTGTTAGAGCTAAAATTAGCATGTTTAAAGTGATTTTCATGCTTCCAGGGGTTCGGGAAGTGAATTAAATACTATTTGGAGGCCTTTAATGTTCAAGCAAAAACAGCTGATTTTTGACAAAAGAGATAACACCCCCCCATTACGTCATGCTTCAGAAATGTGGAAAATGGTCCGTTTTCAAATGTTTTATTTTTGAACGTCAGTTCACATTTGTAGGTGGATCATCAGTGTTAGAGCTAAAATTAGCATGTTTAAAGTGATTTTCATGCTTCCAGGGGCCCTAAACACAAGATTTATGGAATGGTTAAAAGTGCATGAAAATGGGCAATTTACTCACTCTGAGTTCTCAAAAAGGGTTTCTTCACCCCGGGAAGTTAATTAAATACCATTTGGAGGCATTTAATGTTCGAGCAAAAACGGCTGATTTTCGACAAAAGAGATAACACCCCCCCATTACGTCATGCTTCAGAAATGTGGAAAATGGTCCGTTTTCAAATGTTTTATTTTTGAACATCAGTTCACATTTGTAGGTGGATCATCAGTGTTAGAGCTAAAATTAGCATGTTTAAAGTGATTTTCATGCTTCCAGGGGCTCGGGAAGTGAATTAAATACTATTTGGAGGCATTTAATGTTCAATCAAAAACAGCTGATTTTTGACAAAAGAGATAACACCCCCCATTACGTCATGCTTCAGAAATGTGGAAAATGGTCCGTTTTCAAATGTTTTATTTTTGAACGTCAGTTCACATTTGTAGGTGGATCATCAGTGTTAGAGCTAAAATTAGCATGTTTAAAGTGATTTTCATGCTTCCAGGGGCCCTAAACACAAGATTTATGGAATGGTTAAAAGTGCATGAAAATGGCCAATTTACTCACTCTGAGTTCTCAAAAAGGGTTTCTTCACCCCGGGAAGTTAATTAAATACCATTTGAAGGCATTTAATGTTCGAGCAAAAACGGCTGATTTTCGACAAAAGAGATAACACCCCCCCATTACGTCATGCTTCAGAAATGTGGAAAATGGTCCGTTTTAAAATGTTTTATTTTTGAATGTCAGTTCACATTTGTAGGTGGATCATCAGTGTTGGAGCTAAAATTAGCATGTTTAAAGTGATTTTCATGCTTCCAGGGGCCCTAAACACAAGATTTATGGAATGGTTAAAAGTGCATGAAAATGGCCAATTTACTCACTCTGAGTTCTCAAAAAGGGTTTCTTCACCCCGGGAAGTTAATTAAATACCATTTGGAGGCATTTAATGTTCGAGCAAAAACGGCTGATTTTCGACAAAAGAGATAACACCCCCCCATTAGGTCATGCTTCAGAAATGTGGAAAATGGTCCGTTTTCAAATGTTTTATTTTTGAACGTCAGTTCACATTTGTAGGTGGATCATCAGTGTTAGAGCTAAAATTAGCATGTTTAAAGTGATTTTCATGCTTCCAGGGGCTCGGGAAGTGATTTAAATACTATTTGGAGGCATTTAATGTTCAAGCAAAAACAGCTGATTTTTGACAAAAGAGATAACACCCCCCCATTACGTCATGCTTCAGAAATGTGGAAAATGGTCCGTTTTCAAATGTTTTATTTTTGAACGTCAGTTCACATTTGTAGGTGGATCATCAGTGTTAGAGCTAAAATTAGCATGTTTAAAGTGATTTTCATGCTTCCAGGGGCTCGGGAAGTGATTTAAATACTATTTGGAGGCATTTAATGTTCAAGCAAAAACAGCTGATTTTTGACAAAAGAGATAACACCCCCCCATTAAGTCATGCTTCAGAAATGTGGAAAATGGTCCATTTTCAAATGTTTTATTTTTGAACGTCAGTTCACATTTGTAGGTGGATCATCAGTGTTAGAGCTAAAATTAGCATGTTTAAAGTGATTTTCATGCTTCCAGGGACCCTAAACACAAGATTTATGGAATGGTTAAAAGTGCATGAAAATAGCCAATTTACTCACTCTGAGTTCCCAAAAAGGGTTTCTTCACCCCGGGAAGTTAATTAAATACCATTTGGAGGCATTTAATGTTCGAGCAAAAACGGCTGATTTTCGACAAAAGAGATAACACCCCCCCATTACGTCATGCTTCAGAAATGTGGAAAATGGTCCGTTTTCAAATGTTTTATTTTTGAACGTCAGTTCACATTTGTAGGTGGATCATCAGTGTTAGAGCTAAAATTAGCATGTTTAAAGTGATTTTCATGCTTCCAGGGGCCCTAATCACAAGATTTATGGAATGGTTAAAAGTGCATGAAAATGGCCAATTTACTCACTCTGAGTTCCCAAAAAGGGTTTCTTCACCCCGGGAAGTTAATTAAATACCATTTGGAGGCATTTAATGTTCGAGCAAAAACTGCTGATTTTCGACAAAAGAGATAACACCCCCCCATTACGTCATGCTTCAGAAATGTGGAAAATGGTCCGTTTTCAAATGTTTTATTTTTGAACGTCAGTTCACATTTGTAGGTGGATCATCAGTGTTAGAGCTAAAATTAGCATGTTTAAAGTGATTTTCATGCTTCCAGGGGCTCGGGAAGTGAATTAAATACTATTTGGAGGCATTTAATGTTCAAGCAAAAACAGCTGATTTTTGACAAAAGAGATAACACCCCCCCATTACGTCATGCTTCAGAAATGTGGAAAATGGTCCGTTTTCAAATGTTTTATTTTTGAACGTCAGTTCACATTTGTAGGTGGATCATCAGTGTTAGAGCTAAAATTAGCATGTTTAAAGTGATTTTCATGCTTCCAGGGGCCCTAAACACAAGATTTATGGAATGGTTAAAAGTGCATGAAAATGGCCAATTTACTCACTCTGAGTTCTCAAAAAGGGTTTCTTCACCCCGGGAAGTTAATTAAATACCATTTGGAGGCATTTAATGTTCAAGCAGAAACGGCTGATTTTCGACAAAAGAGATAACACCCCCCCCATTAAGTCATGCTTCAGAAATGTGGAAAATGGTCCGTTTTCAAATGTTTTATTTTTGAACGTCAGTTCACATTTGTAGGTGGATCATCAGTGTTAGAGCTAAAATTAGCATGTTTAAAGTGATTTTCATGCTTCCAGGGGCTCGGGAAGTGAATTAAATACTATTTGGAGGCATTTAATGTTCAAGCAAAAACAGCTGATTTTTGACAAAAGAGATAACACCCCCCCATTACGTCATGCTTCAGAAATGTGGAAAATGGTCCGTTTTAAAATGTTTTATTTTTGAATGTCAGTTCACATTTGTAGGTGGATCATCAGTGTTGGAGCTAAAATTAGCATGTTTAAAGTGATTTTCATGCTTCCAGGGGCCCTAAACACAAGATTTATGGAATGGTTAAAAGTGCATGAAAATTGCCAATTTACTCACTCTGAGTTCTCAAAAAGGGTTTCTTCACCCCGGGAAGTTAATTAAATACCATTTGGAGGCATTTAATGTTCAAGCAAAAACGGCTGATTTTCGACAAAAGAGATAACACCCCCCCATTACGTCATGCTTCAGAAATGTGGAAAATGGTCCGTTTTCAAATGTTTTATTTTTGAATGTCAGTTCACATTTGTAGGTGGATCATCAGTGTTAGAGCTAAAATTAGCATGTTTAAAGTGATTTTCATGCTTCCAGGGGCTTGGGAAGTGAATTAAATACTATTTGGAGGCATTTAATGTTCAAGCAAAAACAGCTGATTTTTGACAAAAGAGATAACACCCCCCCATTACGTCATGCTTCAGAAATGTTGAAAATGGTCCGTTTTCAAATGTTTTATTTTTGAACGTCAGTTCACATTTGTAGGTGGATCATCAGTGTTAGAGCTAAAATTAGCATGTTTAAAGTGATTTTCATGCTTCCAGGGGCCCTAAACACAAGATTTATGGAATGGTTAAAAGTGCATGAAAATGGCCAATTTACTCACTCTGAGTTCTCAAAAAGGGTTTCTTCACCCCGGGAAGTTAATTAAATACCATTTGGAGGCATTTAATGTTCGAGCAAAAACGGCTGATTTTCGACAAAAGAGATAACACCCCCCCATTACGTCATGCTTCAGAAATGTGGAAAATGGTCCGTTTTTAAATGTTTTATTTTTGAACGTCAGTTCACATTTGTAGGTGGATCATCAGTGTTAGAGCTAAAATTAGCATGTTTAAAGTGATTTTCATGCTTCCAGGGGCTCGGGAAGTGAATTAAATACTATTTGGAGGCATTTAATGTTCAAGCAAAAACAGCTGATTTTTGACAAAAGAGATAACACCCCCCCATTACGTCATGCTTCAGAAATGTGGAAAATGGTCCGTTTTCAAATGTTTTATTTTTGAACGTCAGTTCACATTTGTAGGTGGATCGTCAGTGTTAGAGCTAAAATTAGCATGTTTAAAGTGATTTTCATGCTTCCAGGGGCCCTAAACACAAGATTTATGGAATGGTTAAAAGTGCATGAAAATGGCCAATTTACTCACTCTGAGTTCCCAAAAAGGGTTTCTTCACCCCGGGAAGTTAATTAAATACCATTTGGAGGCATTTAATGTTCGAGCAAAAACTGCTGATTTTCGACAAAAGAGATAACACCCCCCCATTACGTCATGCTTCAGAAATGTGGAAAATGGTCCGTTTTCAAATGTTTTATTTTTGAACGTCAGTTCACATTTGTAGGTGGATCATCAGTGTTAGAGCTAAAATTAGCATGTTTAAAGTGATTTTCATGCTTCCAGGGACTCGGGAAGTGAATTAAATACTATTTGAAGGCATTTAATGTTCAAGCAAAAACAGCTGATTTTTGACAAAAGAGATAACACCCCCCCATTACGTCATGCTTCAGAAATGTGGAAAATGGTCCGTTTTCAAATGTTTTATTTTTGAATGTCAGTTCACATTTGTAGGTGGATCATCAGTGTTAGAGCTAAAATTAGCATGTTTAAAGTGATTTTCATGCTTCCAGGGGCCCTAAACACAAGATTTATGGAATGGTTAAAAGTGCATGAAAATGGCCAATGTACTCACTCTGAGTTCTCAAAAAGGGTTTCTTCACCCCGGGAAGTTAATTAAATACCATTTGGAGGCATTTAATGTTCAAGCAGAAACGGCTGATTTTCGACAAAAGAGATAACACCCCCCCCATTAAGTCATGCTTCAGAAATGTGGAAAATGGTCCGTTTTCAAATGTTTTATTTTTGAACGTCAGTTCACATTTGTAGGTGGATCATCAGTGTTAGAGCTAAAATTAGCATGTTTAAAGTGATTTTCATGCTTCCAGGGGCTCGGGAAGTGAATTAAATACTATTTGGAGGCATTTAATGTTCAAGCAAAAACAGCTGATTTTTGACAAAAGAGATAACACCCCCCCATTACGTCATGCTTCAGAAATGTGGAAAATGGTCCGTTTTAAAATGTTTTATTTTTGAATGTCAGTTCACATTTGTAGGTGGATCATCAGTGTTGGAGCTAAAATTAGCATGTTTAAAGTGATTTTCATGCTTCCAGGGGCCCTAAACACAAGATTTATGGAATGGTTAAAAGTGCATGAAAATTGCCAATTTACTCACTCTGAGTTCTCAAAAAGGGTTTCTTCACCCCGGGAAGTTAATTAAATACCATTTGGAGGCATTTAATGTTCAAGCAAAAACGGCTGATTTTCGACAAAAGAGATAACACCCCCCATTACGTCATGCTTCAGAAATGTGGAAAATGGTCCGTTTTCAAATGTTTTATTTTTGAATGTCAGTTCACATTTGTAGGTGGATCATCAGTGTTAGAGCTAAAATTAGCATGTTTAAAGTGATTTTCATGCTTCCAGGGGCTTGGGAAGTGAATTAAATACTATTTGGAGGCATTTAATGTTCAAGCAAAAACAGCTGATTTTTGACAAAAGAGATAACACCCCCCCATTACGTCATGCTTCAGAAATGTTGAAAATGGTCCGTTTTCAAATGTTTTATTTTTGAACGTCAGTTCACATTTGTAGGTGGATCATCAGTGTTAGAGCTAAAATTAGCATGTTTAAAGTGATTTTCATGCTTCCAGGGGCCCTAAACACAAGATTTATGGAATGGTTAAAAGTGCATGAAAATGGCCAATTTACTCACTCTGAGTTCTCAAAAAGGGTTTCTTCACCCCGGGAAGTTAATTAAATACCATTTGGAGGCATTTAATGTTCGAGCAAAAACGGCTGATTTTCGACAAAAGAGATAACACCCCCCCCATTACGTCATGCTTCAGAAATGTGGAAAATGGTCCGTTTTTAAATGTTTTATTTTTGAACGTCAGTTCACATTTGTAGGTGGATCATCAGTGTTAGAGCTAAAATTAGCATGTTTAAAGTGATTTTCATGCTTCCAGGGGCTCGGGAAGTGAATTAAATACTATTTGGAGGCATTTAATGTTCAAGCAAAAACAGCTGATTTTTGACAAAAGAGATAACACCCCCCCATTACGTCATGCTTCAGAAATGTGGAAAATGGTCCGTTTTCAAATGTTTTATTTTTGAACGTCAGTTCACATTTGTAGGTGGATCATCAGTGTTAGAGCTAAAATTAGCATGTTTAAAGTGATTTTCATGCTTCCAGGGGCCCTAAACACAAGATTTATGGAATGGTTAAAAGTGCATGAAAATGGCCAATTTACTCACTCTGAGTTCCCAAAAAGGGTTTCTTCACCCCGGGAAGTTAATTAAATACCATTTGGAGGCATTTAATGTTCGAGCAAAAACTGCTGATTTTCGACAAAAGAGATAACACCCCCCCATTACGTCATGCTTCAGAAATGTGGAAAATGGTCCGTTTTCAAATGTTTTATTTTTGAACGTCAGTTCACATTTGTAGGTGGATCATCAGTGTTAGAGCTAAAATTAGCATGTTTAAAGTGATTTTCATGCTTCCAGGGACTCGGGAAGTGAATTAAATAGTATTTGAAGGCATTTAATGTTCAAGCAAAAACAGCTGATTTTTGACAAAAGAGATAACACCCCCCCATTACGTCATGCTTCAGAAATGTGGAAAATGGTCCGTTTTCAAATGTTTTATTTTTGAATGTCAGTTCACATTTGTAGGTGGATCATCAGTGTTAGAGCTAAAATTAGCATGTTTAAAGTGATTTTCATGCTTCCAGGGGCCCTAAACACAAGATTTATGGAATGGTTAAAAGTGCATGAAAATGGCCAATGTACTCACTCTGAGTTCTCAAAAAGGGTTTCTTCACCCCGGGAAGTTAATTAAATACCATTTGGAGGCATTTAATATTCGAGCAAAAACGGCTGATTTTCGACAAAAGAGATAACACCCCCCCCATTACGTCATGCTTCAGAAATGTGGAAAATGGTCCGTTTTCAAATGTTTTATTTTTGAACATCAGTTCACATTTGTAGGTGGATCATCAGTGTTAGAGCTAAAATTAGCATGTTTAAAGTGATTTTCATGCTTCCAGGGGCTCGGGAAGTAAATTAATTACTATTTGGAGGCATTTAATGTTCAAGCAAAAACAGCTGATTTTTGACAAAAGAGATAACACCCCCCCATTACGTCATGCTTCAGAAATGTGGAAAATGGTCCGTTTTCAAATGTTTTATTTTTGAACGTCAGTTCACATTTGTAGGTGGATCATCAGTGTTAGAGCTAAAATTAGCATGTTTAAAGTGATTTTCATGCTTCCAGGGGCCCTAAACACAAGATTTATGGAATGGTTAAAAGTGCATGAAAATGGCCAATTTACTCACTCTGAGTTCCCAAAAAGGGTTTCTTCACCCCGGGAAGTTAATTAAATACCATTTGGAGGCATTTAATGTTCGAGCAAAAACTGCTGATTTTCGACAAAAGAGATAACACCCCCCCATTACGTCATGCTTCAGAAATGTGGAAAATGGTCCGTTTTCAAATGTTTTATTTTTGAACGTCAGTTCACATTTGTAGGTGGATCATCAGTGTTAGAGCTAAAATTAGCATGTTTAAAGTGATTTTCATGCTTCCAGGGGCTCGGGAAGTGAATTAAATACTATTTGGAGGCATTTAATGTTCAAGCAAAAACAGCTGATTTTTGACAAAAGAGATAACACCCCCCCATTACGTCATGCTTCAGAAATGTGGAAAATGGTCCGTTTTTAAATGTTTTATTTTTGAACGTCAGTTCACATTTGTAGGTGGATCATCAGTGTTAGAGCTAAAATTAGCATGTTTAAAGTGATTTTCATGCTTCCAGGGGCCCTAAACACAAGATTTATGGAATGGTTAAAAGTGCATGAAAATGGCCAATTTACTCACTCTGAGTTCCCAAAAAGGGTTTCTTCACCCCGGGAAGTTAATTAAATACCATTTGGAGGCATTTAATGTTCGAGCAAAAAGTGCTGATTTTCGACAAAAGAGATAACACCCCCCCCATTACGTCATGCTTCAGAAATGTGGAAAATGGTCCGTTTTCAAATGTTTTATTTTTGAACGTCAGTTCACATTTGTAGGTGGATCATCAGTGTTAGAGCTGAAATTAGCATGTTTAAAGTGATTTTCATGCTTCCAGGGGCTCGGGAAGTGAATTAAATACTATATGGAGGCATTTAATGTTCAAGCAAAAACAGCTGATTTTTGACAAAAGAGATAACACCCCCCCATTACGTCATGCTTCAGAAATGTGGAAAATGGTCCGTTTTCAAATGTTTTATTTTTTAACGTCAGTTCACATTTGTAGGTGGATCATCAGTGTTAGAGCTACAATTAGCATGTTTAAAGTGATTTTCATGCTTCCAGGGGCCCTAAACACAAGATTTATGGAATGGTTAAAAGTGCATGAAAATGGCCAATTTACTCACTCTGAGTTCTCAAAAAGGGATTCTTCACCCCGGGAAGTTAATTAAATACCATTTGGAGGCATTTAATGTTCGAGCAAAAACGGCTGATTTTCGACAAAAGAGATAACACCCCCCCATTACGTCATGCTTCAGAAATGTGGAAAATGGTCCGTTTTCAAACGTTTTATTTTTGAACGTCAGTTCACATTTGTAGGTGGATCATCAGTGTTAGAGCTAAAATTAGCATGTTTAAAGTGATTTTCATGCTTCCAGGGGCACGGGAAGTGAATTAAATACTATTTGGAGGCATTTAATGTTCAAGCAAAAACAGCTGATTTTTGACAAAAGAGATAACACCCCCCCATTACGTCATGCTTCAGAAATGTGGAAAATGGTCCGTTTTTAAATGTTTTATTTTTGAACGTCAGTTCACATTTGTAGGTGGATCATCAGTGTTAGAGCTAAAATTAGCATGTTTAAAGTGATTTTCATGCTTCCAGGGGCCCTAAACACAAGATTTATGGAATGGTTAAAAGTGCATGAAAATGGCCAATTTACTCACTCTGAGTTCCCAAAAAGGGTTTCTTCACCCCGGGAAGTTAATTAAATACCATTTGGAGGCATTTAATGTTCGAGCAAAAAGTGCTGATTTTCGACAAAAGAGATAACACCCCCCCCATTACGTCATGCTTCAGAAATGTGGAAAATGGTCCGTTTTCAAATGTTTTATTTTTGAACGTCAGTTCACATTTGTAGGTGGATCATCAGTGTTAGAGCTGAAATTAGCATGTTTAAAGTGATTTTCATGCTTCCAGGGGCTCGGGAAGTGAATTAAATACTATATGGAGGCATTTAATGTTCAAGCAAAAACAGCTGATTTTTGACAAAAGAGATAACACCCCCCCATTACGTCATGCTTCAGAAATGTGGAAAATGGTCCGTTTTCAAATGTTTTATTTTTTAACGTCAGTTCACATTTGTAGGTGGATCATCAGTGTTAGAGCTACAATTAGCATGTTTAAAGTGATTTTCATGCTTCCAGGGGCCCTAAACACAAGATTTATGGAATGGTTAAAAGTGCATGAAAATGGCCAATTTACTCACTCTGAGTTCTCAAAAAGGGATTCTTCACCCCGGGAAGTTAATTAAATACCATTTGGAGGCATTTAATGTTCGAGCAAAAACGGCTGATTTTCGACAAAAGAGATAACACCCCCCCATTACGTCATGCTTCAGAAATGTGGAAAATGGTCCGTTTTCAAACGTTTTATTTTTGAACGTCAGTTCACATTTGTAGGTGGATCATCAGTGTTAGAGCTAAAATTAGCATGTTTAAAGTGATTTTCATGCTTCCAGGGGCACGGGAAGTGAATTAAATACTATTTGGAGGCATTTAATGTTCAATCAAAAACAGCTGATTTTTGACAAAAGAGATAACACCCCCCCATTACGTCATGCTTCAGAAATGTGGAAAATGGTCCGTTTTCAAATGTTTTATTTTTGAACGTCAGTTCACATTTGTAGGTGGATCATCAGTGTTAGAGCTAAAATTAGCATGTTTAAAGTGATTTTCATGCTTCCAGGGGCCCTAAACACAAGATTTATGGAATGGTTAAAAGTGCATGAAAATGGCCAATTTACTCACTCTGAGTTCTCAAAAAGGGTTTCTTCACCCCGGGAAGTTAATTAAATACCATTTGAAGGCATTTAATGTTCGAGCAAAAACGGCTGATTTTCGACAAAAGAGATAACACCCCCCCATTACGTCATGCTTCAGAAATGTGGAAAATGGTCCGTTTTCAAATGTTTTATTTTTGAACATCAGTTCACATTTGTAGGTGGATCATCAGTGTTAGAGCTAAAATTAGCATGTTTAAAGTGATTTTCATGCTTCCAGGGGCTCGGGAAGTGAATTAAATACTATTTGGAGGCATTTAATGTTCAATCAAAAACAGCTGATTTTTGACAAAAGAGATAACACCCCCCCCCATTACGTCATGCTTCAGAAATGTGGAAAATGGTCCGTTTTAAAATGTTTTATTTTTGAATGTCAGTTCACATTTGTAGGTGGATCATCAGTGTTGGAGCTAAAATTAGCATGTTTAAAGTGATTTTCATGCTTCCAGGGGCCCTAAACACAAGATTTATGGAATGGTTAAAAGTGCATGAAAATGGCCAATTTACTCACTCTGAGTTCTCAAAAAGGGTTTCTTCACCCCGGGAAGTTAATTAAATACCATTTGGAGGCATTTAATGTTCGAGCAAAAACGGCTGATTTTCGACAAAAGAGATAACACCCCCCCATTAGGTCATGCTTCAGAAATGTGGAAAATGGTCCGTTTTCAAATGTTTTATTTTTGAACGTCAGTTCACATTTGTAGGTGGATCATCAGTGTTAGAGCTAAAATTAGCATGTTTAAAGTGATTTTCATGCTTCCAGGGGCTCGGGAAGTGATTTAAATACTATTTGGAGGCATTTAATGTTCAAGCAAAAACAGCTGATTTTTGACAAAAGAGATAACACCCCCCCATTACGTCATGCTTCAGAAATGTGGAAAATGGTCCGTTTTCAAATGTTTTATTTTTGAACGTCAGTTCACATTTGTAGGTGGATCATCAGTGTTAGAGCTAAAATTAGCATGTTTAAAGTGATTTTCATGCTTCCAGGGACCCTAAACACAAGATTTATGGAATGGTTAAAAGTGCATGAAAATAGCCAATTTACTCACTCTGAGTTCCCAAAAAGGGTTTCTTCACCCCGGGAAGTTAATTAAATACCATTTGGAGGCATTTAATGTTCGAGCAAAAACGGCTGATTTTCGACAAAAGAGATAACACCCCCCCATTACGTCATGCTTCAGAAATGTGGAAAATGGTCCGTTTTCAAATGTTTTATTTTTGAACGTCAGTTCACATTTGTAGGTGGATCATCAGTGTTAGAGCTAAAATTAGCATGTTTAAAGTGATTTTCATGCTTCCAGGGGCCCTAATCACAAGATTTATGGAATGGTTAAAAGTGCATGAAAATGGCCAATTTACTCACTCTGAGTTCCCAAAAAGGGTTTCTTCACCCCGGGAAGTTAATTAAATACCATTTGGAGGCATTTAATGTTCGAGCAAAAACTGCTGATTTTCGACAAAAGAGATAACACCCCCCCATTACGTCATGCTTCAGAAATGTGGAAAATGGTCCGTTTTCAAATGTTTTATTTTTGAACGTCAGTTCACATTTGTAGGTGGATCATCAGTGTTAGAGCTAAAATTAGCATGTTTAAAGTGATTTTCATGCTTCCAGGGGCTCGGGAAGTGAATTAAATACTATTTGGAGGCATTTAATGTTCAAGCAAAAACAGCTGATTTTTGACAAAAGAGATAACACCCCCCCATTACGTCATGCTTCAGAAATGTGGAAAATGGTCCGTTTTCAAATGTTTTATTTTTGAACGTCAGTTCACATTTGTAGGTGGATCATCAGTGTTAGAGCTAAAATTAGCATGTTTAAAGTGATTTTCATGCTTCCAGGGGCCCTAATCACAAGATTTATGGAATGGTTAAAAGTGCATGAAAATGGCCAATTTACTCACTCTGAGTTCCCAAAAAGGGTTTCTTCACCCCGGGAAGTTAATTAAATACCATTTGGAGGCATTTAATGTTCGAGCAAAAACTGCTGATTTTCGACAAAAGAGATAACACCCCCCCATTACGTCATGCTTCAGAAATGTGGAAAATGGTCCGTTTTCAAATGTTTTATTTTTGAACGTCAGTTCACATTTGTAGGTGGATCATCAGTGTTAGAGCTAAAATTAGCATGTTTAAAGTGATTTTCATGCTTCCAGGGGCCCTAAACACAAGATTTATGGAATGGTTAAAAGTGCATGAAAATGGCCAATTTACTCACTCTGAGTTCCCAAAAAGGGTTTCTTCACCCCGGGAAGTTAATTAAATACCATTTGAAGGCATTTAATGTTCGAGCAAAAACGGCTGATTTTCGACAAAAGAGATAACACCCCCCCATTACGTCATGCTTCAGAAATGTGGAAAATGGTCCGTTTTCAAATGTTTTATTTTTGAACGTCAGTTCACATTTGTAGGTGGATCATCAGTGTTAGAGCTAAAATTAGCATGTTTAAAGTGATTTTCATGCTTCCAGGGGCTCGGGAAGTGAATTAAATACTATTTGGAGGCATTTAATGTTCAAGCAAAAACAGCTGATTTTTGACAAAAGAGATAACACCCCCCCATTACGTCATGCTTCAGAAATGTGGAAAATGGTCCGTTTTAAAATGTTTTATTTTTGAACGTCAGTTCACATTTGTAGGTGGATCATCAGTGTTAGAGCTAAAATTAGCATGTTTAAAGTGATTTTCATGCTTCCAGGGGCCCTAAACACAAGATTTATGGAATGGTTAAAAGTGCATGAAAATGGCCAATTTACTCACTCTGAGTTCCCAAAAAGGGTTTCTTCACCCCGGGAAGTTAATTAAATACCATTTGGAGGCATTTAATGTTCGAGCAAAAACTGCTGATTTTCGACAAAAGAGATAACACCCCCCCATTACGTCATGCTTCAGAAATGTGTAAAATGGTCCGTTTTCAAATGTTTTATTTTTGAACGTCAGTTCACATTTGTAGGTGGATCATCAGTGTTAGAGCTAAAATTAGCATGTTTAAAGTGATTTTCATGCTTCCAGGGGCTCGGGAAGTGAATTAAATACTATTTGGAGGCATTTAATGTTCAAGCAAAAACAGCTGATTTTTGACAAAAGAGATAACACCCCCCCATTACGTCATGCTTCAGAAATGTGGAAAATGGTCCGTTTTCAAATGTTTTATTTTTGAACGTCAGTTCACATTTGTAGGTGGATCATCAGTGTTAGAGCTAAAATTAGCATGTTTAAAGTGATTTTCATGCTTCCAGGGGCCCTAAACACAAGATTTATGGAATGGTTAAAAGTGCATGAAAATGGCCAATTTACTCACTCTGAGTTCTCAAAAAGGGTTTCTTCACCCCGGGAAGTTAATTAAATACCATTTGGAGGCATTTAATGTTCGAGCAAAAACGGATGATTTTCGACAAAAGAGATAACACCCCCCCATTACGTCATGCTTCAGAAATGTGGAAAATGGTCCGTTTTCAAATGTTTTATTTTTGAACATCAGTTCACATTTGTAGGTGGATCATCAGTGTTAGAGCTAAAATTAGCATGTTTAAAGTGATTTTCATGATTCCAGGGGCTCGGGAAGTGAATTAAATACTATTTGGAGGCATTTAATGTTCAATCAAAAACAGCTGATTTTTGACAAAAGAGATAACACCCCCCCATTACGTCATGCTTCAGAAATGTGGAAAATGGTCCGTTTTCAAATGTTTTATTTTTTAACGTCAGTTCACATTTGTAGGTGGATCATCAGTGTTAGAGCTAAAATTAGCATGTTTAAAGTGATTTTCATGCTTCCAGGGGCCCTAAACACAAGATTTATGGAATGGTTAAAAGTGCATGAAAATGGCCAATTTACTCACTCTGAGTTCTCAAAAAGGGTTTCTTCACCCCGGGAAGTTAATTAAATACCATTTGGAGGCATTTAATGTTCGAGCAAAAACGGCTGATTTTCGACAAAAGAGATAACACCCCCCCATTACGTCATGCTTCAGAAATGTGGAAAATGGTCCGTTTTCAAATGTTTTATTTTTGAACGTCAGTTCACATTTGTAGGTGGATCATCAGTGTTAGAGCTAAAATTAGCATGTTTAAAGTGATTTTCATGCTTCCAGGGGCTCGGGAAGTGAATTAAATACTATTTGGAGGCATTTAATGTTCAATCAAAAACAGCTGATTTTTGACAAAAGAGATAACACCCCCCCATTACGTCATGCTTCAGAAATGTGGAAAATGGTCCGTTTTCAAATGTTTTATTTTTGAACGTCAGTTCACATTTGTAGGTGGATCATCAGTGTTAGAGCTAAAATTAGCATGTTTAAAGTGATTTTCATGCTTCCAGGGGCCCTAAACACAAGATTTATGGAATGGTTAAAAGTGCATGAAAATGGCCAATTTACTCACTCTGAGTTCTCAAAAAGGGTTTCTTCACCCCGGGAAGTTAATTAAATACCATTTGGAGGCATTTAATGTTCAAGCAGAAACGGCTGATTTTCGACAAAAGAGATAACACCCTCCCCCATTAAGTCATGCTTCAGAAATCTGGAAAATGGTCCATTTTCAAATGTTTTATTTTTGAACGTCAGTTCACATTTGAAGGTGGATCATCAGTGTTAGAGCTAAAATTAGCATGTTTAAAGTGATTTTCATGCTTCCAGGGGCTCGGGAAGTGAATTAAATACTATTTGGAGGCATTTAATGTTCAAGCAAAAACAGCTGATTTTTGACAAAAGAGATAACACCCCCCCATTACGTCATGCTTCAGAAATGTGGAAAATGGTCCGTTTTAAAATGTTTTATTTTTGAACGTCAGTTCACATTTGTAGGTGGATCATCAGTGTTAGAGCTAAAATTAGCATGTTTAAAGTGATTTTCATGCTTCCAGGGGCCCTAAACACAAGATTTATGGAATGGTTAAAAGTGCATGAAAATGGCCAATTTACTCACTCTGAGTTCCCAAAAAGGGTTTCTTCACCCCGGGAAGTTAATTAAATACCATTTGGAGGCATTTAATGTTCGAGCAAAAACTGCTGATTTTCGACAAAAGAGATAACACCCCCCCCATTACGTCATGCTTCAGAAATGTGGAAAATGGTCCGTTTTCAAATGTTTTATTTTTGAACGTCAGTTCACATTTGTAGGTGGATCATCAGTGTTAGAGCTAAAATTAGCATGTTTAAAGTGATTTTCATGCTTCCAGGGGCTCGGGAAGTGAATTAAATACTATTTGGAGGCATTTAATGTTCAAGCAAAAACAGCTGATTTTTGACAAAAGAGATAACACCCCCCCATTACGTCATGCTTCAGAAATGTGGAAAATGGTCCGTTTTCAAATGTTTTATTTTTGAACGTCAGTTCACATTTGTAGGTGGATCATCAGTGTTAGAGCTAAAATTAGCATGTTTAAAGTGATTTTCATGCTTCCAGGGGCCCTAAACACAAGATTTATGGAATGGTTAAAAGTGCATGAAAATGGCCAATTTACTCACTCAGAGTTCTCAAAAAGGGTTTCTTCACCCCGGGAAGTAAATTAAATACCATTTGAAGGCATTTAATGTTCGAGCAAAAACGGCTGATTTTCGACAAAAGAGATAACACCCCCCCATTACGTCATGCTTCAGAAATGTGGAAAATGGTCCGTTTTCAAATGTTTTATTTTTGAACATCAGTTCACATTTGTAGGTGGATCATCAGTGTTAGAGCTAAAATTAGCATGTTTAAAGTGATTTTCATGCTTCCAGGGGCTCGGGAAGTGAATTAAATACTATTTGGAGGCATTTCATGTTCAATCAAAAACAGCTGATTTTTGACAAAAGAGATAACACCCCCCCCATTACGTCATGCTTCAGAAATGTGGAAAATGGTCCGTTTGCAAATGTTTTATTTTTTAACGTCAGTTCACATTTGTAGGTGGATCATCAGTGTTAGAGCTAAAATTAGCATGTTTAAAGTGATTTTCATGCTTCCAGGGGCCCTAAACACAAGATTTATGGAATGGTTAAAAGTGCATGAAAATGGCCAATTTACTCACTCTGAGTTCTCAAAAAGGGTTTCTTCACCCCGGGAAGTTAATTAAATACCATTTGGAGGCATTTAATGTTCGAGCAAAAACGGCTGATTTTCGACAAAAGAGATAACACCCCCCCATTACGTCATGCTTCAGAAATGTGGAAAATGGTCCGTTTTCAAATGTTTTATTTTTGAACGTCAGTTCACATTTGTAGGTGGATCATCAGTGTTAGAGCTAAAATTAGCATGTTTAAAGTGATTTTCATGCTTCCAGGGGCTCGGGAAGTGAATTAAATACTATTTGGAGGCATTTAATGTTCAAGCAAAAACAGCTGATTTTTGACAAAAGAGATAACACCCCCCCATTACGTCATGCTTCAGAAATGTGGAAAATGGTCCGTTTTCAAATGTTTTATTTTTGAACGTCAGTTCACATTTGTAGGTGGATCATCAGTGTTAGAGCTAAAATTAGCATGTTTAAAGTGATTTTCATGCTTCCAGGGGCCCTAAACACAAGATTTATGGAATGGTTAAAAGTGCATGAAAATGGCCAATTTACTCACTCTGAGTTCTCAAAAAGGGTTTCTTCACCCCGGGAAGTTAATTAAATACCATTTGGAGGCATTTAATGTTCGAGCAAAAACGGCTGATTTTCGACAAAAGAGATAACACCCCCCCATTACGTCATGCTTCAGAAATGTGGAAAATGGTCCGTTTTCAAATGTTTTATTTTTGAACATCAGTTCACATTTGTAGGTGGATCATCAGTGTTAGAGCTAAAATTAGCATGTTTAAAGTGATTTTCATGCTTCCAGGGGCTCGGGAAGTGAATTAAATACTATTTGGAGGCATTTAATGTTCAATCAAAAACAGCTGATTTTTGACAAAAGAGATAACACCCCCCATTACGTCATGCTTCAGAAATGTGGAAAATGGTCCGTTTTCAAATGTTTTATTTTTGAACGTCAGTTCACATTTGTAGGTGGATCATCAGTGTTAGAGCTAAAATTAGCATGTTTAAAGTGATTTTCATGCTTCCAGGGGCCCTAAACACAAGATTTATGGAATGGTTAAAAGTGCATGAAAATGGCCAATTTACTCACTCTGAGTTCTCAAAAAGGGTTTCTTCACCCCGGGAAGTTAATTAAATACCATTTGGAGGCATTTAATGTTCGAGCAAAAACGGCTGATTTTCGACAAAAGAGATAACACCCCCCCATTACGTCATGCTTCAGAAATGTGGAAAATGGTCCGTTTTCAAATGTTTTATTTTTGAACGTCAGTTCACATTTGTAGGTGGATCATCAGTGTTAGAGCTAAAATTAGCATGTTTAAAGTGATTTTCATGCTTCCAGGGGCCCTAAACACAAGATTTATGGAATGGTTAAAAGTGCATGAAAATGGCCAATTTACTCACTCTGAGTTCTCAAAAAGGGTTTCTTCACCCCGGGAAGTTAATTAAATACCATTTGGAGGCATTTAATGTTCGAGCAAAAACTGCTGATTTTCGACAAAAGAGATAACACCCCCCATTACGTCATGCTTCAGAAATGTGGAAAATGGTCCGTTTTCAAATGTTTTATTTTTGAACGTCAGTTCACATTTGTAGGTGGATCATCAGTGTTAGAGCTAAAATTAGCATGTTTAAAGTGATTTTCATGCTTCCAGGGGTTCGGGAAGTGAATTAAATACTATTTGGAGGCCTTTAATGTTCAAGCAAAAACAGCTGATTTTTGACAAAAGAGATAACACCCCCCCATTACGTCATGCTTCAGAAATGTGGAAAATGGTCCGTTTTCAAATGTTTTATTTTTGAACGTCAGTTCACATTTGTAGGTGGATCATCAGTGTTAGAGCTAAAATTAGCATGTTTAAAGTGATTTTCATGCTTCCAGGGGCCCTAAACACAAGATTTATGGAATGGTTAAAAGTGCATGAAAATGGGCAATTTACTCACTCTGAGTTCTCAAAAAGGGTTTCTTCACCCCGGGAAGTTAATTAAATACCATTTGGAGGCATTTAATGTTCGAGCAAAAACGGCTGATTTTCGACAAAAGAGATAACACCCCCCCATTACGTCATGCTTCAGAAATGTGGAAAATGGTCCGTTTTCAAATGTTTTATTTTTGAACATCAGTTCACATTTGTAGGTGGATCATCAGTGTTAGAGCTAAAATTAGCATGTTTAAAGTGATTTTCATGCTTCCAGGGGCTCGGGAAGTGAATTAAATACTATTTGGAGGCATTTAATGTTCAATCAAAAACAGCTGATTTTTGACAAAAGAGATAACACCCCCCATTACGTCATGCTTCAGAAATGTGGAAAATGGTCCGTTTTCAAATGTTTTATTTTTGAACGTCAGTTCACATTTGTAGGTGGATCATCAGTGTTAGAGCTAAAATTAGCATGTTTAAAGTGATTTTCATGCTTCCAGGGGCCCTAAACACAAGATTTATGGAATGGTTAAAAGTGCATGAAAATGGCCAATTTACTCACTCTGAGTTCTCAAAAAGGGTTTCTTCACCCCGGGAAGTTAATTAAATACCATTTGAAGGCATTTAATGTTCGAGCAAAAACGGCTGATTTTCGACAAAAGAGATAACACCCCCCCATTACGTCATGCTTCAGAAATGTGGAAAATGGTCCGTTTTCAAATGTTTTATTTTTGAACATCAGTTCACATTTGTAGGTGGATCATCAGTGTTAGAGCTAAAATTAGCATGTTTAAAGTGATTTTCATGCTTCCAGGGGCTCGGGAAGTGAATTAAATACTATTTGGAGGCATTTAATGTTCAATCAAAAACAGCTGATTTTTGACAAAAGAGATAACACCCCCCCCCATTACGTCATGCTTCAGAAATGTGGAAAATGGTCCGTTTTAAAATGTTTTATTTTTGAATGTCAGTTCACATTTGTAGGTGGATCATCAGTGTTGGAGCTAAAATTAGCATGTTTAAAGTGATTTTCATGCTTCCAGGGGCCCTAAACACAAGATTTATGGAATGGTTAAAAGTGCATGAAAATGGCCAATTTACTCACTCTGAGTTCTCAAAAAGGGTTTCTTCACCCCGGGAAGTTAATTAAATACCATTTGGAGGCATTTAATGTTCGAGCAAAAACGGCTGATTTTCGACAAAAGAGATAACACCCCCCCATTAGGTCATGCTTCAGAAATGTGGAAAATGGTCCGTTTTCAAATGTTTTATTTTTGAACGTCAGTTCACATTTGTAGGTGGATCATCAGTGTTAGAGCTAAAATTAGCATGTTTAAAGTGATTTTCATGCTTCCAGGGGCTCGGGAAGTGATTTAAATACTATTTGGAGGCATTTAATGTTCAAGCAAAAACAGCTGATTTTTGACAAAAGAGATAACACCCCCCCATTACGTCATGCTTCAGAAATGTGGAAAATGGTCCGTTTTCAAATGTTTTATTTTTGAACGTCAGTTCACATTTGTAGGTGGATCATCAGTGTTAGAGCTAAAATTAGCATGTTTAAAGTGATTTTCATGCTTCCAGGGGCTCGGGAAGTGATTTAAATACTATTTGGAGGCATTTAATGTTCAAGCAAAAACAGCTGATTTTTGACAAAAGAGATAACACCCCCCCATTAAGTCATGCTTCAGAAATGTGGAAAATGGTCCATTTTCAAATGTTTTATTTTTGAACGTCAGTTCACATTTGTAGGTGGATCATCAGTGTTAGAGCTAAAATTAGCATGTTTAAAGTGATTTTCATGCTTCCAGGGACCCTAAACACAAGATTTATGGAATGGTTAAAAGTGCATGAAAATAGCCAATTTACTCACTCTGAGTTCCCAAAAAGGGTTTCTTCACCCCGGGAAGTTAATTAAATACCATTTGGAGGCATTTAATGTTCGAGCAAAAACGGCTGATTTTCGACAAAAGAGATAACACCCCCCCATTACGTCATGCTTCAGAAATGTGGAAAATGGTCCGTTTTCAAATGTTTTATTTTTGAACGTCAGTTCACATTTGTAGGTGGATCATCAGTGTTAGAGCTAAAATTAGCATGTTTAAAGTGATTTTCATGCTTCCAGGGGCCCTAATCACAAGATTTATGGAATGGTTAAAAGTGCATGAAAATGGCCAATTTACTCACTCTGAGTTCCCAAAAAGGGTTTCTTCACCCCGGGAAGTTAATTAAATACCATTTGGAGGCATTTAATGTTCGAGCAAAAACTGCTGATTTTCGACAAAAGAGATAACACCCCCCCATTACGTCATGCTTCAGAAATGTGGAAAATGGTCCGTTTTCAAATGTTTTATTTTTGAACGTCAGTTCACATTTGTAGGTGGATCATCAGTGTTAGAGCTAAAATTAGCATGTTTAAAGTGATTTTCATGCTTCCAGGGGCTCGGGAAGTGAATTAAATACTATTTGGAGGCATTTAATGTTCAAGCAAAAACAGCTGATTTTTGACAAAAGAGATAACACCCCCCCATTACGTCATGCTTCAGAAATGTGGAAAATGGTCCGTTTTCAAATGTTTTATTTTTGAACGTCAGTTCACATTTGTAGGTGGATCATCAGTGTTAGAGCTAAAATTAGCATGTTTAAAGTGATTTTCATGCTTCCAGGGGCCCTAAACACAAGATTTATGGAATGGTTAAAAGTGCATGAAAATGGCCAATTTACTCACTCTGAGTTCTCAAAAAGGGTTTCTTCACCCCGGGAAGTTAATTAAATACCATTTGGAGGCATTTAATGTTCAAGCAGAAACGGCTGATTTTCGACAAAAGAGATAACACCCCCCCCATTAAGTCATGCTTCAGAAATGTGGAAAATGGTCCGTTTTCAAATGTTTTATTTTTGAACGTCAGTTCACATTTGTAGGTGGATCATCAGTGTTAGAGCTAAAATTAGCATGTTTAAAGTGATTTTCATGCTTCCAGGGGCTCGGGAAGTGAATTAAATACTATTTGGAGGCATTTAATGTTCAAGCAAAAACAGCTGATTTATGACAAAAGAGATAACACCCCCCCATTACGTCATGCTTCAGAAATGTGGAAAATGGTCCGTTTTAAAATGTTTTATTTTTGAATGTCAGTTCACATTTGTAGGTGGATCATCAGTGTTGGAGCTAAAATTAGCATGTTTAAAGTGATTTTCATGCTTCCAGGGGCCCTAAACACAAGATTTATGGAATGGTTAAAAGTGCATGAAAATTGCCAATTTACTCACTCTGAGTTCTCAAAAAGGGTTTCTTCACCCCGGGAAGTTAATTAAATACCATTTGGAGGCATTTAATGTTCAAGCAAAAACGGCTGATTTTCGACAAAAGAGATAACACCCCCCCATTACGTCATGCTTCAGAAATGTGGAAAATGGTCCGTTTTCAAATGTTTTATTTTTGAATGTCAGTTCACATTTGTAGGTGGATCATCAGTGTTAGAGCTAAAATTAGCATGTTTAAAGTGATTTTCATGCTTCCAGGGGCTTGGGAAGTGAATTAAATACTATTTGGAGGCATTTAATGTTCAAGCAAAAACAGCTGATTTTTGACAAAAGAGATAACACCCCCCCATTACGTCATGCTTCAGAAATGTTGAAAATGGTCCGTTTTCAAATGTTTTATTTTTGAACGTCAGTTCACATTTGTAGGTGGATCATCAGTGTTAGAGCTAAAATTAGCATGTTTAAAGTGATTTTCATGCTTCCAGGGGCCCTAAACACAAGATTTATGGAATGGTTAAAAGTGCATGAAAATGGCCAATTTACTCACTCTGAGTTCTCAAAAAGGGTTTCTTCACCCCGGGAAGTTAATTAAATACCATTTGGAGGCATTTAATGTTCGAGCAAAAACGGCTGATTTTCGACAAAAGAGATAACACCCCCCCATTACGTCATGCTTCAGAAATGTGGAAAATGGTCCGTTTTTAAATGTTTTATTTTTGAACGTCAGTTCACATTTGTAGGTGGATCATCAGTGTTAGAGCTAAAATTAGCATGTTTAAAGTGATTTTCATGCTTCCAGGGGCTCGGGAAGTGAATTAAATACTATTTGGAGGCATTTAATGTTCAAGCAAAAACAGCTGATTTTTGACAAAAGAGATAACACCCCCCCATTACGTCATGCTTCAGAAATGTGGAAAATGGTCCGTTTTCAAATGTTTTATTTTTGAACGTCAGTTCACATTTGTAGGTGGATCGTCAGTGTTAGAGCTAAAATTAGCATGTTTAAAGTGATTTTCATGCTTCCAGGGGCCCTAAACACAAGATTTATGGAATGGTTAAAAGTGCATGAAAATGGCCAATTTACTCACTCTGAGTTCCCAAAAAGGGTTTCTTCACCCCGGGAAGTTAATTAAATACCATTTGGAGGCATTTAATGTTCGAGCAAAAACTGCTGATTTTCGACAAAAGAGATAACACCCCCCCATTACGTCATGCTTCAGAAATGTGGAAAATGGTCCGTTTTCAAATGTTTTATTTTTGAACGTCAGTTCACATTTGTAGGTGGATCATCAGTGTTAGAGCTAAAATTAGCATGTTTAAAGTGATTTTCATGCTTCCAGGGACTCGGGAAGTGAATTAAATACTATTTGAAGGCATTTAATGTTCAAGCAAAAACAGCTGATTTTTGACAAAAGAGATAACACCCCCCCATTACGTCATGCTTCAGAAATGTGGAAAATGGTCCGTTTTCAAATGTTTTATTTTTGAATGTCAGTTCACATTTGTAGGTGGATCATCAGTGTTAGAGCTAAAATTAGCATGTTTAAAGTGATTTTCATGCTTCCAGGGGCCCTAAACACAAGATTTATGGAATGGTTAAAAGTGCATGAAAATGGCCAATGTACTCACTCTGAGTTCTCAAAAAGGGTTTCTTCACCCCGGGAAGTTAATTAAATACCATTTGGAGGCATTTAATGTTCAAGCAGAAACGGCTGATTTTCGACAAAAGAGATAACACCCCCCCCATTAAGTCATGCTTCAGAAATGTGGAAAATGGTCCGTTTTCAAATGTTTTATTTTTGAACGTCAGTTCACATTTGTAGGTGGATCATCAGTGTTAGAGCTAAAATTAGCATGTTTAAAGTGATTTTCATGCTTCCAGGGGCTCGGGAAGTGAATTAAATACTATTTGGAGGCATTTAATGTTCAAGCAAAAACAGCTGATTTTTGACAAAAGAGATAACACCCCCCCATTACGTCATGCTTCAGAAATGTGGAAAATGGTCCGTTTTAAAATGTTTTATTTTTGAATGTCAGTTCACATTTGTAGGTGGATCATCAGTGTTGGAGCTAAAATTAGCATGTTTAAAGTGATTTTCATGCTTCCAGGGGCCCTAAACACAAGATTTATGGAATGGTTAAAAGTGCATGAAAATTGCCAATTTACTCACTCTGAGTTCTCAAAAAGGGTTTCTTCACCCCGGGAAGTTAATTAAATACCATTTGGAGGCATTTAATGTTCAAGCAAAAACGGCTGATTTTCGACAAAAGAGATAACACCCCCCATTACGTCATGCTTCAGAAATGTGGAAAATGGTCCGTTTTCAAATGTTTTATTTTTGAATGTCAGTTCACATTTGTAGGTGGATCATCAGTGTTAGAGCTAAAATTAGCATGTTTAAAGTGATTTTCATGCTTCCAGGGGCTTGGGAAGTGAATTAAATACTATTTGGAGGCATTTAATGTTCAAGCAAAAACAGCTGATTTTTGACAAAAGAGATAACACCCCCCCATTACGTCATGCTTCAGAAATGTTGAAAATGGTCCGTTTTCAAATGTTTTATTTTTGAACGTCAGTTCACATTTGTAGGTGGATCATCAGTGTTAGAGCTAAAATTAGCATGTTTAAAGTGATTTTCATGCTTCCAGGGGCCCTAAACACAAGATTTATGGAATGGTTAAAAGTGCATGAAAATGGCCAATTTACTCACTCTGAGTTCTCAAAAAGGGTTTCTTCACCCCGGGAAGTTAATTAAATACCATTTGGAGGCATTTAATGTTCGAGCAAAAACGGCTGATTTTCGACAAAAGAGATAACACCCCCCCCATTACGTCATGCTTCAGAAATGTGGAAAATGGTCCGTTTTTAAATGTTTTATTTTTGAACGTCAGTTCACATTTGTAGGTGGATCATCAGTGTTAGAGCTAAAATTAGCATGTTTAAAGTGATTTTCATGCTTCCAGGGGCTCGGGAAGTGAATTAAATACTATTTGGAGGCATTTAATGTTCAAGCAAAAACAGCTGATTTTTGACAAAAGAGATAACACCCCCCCATTACGTCATGCTTCAGAAATGTGGAAAATGGTCCGTTTTCAAATGTTTTATTTTTGAACGTCAGTTCACATTTGTAGGTGGATCATCAGTGTTAGAGCTAAAATTAGCATGTTTAAAGTGATTTTCATGCTTCCAGGGGCCCTAAACACAAGATTTATGGAATGGTTAAAAGTGCATGAAAATGGCCAATTTACTCACTCTGAGTTCCCAAAAAGGGTTTCTTCACCCCGGGAAGTTAATTAAATACCATTTGGAGGCATTTAATGTTCGAGCAAAAACTGCTGATTTTCGACAAAAGAGATAACACCCCCCCATTACGTCATGCTTCAGAAATGTGGAAAATGGTCCGTTTTCAAATGTTTTATTTTTGAACGTCAGTTCACATTTGTAGGTGGATCATCAGTGTTAGAGCTAAAATTAGCATGTTTAAAGTGATTTTCATGCTTCCAGGGACTCGGGAAGTGAATTAAATACTATTTGAAGGCATTTAATGTTCAAGCAAAAACAGCTGATTTTTGACAAAGAGATAACACCCCCCCATTACGTCATGCTTCAGAAATGTGGAAAATGGTCCGTTTTCAAATGTTTTATTTTTGAATGTCAGTTCACATTTGTAGGTGGATCATCAGTGTTAGAGCTAAAATTAGCATGTTTAAAGTGATTTTCATGCTTCCAGGGGCCCTAAACACAAGATTTATGGAATGGTTAAAAGTGCATGAAAATGGCCAATGTACTCACTCTGAGTTCTCAAAAAGGGTTTCTTCACCCCGGGAAGTTAATTAAATACCATTTGGAGGCATTTAATATTCGAGCAAAAACGGCTGATTTTCGACAAAAGAGATAACACCCCCCCCATTACGTCATGCTTCAGAAATGTGGAAAATGGTCCGTTTTCAAATGTTTTATTTTTGAACATCAGTTCACATTTGTAGGTGGATCATCAGTGTTAGAGCTAAAATTAGCATGTTTAAAGTGATTTTCATGCTTCCAGGGGCTCGGGAAGTGAATTAAATACTATTTGGAGGCATTTAATGTTCAAGCAAAAACAGCTGATTTTTGACAAAAGAGATAACACCCCCCCATTACGTCATGCTTCAGAAATGTGGAAAATGGTCCGTTTTCAAATGTTTTATTTTTGAACGTCAGTTCACATTTGTAGGTGGATCATCAGTGTTAGAGCTAAAATTAGCATGTTTAAAGTGATTTTCATGCTTCCAGGGGCCCTAAACACAAGATTTATGGAATGGTTAAAAGTGCATGAAAATGGCCAATTTACTCACTCTGAGTTCTCAAAAAGGGTTTCTTCACCCCGGGAAGTTAATTAAATACCATTTGGAGGCATTTAATGTTCAAGCAGAAACGGCTGATTTTCGACAAAAGAGATAACACCCCCCCCATTAAGTCATGCTTCAGAAATGTGGAAAATGGTCCGTTTTCAAATGTTTTATTTTTGAACGTCAGTTCACATTTGTAGGTGGATCATCAGTGTTAGAGCTAAAATTAGCATGTTTAAAGTGATTTTCATGCTTCCAGGGGCTCGGGAAGTGAATTAAATACTATTTGGAGGCATTTAATGTTCAAGCAAAAACAGCTGATTTATGACAAAAGAGATAACACCCCCCCATTACGTCATGCTTCAGAAATGTGGAAAATGGTCCGTTTTAAAATGTTTTATTTTTGAATGTCAGTTCACATTTGTAGGTGGATCATCAGTGTTGGAGCTAAAATTAGCATGTTTAAAGTGATTTTCATGCTTCCAGGGGCCCTAAACACAAGATTTATGGAATGGTTAAAAGTGCATGAAAATTGCCAATTTACTCACTCTGAGTTCTCAAAAAGGGTTTCTTCACCCCGGGAAGTTAATTAAATACCATTTGGAGGCATTTAATGTTCAAGCAAAAACGGCTGATTTTCGACAAAAGAGATAACACCCCCCCATTACGTCATGCTTCAGAAATGTGGAAAATGGTCCGTTTTCAAATGTTTTATTTTTGAATGTCAGTTCACATTTGTAGGTGGATCATCAGTGTTAGAGCTAAAATTAGCATGTTTAAAGTGATTTTCATGCTTCCAGGGGCTTGGGAAGTGAATTAAATACTATTTGGAGGCATTTAATGTTCAAGCAAAAACAGCTGATTTTTGACAAAAGAGATAACACCCCCCCATTACGTCATGCTTCAGAAATGTTGAAAATGGTCCGTTTTCAAATGTTTTATTTTTGAACGTCAGTTCACATTTGTAGGTGGATCATCAGTGTTAGAGCTAAAATTAGCATGTTTAAAGTGATTTTCATGCTTCCAGGGGCCCTAAACACAAGATTTATGGAATGGTTAAAAGTGCATGAAAATGGCCAATTTACTCACTCTGAGTTCTCAAAAAGGGTTTCTTCACCCCGGGAAGTTAATTAAATACCATTTGGAGGCATTTAATGTTCGAGCAAAAACGGCTGATTTTCGACAAAAGAGATAACACCCCCCCATTACGTCATGCTTCAGAAATGTGGAAAATGGTCCGTTTTTAAATGTTTTATTTTTGAACGTCAGTTCACATTTGTAGGTGGATCATCAGTGTTAGAGCTAAAATTAGCATGTTTAAAGTGATTTTCATGCTTCCAGGGGCTCGGGAAGTGAATTAAATACTATTTGGAGGCATTTAATGTTCAAGCAAAAACAGCTGATTTTTGACAAAAGAGATAACACCCCCCCATTACGTCATGCTTCAGAAATGTGGAAAATGGTCCGTTTTCAAATGTTTTATTTTTGAACGTCAGTTCACATTTGTAGGTGGATCGTCAGTGTTAGAGCTAAAATTAGCATGTTTAAAGTGATTTTCATGCTTCCAGGGGCCCTAAACACAAGATTTATGGAATGGTTAAAAGTGCATGAAAATGGCCAATTTACTCACTCTGAGTTCCCAAAAAGGGTTTCTTCACCCCGGGAAGTTAATTAAATACCATTTGGAGGCATTTAATGTTCGAGCAAAAACTGCTGATTTTCGACAAAAGAGATAACACCCCCCCATTACGTCATGCTTCAGAAATGTGGAAAATGGTCCGTTTTCAAATGTTTTATTTTTGAACGTCAGTTCACATTTGGAGGTGGATCATCAGTGTTAGAGCTAAAATTAGCATGTTTAAAGTGATTTTCATGCTTCCAGGGACTCGGGAAGTGAATTAAATACTATTTGAAGGCATTTAATGTTCAAGCAAAAACAGCTGATTTTTGACAAAAGAGATAACACCCCCCCATTACGTCATGCTTCAGAAATGTGGAAAATGGTCCGTTTTCAAATGTTTTATTTTTGAATGTCAGTTCACATTTGTAGGTGGATCATCAGTGTTAGAGCTAAAATTAGCATGTTTAAAGTGATTTTCATGCTTCCAGGGGCCCTAAACACAAGATTTATGGAATGGTTAAAAGTGCATGAAAATGGCCAATGTACTCACTCTGAGTTCTCAAAAAGGGTTTCTTCACCCCGGGAAGTTAATTAAATACCATTTGGAGGCATTTAATGTTCAAGCAGAAACGGCTGATTTTCGACAAAAGAGATAACACCCCCCCCATTAAGTCATGCTTCAGAAATGTGGAAAATGGTCCGTTTTCAAATGTTTTATTTTTGAACGTCAGTTCACATTTGTAGGTGGATCATCAGTGTTAGAGCTAAAATTAGCATGTTTAAAGTGATTTTCATGCTTCCAGGGGCTCGGGAAGTGAATTAAATACTATTTGGAGGCATTTAATGTTCAAGCAAAAACAGCTGATTTTTGACAAAAGAGATAACACCCCCCCATTACGTCATGCTTCAGAAATGTGGAAAATGGTCCGTTTTAAAATGTTTTATTTTTGAATGTCAGTTCACATTTGTAGGTGGATCATCAGTGTTGGAGCTAAAATTAGCATGTTTAAAGTGATTTTCATGCTTCCAGGGGCCCTAAACACAAGATTTATGGAATGGTTAAAAGTGCATGAAAATTGCCAATTTACTCACTCTGAGTTCTCAAAAAGGGTTTCTTCACCCCGGGAAGTTAATTAAATACCATTTGGAGGCATTTAATGTTCAAGCAAAAACGGCTGATTTTCGACAAAAGAGATAACACCCCCCATTACGTCATGCTTCAGAAATGTGGAAAATGGTCCGTTTTCAAATGTTTTATTTTTGAATGTCAGTTCACATTTGTAGGTGGATCATCAGTGTTAGAGCTAAAATTAGCATGTTTAAAGTGATTTTCATGCTTCCAGGGGCTTGGGAAGTGAATTAAATACTATTTGGAGGCATTTAATGTTCAAGCAAAAACAGCTGATTTTTGACAAAAGAGATAACACCCCCCCATTACGTCATGCTTCAGAAATGTTGAAAATGGTCCGTTTTCAAATGTTTTATTTTTGAACGTCAGTTCACATTTGTAGGTGGATCATCAGTGTTAGAGCTAAAATTAGCATGTTTAAAGTGATTTTCATGCTTCCAGGGGCCCTAAACACAAGATTTATGGAATGGTTAAAAGTGCATGAAAATGGCCAATTTACTCACTCTGAGTTCTCAAAAAGGGTTTCTTCACCCCGGGAAGTTAATTAAATACCATTTGGAGGCATTTAATGTTCGAGCAAAAACGGCTGATTTTCGACAAAAGAGATAACACCCCCCCCATTACGTCATGCTTCAGAAATGTGGAAAATGGTCCGTTTTTAAATGTTTTATTTTTGAACGTCAGTTCACATTTGTAGGTGGATCATCAGTGTTAGAGCTAAAATTAGCATGTTTAAAGTGATTTTCATGCTTCCAGGGGCTCGGGAAGTGAATTAAATACTATTTGGAGGCATTTAATGTTCAAGCAAAAACAGCTGATTTTTGACAAAAGAGATAACACCCCCCCATTACGTCATGCTTCAGAAATGTGGAAAATGGTCCGTTTTCAAATGTTTTATTTTTGAACGTCAGTTCACATTTGTAGGTGGATCATCAGTGTTAGAGCTAAAATTAGCATGTTTAAAGTGATTTTCATGCTTCCAGGGGCCCTAAACACAAGATTTATGGAATGGTTAAAAGTGCATGAAAATGGCCAATTTACTCACTCTGAGTTCCCAAAAAGGGTTTCTTCACCCCGGGAAGTTAATTAAATACCATTTGGAGGCATTTAATGTTCGAGCAAAAACTGCTGATTTTCGACAAAAGAGATAACACCCCCCCATTACGTCATGCTTCAGAAATGTGGAAAATGGTCCGTTTTCAAATGTTTTATTTTTGAACGTCAGTTCACATTTGTAGGTGGATCATCAGTGTTAGAGCTAAAATTAGCATGTTTAAAGTGATTTTCATGCTTCCAGGGACTCGGGAAGTGAATTAAATACTATTTGAAGGCATTTAATGTTCAAGCAAAAACAGCTGATTTTTGACAAAGAGATAACACCCCCCCATTACGTCATGCTTCAGAAATGTGGAAAATGGTCCGTTTTCAAATGTTTTATTTTTGAATGTCAGTTCACATTTGTAGGTGGATCATCAGTGTTAGAGCTAAAATTAGCATGTTTAAAGTGATTTTCATGCTTCCAGGGGCCCTAAACACAAGATTTATGGAATGGTTAAAAGTGCATGAAAATGGCCAATTTACTCACTCTGAGTTCCCAAAAAGGGTTTCTTCACCCCGGGAAGTTAATTAAATACCATTTGGAGGCATTTAATGTTCGAGCAAAAACTGCTGATTTTCGACAAAAGAGATAACACCCCCCCATTACGTCATGCTTCAGAAATGTGGAAAATGGTCCGTTTTCAAATGTTTTATTTTTGAACGTCAGTTCACATTTGTAGGTGGATCATCAGTGTTAGAGCTAAAATTAGCATGTTTAAAGTGATTTTCATGCTTCCAGGGGCTCGGGAAGTGAATTAAATACTATTTGGAGGCATTTAATGTTCAAGCAAAAACAGCTGATTTTTGACAAAAGAGATAACACCCCCCCATTACGTCATGCTTCAGAAATGTGGAAAATGGTCCGTTTTTAAATGTTTTATTTTTGAACGTCAGTTCACATTTGTAGGTGGATCATCAGTGTTAGAGCTAAAATTAGCATGTTTAAAGTGATTTTCATGCTTCCAGGGGCCCTAAACACAAGATTTATGGAATGGTTAAAAGTGCATGAAAATGGCCAATTTACTCACTCTGAGTTCCCAAAAAGGGTTTCTTCACCCCGGGAAGTTAATTAAATACCATTTGGAGGCATTTAATGTTCGAGCAAAAAGTGCTGATTTTCGACAAAAGAGATAACACCCCCCCCATTACGTCATGCTTCAGAAATGTGGAAAATGGTCCGTTTTCAAATGTTTTATTTTTGAACGTCAGTTCACATTTGTAGGTGGATCATCAGTGTTAGAGCTGAAATTAGCATCTTTAAAGTGATTTTCATGCTTCCAGGGGCTCGGGAAGTGAATTAAATACTATATGGAGGCATTTAATGTTCAAGCAAAAACAGCTGATTTTTGACAAAAGAGATAACACCCCCCCATTACGTCATGCTTCAGAAATGTGGAAAATGGTCCGTTTTCAAATGTTTTATTTTTTAACGTCAGTTCACATTTGTAGGTGGATCATCAGTGTTAGAGCTACAATTAGCATGTTTAAAGTGATTTTCATGCTTCCAGGGGCCCTAAACACAAGATTTATGGAATGGTTAAAAGTGCATGAAAATGGCCAATTTACTCACTCTGAGTTCTCAAAAAGGGATTCTTCACCCCGGGAAGTTAATTAAATACCATTTGGAGGCATTTAATGTTCGAGCAAAAACGGCTGATTTTCGACAAAAGAGATAACACCCCCCCATTACGTCATGCTTCAGAAATGTGGAAAATGGTCCGTTTTCAAACGTTTTATTTTTGAACGTCAGTTCACATTTGTAGGTGGATCATCAGTGTTAGAGCTAAAATTAGCATGTTTAAAGTGATTTTCATGCTTCCAGGGGCACGGGAAGTGAATTAAATACTATTTGGAGGCATTTAATGTTCAATCAAAAACAGCTGATTTTTGACAAAAGAGATAACACCCCCCCATTACGTCATGCTTCAGAAATGTGGAAAATGGTCCGTTTTCAAATGTTTTATTTTTGAACGTCAGTTCACATTTGTAGGTGGATCATCAGTGTTAGAGCTAAAATTAGCATGTTTAAAGTGATTTTCATGCTTCCAGGGGCCCTAAACACAAGATTTATGGAATGGTTAAAAGTGCATGAAAATGGCCAATTTACTCACTCTGAGTTCTCAAAAAGGGTTTCTTCACCCCGGGAAGTTAATTAAATACCATTTGGAGGCATTTAATGTTCGAGCAAAAACGGCTGATTTTCGACAAAAGAGATAACACCCCCCTATTACGTCATGCTTCAGAAATGTGGAAAATGGTCCGTTTTCAAATGTTTTATTTTTGAACGTCAGTTCACATTTGTAGGTGGATCATCAGTGTTAGAGCTAAAATTAGCATGTTTAAAGTGATTTTCATGCTTCCAGGGGCTCGGGAAGTGAATTAAATACTATTTGGAGGCATTTAATGTTCAATCAAAAACAGCTGATTTTTGACAAAAGAGATAACACCCCCCCATTACGTCATGCTTCAGAAATGTGGAAAATGGTCCGTTTTCAAATGTTTTATTTTTGAACGTCAGTTCACATTTGTAGGTGGATCATCAGTGTTAGAGCTAAAATTAGCATGTTTAAAGTGATTTTCATGCTTCCAGGGGCCCTAAACACAAGATTTATGGAATGGTTAAAAGTGCATGAAAATGGCCAATTTACTCACTCTGAGTTCTCAAAAAGGGTTTCTTCACCCCGGGAAGTTAATTAAATACCATTTGGAGGCATTTAATGTTCGAGCAAAAACGGCTGATTTTCGACAAAAGAGATAACACCCCCCCATTACGTCATGCTTCAGAAATGTGGAAAATGGTCCGTTTTCAAATGTTTTATTTTTGAACATCAGTTCACATTTGTAGGTGGATCATCAGTGTTAGAGCTAAAATTAGCATGTTTAAAGTGATTTTCATGCTTCCAGGGGCTCGGGAAGTGAATTAAATACTATTTGGAGGCATTTAATGTTCAATCAAAAACAGCTGATTTTTGACAAAAGAGATAACACCCCCCCCATTACGTCATGCTTCAGAAATGTGGAAAATGGTCCGTTTTCAAATGTTTTATTTTTTAACGTCAGTTCACATTTGTAGGTGGATCATCAGTGTTAGAGCTAAAATTAGCATGTTTAAAGTGATTTTCATGCTTCCAGGGGCCCTAAACACAAGATTTATGGAATGGTTAAAAGTGCATGAAAATGGCCAATTTACTCACTCTGAGTTCTCAAAAAGGGTTTCTTCACCCGGGAAGTTAATTAAATACCATTTGGAGGCATTTAATGTTCGAGCAAAAACGGCTGATTTTCGACAAAAGAGATAACACCCCCCCATTACGTCATGCTTCAGAAATGTGGAAAATGGTCCGTTTTCAAATGTTTTATTTTTGAACGTCAGTTCACATTTGTAGGTGGATCATCAGTGTTAGAGCTAAAATTAGCATGTTTAAAGTGATTTTCATGCTTCCAGGGGCTCGGGAAGTGAATTAAATACTATTTGGAGGCATTTGATGTTCAATCAAAAACAGCTGATTTTTGACAAAAGAGATAACACCCCCCCATTACGTCATGCTTCAGAAATGTGGAAAATGGTCCGTTTTCAAATGTTTTATTTTTGAACGTCAGTTCACATTTGTAGGTGGATCATCAGTGTTAGAGCTAAAATTAGCATGTTTAAAGTGATTTTCATGCTTCCAGGGGCCCTAAACACAAGATTTATGGAATGGTTAAAAGTGCATGAAAATGGCCAATGTACTCACTCTGAGTTCTCAAAAAGGGTTTCTTCACCCCGGGAAGTTAATTAAATACCATTTGGAGGCATTTAATGTTCGAGCAAAAACGGCTGATTTTCGACAAAAGAGATAACACCCCCCCCATTACGTCATGCTTCAGAAATGTGGAAAATGGTCCGTTTTCAAATGTTTTATTTTTGAACATCAGTTCACATTTGTAGGTGGATCATCAGTGTTAGAGCTAAAATTAGCATGTTTAAAGTGATTTTCATGCTTCCAGGGGCTCGGGAAGTAAATTAAATACTATTTGGAGGCATTTAATGTTCAAGCAAAAACAGCTGATTTTTGACAAAAGAGATAACACCCCCCCATTACGTCATGCTTCAGAAATGTGGAAAATGGTCCGTTTTCAAATGTTTTATTTTTGAACGTCAGTTCACATTTGTAGGTGGATCATCAGTGTTAGAGCTAAAATTAGCATGTTTAAAGTGATTTTCATGCTTCCAGGGGCCCTAAACACAAGATTTATGGAATGGTTAAAAGTGCATGAAAATGGCCAATTTACTCACTCTGAGTTCCCAAAAAGGGTTTCTTCACCCCGGGAAGTTAATTAAATACCATTTGGAGGCATTTAATGTTCGAGCAAAAACTGCTGATTTTCGACAAAAGAGATAACACCCCCCCATTACGTCATGCTTCAGAAATGTGGAAAATGGTCCGTTTTCAAATGTTTTATTTTTGAACGTCAGTTCACATTTGTAGGTGGATCATCAGTGTTAGAGCTAAAATTAGCATGTTTAAAGTGATTTTCATGCTTCCAGGGGCTCGGGAAGTGAATTAAATACTATTTGGAGGCATTTAATGTTCAAGCAAAAACAGCTGATTTTTGACAAAAGAGATAACACCCCCCCATTACGTCATGCTTCAGAAATGTGGAAAATGGTCCGTTTTTAAATGTTTTATTTTTGAACGTCAGTTCACATTTGTAGGTGGATCATCAGTGTTAGAGCTAAAATTAGCATGTTTAAAGTGATTTTCATGCTTCCAGGGGCCCTAAACACAAGATTTATGGAATGGTTAAAAGTGCATGAAAATGGCCAATTTACTCACTCTGAGTTCCCAAAAAGGGTTTCTTCACCCCGGGAAGTTAATTAAATACCATTTGGAGGCATTTAATGTTCGAGCAAAAAGTGCTGATTTTCGACAAAAGAGATAACACCCCCCCCATTACGTCATGCTTCAGAAATGTGGAAAATGGTCCGTTTTCAAATGTTTTATTTTTGAACGTCAGTTCACATTTGTAGGTGGATCATCAGTGTTAGAGCTGAAATTAGCATGTTTAAAGTGATTTTCATGCTTCCAGGGGCTCGGGAAGTGAATTAAATACTATATGGAGGCATTTAATGTTCAAGCAAAAACAGCTGATTTTTGACAAAAGAGATAACACCCCCCCATTACGTCATGCTTCAGAAATGTGGAAAATGGTCCGTTTTCAAATGTTTTATTTTTTAACGTCAGTTCACATTTGTAGGTGGATCATCAGTGTTAGAGCTAAAATTAGCATGTTTAAAGTGATTTTCATGCTTCCAGGGGCCCTAAACACAAGATTTATGGAATGGTTAAAAGTGCATGAAAATGGCCAATTTACTCACTCTGAGTTCCCAAAAAGGGTTTCTTCACCCCGGGAAGTTAATTAAATACCATTTGGAGGCATTTAATGTTCGAGCAAAAACTGCTGATTTTCGACAAAAGAGATAACACCCCCCCATTACGTCATGCTTCAGAAATGTGGAAAATGGTCCGTTTTCAAATGTTTTATTTTTGAACGTCAGTTCACATTTGTAGGTGGATCATCAGTGTTAGAGCTAAAATTAGCATGTTTAAAGTGATTTTCATGCTTCCAGGGGCTCGGGAAGTGAATTAAATACTATTTGGAGGCATTTAATGTTCAAGCAAAAACAGCTGATTTTTGACAAAAGAGATAACACCCCCCCATTACGTCATGCTTCAGAAATGTGGAAAATGGTCAGTTTTTAAATGTTTTATTTTTGAACGTCAGTTCACATTTGTAGGTGGATCATCAGTGTTAGAGCTAAAATTAGCATGTTTAAAGTGATTTTCATGCTTCCAGGGGCCCTAAACACAAGATTTATGGAATGGTTAAAAGTGCATGAAAATGGCCAATTTACTCACTCTGAGTTCCCAAAAAGGGTTTCTTCACCCCGGGAAGTTAATTAAATACCATTTGGAGGCATTTAATGTTCGAGCAAAAAGTGCTGATTTTCGACAAAAGAGATAACACCCCCCCCATTACGTCATGCTTCAGAAATGTGGAAAATGGTCCGTTTTCAAATGTTTTATTTTTGAACGTCAGTTCACATTTGTAGGTGGATCATCAGTGTTAGAGCTGAAATTAGCATGTTTAAAGTGATTTTCATGCTTTCAGGGGCTCGGGAAGTGAATTAAATACTATATGGAGGCATTTAATGTTCAAGCAAAAACAGCTGATTTTTGACAAAAGAGATAACACCCCCCCATTACGTCATGCTTCAGAAATGTGGAAAATGGTCCGTTTTCAAACGTTTTATTTTTGAACGTCAGTTCACATTTGTAGGTGGATCATCAGTGTTAGAGCTAAAATTAGCATGTTTAAAGTGATTTTCATGCTTCCAGGGGCACGGGAAGTGAATTAAATACTATTTGGAGGCATTTAATGTTCAATCAAAAACAGCTGATTTTTGACAAAAGAGATAACACCCCCCCATTACGTCATGCTTCAGAAATGTGGAAAATGGTCCGTTTTCAAATGTTTTATTTTTGAACGTCAGTTCACATTTGTAGGTGGATCATCAGTGTTAGAGCTAAAATTAGCATGTTTAAAGTGATTTTCATGCTTCCAGGGGCCCTAAACACAAGATTTATGGAATGGTTAAAAGTGCATGAAAATGGCCAATTTACTCACTCTGAGTTCTCAAAAAGGGTTTCTTCACCCCGGGAAGTTAATTAAATACCATTTGGAGGCATTTAATGTTCGAGCAAAAACGGCTGATTTTCGACAAAAGAGATAACACCCCCCTATTACGTCATGCTTCAGAAATGTGGAAAATGGTCCGTTTTCAAATGTTTTATTTTTGAACGTCAGTTCACATTTGTAGGTGGATCATCAGTGTTAGAGCTAAAATTAGCATGTTTAAAGTGATTTTCATGCTTCCAGGGGCCCTAAACACAAGATTTATGGAATGGTTAAAAGTGCATGAAAATGGCCAATTTACTCACTCTGAGTTCTCAAAAAGGGTTTCTTCACCCGGGAAGTTAATTAAATACCATTTGGAGGCATTTAATGTTCGAGCAAAAACGGCTGATTTTCGACAAAAGAGATAACACCCCCCCATTACGTCATGCTTCAGAAATGTGGAAAATGGTCCGTTTTCAAATGTTTTATTTTTGAACGTCAGTTCACATTTGTAGGTGGATCATCAGTGTTAGAGCTAAAATTAGCATGTTTAAAGTGATTTTCATGCTTCCAGGGGCTCGGGAAGTGAATTAAATACTATTTGGAGGCATTTGATGTTCAATCAAAAACAGCTGATTTTTGACAAAAGAGATAACACCCCCCCATTACGTCATGCTTCAGAAATGTGGAAAATGGTCCGTTTTCAAATGTTTTATTTTTGAACGTCAGTTCACATTTGTAGGTGGATCATCAGTGTTAGAGCTAAAATTAGCATGTTTAAAGTGATTTTCATGCTTCCAGGGGCCCTAAACACAAGATTTATGGAATGGTTAAAAGTGCATGAAAATGGCCAATTTACTCACTCTGAGTTCTCAAAAAGGGTTTCTTCACCCCGGGAAGTTAATTAAATACCATTTGGAGGCATTTAATGTTCAAGCAGAAACGGCTGATTTTCGACAAAAGAGATAACACCCCCCCCCATTAAGTCATGCTTCAGAAATGTGGAAAATGGTCCGTTTTCAAATGTTTTATTTTTGAACGTCAGTTCACATTTGTAGGTGGATCATCAGTGTTAGAGCTAAAATTAGCATGTTTAAAGTGATTTTCATGCTTCCAGGGGCTCGGGAAGTGAATTAAATACTATTTGGAGGCATTTAATGTTCAAGCAAAAACAGCTGATTTTTGACAAAAGAGATAACACCCCCCCATTACGTCATGCTTCAGAAATGTGGAAAATGGTCCGTTTTCAAATGTTTTATTTTTGAACGTCAGTTCACATTTGTAGGTGGATCATCAGTGTTAGAGCTAAAATTAGCATGTTTAAAGTGATTTTCATGCTTCCAGGGGCCCTAAACACAAGATTTATGGAATGGTTAAAAGTGCATGAAAATGGCCAATTTACTCACTCTGAGTTCTCATAAAGGGTTTCTTCACCCCGGGAAGTTAATTAAATACCATTTGGAGGCATTTAATGTTCGAGCAAAAACGGCTGATTTTCGACAAAAGAGATAACACCCCCCCATTACGTCATGCTTCAGAAATGTGGAAAATGGTCCGTTTTCAAATGTTTTATTTTTGAACATCAGTTCACATTTGTAGGTGGATCCTCAGTGTTAGAGCTAAAATTAGCATGTTTAAAGTGATTTTCATGCTTCCAGGGGCTCGGGAAGTGAATTAAATACTATTTGGAGGCATTTAATGTTCAATCAAAAACAGCTGATTTTTGACAAAAGAGATAACACCCCCCCATTACGTCATGCTTCAGAAATGTGGAAAATGGTCAGTCTTCAAATGTTTTATTTTTGAACGTCAGTTCACATTTGTAGGTGGATCATCAGTGTTAGAGCTAAAATTAGCATGTTTAAAGTGATTTTCATGCTTCCAGGGGCCCTAAACACAAGATTTATGGAATGGTTAAAAGTGCATGAAAATGGCCAATTTACTCACTCTGAGTTCTCAAAAAGGGTTTCTTCACCCCGGGAAGTTAATTAAATACCATTTGGAGGCATTTAATGTTCGAGCAAAAACGGCTGATTTTCGACAAAAGAGATAACACCCCCCCATTACGTCATGCTTCAGAAATGTGGAACATGGTCCGTTTTCAAATGTTTTATTTTTGAACGTCAGTTCACATTTGTAGGTGGATCATCAGTGTTAGAGCTAAAATTAGCATGTTTAAAGTGATTTTCATGCTTCCAGGGGCTCGGGAAGTGAATTAAATACTATTTGGAGGCATTTAATGTTCAAGCAAAAACAGCTGATTTTTGACAAAAGAGATAACACACCCCCATTACGTCATGCTTCAGAAATGTGGAAAATGGTCCGTTTTCAAATGTTTTATTTTTGAACGTCAGTTCACATTTGTAGGTGGATCATCAGTGTTAGAGCTAAAATTAGCATGTTTAAAGTGATTTTCATGCTTCCAGGGGCCCTAAACACAAGATTTATGGAATGGTTAAAAGTGCATGAAAATGGCCAATTTACTCACTCTGAGTTCTCAAAAAGGGTTTCTTCACCCCGGGAAGTTAATTAAATACCATTTGGAGGCATTTAATGTTCGAGCAAAAACGGCTGATTGTCGACAAAAGAGATAACACCCCCCCATTACGTCATGCTTCAGAAATGTGGAAAATGGTCCGTTTTCAAATGTTTTATTTTTGAACGTCAGTTCACATTTGTAGGTGGATCATCAGTGTTAGAGCTAAAATTAGCATGTTTAAAGTGATTTTCATGCTTCCAAGGGCTCGGGAAGTGAATTAAATACTATTTGGAGGCATTTAATGTTCAAGCAAAAACAGCTGATTTTTGACAAAAGAGATAACACCCCCCCATTACGTCATGCTTCAGAAATGTGGAAAATGGTCCGTTTTCAAATGTTTTATTTTTTAACGTCAGTTCACATTTGTAGGTGGATCATCAGTGTTAGAGCTAAAATTAGCATGTTTAAAGTGATTTTCATGCTTCCAGGGGCCCTAAACACAAGATTTATGGAATGGTTAAAAGTGCATGAAAATGGCCAATTTACTCACTCTGAGTTCTCAAAAAGGGTTTCTTCACCCCGGGAAGTTAATTAAATACCATTTGGAGGCATTTAATGTTCGAGCAAAAACGGCTGATTTTCGACAAAAGAGATAACACCCCCCATTACGTCATGCTTCAGAAATGTGGAAAATGGTCCGTTTTCAAATGTTTTATTTTTGAACGTCAGTTCACATTTGTAGGTGGATCATCAGTGTTAGAGCTAAAATTAGCATGTTTAAAGTGATTTTCATGCTTCCAGGGGCTCGGGAAGTGAATTAAATACTATTTGGAGGCATTTGATGTTCAATCAAAAACAGCTGATTTTTGACAAAAGAGATAACACCCCCCCATTACGTCATGCTTCAGAAATGTGGAAAATGGTCCGTTTTCAAATGTTTTATTTTTGAACGTCAGTTCACATTTGTAGGTGGATCATCAGTGTTAGAGCTAAAATTAGCATGTTTAAAGTGATTTTCATGCTTCCAGGGGCCCTAAACACAAGATTTATGGAATGGTTAAAAGTGCATGAAAATGGCCAATTTACTCACTCTGAGTTCTCAAAAAGGGTTTCTTCACCCCGGGAAGTTAATTAAATACCATTTGGAGGCATTTAATGTTCGAGCAAAAACGGCTGATTTTCGACAAAAGAGATAACACCCCCCCCATTACGTCATGCTTCAGAAATGTGGAAAATGGTCCGTTTTCAAATGTTTTATTTTTGAACATCAGTTCACATTTGTAGGTGGATCATCAGTGTTAGAGCTAAAATTAGCATGTTTAAAGTGATTTTCATGCTTCCAGGGGCTCGGGAAGTGAATTAAATACTATTTGGAGGCATTTAATGTTCAATCAAAAACAGCTGATTTTTGACAAAAGAGATAACACCCCCCCATTACGTCATGCTTCAGAAATGTGGAAAATGGTCAGTTTTCAAATGTTTTATTTTTGAACGTCAGTTCACATTTGTAGGTGGATCATCAGTGTTAGAGCTAAAATTAGCATGTTTAAAGTGATTTTCATGCTTCCAGGGGCCCTAAACACAAGATTTATGGAATGGTTAAAAGTGCATGAAAATGGCCAATTTACTCACTCTGAGTTCTCAAAAAGGGTTTCTTCACCCCGGGAAGTTAATTAAATACCATTTGGAGGCATTTAATGTTCGAGCAAAAACGGCTGATTTTCGACAAAAGAGATAACACCCCCCCCCATTACGCCATGCTTCAGAAATGTGGAAAATGGTCCGTTTTCAAATGTTTTATTTTTGAACGTCAGTTCACATTTGTAGGTGGATCATCAGTGTTAGAGCTAAAATTAGCATGTTTAAAGTGATTTTCATGCTTCCAGGGGCTCGGGAAGTGAATTAAATACTATTTGGAGGCATTTAATGTTCAATCAAAAACAGCTGATTTTTGACAAAAGAGATAACACCCCCCCGTTACGTCATGCTTCAGAAATGTGGAAAATGGTCCGTTTTCAAATGTTTTATTTTTGAACGTCAGTTCACATTTGTAGGTGGATCATCAGTGTTAGAGCTAAAATTAGCATGTTTAAAGTGATTTTCATGCTTCCAGGGGCTCGGGAAGTGAATTAAATACTTTTTGGAGGCATTTAATGTTCAAGCAAAAACAGCTGATTTTTGACAAAAGAGATAACACCCCCCCATTACGTCATGCTTCAGAAATGTGGAAAATGGTCCGTTTTAAAATGTTTTATTTTTGAATGTCAGTTCACATTTGTAGGTGGATCATCAGTGTTGGAGCTAAAATTAGCATGTTTAAAGTGATTTTCATGCTTCCAGGGGCCCTAAACACAAGATTTATGGAATGGTTAAAAGTGCATGAAAATTGCCAATTTACTCACTCTGAGTTCTCAAAAAGGGTTTCTTCACCCCGGGAAGTTAATTAAATACCATTTGGAGGCATTTAATGTTCAAGCAAAAACGGCTGATTTTCGACAAAAGAGATAACACCCCCCCATTACGTCATGCTTCAGAAATGTGGAAAATGGTCCGTTTTCAAATGTTTTATTTTTGAATGTCAGTTCACATTTGTAGGTGGATCATCACTGTTAGAGCTAAAATTAGCATGTTTAAAGTGATTTTCATGCTTCCAGGGGCTTGGGAAGTGAATTAAATACTATTTGGAGGCATTTAATGTTCAAGCAAAAACAGCTGATTTTTGACAAAAGAGATAACACCCCCCCATTACGTCATGCTTCAGAAATGTTGAAAATGGTCCGTTTTCAAATGTTTTATTTTTGAACGTCAGTTCACATTTGTAGGTGGATCATCAGTGTTAGAGCTAAAATTAGCATGTTTAAAGTGATTTTCATGCTTCCAGGGGCCCTAAACACAAGATTTATGGAATGGTTAAAAGTGCATGAAAATGGCCAATTTACTCACTCTGAGTTCTCAAAAAGGGTTTCTTCACCCCGGGAAGTTAATTAAATACCATTTGGAGGCATTTAATGTTCGAGCAAAAACGGCTGATTTTCGACAAAAGAGATAACACCCCCCCCCATTACGCCATGCTTCAGAAATGTGGAAAATGGTCCGTTTTCAAATGTTTTATTTTTGAACGTCAGTTCACATTTGTAGGTGGATCATCAGTGTTAGAGCTAAAATTAGCATGTTTAAAGTGATTTTCATGCTTCCAGGGGCTCGGGAAGTGAATTAAATACTATTTGGAGGCATTTAATGTTCAATCAAAAACAGCTGATTTTTGACAAAAGAGATAACACCCCCCCGTTACGTCATGCTTCAGAAATGTGGAAAATGGTCCGTTTTCAAATGTTTTATTTTTGAACGTCAGTTCACATTTGTAGGTGGATCATCAGTGTTAGAGCTAAAATTAGCATGTTTAAAGTGATTTTCATGCTTCCAGGGGCTCGGGAAGTGAATTAAATACTTTTTGGAGGCATTTAATGTTCAAGCAAAAACAGCTGATTTTTGACAAAAGAGATAACACCCCCCCATTACGTCATGCTTCAGAAATGTGGAAAATGGTCCGTTTTAAAATGTTTTATTTTTGAATGTCAGTTCACATTTGTAGGTGGATCATCAGTGTTGGAGCTAAAATTAGCATGTTTAAAGTGATTTTCATGCTTCCAGGGGCCCTAAACACAAGATTTATGGAATGGTTAAAAGTGCATGAAAATTGCCAATTTACTCACTCTGAGTTCTCAAAAAGGGTTTCTTCACCCCGGGAAGTTAATTAAATACCATTTGGAGGCATTTAATGTTCAAGCAAAAACGGCTGATTTTCGACAAAAGAGATAACACCCCCCCATTACGTCATGCTTCAGAAATGTGGAAAATGGTCCGTTTTCAAATGTTTTATTTTTGAATGTCAGTTCACATTTGTAGGTGGATCATCACTGTTAGAGCTAAAATTAGCATGTTTAAAGTGATTTTCATGCTTCCAGGGGCTTGGGAAGTGAATTAAATACTATTTGGAGGCATTTAATGTTCAAGCAAAAACAGCTGATTTTTGACAAAAGAGATAACACCCCCCCATTACGTCATGCTTCAGAAATGTTGAAAATGGTCCGTTTTCAAATGTTTTATTTTTGAACGTCAGTTCACATTTGTAGGTGGATCATCAGTGTTAGAGCTAAAATTAGCATGTTTAAAGTGATTTTCATGCATCCAGGGGCCCTAAACACAAGATTTATGGAATGGTTAAAAGTGCATGAAAATGGCCAATTTACTCACTCTGAGTTCTCAAAAAGGGTTTCTTCACCCCGGGAAGTTAATTAAATACCATTTGGAGGCATTTAATGTTCGAGCAAAAACGGCTGATTTTCGACAAAAGAGATAACACCCCCCCATTACGTCATGCTTCAGAAATGTGGAAAATGGTCCGTTTTCAAATGTTTTATTTTTGAACGTCAGTTCACATTTGTAGGTGGATCATCAGTGTTAGAGCTAAAATTAGCATGTTTAAAGTGATTTTCATGCTTCCAGGGGCTCGGGAAGTGAATTAAATACTATTTGGAGGCATTTAATGTTCAAGCAAAAACAGCTGATTTTTGACAAAAGAGATAACACCCCCCCATTACGTCATGCTTCAGAAATGTGGAAAATGGTCCGTTTTCAAATGTTTTATTTTTGAACGTCAGTTCACATTTGTAGGTGGATCATCAGTGTTAGAGCTAAAATTAGCATGGTTAAAGTGATTTTCATGCTTCCAGGGGCCCTAAACACAAGATTTATGGAATGGTTAAAAGTGCATGAAAATGGCCAATTTACTCACTCTGAGTTCCCAAAAAGGGTTTCTTCACCCCGGGAAGTTAATTAAATACCATTTGGAGGCATTTCATGTTCGAGCAAAAACTGCTGATTTTCGACAAAAGAGATAACACCCCCCCATTACGTCATGCTTCAGAAATGTGGAAAATGGTCCGTTTTCAAATGTTTTATTTTTGAACGTCAGTTCACATTTGTAGGTGGATCATCAGTGTTAGAGCTAAAATTAGCATGTTTAAAGTGATTTTCATGCTTCCAGGGGCTCGGGAAGTGAATTAAATACTATTTGGAGGCATTTAATGTTCAAGCAAAAACAGCTGATTTTTGACAAAAGAGATAACACCCCCCCATTACGTCATGCTTCAGAAATGTGGAAAATGGTCCGTTTTCAAATGTTTTATTTTTGAACGTCAGTTCACATTTGTAGGTGGATCATCAGTGTTAGAGCTAAAATTAGCATGTTTAAAGTGATTTTCATGCTTCCAGGGGCCCTAAACACAAGATTTATGGAATGGTTAAAAGTGCATGAAAATGGCCAATTTACTCACTCTGAGTTCCCAAAAAGGGTTTCTTCACCCCGGGAAGTTAATTAAATACCATTTGGAGGCATTTAATGTTCGAGCAAAAACGGCTGATTTTCGACAAAAGAGATAACACCCCCCCATTACGTCATGCTTCAGAAATGTGGAAAATGGTCCATTTTCAAATGTTTTATTTTTGAACGTCAGTTCACATTTGTAGGTGGATCATCAGTGTTAGAGCTAAAATTAGCATGTTTAAAGTGATTTTCATGCTTCCAGGGGCCCTAAACACAAGATTTATGGAATGGTTAAAAGTGCATGAAAATGGCCAATTTACTCACTCTGAGTTCCCAAAAAGGGTTTCTTCACCCCGGGAAGTTAATTAAATACCATTTGGAGGCATTTAATGTTCGAGCAAAAACTGCTGATTTTCGACAAAAGAGATAACACCCCCCCATTACGTCATGCTTCAGAAATGTGGAAAATGGTCCGTTTTCAAATGTTTTATTTTTGAACGTCAGTTCACATTTGTAGGTGGATCATCAGTGTTAGAGCTAAAATTAGCATGTTTAAAGTGATTTTCATGCTTCCAGGGGCTCGGGAAGTGAATTAAATACTATTTGGAGGCATTTAATGTTCAAGCAAAAACGGCTGATTTTCGACAAAAGAGATAACACCCCCCCATTACGTCATGCTTCAGAAATGTGGAAAATGGTCCGTTTTCAAATGTTTTATTTTTGAACGTCAGTTCACATTTGTAGGTGGATCATCAGTGTTAGAGCTAAAATTAGCATGTTTAAAGTGATTTTCATGCTTCCAGGGGCTCGGGAAGTGAATTAAGTACTATTTGGAGGCATTTAATGTTCGAGCAAAAACAGCTGATTTTTGACAAAAGAGATAACACCCCCCCATTACGTCATGCTTCAGAAATGTGGAAAATGGTCCGTTTTAAAATGTTTTATTTTTGAACGTCAGTTCACATTTGTAGGTGGATCATCAGTGTTAGAGCTAAAATTAGCATGTTTAAAGTGATTTTCATGCTTCCAGGGGCCCTAAACACAAGATTTATGGAATGGTTAAAAGTGCATGAAAATGGCCAATTTACTCACTCTGAGTTCCCAAAAAGGGTTTCTTCACCCCGGGAAGTTAATTAAATACCATTTGGAGGCATTTAATGTTCGAGCAAAAACTGCTGATTTTCGACAAAAGAGATAACACCCCCCCCATTACGTCATGCTTCAGAAATGTGGAAAATGGTCCGTTTTCAAATGTTTTATTTTTGAACGTCAGTTCACATTTGTAGGTGGATCATCAGTGTTAGAGCTAAAATTAGCATGTTTAAAGTGATTTTCATGCTTCCAGGGGCTCGGGAAGTGAATTAAATACTATTTGGAGGCATTTAATGTTCAAGCAAAAACAGCTGATTTTTGACAAAAGAGATAACACCCCCCATTACGTCATGCTTCAGAAATGTGGAAAATGGTCCGTTTTCAAATGTTTTATTTTTGAATGTCAGTTCACATTTGTAGGTGGATCATCAGTGTTAGAGCTAAAATTAGCATGTTTAAAGTGATTTTCATGCTTCCAGGGGCTTGGGAAGTGAATTAAATACTATTTGGAGGCATTTAATGTTCAAGCAAAAACAGCTGATTTTTGACAAAAGAGATAACACCCCCCCATTACGTCATGCTTCAGAAATGTTGAAAATGGTCCGTTTTCAAATGTTTTATTTTTGAACGTCAGTTCACATTTGTAGGTGGATCATCAGTGTTAGAGCTAAAATTAGCATGTTTAAAGTGATTTTCATGCTTCCAGGGGCCCTAAACACAAGATTTATGGAATGGTTAAAAGTGCATGAAAATGGCCAATTTACTCACTCTGAGTTCTCAAAAAGGGTTTCTTCACCCCGGGAAGTTAATTAAATACCATTTGGAGGCATTTAATGTTCGAGCAAAAACGGCTGATTTTCGACAAAAGAGATAACACCCCCCCATTACGTCATGCTTCAGAAATGTGGAAAATGGTCCGTTTTCAAATGTTTTATTTTTGAACGTCAGTTCACATTTGTAGGTGGATCATCAGTGTTAGAGCTAAAATTAGCATGTTTAAAGTGATTTTCATGCTTCCAGGGGCTCGGGAAGTGAATTAAATACTATTTGGAGGCATTTAATGTTCAAGCAAAAACAGCTGATTTTTGACAAAAGAGATAACACCCCCCCATTACGTCATGCTTCAGAAATGTGGAAAATGGTCCGTTTTCAAATGTTTTATTTTTGAACGTCAGTTCACATTTGTAGGTGGATCATCAGTGTTAGAGCTAAAATTAGCATGGTTAAAGTGATTTTCATGCTTCCAGGGGCCCTAAACACAAGATTTATGGAATGGTTAAAAGTGCATGAAAATGGCCAATTTACTCACTCTGAGTTCCCAAAAAGGGTTTCTTCACCCCGGGAAGTTAATTAAATACCATTTGGAGGCATTTCATGTTCGAGCAAAAACTGCTGATTTTCGACAAAAGAGATAACACCCCCCCATTACGTCATGCTTCAGAAATGTGGAAAATGGTCCGTTTTCAAATGTTTTATTTTTGAACGTCAGTTCACATTTGTAGGTGGATCATCAGTGTTAGAGCTAAAATTAGCATGTTTAAAGTGATTTTCATGCTTCCAGGGGCTCGGGAAGTGAATTAAATACTATTTGGAGGCATTTAATGTTCAAGCAAAAACAGCTGATTTTTGACAAAAGAGATAACACCCCCCCATTACGTCATGCTTCAGAAATGTGGAAAATGGTCCGTTTTCAAATGTTTTATTTTTGAACGTCAGTTCACATTTGTAGGTGGATCATCAGTGTTAGAGCTAAAATTAGCATGTTTAAAGTGATTTTCATGCTTCCAGGGGCCCTAAACACAAGATTTATGGAATGGTTAAAAGTGCATGAAAATGGCCAATTTACTCACTCTGAGTTCCCAAAAAGGGTTTCTTCACCCCGGGAAGTTAATTAAATACCATTTGGAGGCATTTAATGTTCGAGCAAAAACGGCTGATTTTCGACAAAAGAGATAACACCCCCCCATTACGTCATGCTTCAGAAATGTGGAAAATGGTCCATTTTCAAATGTTTTATTTTTGAACGTCAGTTCACATTTGTAGGTGGATCATCAGTGTTAGAGCTAAAATTAGCATGTTTAAAGTGATTTTCATGCTTCCAGGGGCCCTAAACACAAGATTTATGGAATGGTTAAAAGTGCATGAAAATGGCCAATTTACTCACTCTGAGTTCCCAAAAAGGGTTTCTTCACCCCGGGAAGTTAATTAAATACCATTTGGAGGCATTTAATGTTCGAGCAAAAACTGCTGATTTTCGACAAAAGAGATAACACCCCCCCATTACGTCATGCTTCAGAAATGTGGAAAATGGTCCGTTTTCAAATGTTTTATTTTTGAACGTCAGTTCACATTTGTAGGTGGATCATCAGTGTTAGAGCTAAAATTAGCATGTTTAAAGTGATTTTCATGCTTCCAGGGGCTCGGGAAGTGAATTAAATACTATTTGGAGGCATTTAATGTTCAAGCAAAAACAGCTGATTTTTGACAAAAGAGATAACACCCCCCCATTACGTCATGCTTCAGAAATGTGGAAAATGGTCCGTTTTCAAATGTTTTATTTTTGAACGTCAGTTCACATTTGTAGGTGGATCATCAGTGTTAGAGCTAAAATTAGCATGTTTAAAGTGATTTTCATGCTTCCAGGGGCCCTAAACACAAGATTTATGGAATGGTTAAAAGTGCATGAAAATGGCCAATTTACTCACTCTGAGTTCCCAAAAAGGGTTTCTTCACCCCGGGAAGTTAATTAAATACCATTTGGAGGCATTTAATGTTCGAGCAAAAACGGCTGATTTTCGACAAAAGAGATAACACCCCCCCATTACGTCATGCTTCAGAAATGTGGAAAATGGTCCGTTTTCAAATGTTTTATTTTTGAACGTCAGTTCACATTTGTAGGTGGATCATCAGTGTTAGAGCTAAAATTAGCATGTTTAAAGTGATTTTCATGCTTCCAGGGGCTCGGGAAGTGAATTAAGTACTATTTGGAGGCATTTAATGTTCGAGCAAAAACAGCTGATTTTTGACAAAAGAGATAACACCCCCCCATTACGTCATGCTTCAGAAATGTGGAAAATGGTCCGTTTTAAAATGTTTTATTTTTGAACGTCAGTTCACATTTGTAGGTGGATCATCAGTGTTAGAGCTAAAATTAGCATGTTTAAAGTGATTTTCATGCTTCCAGGGGCCCTAAACACAAGATTTATGGAATGGTTAAAAGTGCATGAAAATGGCCAATTTACTCACTCTGAGTTCCCAAAAAGGGTTTCTTCACCCCGGGAAGTTAATTAAATACCATTTGGAGGCATTTAATGTTCGAGCAAAAACTGCTGATTTTCGACAAAAGAGATAACACCCCCCCATTACGTCATGCTTCAGAAATGTGGAAAATGGTCCGTTTTCAAATGTTTTATTTTTGAACGTCAGTTCACATTTGTAGGTGGATCATCAGTGTTAGAGCTAAAATTAGCATGTTTAAAGTGATTTTCATGCTTCCAGGGGCTCGGGAAGTGAATTAAATACTATTTGGAGGCATTTAATGTTCAAGCAAAAACAGCTGATTTTTGACAAAAGAGATAACACCCCCCATTACGTCATGCTTCAGAAATGTGGAAAATGGTCCGTTTTCAAATGTTTTATTTTTGAACGTCAGTTCACATTTGTAGGTGGATCATCAGTGTTAGAGCTAAAATTAGCATGTTTAAAGTGATTTTCATGCTTCCAGGGGCCCTAAACGCAAGATTTATGGAATGGTTAAAAGTGCATGAAAATGGCCAATTTACTCACTCTGAGTTCTCAAAAAGGGTTTCTTCACCCCGGGAAGTTAATTAAATACCATTTGGAGGCATTTAATGTTCGAGCAAAAACGGCTGATTTTCGACAAAAGAGATAACACCCCCCATTACGTCATGCTTCAGAAATGTGGAAAATGGTCCGTTTTCAAATGTTTTATTTTTGAACATCAGTTCACATTTGTAGGTGGATCATCAGTGTTAGAGCTAAAATTAGCATGTTTAAAGTGATTTTCATGCTTCCAGGGGCCCTAAACACAAGATTTATGGAATGGTTAAAAGTGCATGAAAATGGCCAATTTACTCACTCTGAGTTCTCAATAAGGGTTTCTTCACCCCGGGAAGTTAATTAAATACCATTTGGAGGCATTTAATGTTCGAGCAAAAACGGCTGATTTTCGACAAAAGAGATAACACCCCCCCATTACGTCATGCTTCAGAAATGTGGAAAATGGTCCGTTTTCAAATGTTTTATTTTTGAACGTCAGTTCACATTTGTAGGTGGATCATCAGTGTTAGAGTTAAAATTAGCATGTTTAAAGTGATTTTCATGCTTCCAGGGGCTCGGGAAGTGAATTAAATACTATTTGGAGGCATTTAATGTTCAATCAAAAACAGCTGATTTTTGACAAAAGAGATAACACCCCCCCATTACGTCATGCTTCAGAAATGTGGAAAATGGTCCGTTTTCAAATGTTTTATTTTTGAACGTCAGTTCACATTTGTAGGTGGATCATCAGTGTTAGAGCTAAAATTAGCATGTTTAAAGTGATTTTCATGCTTCCAGGGGCCCTAAACACAAGATTTATGGAATGGTTAAAAGTGCATGAAAATGGCCAATTTACTCACTCTGAGTTCTCAAAAAGGGTTTCTTCACCCCGGGAAGTTAATTAAATACCATTTGGAGGCATTTAATGTTCGAGCAAAAACGGCTGATTTTCGACAAAAGAGATAACACCCCCCCATTACGTCATGCTTCAGAAATGTGGAAAATGGTCCGTTTTCAAATGTTTTATTTTTGAACATCAGTTCACATTTGTAGGTGGATCATCAGTGTTAGAGCTAAAATTAGCATGTTTAAAGTGATTTTCATGCTTCCAGGGGCTCGGGAAGTGAATTAAATACTATTTGGAGGCATTTAATGTTCAATCAAAAACAGCTGATTTTTGACAAAAGAGATAACACCCCCCCCCATTACGTCATGCTTCAGAAATGTGGAAAATGGTCCGTTTTCAAATGTTTTATTTTTTAACGTCAGTTCACATTTGTAGGTGGATCATCAGTGTTAGAGCTAAAATTAGCATGTTTAAAGTGATTTTCATGCTTCCAGGGGCCCTAAACACAAGATTTATGGAATGGTTAAAAGTGCATGAAAATGGCCAATTTACTCACTCTGAGTTCTCAAAAAGGGTTTCTTCACCCCGGGAAGTTAATTAAATACCATTTGGAGGCATTTAATGTTCGAGCAAAAACGGCTGATTTTCGACAAAAGAGATAACACCCCCCCATTACGTCATGCTTCAGAAATGTGGAAAATGGTCCGTTTTCAAATGTTTTATTTTTGAACGTCAGTTCACATTTGTAGGTGGATCATCAGTGTTAGAGCTAAAATTAGCATGTTTAAAGTGATTTTCATGCTTCCAGGGGCTCGGGAAGTGAATTAAATACTATTTGGAGGCATTTGATGTTCAATCAAAAACAGCTGATTTTTGACAAAAGAGATAACACCCTCCCATTACGTCATGCTTCAGAAATGTGGAAAATGGTCCGTTTTCAAATGTTTTATTTTTGAACGTCAGTTCACATTTGTAGGTGGATCATCAGTGTTAGAGCTAAAATTAGCATGTTTAAAGTGATTTTCATGCTTCCAGGGGCCCTAAACACAAGATTTATGGAATGGTTAAAAGTGCATGAAAATGGCCAATTTACTCACTCTGAGTTCTCAAAAAGGGTTTCTTCACCCCGGGAAGTTAATTAAATACCATTTGGAGGCATTTAATGTTCAAGCAGAAACGGCTGATTTTCGACAAAAGAGATAACACCCCCCCCATTAAGTCATGCTTCAGAAATGTGGAAAATGGTCCGTTTTCAAATGTTTTATTTTTGAACGTCAGTTCACATTTGTAGGTGGATCATCAGTGTTAGAGCTAAAATTAGCATGTTTAAAGTGATTTTCATGCTTCCAGGGGCTCGGGAAGTGAATTAAATACTATTTGGAGGCATTTAATGTTCAAGCAAAAACAGCTGATTTTTGACAAAAGAGATAACACCCCCCCATTACGTCATGCTTCAGAAATGTGGAAAATGGTCCGTTTTAAAATGTTTTATTTTTGAATGTCAGTTCACATTTGTAGGTGGATCATCAGTGTTGGAGCTAAAATTAGCATGTTTAAAGTGATTTTCATGCTTCCAGGGGCCCTAAACACAAGATTTATGGAATGGTTAAAAGTGCATGAAAATTGCCAATTTACTCACTCTGAGTTCTCAAAAAGGGTTTCTTCACCCCGGGAAGTTAATTAAATACCATTTGGAGGCATTTAATGTTCAAGCAAAAACGGCTGATTTTCGACAAAAGAGATAACACCCCCCCATTACGTCATGCTTCAGAAATGTGGAAAATGGTCCGTTTTCAAATGTTTTATTTTTGAATGTCAGTTCACATTTGTAGGTGGATCATCAGTGTTAGAGCTAAAATTAGCATGTTTAAAGTGATTTTCATGCTTCCAGGGGCTTGGGAAGTGAATTAAATACTATTTGGAGGCATTTAATGTTCAAGCAAAAACAGCTGATTTTTGACAAAAGAGATAACACCCCCCCATTACGTCATGCTTCAGAAATGTTGAAAATGGTCCGTTTTCAAATGTTTTATTTTTGAACGTCAGTTCACATTTGTAGGTGGATCATCAGTGTTAGAGCTAAAATTAGCATGTTTAAAGTGATTTTCATGCTTCCAGGGGCCCTAAACACAAGATTTATGGAATGGTTAAAAGTGCATGAAAATGGCCAATTTACTCACTCTGAGTTCTCAAAAAGGGTTTCTTCACCCCGGGAAGTTAATTAAATACCATTTGGAGGCATTTAATGTTCGAGCAAAAACGGCTGATTTTCGACAAAAGAGATAACACCCCCCCATTACGTCATGCTTCAGAAATGTGGAAAATGGTCCGTTTTTAAATGTTTTATTTTTGAACGTCAGTTCACATTTGTAGGTGGATCATCAGTGTTAGAGCTAAAATTAGCATGTTTAAAGTGATTTTCATGCTTCCAGGGGCTCGGGAAGTGAATTAAATACTATTTGGAGGCATTTAATGTTCAAGCAAAAACAGCTGATTTTTGACAAAAGAGATAACACCCCCCCATTACGTCATGCTTCAGAAATGTGGAAAATGGTCCGTTTTCAAATGTTTTATTTTTGAACGTCAGTTCACATTTGTAGGTGGATCATCAGTGTTAGAGCTAAAATTAGCATGTTTAAAGTGATTTTCATGCTTCCAGGGGCCCTAAACACAAGATTTATGGAATGGTTAAAAGTGCATGAAAATGGCCAATTTACTCACTCTGAGTTCCCAAAAAGGGTTTCTTCACCCCGGGAAGTTAATTAAATACCATTTGGAGGCATTTAATGTTCGAGCAAAAACTGCTGATTTTCGACAAAAGAGATAACACCCCCCCATTACGTCATGCTTCAGAAATGTGGAAAATGGTCCGTTTTCAAATGTTTTATTTTTGAACGTCAGTTCACATTTGTAGGTGGATCATCAGTGTTAGAGCTAAAATTAGCATGTTTAAAGTGATTTTCATGCTTCCAGGGACTCGGGAAGTGAATTAAATACTATTTGAAGGCATTTAATGTTCAAGCAAAAACAGCTGATTTTTGACAAAAGAGATAACACCCCCCCATTACGTCATGCTTCAGAAATGTGGAAAATGGTCCGTTTTCAAATGTTTTATTTTTGAATGTCAGTTCACATTTGTAGGTGGATCATCAGTGTTAGAGCTAAAATTAGCATGTTTAAAGTGATTTTCATGCTTCCAGGGGCCCTAAACACAAGATTTATGGAATGGTTAAAAGTGCATGAAAATGGCCAATGTACTCACTCTGAGTTCTCAAAAAGGGTTTCTTCACCCCGGGAAGTTAATTAAATACCATTTGGAGGCATTTAATGTTCGAGCAAAAACGGCTGATTTTCGACAAAAGAGATAACACCCCCCCCATTACGTCATGCTTCAGAAATGTGGAAAATGGTCCGTTTTCAAATGTTTTATTTTTGAACATCAGTTCACATTTGTAGGTGGATCATCAGTGTTAGAGCTAAAATTAGCATGTTTAAAGTGATTTTCATGCTTCCAGGGGCTCGGGAAGTAAATTAATTACTATTTGGAGGCATTTAATGTTCAAGCAAAAACAGCTGATTTTTGACAAAAGAGATAACACCCCCCCATTACGTCATGCTTCAGAAATGTGGAAAATGGTCCGTTTTCAAATGTTTTATTTTTGAACGTCAGTTCACATTTGTAGGTGGATCATCAGTGTTAGAGCTAAAATTAGCATGTTTAAAGTTATTTTCATGCTTCCAGGGGCCCTAAACACAAGATTTATGGAATGGTTAAAAGTGCATGAAAATGGCCAATTTACTCACTCTGAGTTCCCAAAAAGGGTTTCTTCACCCCGGGAAGTTAATTAAATACCATTTGGAGGCATTTAATGTTCGAGCAAAAACTGCTGATTTTCGACAAAAGAGATAACACCCCCCCATTACGTCATGCTTCAGAAATGTGGAAAATGGTCCGTTTTCAAATGTTTTATTTTTGAATGTCAGTTCACATTTGTAGGTGGATCATCAGTGTTAGAGCTAAAATTAGCATGTTTAAAGTGATTTTCATGCTTCCAGGGGCTCGGGAAGTGAATTAAATACTATTTGGAGGCATTTAATGTTCAAGCAAAAACAGCTGATTTTTGACAAAAGAGATAACACCCCCCCATTACGTCATGCTTCAGAAATGTGGAAAATGGTCCGTTTTTAAATGTTTTATTTTTGAACGTCAGTTCACATTTGTAGGTGGATCATCAGTGTTAGAGCTAAAATTAGCATGTTTAAAGTGATTTTCATGCTTCCAGGGGCCCTAAACACAAGATTTATGGAATGGTTAAAAGTGCATGAAAATGGCCAATTTACTCACTCTGAGTTCCCAAAAAGGGTTTCTTCACCCCGGGAAGTTAATTAAATACCATTTGGAGGCATTTAATGTTCGAGCAAAAAGTGCTGATTTTCGACAAAAGAGATAACACCCCCCCCATTACGTCATGCTTCAGAAATGTGGAAAATGGTCCGTTTTCAAATGTTTTATTTTTGAACGTCAGTTCACATTTGTAGGTGGATCATCAGTGTTAGAGCTGAAATTAGCATGTTTAAAGTGATTTTCATGCTTCCAGGGGCTCGGGAAGTGAATTAAATACTATATGGAGGCATTTAATGTTCAAGCAAAAACAGCTGATTTTTGACAAAAGAGATAACACCCCCCCATTACGTCATGCTTCAGAAATGTGGAAAATGGTCCGTTTTCAAATATTTTATTTTTTAACGTCAGTTCACATTTGTAGGTGGATCATCAGTGTTAGAGCTACAATTAGCATGTTTAAAGTGATTTTCATGCTTCCAGGGGCCCTAAACACAAGATTTATGGAATGGTTAAAAGTGCATGAAAATGGCCAATTTACTCACTCTGAGTTCTCAAAAAGGGATTCTTCACCCCGGGAAGTTAATTAAATACCATTTGGAGGCATTTAATGTTCGAGCAAAAACGGCTGATTTTCGACAAAAGAGATAACACCCCCCCATTACGTCATGCTTCAGAAATGTGGAAAATGGTCCGTTTTCAAACGTTTTATTTTTGAACGTCAGTTCACATTTGTAGGTGGATCATCAGTGTTAGAGCTAAAATTAGCATGTTTAAAGTGATTTTCATGCTTCCAGGGGCACGGGAAGTGAATTAAATACTATTTGGAGGCATTTAATGTTCAATCAAAAACAGCTGATTTTTGACAAAAGAGATAACACCCCCCCATTACGTCATGCTTCAGAAATGTGGAAAATGGTCCGTTTTCAAATGTTTTATTTTTGAACGTCAGTTCACATTTGTAGGTGGATCATCAGTGTTAGAGCTAAAATTAGCATGTTTAAAGTGATTTTCATGCTTCCAGGGGCCCTAAACACAAGATTTATGGAATGGTTAAAAGTGCATGAAAATGGCCAATTTACTCACTCTGAGTTCTCAAAAAGGGTTTCTTCACCCCGGGAAGTTAATTAAATACCATTTGGAGGCATTTAATGTTCGAGCAAAAACGGCTGATTTTCGACAAAAGAGATAACACCCCCCCATTACGTCATGCTTCAGAAATGTGGAAAATGGTCCGTTTTCAAATGTTTTATTTTTGAACATCAGTTCACATTTGTAGGTGGATCATCAGTGTTAGAGCTAAAATTAGCATGTTTAAAGTGATTTTCATGCTTCCAGGGGCTCGGGAAGTGAATTAAATACTATTTGGAGGCATTTAATGTTCAATCAAAAACAGCTGATTTTTGACAAAAGAGATAACACCCCCCCCATTACGTCATGCTTCAGAAATGTGGAAAATGGTCCGTTTTCAAATGTTTTATTTTTTAACGTCAGTTCACATTTGTAGGTGGATCATCAGTGTTAGAGCTAAAATTAGCATGTTTAAAGTGATTTTCATGCTTCCAGGGGCCCTAAACACAAGATTTATGGAATGGTTAAAAGTGCATGAAAATGGCCAATTTACTCACTCTGAGTTCTCAAAAAGGGTTTCTTCACCCGGGAAGTTAATTAAATACCATTTGGAGGCATTTAATGTTCGAGCAAAAACGGCTGATTTTCGACAAAAGAGATAACACCCCCCCATTACGTCATGCTTCAGAAATGTGGAAAATGGTCCGTTTTCAAATGTTTTATTTTTGAACGTCAGTTCACATTTGTAGGTGGATCATCAGTGTTAGAGCTAAAATTAGCATGTTTAAAGTGATTTTCATGCTTCCAGGGGCTCGGGAAGTGAATTAAATACTATTTGGAGGCATTTGATGTTCAATCAAAAACAGCTGATTTTTGACAAAAGAGATAACACCCCCCCATTACGTCATGCTTCAGAAATGTGGAAAATGGTCCGTTTTCAAATGTTTTATTTTTGAACGTCAGTTCACATTTGTAGGTGGATCATCAGTGTTAGAGCTAAAATTAGCATGTTTAAAGTGATTTTCATGCTTCCAGGGGCCCTAAACACAAGATTTATGGAATGGTTAAAAGTGCATGAAAATGGCCAATGTACTCACTCTGAGTTCTCAAAAAGGGTTTCTTCACCCCGGGAAGTTAATTAAATACCATTTGGAGGCATTTAATGTTCGAGCAAAAACGGCTGATTTTCGACAAAAGAGATAACACCCCCCCCCATTACGTCATGCTTCAGAAATGTGGAAAATGGTCCGTTTTCAAATGTTTTATTTTTGAACATCAGTTCACATTTGTAGGTGGATCATCAGTGTTAGAGCTAAAATTAGCATGTTTAAAGTGATTTTCATGCTTCCAGGGGCTCGGGAAGTAAATTAAATACTATTTGGAGGCATTTAATGTTCAAGCAAAAACAGCTGATTTTTGACAAAAGAGATAACACCCCCCCATTACGTCATGCTTCAGAAATGTGGAAAATGGTCCGTTTTCAAATGTTTTATTTTTGAACGTCAGTTCACATTTGTAGGTGGATCATCAGTGTTAGAGCTAAAATTAGCATGTTTAAAGTGATTTTCATGCTTCCAGGGGCCCTAAACACAAGATTTATGGAATGGTTAAAAGTGCATGAAAATGGCCAATTTACTCACTCTGAGTTCCCAAAAAGGGTTTCTTCACCCCGGGAAGTTAATTAAATACCATTTGGAGGCATTTAATGTTCGAGCAAAAACTGCTGATTTTCGACAAAAGAGATAACACCCCCCCATTACGTCATGCTTCAGAAATGTGGAAAATGGTCCGTTTTCAAATGTTTTATTTTTGAACGTCAGTTCACATTTGTAGGTGGATCATCAGTGTTAGAGCTAAAATTAGCATGTTTAAAGTGATTTTCATGCTTCCAGGGGCTCGGGAAGTGAATTAAATACTATTTGGAGGCATTTAATGTTCAAGCAAAAACAGCTGATTTTTGACAAAAGAGATAACACCCCCCCATTACGTCATGCTTCAGAAATGTGGAAAATGGTCCGTTTTTAAATGTTTTATTTTTGAACGTCAGTTCACATTTGTAGGTGGATCATCAGTGTTAGAGCTAAAATTAGCATGTTTAAAGTGATTTTCATGCTTCCAGGGGCCCTAAACACAAGGTTTATGGAATGGTTAAAAGTGCATGAAAATGGCCAATTTACTCACTCTGAGTTCCCAAAAAGGGTTTCTTCACCCCGGGAAGTTAATTAAATACCATTTGGAGGCATTTAATGTTCGAGCAAAAAGTGCTGATTTTCGACAAAAGAGATAACACCCCCCCCATTACGTCATGCTTCAGAAATGTGGAAAATGGTCCGTTTTCAAATGTTTTATTTTTGAACGTCAGTTCACATTTGTAGGTGGATCATCAGTGTTAGAGCTGAAATTAGCATGTTTAAAGTGATTTTCATGCTTCCAGGGGCTCGGGAAGTGAATTAAATACTATATGGAGGCATTTAATGTTCAAGCAAAAACAGCTGATTTTTGACAAAAGAGATAACACCCCCCCCCCATTACGTCATGCTTCAGAAATGTGGAAAATGGTCCGTTTTCAAATGTTTTATTTTTTAACGTCAGTTCACATTTGTAGGTGGATCATCAGTGTTAGAGCTACAATTAGCATGTTTAAAGTGATTTTCATGCTTCCAGGGGCCCTAAACACAAGATTTATGGAATGGTTAAAAGTGCATGAAAATGGCCAATTTACTCACTCTGAGTTCTCAAAAAGGGATTCTTCACCCCGGGAAGTTAATTAAATACCATTTGGAGGCATTTAATGTTCGAGCAAAAACGGCTGATTTTCGACAAAAGAGATAACACCCCCCCATTACGTCATGCTTCAGAAATGTGGAAAATGGTCCGTTTTCAAACGTTTTATTTTTGAACGTCAGTTCACATTTGTAGGTGGATCATCAGTGTTAGAGCTAAAATTAGCATGTTTAAAGTGATTTTCATGCTTCCAGGGGCACGGGAAGTGAATTAAATACTATTTGGAGGCATTTAATGTTCAATCAAAAACAGCTGATTTTTGACAAAAGAGATAACACCCCCCCATTACGTCATGCTTCAGAAATGTGGAAAATGGTCCGTTTTCAAATGTTTTATTTTTGAACGTCAGTTCACATTTGTAGGTGGATCATCAGTGTTAGAGCTAAAATTAGCATGTTTAAAGTGATTTTCATGCTTCCAGGGGCCCTAAACACAAGATTTATGGAATGGTTAAAAGTGCATGAAAATGGCCAATTTACTCACTCTGAGTTCCCAAAAAGGGTTTCTTCACCCCGGGAAGTTAATTAAATACCATTTGGAGGCATTTAATGTTCGAGCAAAAAGTGCTGATTTTCGACAAAAGAGATAACACCCCCCCCATTACGTCATGCTTCAGAAATGTGGAAAATGGTCCGTTTTCAAATGTTTTATTTTTGAACGTCAGTTCACATTTGTAGGTGGATCATCAGTGTTAGAGCTGAAATTAGCATGTTTAAAGTGATTTTCATGCTTCCAGGGGCTCGGGAAGTGAATTAAATACTATATGGAGGCATTTAATGTTCAAGCAAAAACAGCTGATTTTTGACAAAAGAGATAACACCCCCCCATTACGTCATGCTTCAGAAATGTGGAAAATGGTCCGTTTTCAAATGTTTTATTTTTTAACGTCAGTTCACATTTGTAGGTGGATCATCAGTGTTAGAGCTACAATTAGCATGTTTAAAGTGATTTTCATGCTTCCAGGGGCCCTAAACACAAGATTTATGGAATGGTTAAAAGTGCATGAAAATGGCCAATTTACTCACTCTGAGTTCTCAAAAAGGGATTCTTCACCCCGGGAAGTTAATTAAATACCATTTGGAGGCATTTAATGTTCGAGCAAAAACGGCTGATTTTCGACAAAAGAGATAACACCCCCCCATTACGTCATGCTTCAGAAATGTGGAAAATGGTCCGTTTTCAAACGTTTTATTTTTGAACGTCAGTTCACATTTGTAGGTGGATCATCAGTGTTAGAGCTAAAATTAGCATGTTTAAAGTGATTTTCATGCTTCCAGGGGCACGGGAAGTGAATTAAATACTATTTGGAGGCATTTAATGTTCAATCAAAAACAGCTGATTTTTGACAAAAGAGATAACACCCCCCCATTACGTCATGCTTCAGAAATGTGGAAAATGGTCCGTTTTCAAATGTTTTATTTTTGAACGTCAGTTCACATTTGTAGGTGGATCATCAGTGTTAGAGCTAAAATTAGCATGTTTAAAGTGATTTTCATGCTTCCAGGGGCCCTAAACACAAGATTTATGGAATGGTTAAAAGTGCATGAAAATGGCCAATTTACTCACTCTGAGTTCTCAAAAAGGGTTTCTTCACCCCGGGAAGTTAATTAAATACCATTTGGAGGCATTTAATGTTCGAGCAAAAACGGCTGATTTTCGACAAAAGAGATAACACCCCCCTATTACGTCATGCTTCAGAAATGTGGAAAATGGTCCGTTTTCAAATGTTTTATTTTTGAACGTCAGTTCACATTTGTAGGTGGATCATCAGTGTTAGAGCTAAAATTAGCATGTTTAAAGTGATTTTCATGCTTCCAGGGGCTCGGGAAGTGAATCAAATACTATTTGGAGGCATTTAATGTTCAATCAAAAACAGCTGATTTTTGACAAAAGAGATAACACCCCCCCATTACGTCATGCTTCAGAAATGTGGAAAATGGTCCGTTTTCAAATGTTTTATTTTTGAACGTCAGTTCACATTTGTAGGTGGATCATCAGTGTTAGAGCTAAAATTAGCATGTTTAAAGTGATTTTCATGCTTCCAGGGGCCCTAAACACAAGATTTATGGAATGGTTAAAAGTGCATGAAAATGGCCAATTTACTCACTCTGAGTTCTCAAAAAGGGTTTCTTCACCCCGGGAAGTTAATTAAATACCATTTGGAGGCATTTAATGTTCGAGCAAAAACGGCTGATTTTCGACAAAAGAGATAACACCCCCCCATTACGTCATGCTTCAGAAATGTGGAAAATGGTCCGTTTTCAAATGTTTTATTTTTGAACATCAGTTCACATTTGTAGGTGGATCATCAGTGTTAGAGCTAAAATTAGCATGTTTAAAGTGATTTTCATGCTTCCAGGGGCTCGGGAAGTGAATTAAATACTATTTGGAGGCATTTAATGTTCAATCAAAAACAGCTGATTTTTGACAAAAGAGATAACACCCCCCCCATTACGTCATGCTTCAGAAATGTGGAAAATGGTCCGTTTTCAAATGTTTTATTTTTTAACGTCAGTTCACATTTGTAGGTGGATCATCAGTGTTAGAGCTAAAATTAGCATGTTTAAAGTGATTTTCATGCTTCCAGGGGCCCTAAACACAAGATTTATGGAATGGTTAAAAGTGCATGAAAATGGCCAATTTACTCACTCTGAGTTCTCAAAAAGGGTTTCTTCACCCGGGAAGTTAATTAAATACCATTTGGAGGCATTTAATGTTCGAGCAAAAACGGCTGATTTTCGACAAAAGAGATAACACCCCCCCATTACGTCATGCTTCAGAAATGTGGAAAATGGTCCGTTTTCAAATGTTTTATTTTTGAACGTCAGTTCACATTTGTAGGTGGATCATCAGTGTTAGAGCTAAAATTAGCATGTTTAAAGTGATTTTCATGCTTCCAGGGGCTCGGGAAGTGAATTAAATACTATTTGGAGGCATTTGATGTTCAATCAAAAACAGCTGATTTTTGACAAAAGAGATAACACCCCCCCATTACGTCATGCTTCAGAAATGTGGAAAATGGTCCGTTTTCAAATGTTTTATTTTTGAACGTCAGTTCACATTTGTAGGTGGATCATCAGTGTTAGAGCTAAAATTAGCATGTTTAAAGTGATTTTCATGCTTCCAGGGGCCCTAAACACAAGATTTATGGAATGGTTAAAAGTGCATGAAAATGGCCAATGTACTCACTCTGAGTTCTCAAAAAGGGATTCTTCACCCCGGGAAGTTAATTAAATACCATTTGGAGGCATTTAATGTTCGAGCAAAAACGGCTGATTTTCGACAAAAGAGATAACACCCCCCCATTACGTCATGCTTCAGAAATGTGGAAAATGGTCCGTTTTCAAACGTTTTATTTTTGAACGTCAGTTCACATTTGTAGGTGGATCATCAGTGTTAGAGCTAAAATTAGCATGTTTAAAGTGATTTTCATGCTTCCAGGGGCCCTAAACACAAGATTTATGGAATGGTTAAAAGTGCATGAAAATGGCCAATTTACTCACTCTGAGTTCCCAAAAAGGGTTTCTTCACCCCGGGAAGTTAATTAAATACCATTTGGAGGCATTTAATGTTCGAGCAAAAAGTGCTGATTTTCGACAAAAGAGATAACACCCCCCCCATTACGTCATGCTTCAGAAATGTGGAAAATGGTCCGTTTTCAAATGTTTTATTTTTGAACGTCAGTTCACATTTGTAGGTGGATCATCAGTGTTAGAGCTGAAATTAGCATGTTTAAAGTGATTTTCATGCTTCCAGGGGCTCGGGAAGTGAATTAAATACTATATGGAGGCATTTAATGTTCAAGCAAAAACAGCTGATTTTTGACAAAAGAGATAACACCCCCCCATTACGTCATGCTTCAGAAATGTGGAAAATGGTCCGTTTTCAAATGTTTTATTTTTTAACGTCAGTTCACATTTGTAGGTGGATCATCAGTGTTAGAGCTACAATTAGCATGTTTAAAGTGATTTTCATGCTTCCAGGGGCCCTAAACACAAGATTTATGGAATGGTTAAAAGTGCATGAAAATGGCCAATTTACTCACTCTGAGTTCTCAAAAAGGGATTCTTCACCCCGGGAAGTTAATTAAATACCATTTGGAGGCATTTAATGTTCGAGCAAAAACGGCTGATTTTCGACAAAAGAGATAACACCCCCCCATTACGTCATGCTTCAGAAATGTGGAAAATGGTCCGTTTTCAAACGTTTAATTTTTGAACGTCAGTTCACATTTGTAGGTGGATCATCAGTGTTAGAGCTAAAATTAGCATGTTTAAAGTGATTTTCATGCTTCCAGGGGCACGGGAAGTGAATTAAATACTATTTGGAGGCATTTAATGTTCAATCAAAAACAGCTGATTTTTGACAAAAGAGATAACACCCCCCCATTACGTCATGCTTCAGAAATGTGGAAAATGGTCCGTTTTCAAATGTTTTATTTTTGAACGTCAGTTCACATTTGTAGGTGGATCATCAGTGTTAGAGCTAAAATTAGCATGTTTAAAGTGATTTTCATGCTTCCAGGGGCCCTAAACACAAGATTTATGGAATGGTTAAAAGTGCATGAAAATGGCCAATTTACTCACTCTGAGTTCTCAAAAAGGGTTTCTTCACCCCGGGAAGTTAATTAAATACCATTTGGAGGCATTTAATGTTCGAGCAAAAACGGCTGATTTTCGACAAAAGAGATAACACCCCCCTATTACGTCATGCTTCAGAAATGTGGAAAATGGTCCGTTTTCAAATGTTTTATTTTTGAACGTCAGTTCACATTTGTAGGTGGATCATCAGTGTTAGAGCTAAAATTAGCATGTTTAAAGTGATTTTCATGCTTCCAGGGGCTCGGGAAGTGAATTAAATACTATTTGGAGGCATTTAATGTTCAATCAAAAACAGCTGATTTTTGACAAAGAGATAACACCCCCCCATTACGTCATGCTTCAGAAATGTGGAAAATGGTCCGTTTTCAAATGTTTTATTTTTGAACGTCAGTTCACATTTGTAGGTGGATCATCAGTGTTAGAGCTAAAATTAGCATGTTTAAAGTGATTTTCATGCTTCCAGGGGCCCTAAACACAAGATTTATGGAATGGTTAAAAGTGCATGAAAATGGCCAATTTACTCACTCTGAGTTCTCAAAAAGGGTTTCTTCACCCCGGGAAGTTAATTAAATACCATTTGGAGGCATTTAATGTTCGAGCAAAAACGGCTGATTTTCGACAAAAGAGATAACACCCCCCCATTACGTCATGCTTCAGAAATGTGGAAAATGGTCCGTTTTCAAATGTTTTATTTTTGAACATCAGTTCACATTTGTAGGTGGATCATCAGTGTTAGAGCTAAAATTAGCATGTTTAAAGTGATTTTCATGCTTCCAGGGGCTCGGGAAGTGAATTAAATACTATTTGGAGGCATTTAATGTTCAATCAAAAACAGCTGATTTTTGACAAAAGAGATAACACCCCCCCCATTACGTCATGCTTCAGAAATGTGGAAAATGGTCCGTTTTCAAATGTTTTATTTTTTAACGTCAGTTCACATTTGTAGGTGGATCATCAGTGTTAGAGCTAAAATTAGCATGTTTAAAGTGATTTTCATGCTTCCAGGGGCCCTAAACACAAGATTTATGGAATGGTTAAAAGTGCATGAAAATGGCCAATTTACTCACTCTGAGTTCTCAAAAAGGGTTTCTTCACCCGGGAAGTTAATTAAATACCATTTGGAGGCATTTAATGTTCGAGCAAAAACGGCTGATTTTCGACAAAAGAGATAACACCCCCCCATTACGTCATGCTTCAGAAATGTGGAAAATGGTCCGTTTTCAAATGTTTTATTTTTGAACGTCAGTTCACATTTGTAGGTGGATCATCAGTGTTAGAGCTAAAATTAGCATGTTTAAAGTGATTTTCATGCTTCCAGGGGCTCGGGAAGTGAATTAAATACTATTTGGAGGCATTTGATGTTCAATCAAAAACAGCTGATTTTTGACAAAAGAGATAACACCCCCCCATTACGTCATGCTTCAGAAATGTGGAAAATGGTCCGTTTTCAAATGTTTTATTTTTGAACGTCAGTTCACATTTGTAGGTGGATCATCAGTGTTAGAGCTAAAATTAGCATGTTTAAAGTGATTTTCATGCTTCCAGGGGCCCTAAACACAAGATTTATGGAATGGTTAAAAGTGCATGAAAATGGCCAATGTACTCACTCTGAGTTCTCAAAAAGGGTTTCTTCACCCCGGGAAGTTAATTAAATACCATTTGGAGGCATTTAATGTTCGAGCAAAAACGGCTGATTTTCGACAAAAGAGATAACACCCCCCCCATTACGTCATGCTTCAGAAATGTGGAAAATGGTCCGTTTTCAAATGTTTTATTTTTGAACATCAGTTCACATTTGTAGGTGGATCATCAGTGTTAGAGCTAAAATTAGCATGTTTAAAGTGATTTTCATGCTTCCAGGGGCTCGGGAAGTAAATTAAATACTATTTGGAGGCATTTAATGTTCAAGCAAAAACAGCTGATTTTTGACAAAAGAGATAACACCCCCCATTACGTCATGCTTCAGAAATGTGGAAAATGGTCCGTTTTCAAATGTTTTATTTTTGAACGTCAGTTCACATTTGTAGGTGGATCATCAGTGTTAGAGCTAAAATTAGCATGTTTAAAGTGATTTTCATGCTTCCAGGGGCCCTAAACACAAGATTTATGGAATGGTTAAAAGTGCATGAAAATGGCCAATTTACTCACTCTGAGTTCCCAAAAAGGGTTTCTTCACCCCGGGAAGTTAATTAAATACCATTTGGAGGCATTTAATGTTCGAGCAAAAACTGCTGATTTTCGACAAAAGAGATAACACCCCCCCATTACGTCATGCTTCAGAAATGTGGAAAATGGTCCGTTTTCAAATGTTTTATTTTTGAACGTCAGTTCACATTTGTAGGTGGATCATCAGTGTTAGAGCTAAAATTAGCATGTTTAAAGTGATTTTCATGCTTCCAGGGGCTCGGGAAGTGAATTAAATACTATTTGGAGGCATTTAATGTTCAAGCAAAAACAGCTGATTTTTGACAAAAGAGATAACACCCCCCCATTACGTCATGCTTCAGAAATGTGGAAAATGGTCCGTTTTTAAATGTTTTATTTTTGAACGTCAGTTCACATTTGTAGGTGGATCATCAGTGTTAGAGCTAAAATAAGCATGTTTAAAGTGATTTTCATGCTTCCAGGGGCCCTAAACACAAGATTTATGGAATGGTTAAAAGTGCATGAAAATGGCCAATTTACTCACTCTGAGTTCCCAAAAAGGGTTTCTTCACCCCGGGAAGTTAATTAAATACCATTTGGAGGCATTTAATGTTCGAGCAAAAAGTGCTGATTTTCGACAAAAGAGATAACACCCCCCCCATTACGTCATGCTTCAGAAATGTGGAAAATGGTCCGTTTTCAAATGTTTTATTTTTGAACGTCAGTTCACATTTGTAGGTGGATCATCAGTGTTAGAGCTGAAATTAGCATGTTTAAAGTGATTTTCATGCTTCCAGGGGCTCGGGAAGTGAATTAAATACTATATGGAGGCATTTAATGTTCAAGCAAAAACAGCTGATTTTTGACAAAAGAGATAACACCCCCCCATTACGTCATGCTTCAGAAATGTGGAAAATGGTCCGTTTTCAAATGTTTTATTTTTTAACGTCAGTTCACATTTGTAGGTGGATCATCAGTGTTAGAGCTACAATTAGCATGTTTAAAGTGATTTTCATGCTTCCAGGGGCCCTAAACACAAGATTTATGGAATGGTTAAAAGTGCATGAAAATGGCCAATTTACTCACTCTGAGTTCTCAAAAAGGGATTCTTCACCCCGGGAAGTTAATTAAATACCATTTGGAGGCATTTAATGTTCGAGCAAAAACGGCTGATTTTCGACAAAAGAGATAACACCCCCCCATTACGTCATGCTTCAGAAATGTGGAAAATGGTCCGTTTTCAAACGTTTTATTTTTGAACGTCAGTTCACATTTGTAGGTGGATCATCAGTGTTAGAGCTAAAATTAGCATGTTTAAAGTGATTTTCATGCTTCCAGGGGCACGGGAAGTGAATTAAATACTATTTGGAGGCATTTAATGTTCAATCAAAAACAGCTGATTTTTGACAAAAGAGATAACACCCCCCCATTACGTCATGCTTCAGAAATGTGGAAAATGGTCCGTTTTCAAATGTTTTATTTTTGAACGTCAGTTCACATTTGTAGGTGGATCATCAGTGTTAGAGCTAAAATTAGCATGTTTAAAGTGATTTTCATGCTTCCAGGGGCCCTAAACACAAGATTTATGGAATGGTTAAAAGTGCATGAAAATGGCCAATTTACTCACTCTGAGTTCTCAAAAAGGGTTTCTTCACCCCGGGAAGTTAATTAAATACCATTTGGAGGCATTTAATGTTCGAGCAAAAACGGCTGATTTTCGACAAAAGAGATAACACCCCCCTATTACGTCATGCTTCAGAAATGTGGAAAATGGTCCGTTTTCAAATGTTTTATTTTTGAACGTCAGTTCACATTTGTAGGTGGATCATCAGTGTTAGAGCTAAAATTAGCATGTTTAAAGTGATTTTCATGCTTCCAGGGGCTCGGGAAGTGAATTAAATACTATTTGGAGGCATTTAATGTTCAATCAAAAACAGCTGATTTTTGACAAAAGAGATAACACCCCCCCATTACGTCATGCTTCAGAAATGTGGAAAATGGTCCGTTTTCAAATGTTTTATTTTTGAACGTCAGTTCACATTTGTAGGTGGATCATCAGTGTTAGAGCTAAAATTAGCATGTTTAAAGTGATTTTCATGCTTCCAGGGGCCCTAAACACAAGATTTATGGAATGGTTAAAAGTGCATGAAAATGGCCAATTTACTCACTCTGAGTTCTCAAAAAGGGTTTCTTCACCCCGGGAAGTTAATTAAATACCATTTGGAGGCATTTAATGTTCGAGCAAAAACGGCTGATTTTCGACAAAAGAGATAACACCCCCCCATTACGTCATGCTTCAGAAATGTGGAAAATGGTCCGTTTTCAAATGTTTTATTTTTGAACATCAGTTCACATTTGTAGGTGGATCATCAGTGTTAGAGCTAAAATTAGCATGTTTAAAGTGATTTTCATGCTTCCAGGGGCTCGGGAAGTGAATTAAATACTATTTGGAGGCATTTAATGTTCAATCAAAAACAGCTGATTTTTGACAAAAGAGATAACACCCCCCCCATTACGTCATGCTTCAGAAATGTGGAAAATGGTCCGTTTTCAAATGTTTTATTTTTTAACGTCAGTTCACATTTGTAGGTGGATCATCAGTGTTAGAGCTAAAATTAGCATGTTTAAAGTGATTTTCATGCTTCCAGGGGCCCTAAACACAAGATTTATGGAATGGTTAAAAGTGCATGAAAATGGCCAATTTACTCACTCTGAGTTCTCAAAAAGGGTTTCTTCACCCGGGAAGTTAATTAAATACCATTTGGAGGCATTTAATGTTCGAGCAAAAACGGCTGATTTTCGACAAAAGAGATAACACCCCCCCATTACGTCATGCTTCAGAAATGTGGAAAATGGTCCGTTTTCAAATGTTTTATTTTTGAACGTCAGTTCACATTTGTAGGTGGATCATCAGTGTTAGAGCTAAAATTAGCATGTTTAAAGTGATTTTCATGCTTCCAGGGGCTCGGGAAGTGAATTAAATACTATTTGGAGGCATTTGATGTTCAATCAAAAACAGCTGATTTTTGACAAAAGAGATAACACCCCCCCATTACGTCATGCTTCAGAAATGTGGAAAATGGTCCGTTTTCAAATGTTTTATTTTTGAACGTCAGTTCACATTTGTAGGTGGATCATCAGTGTTAGAGCTAAAATTAGCATGTTTAAAGTGATTTTCATGCTTCCAGGGGCCCTAAACACAAGATTTATGGAATGGTTAAAAGTGCATGAAAATGGCCAATTTACTCACTCTGAGTTCTCAAAAAGGGTTTCTTCACCCCGGGAAGTTAATTAAATACCATTTGGAGGCATTTAATGTTCAAGCAGAAACGGCTGATTTTCGACAAAAGAGATAACACCCCCCCCCATTAAGTCATGCTTCAGAAATGTGGAAAATGGTCCGTTTTCAAATGTTTTATTTTTGAACGTCAGTTCACATTTGTAGGTGGATCATCAGTGTTAGAGCTAAAATTAGCATGTTTAAAGTGATTTTCATGCTTCCAGGGGCTCGGGAAGTGAATTAAATACTATTTGGAGGCATTTAATGTTCAAGCAAAAACAGCTGATTTTTGACAAAAGAGATAACACCCCCCCATTACGTCATGCTTCAGAAATGTGGAAAATGGTCCGTTTTCAAATGTTTTATTTTTGAACGTCAGTTCACATTTGTAGGTGGATCATCAGTGTTAGAGCTAAAATTAGCATGTTTAAAGTGATTTTCATGCTTCCAGGGGCCCTAAACACAAGATTTATGGAATGGTTAAAAGTGCATGAAAATGGCCAATTTACTCACTCTGAGTTCTCATAAAGGGTTTCTTCACCCCGGGAAGTTAATTAAATACCATTTGGAGGCATTTAATGTTCGAGCAAAAACGGCTGATTTTCGACAAAAGAGATAACACCCCCCCATTACGTCATGCTTCAGAAATGTGGAAAATGGTCCGTTTTCAAATGTTTTATTTTTGAACATCAGTTCACATTTGTAGGTGGATCCTCAGTGTTAGAGCTAAAATTAGCATGTTTAAAGTGATTTTCATGCTTCCAGGGGCTCGGGAAGTGAATTAAATACTATTTGGAGGCATTTAATGTTCAATCAAAAACAGCTGATTTTTGACAAAAGAGATAACACCCCCCCATTACGTCATGCTTCAGAAATGTGGAAAATGGTCAGTCTTCAAATGTTTTATTTTTGAACGTCAGTTCACATTTGTAGGTGGATCATCAGTGTTAGAGCTAAAATTAGCATGTTTAAAGTGATTTTCATGGTTCCAGGGGCCCTAAACACAAGATTTATGGAATGGTTAAAAGTGCATGAAAATGGCCAATTTACTCACTCTGAGTTCTCAAAAAGGGTTTCTTCACCCCGGGAAGTTAATTAAATACCATTTGGAGGCATTTAATGTTCGAGCAAAAACGGCTGATTTTCGACAAAAGAGATAACACCCCCCCATTACGTCATGCTTCAGAAATGTGGAACATGGTCCGTTTTCAAATGTTTTATTTTTGAACGTCAGTTCACATTTGTAGGTGGATCATCAGTGTTAGAGCTAAAATTAGCATGTTTAAAGTGATTTTCATGCTTCCAGGGGCTCGGGAAGTGAATTAAATACTATTTGGAGGCATTTAATGTTCAAGCAAAAACAGCTGATTTTTGACAAAAGAGATAACACACCCCCATTACGTCATGCTTCAGAAATGTGGAAAATGGTCCGTTTTCAAATGTTTTATTTTTGAACGTCAGTTCACATTTGTAGGTGGATCATCAGTGTTAGAGCTAAAATTAGCATGTTTAAAGTGATTTTCATGCTTCCAGGGGCCCTAAACACAAGATTTATGGAATGGTTAAAAGTGCATGAAAATGGCCAATTTACTCACTCTGAGTTCTCAAAAAGGGTTTCTTCACCCCGGGAAGTTAATTAAATACCATTTGGAGGCATTTAATGTTCGAGCAAAAACGGCTGATTGTCGACAAAAGAGATAACACCCCCCCATTACGTCATGCTTCAGAAATGTGGAAAATGGTCCGTTTTCAAATGTTTTATTTTTGAACGTCAGTTCACATTTGTAGGTGGATCATCAGTGTTAGAGCTAAAATTAGCATGTTTAAAGTGATTTTCATGCTTCCAAGGGCTCGGGAAGTGAATTAAATACTATTTGGAGGCATTTAATGTTCAAGCAAAAACAGCTGATTTTTGACAAAAGAGATAACACCCCCCCCATTACGTCATGCTTCAGAAATGTGGAAAATGGTCCGTTTTCAAATGTTTTATTTTTTAACGTCAGTTCACATTTGTAGGTGGATCATCAGTGTTAGAGCTAAAATTAGCATGTTTAAAGTGATTTTCATGCTTCCAGGGGCCCTAAACACAAGATTTATGGAATGGTTAAAAGTGCATGAAAATGGCCAATTTACTCACTCTGAGTTCTCAAAAAGGGTTTCTTCACCCCGGGAAGTTAATTAAATACCATTTGGAGGCATTTAATGTTCGAGCAAAAACGGCTGATTTTCGACAAAAGAGATAACACCCCCCATTACGTCATGCTTCAGAAATGTGGAAAATGGTCCGTTTTCAAATGTTTTATTTTTGAACGTCAGTTCACATTTGTAGGTGGATCATCAGTGTTAGAGCTAAAATTAGCATGTTTAAAGTGATTTTCATGCTTCCAGGGGCTCGGGAAGTGAATTAAATACTATTTGGAGGCATTTGATGTTCAATCAAAAACAGCTGATTTTTGACAAAAGAGATAACACCCCCCCATTACGTCATGCTTCAGAAATGTGGAAAATGGTCCGTTTTCAAATGTTTTATTTTTGAACGTCAGTTCACATTTGTAGGTGGACCATCAGTGTTAGAGCTAAAATTAGCATGTTTAAAGTGATTTTCATGCTTCCAGGGGCCCTAAACACAAGATTTATGGAATGGTTAAAAGTGCATGAAAATGGCCAATTTACTCACTCTGAGTTCTCAAAAAGGGTTTCTTCACCCCGGGAAGTTAATTAAATACCATTTGGAGGCATTTAATGTTCGAGCAAAAACGGCTGATTTTCGACAAAAGAGATAACACCCCCCCCATTACGTCATGCTTCAGAAATGTGGAAAATGGTCCGTTTTCAAATGTTTTATTTTTGAACATCAGTTCACATTTGTAGGTGGATCATCAGTGTTAGAGCTAAAATTAGCATGTTTAAAGTGATTTTCATGCTTCCAGGGGCTCGGGAAGTGAATTAAATACTATTTGGAGGCATTTAATGTTCAATCAAAAACAGCTGATTTTTGACAAAAGAGATAACACCCCCCCATTACGTCATGCTTCAGAAATGTGGAAAATGGTCAGTTTTCAAATGTTTTATTTTTGAACGTCAGTTCACATTTGTAGGTGGATCATCAGTGTTAGAGCTAAAATTAGCATGTTTAAAGTGATTTTCATGCTTCCAGGGGCCCTAAACACAAGATTTATGGAATGGTTAAAAGTGCATGAAAATGGCCAATTTACTCACTCTGAGTTCTCAAAAAGGGTTTCTTCACCCCGGGAAGTTAATTAAATACCATTTGGAGGCATTTAATGTTCGAGCAAAAACTGCAGATTTTCGACAAAAGAGATAACACCCCCCCCCATTACGCCATGCTTCAGAAATGTGGAAAATGGTCCGTTTTGAAATGTTTTATTTTTGAACGTCAGTTCACATTTGTAGGTGGATCATCAGTGTTAGAGCTAAAATTCGCATGTTTAAAGTGATTTTCATGCTTCCAGGGGCTCGGGAAGTGAATTAAATACTATTTGGAGGCATTTAATGTTCAAGCAAAAACAGCTGATTTTTGACAAAAGAGATAACACCCCCCCATTACGTCATGCTTCAGAAATGTGGAAAATGGTCCGTTTTCAAATGTTTTATTTTTGAACGTCAGTTCACATTTGTAGGTGGATCATCAGTGTTAGAGCTAAAATTTGCATGTTTAAAGTGATTTTCATGCTTCCAGGGGCCCTAAACACAAGATTTATGGAATGGTTAAAAGTGCATGAAAATGGCCAATTTACTCACTTCGAGTTCTCAAAAAGGGTTTCTTCACCCCGGGAAGTTAATTAAATACCATTTGGAGGCATTTAATGTTCGAGCAAAAACGGCTGATTTTCGACAAAAGAGATAACACCCCCCCATTACGTCATGCTTCAGAAATGTGGAAAATGGTCCGTTTTCAAATGTTTTATTTTTGAACGTCAGTTCACATTTGTACGTGGATCATCAGTGTTAGAGCTAAAATTAGCATGTTTAAAGTGATTTTCATGCTTCCAGGGGCTCGGGAAGTGAATTAAATACTATTTGGAGGCATTTAATGTTCAAGCAAAAACAGCTGATTTTTGACAAAAGAGATAACACCCCCCCTTTACGTCATGCTTCAGAAATGTGGAAAATGGTCCGTTTTGAAATGTTTTATTTTTGAACGTCAGTTCACATTTGTAGGTGGATCATCAGTGTTAGAGCTAAAATTAGCATGTTTAAAGTGATTTTCATGCTTCCAGGGGCCCTAAACACAAGATTTATGGAATGGTTAAAAGTGCATGAAAATGGCCAATTTACTCACTCTGAGTTCTCAAAAAGGGTTTCTTCACCCCAGGAAGTTAATTAAATACCATTTGGAGGCATTTAATGTTCGAGCAAAAACGGCTGATTTTCGACAAAAGAGATAACACCCCCCCATTACGTCATGCTTCAGAAATGTGGAAAATGGTCAGTTTTCAAATGTTTTATTTTTGAACGTCAGTTCACATTTGTAGGTGGATCATCAGTGTTAGAGCTAAAATTAGCATGTTTAAAGTGATTTTCATGCTTCCAGGGGCTCGGGAAGTGAATTAAATACTATTTGGAGGCATTTAATGTTCAATCAAAAACAGCTGATTTTTGACAAAAGAGATAACACCCCCCCATTACGTCATGCTTCAGAAATGTGGAAAATGGTCCGTTTTCAAATGTTTTATTTTTGAACGTCAGTTCACATTTGTAGGTGGATCATCAGTGTTAGAGCTAAAATTAGCATGTTTAAAGTGATTTTCATGCTTCCAGGGGCCCTAAACACAAGATTTATGGAATGGTTAAAAGTGCATGAAAATGGCCAATTTACTCACTCTGAGTTCTCAAAAAGGGTTTCTTCACCCCGGGAAGTTAATTAAATACCATTTGGAGGCATTTAATGTTCGAGCAAAAACGGCTGATTTTCGACAAAAGAGATAACACCCCCCCATTACGTCATGCTTCAGAAATGTGGAAAATGGTCCGTTTTCAAATGTTTTATTTTTGAACATCAGTTCACATTTGTAGGTGGATCATCAGTGTTAGAGCTAAAATTAGCATGTTTAAAGTGATTTTCATGCTTCCAGGGGCTCGGGAAGTGAATTAAATACTATTTGGAGGCATTTAATGTTCAATCAAAAACAGCTGATTTTTGACAAAAGAGATAACACCCCCCCCATTACGTCATGCTTCAGAAATGTGGAAAATGGTCCGTTTTCAAATGTTTTATTTTTTAACGTCAGTTCACATTTGTAGGTGGATCATCAGTGTTAGAGCTAAAATTAGCATGTTTAAAGTGATTTTCATGCTTCCAGGGGCCCTAAACACAAGATTTATGGAATGGTTAAAAGTGCATGAAAATGGCCAATTTACTCACTCTGAGTTCTCAAAAAGGGTTTCTTCACCCGGGAAGTTAATTAAATACCATTTGGAGGCATTTAATGTTCGAGCAAAAACGGCTGATTTTCGACAAAAGAGATAACACCCCCCCATTACGTCATGCTTCAGAAATGTGGAAAATGGTCCGTTTTCAAATGTTTTATTTTTGAACGTCAGTTCACATTTGTAGGTGGATCATCAGTGTTAGAGCTAAAATTAGCATGTTTAAAGTGATTTTCATGCTTCCAGGGGCTCGGGAAGTGAATTAAATACTATTTGGAGGCATTTGATGTTCAATCAAAAACAGCTGATTTTTGACAAAAGAGATAACACCCCCCCATTACGTCATGCTTCAGAAATGTGGAAAATGGTCCGTTTTCAAATGTTTTATTTTTGAACGTCAGTTCACATTTGTAGGTGGATCATCAGTGTTAGAGCTAAAATTAGCATGTTTAAAGTGATTTTCATGCTTCCAGGGGCCCTAAACACAAGATTTATGGAATGGTTAAAAGTGCATCAAAATGGCCAATTTACTCACTCTGAGTTCTCAAAAAGGGTTTCTTCACCCCGGGAAGTTAATTAAATACCATTTGGAGGCATTTAATGTTCAAGCAGAAACGGCTGATTTTCGACAAAAGAGATAACACCCCCCCCATTAAGTCATGCTTCAGAAATGTGGAAAATGGTCCGTTTTCAAATGTTTTATTTTTGAACGTCAGTTCACATTTGTAGGTGGATCATCAGTGTTAGAGCTAAAATTAGCATGTTTAAAGTGATTTTCATGCTTCCAGGGGCTCGGGAAGTGAATTAAATACTATTTGGAGGCATTTAATGTTCAAGCAAAAACAGCTGATTTTTGACAAAAGAGATAACACCCCCCCATTACGTCATGCTTCAGAAATGTGGAAAATGGTCCGTTTTCAAATGTTTTATTTTTGAACGTCAGTTCACATTTGTAGGTGGATCATCAGTGTTAGAGCTAAAATTAGCATGTTTAAAGTGATTTTCATGCTTCCAGGGGCCCTAAACACAAGATTTATGGAATGGTTAAAAGTGCATGAAAATGGCCAATTTACTCACTCTGAGTTCTCATAAAGGGTTTCTTCACCCCGGGAAGTTAATTAAATACCATTTGGAGGCATTTAATGTTCGAGCAAAAACGGCTGATTTTCGACAAAAGAGATAACACCCCCCCATTACGTCATGCTTCAGAAATGTGGAAAATGGTCCGTTTTCAAATGTTTTATTTTTGAACATCAGTTCACATTTGTAGGTGGATCATCAGTGTTAGAGCTAAAATTAGCATGTTTAAAGTGATTTTCATGCTTCCAGGGGCTCGGGAAGTGAATTAAATACTATTTGGAGGCATTTAATGTTCAATCAAAAACAGCTGATTTTTGACAAAAGAGATAACACCCCCCCATTACGTCATGCTTCAGAAATGTGGAAAATGGTCAGTCTTCAAATGTTTTATTTTTGAACGTCAGTTCACATTTGTAGGTGGATCATCAGTGTTAGAGCTAAAATTAGCATGTTTAAAGTGATTTTCATGCTTCCAGGGGCCCTAAACACAAGATTTATGGAATGGTTAAAAGTGCATGAAAATGGCCAATTTACTCACTCTGAGTTCTCAAAAAGGGTTTCTTCACCCCGGGAAGTTAATTAAATACCATTTGGAGGCATTTAATGTTCGAGCAAAAACGGCTGATTGTCGACAAAAGAGATAACACCCCCCCATTACGTCATGCTTCAGAAATGTGGAACATGGTCCGTTTTCAAATGTTTTATTTTTGAACGTCAGTTCACATTTGTAGGTGGATCATCAGTGTTAGAGCTAAAATTAGCATGTTTAAAGTGATTTTCATGCTTCCAGGGGCTCGGGAAGTGAATTAAATACTATTTGGAGGCATTTAATGTTCAAGCAAAAACAGCTGATTTTTGACAAAAGAGATAACACACCCCCATTACGTCATGCTTCAGAAATGTGGAAAATGGTCCGTTTTCAAATGTTTTATTTTTGAACGTCAGTTCACATTTGTAGGTGGATCATCAGTGTTAGAGCTAAAATTAGCATGTTTAAAGTGATTTTCATGCTTCCAGGGGCCCTAAACACAAGATTTATGGAATGGTTAAAAGTGCATGAAAATGGCCAATTTACTCACTCTGAGTTCTCAAAAAGGGTTTCTTCACCCCAGGAAGTTAATTAAATACCATTTGGAGGCATTTAATGTTCGAGCAAAAACGGCTGATTGTCGACAAAAGAGATAACACCCCCCATTACGTCATGCTTCAGAAATGTGGAAAATGGTCCGTTTTCAAATGTTTTATTTTTGAACGTCAGTTCACATTTGTAGGTGGATCATCAGTGTTAGAGCTAAAATTAGCATGTTTAAAGTGATTTTCATGCTTCCAGGGGCTCGGGAAGTGAATTAAATACTATTTGGAGGCATTTGATGTTCAATCAAAAACAGCTGATTTTTGACAAAAGAGATAACACCCCCCCATTACGTCATGCTTCAGAAATGTGGAAAATGGTCCGTTTTCAAATGTTTTATTTTTGAACGTCAGTTCACATTTGTAGGTGGATCATCAGTGTTAGAGCTAAAATTAGCATGTTTAAAGTGATTTTCATGCTTCCAGGGGCCCTAAACACAAGATTTATGGAATGGTTAAAAGTGCATGAAAATGGCCAATTTACTCACTCTGAGTTCTCAAAAAGGGTTTCTTCACCCCGGGAAGTTAATTAAATACCATTTGGAGGCATTTAATGTTCGAGCAAAAACGGCTGATTTTCGACAAAAGAGATAACACCCCCCCATTACGTCATGCTTCAGAAATGTGGAAAATGGTCCGTTTTCAAATGTTTTATTTTTGAACATCAGTTCACATTTGTAGGTGGATCATCAGTGTTAGAGCTAAAATTAGCATGTTTAAAGTGATTTTCATGCTTCCAGGGGCTCGGGAAGTGAATTAAATACTATTTGGAGGCATTTAATGTTCAATCAAAAACAGCTGATTTTTGACAAAAGAGATAACACCCCCCCATTACGTCATGCTTCAGAAATGTGGAAAATGGTCAGTTTTCAAATGTTTTATTTTTGAACGTCAGTTCACATTTGTAGGTGGATCATCAGTGTTAGAGCTAAAATTAGCATGTTTAAAGTGATTTTCATGCTTCCAGGGGCCCTAAACACAAGATTTATGGAATGGTTAAAAGTGCATGAAAATGGCCAATTTACTCACTCTGAGTTCTCAAAAAGGGTTTCTTCACCCCGGGAAGTTAATTAAATACCATTTGGAGGCATTTAATGTTCGAGCAAAAACGGCTGATTTTCGACAAAAGAGATAACACCCCCCCCCATTACGCCATGCTTCAGAAATGTGGAAAATGGTCCGTTTTGAAATGTTTTATTTTTGAACGTCAGTTCACATTTGTAGGTGGATCATCAGTGTTAGAGCTAAAATTCGCATGTTTAAAGTGATTTTCATGCTTCCAGGGGCTCGGGAAGTGAATTAAATACTATTTGGAGGCATTTAATGTTCAATCAAAAACAGCTGATTTTTTACAAAAGAGATAACACCCCCCCATTACGTCATGCTTCAGAAATGTGGAAAATGGTCCGTTTTCAAATGTTTTATTTTTGAACGTCAGTTCACATTTGTAGGTGGATCATCAGTGTTAGAGCTAAAATTAGCATGTTTAAAGTGATTTTCATGCTTCCAGGGGCCCTAAACACAAGATTTATGGAATGGTTAAAAGTGCATGAAAATGGCCAATTTACTCACTCTGAGTACTCAAAAAGTGTTTCTTCACCCCGGGAAGTTAATTAAATACCATTTGGAGGCATTTAATGTTCAAGCAGAAACGGCTGATTTTCGACAAAAGAGATAACACCCCCCCCCCATTAAGTCATGCTTCAGAAATGTGGAAAATGGTCCGTTTTCAAATGTTTTATTTTGGAACGTCAGTTCACATTTGTAGGTGGATCATCAGTGTTAGAGCTAAAATTAGCATGTTTATAGTGATGTTCATGCTTCCAGGGGCTCGGGAAGTGAATTAAATACTATTTGGAGGCATTTAACGTTCAATCAAAAACAGCTGATTTTTGACAAAAGAGATAACACCCCTCCATTACGTCATGCTTCAGAAATGTGGAAAATGGTCCGTTTTAAAATGTTTTATTTTTGAATGTCAGTTCACATTTGTAGGTGGATCATCAGTGTTGGAGCTAAAATTAGCATGTTTAAAGTGATTTTCATGCTTCCAGGGGCCCTAAACACAAGATTTATGGAATGGTTAAAAGTGCATGGAAATGGCCAATTTACTCACTCTGAGTTCTCAAAAAGGGTTTCTTCACCCCGGGAAGTTAATTAAATACCATTTGGAGGCATTTAATGTTCGAGCAAAAACGGCTGATTTTCGACAAAAGAGATAACACCCCCCATTACGTCATGCTTCAGAAATGTGGAAAATGGTCTGTTTTCAAATGTTTTATTTTTGAACGTCAGTTCACATTTGTAGGTGGATCATCAGTGTTAGAGCTAAAATTAGCATGTTTAAAGTGATTTTCATGCTTCCAGGGGCTCGGGAAGTGAATTAAATACTATTTGGAGGCATTTAATGTTCAAGCAAAAACAGCTGATTTTTGACAAAAGAGATAACACCCCCCCATTACGTCATGCTTCAGAAATGTGGAAAATGGTCCGTTTTCAAATGTTTTATTTTTGAACGTCAGTTCACATTTGTAGGTGGATCATCAGTGTTAGAGCTAAAATTTGCATGTTTAAAGTGATTTTCATGCTTCCAGGGGCCCTAAACACAAGATTTATGGAATGGTTAAAAGTGCATGAAAATGGCCAATTTACTCACTTCGAGTTCTCAAAAAGGGTTTCTTCACCCCGGGAAGTTAATTAAATACCATTTGGAGGCATTTAATGTTCGAGCAAAAACGGCTGATTTTCGACAAAAGAGATAACACCCCCCCATTACGTCATGCTTCAGAAATGTGGAAAATGGTCCGTTTTCAAATGTTTTATTTTTGAACGTCAGTTCACATTTGTACGTGGATCATCAGTGTTAGAGCTAAAATTAGCATGTTTAAAGTGATTTTCATGCTTCCAGGGGCTCGGGAAGTGAATTAAATACTATTTGGAGGCATTTAATGTTCAAGCAAAAACAGCTGATTTTTGACAAAAGAGATAACACCCCCCCTTTACGTCATGCTTCAGAAATGTGGAAAATGGTCCGTTTTGAAATGTTTTATTTTTGAACGTCAGTTCACATTTGTAGGTGGATCATCAGTGTTAGAGCTAAAATTAGCATGTTTAAAGTGATTTTCATGCTTCCAGGGGCCCTAAACACAAGATTTATGGAATGGTTAAAAGTGCATGAAAATGGCCAATTTACTCACTCTGAGTTCTCAAAAAGGGTTTCTTCACCCCAGGAAGTTAATTAAATACCATTTGGAGGCATTTAATGTTCGAGCAAAAACGGCTGATTTTCGACAAAAGAGATAACACCCCCCCATTACGTCATGCTTCAGAAATGTGGAAAATGGTCAGTTTTCAAATGTTTTATTTTTGAACGTCAGTTCACATTTGTAGGTGGATCATCAGTGTTAGAGCTAAAATTAGCATGTTTAAAGTGATTTTCATGCTTCCAGGGGCTCGGGAAGTGAATTAAATACTATTTGGAGGCATTTAATGTTCAAGCAAAAACAGCTGATTTTTGACAAAAGAGATAACACCCCCCCATTACGTCATGCTTCAGAAATGTGGAAAATGGTCCGTTTTCAAATGTTTTATTTTTGAACGTCAGTTCACATTTGTAGGTGGATCATCAGTGTTAGAGCTAAAATTAGCATGTTTAAAGTGATTTTCATGCTTCCAGGGGCCCTAAACACAAGATTTATGGAATGGTTAAAAGTGCATGAAAATGGCCAATTTACTCACTCTGAGTTCTCAAAAAGGGTTTCTTCACCCCGGGAAGTTAATTAAATACCATTTGGAGGCATTTAATGTTCGAGCAAAAATGGCTGATTTTCGACAAAAGAGATAACACCCCCCCATTACGTCATGCTTCAGAAATGTGGAAAATGGTCCGTTTTCAAATGTTTTATTTTTGAACGTCAGTTCACATTTGTAGGTGGATCATCAGTGTTAGAGCTAAAATTAGCATGTTTAAAGTGATTTTCATGCTTCCAGGGGCTCGGGAAGTGAATTAAATACTATTTGGAGGCATTTAATGTTCAATCAAAAACAGCTGATTTTTGACAAAAGAGATAACACCCCCCCATTACGTCATGCTTCAGAAATGTGGAAAATGGACCGTTTTCAAAAGTTTTATTTTTGAACGTCAGTTCACATTTGTAGGTGGATCATCAGTGTTAGAGCTAACATTAGCATGTTTAAAGTGATTTTCATGCTTCCAGGGGCCCTAAACACAAGATTTATGGAATGGTTAAAAGTGCATGAAAATGGCCAATTTACTCACTCTGAGTTCTCAAAAAGGGTTTCTTCACCCCGGGAAGTTAATTAAATACCATTTGGAGGCATTTAATGTTCGAGCAAAAACTGCTGATTTTCGACAAAAGAGATAAAACCCCCCATTACGTCATGCTTCAGAAATGTGGAAAATGGTCCGTTTTCAAATGTTTTATTTTTGAACGTCAGTTCACATTTGTAGGTGGATCATCAGTGTTAGAGCTAAAATTAGCATGTTTAAAGTGATTTTCATGCTTCCAGGGGTTCGGGAAGTGAATTAAATACTATTTGGAGGCCTTTAATGTTCAAGCAAAAACAGCTGATTTTTGACAAAAGAGATAACACCCCCCCATTACGTCATGCTTCAGAAATGTGGAAAATGGTCCGTTTTCAAATGTTTTATTTTTGAACGTCAGTTCACATTTGTAGGTGGATCATCAGTGTTAGAGCTAAAAATTAGCATGTTTAAAGTGATTTTCATGCTTCCAGGGGCCCTAAACACAAGATTTATGGAATGGTTAAAAGTGCATGAAAATGGCCAATTTACTCACTCTGAGTTCTCAAAAAGGGTTTCTTCACCCCGGGAAGTTAATTAAATACCATTTGGAGGCATTTAATGTTCGAGCAAAAACGGCTGATTTTCGACAAAAGAGATAACACCTCCCCATTACGTCATGCTTCAGAAATGTGGAAAATGGTCCATTTTCAAATGTTTTATTTTTGAACATCAGTTCACATTTGTAGGTGGATCATCAGTGTTAGAGCTAAAATTAGCATGTTTAAAGTGATTTTCACGCTTCCAGGGGCTCGGGAAGTGAATTAAATACTATTTGGAGGCATTTAATGTTCAATCAAAAACAGCTGATTTTTGACAAAAGAGATAACACCCCCCATTACGTCATGCTTCAGAAATGTGGAAAATGGTCCGTTTTCAAATGTTTTATTTTTGAACGTCAGTTCACATTTGTAGGTGGATCATCAGTGTTAGAGCTAAAATTAGCATGTTTAAAGTGATTTTCATGCTTCCAGGGGCCCTAAACACAAGATTTATGGAATGGTTAAAAGTGCATGAAAATGGCCAATTTACTCACTCTGAGTTCTCAAAAAGGGTTTCTTCACCCCGGGAAGTTAATTAAATACCATTTGGAGGCATTTAATGTTCGAGCAAAAACGGCTGATTTTCGACAAAAGAGATAACACCCCCCCATTACGTCATGCTTCAGAAATGTGGAAAATGGTCCGTTTTCAAATGTTTTATTTTTGAACATCAGTTCACATTTGTAGGTGGATCATCAGTGTTAGAGCTAAAATTAGCATGTTTAAAGTGATTTTCATGCTTCCAGGGGCTCGGGAAGTGAATTAAATACTATTTGGAGGCATTTAATGTTCAATCAAAAACAGCTGATTTTTGACAAAAGAGATAACACCCCCCCATTACGTCATGCTTCAGAAATGTGGAAAATGGTCAGTTTTCAAATGTTTTATTTTTGAACGTCAGTTCACATTTGTAGGTGGATCATCAGTGTTAGAGCTAAAATTAGCATGTTTAAAGTGATTTTCATGCTTCCAGGGGCCCTAAACACAAGATTTATGGAATGGTTAAAAGTGCATGAAAATGGCCAATTTACTCACTCTGAGTTCTCAAAAAGGGTTTCTTCACCCCGGGAAGTTAATTAAATACCATTTGGAGGCATTTAATGTTCGAGCAAAAACGGCAGATTTTCGACAAAAGAGATAACACCCCCCCCCATTACGCCATGCTTCAGAAATGTGGAAAATGGTCCGTTTTGAAATGTTTTATTTTTGAACGTCAGTTCACATTTGTAGGTGGATCATCAGTGTTAGAGCTAAAATTCGCATGTTTAAAGTGATTTTCATGCTTCCAGGGGCTCGGGAAGTGAATTAAATACTATTTGGAGGCATTTAATGTTCAAGCAAAAACAGCTGATTTTTGACAAAAGAGATAACACCCCCCCATTACGTCATGCTTCAGAAATGTGGAAAATGGTCCGTTTTCAAATGTTTTATTTTTGAACGTCAGTTCACATTTGTAGGTGGATCATCAGTGTTAGAGCTAAAATTTGCATGTTTAAAGTGATTTTCATGCTTCCAGGGGCCCTAAACACAAGATTTATGGAATGGTTAAAAGTGCATGAAAATGGCCAATTTACTCACTTCGAGTTCTCAAAAAGGGTTTCTTCACCCCGGGAAGTTAATTAAATACCATTTGGAGGCATTTAATGTTCGAGCAAAAACGGCTGATTTTCGACAAAAGAGATAACACCCCCCCATTACGTCATGCTTCAGAAATGTGGAAAATGGTCCGTTTTCAAATGTTTTATTTTTGAACGTCAGTTCACATTTGTACGTGGATCATCAGTGTTAGAGCTAAAATTAGCATGTTTAAAGTGATTTTCATGCTTCCAGGGGCTCGGGAAGTGAATTAAATACTATTTGGAGGCATTTAATGTTCAAGCAAAAACAGCTGATTTTTGACAAAAGAGATAACACCCCCCCTTTACGTCATGCTTCAGAAATGTGGAAAATGGTCCGTTTTGAAATGTTTTATTTTTGAACGTCAGTTCACATTTGTAGGTGGATCATCAGTGTTAGAGCTAAAATTAGCATGTTTAAAGTGATTTTCATGCTTCCAGGGGCCCTAAACACAAGATTTATGGAATGGTTAAAAGTGCATGAAAATGGCCAATTTACTCACTCTGAGTTCTCAAAAAGGGTTTCTTCACCCCAGGAAGTTAATTAAATACCATTTGGAGGCATTTAATGTTCGAGCAAAAACGGCTGATTTTCGACAAAAGAGATAACACCCCCCCATTACGTCATGCTTCAGAAATGTGGAAAATGGTCAGTTTTCAAATGTTTTATTTTTGAACGTCAGTTCACATTTGTAGGTGGATCATCAGTGTTAGAGCTAAAATTAGCATGTTTAAAGTGATTTTCATGCTTCCAGGGGCTCGGGAAGTGAATTAAATACTATTTGGAGGCATTTAATGTTCAATCAAAAACAGCTGATTTTTGACAAAAGAGATAACACCCCCCCATTACGTCATGCTTCAGAAATGTGGAAAATGGTCCGTTTTCAAATGTTTTATTTTTGAACGTCAGTTCACATTTGTAGGTGGATCATCAGTGTTAGAGCTAAAATTAGCATGTTTAAAGTGATTTTCATGCTTCCAGGGGCCCTAAACACAAGATTTATGGAATGGTTAAAAGTGCATGAAAATGGCCAATTTACTCACTCTGAGTTCTCAAAAAGGGTTTCTTCACCCCGGGAAGTTAATTAAATACCATTTGGAGGCATTTAATGTTCGAGCAAAAACGGCTGATTTTCGACAAAAGAGATAACACCCCCCCATTACGTCATGCTTCAGAAATGTGGAAAATGGTCCGTTTTCAAATGTTTTATTTTTGAACATCAGTTCACATTTGTAGGTGGATCATCAGTGTTAGAGCTACAATTAGCATGTTTAAAGTGATTTTCATGCTTCCAGGGGCTCGGGAAGTGAATTAAATACTATTTGGAGGCATTTAATGTTCAATCAAAAACAGCTGATTTTTGACAAAAGAGATAACACCCCCCCCATTACGTCATGCTTCAGAAATGTGGAAAATGGTCCGTTTTCAAATGTTTTATTTTTTAACGTCAGTTCACATTTGTAGGTGGATCATCAGTGTTAGAGCTAAAATTAGCATGTTTAAAGTGATTTTCATGCTTCCAGGGGCCCTAAACACAAGATTTATGGAATGGTTAAAAGTGCATGAAAATGGCCAATGTACTCACTCTGAGTTCTCAAAAAGGGTTTCTTCACCCGGGAAGTTAATTAAATACCATTTGGAGGCATTTAATGTTCGAGCAAAAACGGCTGATTTTCGACAAAAGAGATAACACCCCCCCATTACGTCATGCTTCAGAAATGTGGAAAATGGTCCGTTTTCAAATGTTTTATTTTTGAACGTCAGTTCACATTTGTAGGTGGATCATCAGTGTTAGAGCTAAAATTAGCATGTTTAAAGTGATTTTCATGCTTCCAGGGGCTCGGGAAGTGAATTAAATACTATTTGGAGGCATTTGATGTTCAATCAAAAACAGCTGATTTTTGACAAAAGAGATAACACCCCCCCATTACGTCATGCTTCAGAAATGTGGAAAATGGTCCGTTTTCAAATGTTTTATTTTTGAACGTCAGTTCACATTTGTAGGTGGATCATCAGTGTTAGAGCTAAAATTAGCATGTTTAAAGTGATTTTCATGCTTCCAGGGGCCCTAAACACAAGATTTATGGAATGGTTAAAAGTGCATCAAAATGGCCAATTTACTCACTCTGAGTTCTCAAAAAGGGTTTCTTCACCCCGGGAAGTTAATTAAATACCATTTGGAGGCATTTAATGTTCAAGCAGAAACGGCTGATTTTCGACAAAAGAGATAACACCCCCCCCATTAAGTCATGCTTCAGAAATGTGGAAAATGGTCCGTTTTCAAATGTTTTATTTTTGAACGTCAGTTCACATTTGTAGGTGGATCATCAGTGTTAGAGCTAAAATTAGCATGTTTAAAGTGATTTTCATGCTTCCAGGGGCTCGGGAAGTGAATTAAATACTATTTGGAGGCATTTAATGTTCAAGCAAAAACAGCTGATTTTTGACAAAAGAGATAACACCCCCCCATTACGTCATGCTTCAGAAATGTGGAAAATGGTCCGTTTTCAAATGTTTTATTTTTGAACGTCAGTTCACATTTGTAGGTGGATCATCAGTGTTAGAGCTAAAATTAGCATGTTTAAAGTGATTTTCATGCTTCCAGGGGCCCTAAACACAAGATTTATGGAATGGTTAAAAGTGCATGAAAATGGCCAATTTACTCACTCTGAGTTCTCATAAAGGGTTTCTTCACCCCGGGAAGTTAATTAAATACCATTTGGAGGCATTTAATGTTCGAGCAAAAACGGCTGATTTTCGACAAAAGAGATAACACCCCCCCATTACGTCATGCTTCAGAAATGTGGAAAATGGTCCGTTTTCAAATGTTTTATTTTTGAACATCAGTTCACATTTGTAGGTGGATCATCAGTGTTAGAGCTAAAATTAGCATGTTTAAAGTGATTTTCATGCTTCCAGGGGCTCGGGAAGTGAATTAAATACTATTTGGAGGCATTTAATGTTCAATCAAAAACAGCTGATTTTTGACAAAAGAGATAACACCCCCCCATTACGTCATGCTTCAGAAATGTGGAAAATGGTCAGTCTTCAAATGTTTTATTTTTGAACGTCAGTTCACATTTGTAGGTGGATCATCAGTGTTAGAGCTAAAATTAGCATGTTTAAAGTGATTTTCATGCTTCCAGGGGCCCTAAACACAAGATTTATGGAATGGTTAAAAGTGCATGAAAATGGCCAATTTACTCACTCTGAGTTCTCAAAAAGGGTTTCTTCACCCCAGGAAGTTAATTAAATACCATTTGGAGGCATTTAATGTTCGAGCAAAAACGGCTGATTGTCGACAAAAGAGATAACACCCCCCATTACGTCATGCTTCAGAAATGTGGAAAATGGTCCGTTTTCAAATGTTTTATTTTTGAACGTCAGTTCACATTTGTAGGTGGATCATCAGTGTTAGAGCTAAAATTAGCATGTTTAAAGTGATTTTCATGCTTCCAGGGGCTCGGGAAGTGAATTAAATACTATTTGGAGGCATTTGATGTTCAATCAAAAACAGCTGATTTTTGACAAAAGAGATAACACCCCCCCATTACGTCATGCTTCAGAAATGTGGAAAATGGTCCGTTTTCAAATGTTTTATTTTTGAACGTCAGTTCACATTTGTAGGTGGATCATCAGTGTTAGAGCTAAAATTAGCATGTTTAAAGTGATTTTCATGCTTCCAGGGGCCCTAAACACAAGATTTATGGAATGGTTAAAAGTGCATGAAAATGGCCAATTTACTCACTCTGAGTTCTCAAAAAGGGTTTCTTCACCCCGGGAAGTTAATTAAATACCATTTGGAGGCATTTAATGTTCGAGCAAAAACGGCTGATTTTCGACAAAAGAGATAACACCCCCCCATTACGTCATGCTTCAGAAATGTGGAAAATGGTCCGTTTTCAAATGTTTTATTTTTGAACATCAGTTCACATTTGTAGGTGGATCATCAGTGTTAGAGCTAAAATTAGCATGTTTAAAGTGATTTTCATGCTTCCAGGGGCTCGGGAAGTGAATTAAATACTATTTGGAGGCATTTAATGTTCAATCAAAAACAGCTGATTTTTGACAAAAGAGATAACACCCCCCCATTACGTCATGCTTCAGAAATGTGGAAAATGGTCAGTTTTCAAATGTTTTATTTTTGAACGTCAGTTCACATTTGTAGGTGGATCATCAGTGTTAGAGCTAAAATTAGCATGTTTAAAGTGATTTTCATGCTTCCAGGGGCCCTAAACACAAGATTTATGGAATGGTTAAAAGTGCATGAAAATGGCCAATTTACTCACTCTGAGTTCTCAAAAAGGGTTTCTTCACCCCGGGAAGTTAATTAAATACCATTTGGAGGCATTTAATGTTCGAGCAAAAACGGCTGATTTTCGACAAAAGAGATAACACCCCCCCCCATTACGCCATGCTTCAGAAATGTGGAAAATGGTCCGTTTTGAAATGTTTTATTTTTGAACGTCAGTTCACATTTGTAGGTGGATCATCAGTGTTAGAGCTAAAATTCGCATGTTTAAAGTGATTTTCATGCTTCCAGGGGCTCGGGAAGTGAATTAAATACTATTTGGAGGCATTTAATGTTCAATCAAAAACAGCTGATTTTTTACAAAAGAGATAACACCCCCCCATTACGTCATGCTTCAGAAATGTGGAAAATGGTCCGTTTTCAAATGTTTTATTTTTGAACGTCAGTTCACATTTGTAGGTGGATCATCAGTGTTAGAGCTAAAATTAGCATGTTTATAGTGATGTTCATGCTTCCAGGGGCTCGGGAAGTGAATTAAATACTATTTGGAGGCATTTAACGTTCAATCAAAAACAGCTGATTTTTGACAAAAGAGATAACACCCCTCCATTACGTCATGCTTCAGAAATGTGGAAAATGGTCCGTTTTAAAATGTTTTATTTTTGAAAGTCAGTTCACATTTGTAGGTGGATCATCAGTGTTGGAGCTAAAATTAGCATGTTTAAAGTGATTTTCATGCTTCCAGGGGCCCTAAACACAAGATTTATGGAATGGTTAAAAGTGCATGGAAATGGCCAATTTACTCACTCTGAGTTCTCAAAAAGGGTTTCTTCACCCCGGGAAGTTAATTAAATACCATTTGGAGGCATTTAATGTTCGAGCAAAAACGGCTGATTTTCGACAAAAGAGATAACACCCCCCATTACGTCATGCTTCAGAAATGTGGAAAATGGTCTGTTTTCAAATGTTTTATTTTTGAACGTCAGTTCACATTTGTAGGTGGATCATCAGTGTTAGAGCTAAAATTAGCATGTTTAAAGTGATTTTCATGCTTCCAGGGGCTCGGGAAGTGAATTAAATACTATTTGGAGGCATTTAATGTTCAAGCAAAAACAGCTGATTTTTGACAAAAGAGATAACACCCCCCCATTACGTCATGCTTCAGAAATGTGGAAAATGGTCCGTTTTCAAATGTTTTATTTTTGAACGTCAGTTCACATTTGTAGGTGGATCATCAGTGTTAGAGCTAAAATTTGCATGTTTAAAGTGATTTTCATGCTTCCAGGGGCCCTAAACACAAGATTTATGGAATGGTTAAAAGTGCATGAAAATGGCCAATTTACTCACTTCGAGTTCTCAAAAAGGGTTTCTTCACCCCGGGAAGTTAATTAAATACCATTTGGAGGCATTTAATGTTCGAGCAAAAACGGCTGATTTTCGACAAAAGAGATAACACCCCCCCATTACGTCATGCTTCAGAAATGTGGAAAATGGTCCGTTTTCAAATGTTTTATTTTTGAACGTCAGTTCACATTTGTACGTGGATCATCAGTGTTAGAGCTAAAATTAGCATGTTTAAAGTGATTTTCATGCTTCCAGGGGCTCGGGAAGTGAATTAAATACTATTTGGAGGCATTTAATGTTCAAGCAAAAACAGCTGATTTTTGACAAAAGAGATAACACCCCCCCTTTACGTCATGCTTCAGAAATGTGGAAAATGGTCCGTTTTGAAATGTTTTATTTTTGAACGTCAGTTCACATTTGTAGGTGGATCATCAGTGTTAGAGCTAAAATTAGCATGTTTAAAGTGATTTTCATGCTTCCAGGGGCCCTAAACACAAGATTTATGGAATGGTTAAAAGTGCATGAAAATGGCCAATTTACTCACTCTGAGTTCTCAAAAAGGGTTTCTTCACCCCAGGAAGTTAATTAAATACCATTTGGAGGCATTTAATGTTCGAGCAAAAACGGCTGATTTTCGACAAAAGAGATAACACCCCCCCATTACGTCATGCTTCAGAAATGTGGAAAATGGTCAGTTTTCAAATGTTTTATTTTTGAACGTCAGTTCACATTTGTAGGTGGATCATCAGTGTTAGAGCTAAAATTAGCATGTTTAAAGTGATTTTCATGCTTCCAGGGGCTCGGGAAGTGAATTAAATACTATTTGGAGGCATTTAATGTTCAAGCAAAAACAGCTGATTTTTGACAAAAGAGATAACACCCCCCCATTACGTCATGCTTCAGAAATGTGGAAAATGGTCCGTTTTCAAATGTTTTATTTTTGAACGTCAGTTCACATTTGTAGGTGGATCATCAGTGTTAGAGCTAAAATTAGCATGTTTAAAGTGATTTTCATGCTTCCAGGGGCCCTAAACACAAGATTTATGGAATGGTTAAAAGTGCATGAAAATGGCCAATTTACTCACTCTGAGTTCTCAAAAAGGGTTTCTTCACCCCGGGAAGTTAATTAAATACCATTTGGAGGCATTTAATGTTCGAGCAAAAATGGCTGATTTTCGACAAAAGAGATAACACCCCCCCATTACGTCATGCTTCAGAAATGTGGAAAATGGTCCGTTTTCAAATGTTTTATTTTTGAACGTCAGTTCACATTTGTAGGTGGATCATCAGTGTTAGAGCTAAAATTAGCATGTTTAAAGTGATTTTCATGCTTCCAGGGGCTCGGGAAGTGAATTAAATACTATTTGGAGGCATTTAATGTTCAATCAAAAACAGCTGATTTTTGACAAAAGAGATAACACCCCCCCATTACGTCATGCTTCAGAAATGTGGAAAATGGTCCGTTTTCAAAAGTTTTATTTTTGAACGTCAGTTCACATTTGTAGGTGGATCATCAGTGTTAGAGCTAACATTAGCATGTTTAAAGTGATTTTCATGCTTCCAGGGGCCCTAAACACAAGATTTATGGAATGGTTAAAAGTGCATGAAAATGGCCAATTTACTCACTCTGAGTTCTCAAAAAGGGTTTCTTCACCCCGGGAAGTTAATTAAATACCATTTGGAGGCATTTAATGTTCGAGCAAAAACTGCTGATTTTCGACAAAAGAGATAAAACCCCCCATTACGTCATGCTTCAGAAATGTGGAAAATGGTCCGTTTTCAAATGTTTTATTTTTGAACGTCAGTTCACATTTGTAGGTGGATCATCAGTGTTAGAGCTAAAATTAGCATGTTTAAAGTGATTTTCATGCTTCCAGGGGTTCGGGAAGTGAATTAAATACTATTTGGAGGCCTTTAATGTTCAAGCAAAAACAGCTGATTTTTGACAAAAGAGATAACACCCCCCCATTACGTCATGCTTCAGAAATGTGGAAAATGGTCCGTTTTCAAATGTTTTATTTTTGAACGTCAGTTCACATTTGTAGGTGGATCATCAGTGTTAGAGCTAAAAATTAGCATGTTTAAAGTGATTTTCATGCTTCCAGGGGCCCTAAACACAAGATTTATGGAATGGTTAAAAGTGCATGAAAATGGCCAATTTACTCACTCTGAGTTCTCAAAAAGGGTTTCTTCACCCCGGGAAGTTAATTAAATACCATTTGGAGGCATTTAATGTTCGAGCAAAAACGGCTGATTTTCGACAAAAGAGATAACACCTCCCCATTACGTCATGCTTCAGAAATGTGGAAAATGGTCCATTTTCAAATGTTTTATTTTTGAACATCAGTTCACATTTGTAGGTGGATCATCAGTGTTAGAGCTAAAATTAGCATGTTTAAAGTGATTTTCACGCTTCCAGGGGCTCGGGAAGTGAATTAAATACTATTTGGAGGCATTTAATGTTCAATCAAAAACAGCTGATTTTTGACAAAAGAGATAACACCCCCCATTACGTCATGCTTCAGAAATGTGGAAAATGGTCCGTTTTCAAATGTTTTATTTTTGAACGTCAGTTCACATTTGTAGGTGGATCATCAGTGTTAGAGCTAAAATTAGCATGTTTAAAGTGATTTTCATGCTTCCAGGGGCCCTAAACACAAGATTTATGGAATGGTTAAAAGTGCATGAAAATGGCCAATTTACTCACTCTGAGTTCTCAAAAAGGGTTTCTTCACCCCGGGAAGTTAATTAAATACCATTTGGAGGCATTTAATGTTCGAGCAAAAACGGCTGATTTTCGACAAAAGAGATAACACCCCCCCATTACGTCATGCTTCAGAAATGTGGAAAATGGTCCGTTTTCAAATGTTTTATTTTTGAACGTCAGTTCACATTTGTAGGTGGATCATCAGTGTTAGAGCTAAAATTAGCATGTTTAAAGTGATTTTCATGCTTCCAGGGGCTCGGGAAGTGAATTAAATACTATTTGGAGGCATTTAATGTTCAAGCAAAAACAGCTGATTTTTGACAAAAGAGATAACACCCCCCCATTACGTCATGCTTCAGAAATGTGGAAAATGGTCCGTTTTCAAATGTTTTATTTTTGAACGTCAGTTCACATTTGTAGGTGGATCATCAGTGTTAGAGCTAAAATTAGCATGTTTAAAGTGATTTTCATGCTTCCAGGGGCCCTAAACACAAGATTTATGGAATGGTTAAAAGTGCATGAAAATGGCCAATTTACTCACTCTGAGTTCTCAAAAAGGGTTTCTTCACCCCGGGAAGTTAATTAAATACCATTTGGAGGCATTTAATGTTCGAGCAAAAACGGCAGATTTTCGACAAAAGAGATAACACCCCCCCCCATTACGCCATGCTTCAGAAATGTGGAAAATGGTCCGTTTTGAAATGTTTTATTTTTGAACGTCAGTTCACATTTGTAGGTGGATCATCAGTGTTAGAGCTAAAATTCGCATGTTTAAAGTGATTTTCATGCTTCCAGGGGCTCGGGAAGTGAATTAAATACTATTTGGAGGCATTTAATGTTCAAGCAAAAACAGCTGATTTTTGACAAAAGAGATAACACCCCCCCATTACGTCATGCTTCAGAAATGTGGAAAATGGTCCGTTTTCAAATGTTTTATTTTTGAACGTCAGTTCACATTTGTAGGTGGATCATCAGTGTTAGAGCTAAAATTTGCATGTTTAAAGTGATTTTCATGCTTCCAGGGGCCCTAAACACAAGATTTATGGAATGGTTAAAAGTGCATGAAAATGGCCAATTTACTCACTTCGAGTTCTCAAAAAGGGTTTCTTCACCCCGGGAAGTTAATTAAATACCATTTGGAGGCATTTAATGTTCGAGCAAAAACGGCTGATTTTCGACAAAAGAGATAACACCCCCCCATTACGTCATGCTTCAGAAATGTGGAAAATGGTCCGTTTTCAAATGTTTTATTTTTGAACGTCAGTTCACATTTGTACGTGGATCATCAGTGTTAGAGCTAAAATTAGCATGTTTAAAGTGATTTTCATGCTTCCAGGGGCTCGGGAAGTGAATTAAATACTATTTGGAGGCATTTAATGTTCAAGCAAAAACAGCTGATTTTTGACAAAAGAGATAACACCCCCCCTTTACGTCATGCTTCAGAAATGTGGAAAATGGTCCGTTTTGAAATGTTTTATTTTTGAACGTCAGTTCACATTTGTAGGTGGATCATCAGTGTTAGAGCTAAAATTAGCATGTTTAAAGTGATTTTCATGCTTCCAGGGGCCCTAAACACAAGATTTATGGAATGGTTAAAAGTGCATGAAAATGGCCAATTTACTCACTCTGAGTTCTCAAAAAGGGTTTCTTCACCCCAGGAAGTTAATTAAATACCATTTGGAGGCATTTAATGTTCGAGCAAAAACGGCTGATTTTCGACAAAAGAGATAACACCCCCCCATTACGTCATGCTTCAGAAATGTGGAAAATGGTCAGTTTTCAAATGTTTTATTTTTGAACGTCAGTTCACATTTGTAGGTGGATCATCAGTGTTAGAGCTAAAATTAGCATGTTTAAAGTGATTTTCATGCTTCCAGGGGCTCGGGAAGTGAATTAAATACTATTTGGAGGCATTTAATGTTCAATCAAAAACAGCTGATTTTTGACAAAAGAGATAACACCCCCCCATTACGTCATGCTTCAGAAATGTGGAAAATGGTCCGTTTTCAAATGTTTTATTTTTGAACGTCAGTTCACATTTGTAGGTGGATCATCAGTGTTAGAGCTAAAATTAGCATGTTTAAAGTGATTTTCATGCTTCCAGGGGCCCTAAACACAAGATTTATGGAATGGTTAAAAGTGCATGAAAATGGCCAATTTACTCACTCTGAGTTCTCAAAAAGGGTTTCTTCACCCCGGGAAGTTAATTAAATACCATTTGGAGGCATTTAATGTTCGAGCAAAAACGGCTGATTTTCGACAAAAGAGATAACACCCCCCCATTACGTCATGCTTCAGAAATGTGGAAAATGGTCCGTTTTCAAATGTTTTATTTTTGAACATCAGTTCACATTTGTAGGTGGATCATCAGTGTTAGAGCTAAAATTAGCATGTTTAAAGTGATTTTCATGCTTCCAGGGGCTCGGGAAGTGAATTAAATACTATTTGGAGGCATTTAATGTTCAATCAAAAACAGCTGATTTTTGACAAAAGAGATAACACCCCCCCCATTACGTCATGCTTCAGAAATGTGGAAAATGGTCCGTTTTCAAATGTTTTATTTTTTAACGTCAGTTCACATTTGTAGGTGGATCATCAGTGTTAGAGCTAAAATTAGCATGTTTAAAGTGATTTTCATGCTTCCAGGGGCCCTAAACACAAGATTTATGGAATGGTTAAAAGTGCATGAAAATGGCCAATGTACTCACTCTGAGTTCTCAAAAAGGGTTTCTTCACCCGGGAAGTTAATTAAATACCATTTGGAGGCATTTAATGTTCGAGCAAAAACGGCTGATTTTCGACAAAAGAGATAACACCCCCCCATTACGTCATGCTTCAGAAATGTGGAAAATGGTCCGTTTTCAAATGTTTTATTTTTGAACGTCAGTTCACATTTGTAGGTGGATCATCAGTGTTAGAGCTAAAATTAGCATGTTTAAAGTGATTTTCATGCTTCCAGGGGCTCGGGAAGTGAATTAAATACTATTTGGAGGCATTTGATGTTCAATCAAAAACAGCTGATTTTTGACAAAAGAGATAACACCCCCCCATTACGTCATGCTTCAGAAATGTGGAAAATGGTCCGTTTTCAAATGTTTTATTTTTGAACGTCAGTTCACATTTGTAGGTGGATCATCAGTGTTAGAGCTAAAATTAGCATGTTTAAAGTGATTTTCATGCTTCCAGGGGCCCTAAACACAAGATTTATGGAATGGTTAAAAGTGCATGAAAATGGCCAATTTACTCACTCTGAGTTCTCAAAAAGGGTTTCTTCACCCCGGGAAGTTAATTAAATACCATTTGGAGGCATTTAATGTTCAAGCAGAAATGGCTGATTTTCGACAAAAGAGATAACACCCCCCCCATTAAGTCATGCTTCAGAAATGTGGAAAATGGTCCGTTTTCAAATGTTTTATTTTTGAACGTCAGTTCACATTTGTAGGTGGATCATCAGTGTTAGAGCTAAAATTAGCATGTTTAAAGTGATTTTCATGCTTCCAGGGGCTCGGGAAGTGAATTAAATACTATTTGGAGGCATTTAATGTTCAAGCAAAAACAGCTGATTTTTGACAAAAGAGATAACACCCCCCCATTACGTCATGCTTCAGAAATGTGGAAAATGGTCCGTTTTCAAATGTTTTATTTTTGAACGTCAGTTCACATTTGTAGGTGGATCATCAGTGTTAGAGCTAAAATTAGCATGTTTAAAGTGATTTTCATGCTTCCAGGGGCCCTAAACACAAGATTTATGGAATGGTTAAAAGTGCATGAAAATGGCCAATTTACTCACTCTGAGTTCTCATAAAGGGTTTCTTCACCCCGGGAAGTTAATTAAATACCATTTGGAGGCATTTAATGTTCGAGCAAAAACGGCTGATTTTCGACAAAAGAGATAACACCCCCCCATTACGTCATGCTTCAGAAATGTGGAAAATGGTCCGTTTTCAAATGTTTTATTTTTGAACATCAGTTCACATTTGTAGGTGGATCATCAGTGTTAGAGCTAAAATTAGCATGTTTAAAGTGATTTTCATGCTTCCAGGAGCTCGGGAAGTGAATTAAATACTATTTGGAGGCATTTAATGTTCAATCAAAAACAGCTGATTTTTGACAAAAGAGATAACACCCCCCCATTACGTCATGCTTCAGAAATGTGGAAAATGGTCAGTCTTCAAATGTTTTATTTTTGAACGTCAGTTCACATTTGTAGGTGGATCATCAGTGTTAGAGCTAAAATTAGCATGTTTAAAGTGATTTTCATGCTTCCAGGGGCCCTAAACACAAGATTTATGGAATGGTTAAAAGTGCATGAAAATGGCCAATTTACTCACTCTGAGTTCTCAAAAAGGGTTTCTTCACCCCGGGAAGTTAATTAAATACCATTTGGAGGCATTTAATGTTCGAGCAAAAACGGCTGATTGTCGACAAAAGAGATAACACCCCCCCATTACGTCATGCTTCAGAAATGTGGAACATGGTCCGTTTTCAAATGTTTTATTTTTGAACGTCAGTTCACATTTGTAGGTGGATCATCAGTGTTAGAGCTAAAATTAGCATGTTTAAAGTGATTTTCATGCTTCCAGGGGCTCGGGAAGTGAATTAAATACTATTTGGAGGCATTTAATGTTCAAGCAAAAACAGCTGATTTTTGACAAAAGAGATAACACACCCCCATTACGTCATGCTTCAGAAATGTGGAAAATGGTCCGTTTTCAAATGTTTTATTTTTGAACGTCAGTTCACATTTGTAGGTGGATCATCAGTGTTAGAGCTAAAATTAGCATGTTTAAAGTGATTTTCATGCTTCCAGGGGCCCTAAACACAAGATTTATGGAATGGTTAAAAGTGCATGAAAATGGCCAATTTACTCACTCTGAGTTCTCAAAAAGGGTTTCTTCACCCCAGGAAGTTAATTAAATACCATTTGGAGGCATTTAATGTTCGAGCAAAAACGGCTGATTGTCGACAAAAGAGATAACACCCCCCATTACGTCATGCTTCAGAAATGTGGAAAATGGTCCGTTTTCAAATGTTTTATTTTTGAACGTCAGTTCACATTTGTAGGTGGATCATCAGTGTTAGAGCTAAAATTAGCATGTTTAAAGTGATTTTCATGCTTCCAGGGGCTCGGGAAGTGAATTAAATACTATTTGGAGGCATTTGATGTTCAATCAAAAACAGCTGATTTTTGACAAAAGAGATAACACCCCCCCATTACGTCATGCTTCAGAAATGTGGAAAATGGTCCGTTTTCAAATGTTTTATTTTTGAACGTCAGTTCACATTTGTAGGTGGATCATCAGTGTTAGAGCTAAAATTAGCATGTTTAAAGTGATTTTCATGCTTCCAGGGGCCCTAAACACAAGATTTATGGAATGGTTAAAAGTGCATGAAAATGGCCAATTTACTCACTCTGAGTTCTCAAAAAGGGTTTCTTCACCCCGGGAAGTTAATTAAATACCATTTGGAGGCATTTAATGTTCGAGCAAAAACGGCTGATTTTCGACAAAAGAGATAACACCCCCCCCATTACGTCATGCTTCAGAAATGTGGAAAATGGTCCGTTTTCAAATGTTTTATTTTTGAACATCAGTTCACATTTGTAGGTGGATCATCAGTGTTAGAGCTAAAATTAGCATGTTTAAAGTGATTTTCATGCTTCCAGGGGCTCGGGAAGTGAATTAAATACTATTTGGAGGCATTTAATGTTCAATCAAAAACAGCTGATTTTTGACAAAAGAGATAACACCCCCCCATTACGTCATGCTTCAGAAATGTGGAAAATGGTCAGTTTTCAAATGTTTTATTTTTGAACGTCAGTTCACATTTGTAGGTGGATCATCAGTGTTAGAGCTAAAATTAGCATGTTTAAAGTGATTTTCATGCTTCCAGGGGCCCTAAACACAAGATTTATGGAATGGTTAAAAGTGCATGAAAATGGCCAATTTACTCACTCTGAGTTCTCAAAAAGGGTTTCTTCACCCCGGGAAGTTAATTAAATACCATTTGGAGGCATTTAATGTTCGAGCAAAAACGGCTGATTTTCGACAAAAGAGATAACACCCCCCCCCATTACGCCATGCTTCAGAAATGTGGAAAATGGTCCGTTTTGAAATGTTTTATTTTTGAACGTCAGTTCACATTTGTAGGTGGATCATCAGTGTTAGAGCTAAAATTCGCATGTTTAAAGTGATTTTCATGCTTCCAGGGGCTCGGGAAGTGAATTAAATACTATTTGGAGGCATTTAATGTTCAATCAAAAACAGCTGATTTTTTACAAAAGAGATAACACCCCCCCATTACGTCATGCTTCAGAAATGTGGAAAATGGTCCGTTTTCAAATGTTTTATTTTTGAACGTCAGTTCACATTTGTAGGTGGATCATCAGTGTTAGAGCTAAAATTAGCATGTTTAAAGTGATTTTCATGCTTCCAGGGGCCCTAAACACAAGATTTATGGAATGGTTAAAAGTGCATGAAAATGGCCAATTTACTCACTCTGAGTACTCAAAAAGTGTTTCTTCACCCCGGGAAGTTAATTAAATACCATTTGGAGGCATTTAATGTTCAAGCAGAAACGGCTGATTTTCGACAAAAGAGATAACACCCCCCCCCATTAAGTCATGGTTCAGAAATGTGGAAAATGGTCCGTTTTCAAATGTTTTATTTTGGAACGTCAGTTCACATTTGTAGGTGGATCATCAGTGTTAGAGCTAAAATTAGCATGTTTATAGTGATGTTCATGCTTCCAGGGGCTCGGGAAGTGAATTAAATACTATTTGGAGGCATTTAACGTTCAATCAAAAACAGCTGATTTTTGACAAAAGAGATAACACCCCTCCATTACGTCATGCTTCAGAAATGTGGAAAATGGTCCGTTTTAAAATGTTTTATTTTTGAATGTCAGTTCACATTTGTAGGTGGATCATCAGTGTTGGAGCTAAAATTAGCATGTTTAAAGTGATTTTCATGCTTCCAGGGGCCCTAAACACAAGATTTATGGAATGGTTAAAAGTGCATGGAAATGGCCAATTTACTCACTCTGAGTTCTCAAAAAGGGTTTCTTCACCCCGGGAAGTTAATTAAATACCATTTGGAGGCATTTAATGTTCGAGCAAAAACGGCTGATTTTCGACAAAAGAGATAACACCCCCCATTACGTCATGCTTCAGAAATGTGGAAAATGGTCTGTTTTCAAATGTTTTATTTTTGAACGTCAGTTCACATTTGTAGGTGGATCATCAGTGTTAGAGCTAAAATTAGCATGTTTAAAGTGATTTTCATGCTTCCAGGGGCTCGGGAAGTGAATTAAATACTATTTGGAGGCATTTAATGTTCAAGCAAAAACAGCTGATTTTTGACAAAAGAGATAACACCCCCCCATTACGTCATGCTTCAGAAATGTGGAAAATGGTCCGTTTTCAAATGTTTTATTTTTGAACGTCAGTTCACATTTGTAGGTGGATCATCAGTGTTAGAGCTAAAATTTGCATGTTTAAAGTGATTTTCATGCTTCCAGGGGCCCTAAACACAAGATTTATGGAATGGTTAAAAGTGCATGAAAATGGCCAATTTACTCACTTCGAGTTCTCAAAAAGGGTTTCTTCACCCCGGGAAGTTAATTAAATACCATTTGGAGGCATTTAATGTTCGAGCAAAAACGGCTGATTTTCGACAAAAGAGATAACACCCCCCCATTACGTCATGCTTCAGAAATGTGGAAAATGGTCCGTTTTCAAATGTTTTATTTTTGAACGTCAGTTCACATTTGTACGTGGATCATCAGTGTTAGAGCTAAAATTAGCATGTTTAAAGTGATTTTCATGCTTCCAGGGGCTCGGGAAGTGAATTAAATACTATTTGGAGGCATTTAATGTTCAAGCAAAAACAGCTGATTTTTGACAAAAGAGATAACACCCCCCCTTTACGTCATGCTTCAGAAATGTGGAAAATGGTCCGTTTTCAAATGTTTTATTTTTGAACGTCAGTTCACATTTGTAGGTGGATCATCAGTGTTAGAGCTAAAATTAGCATGTTTAAAGTGATTTTCATGCTTCCAGGGGCTCGGGAAGTGAATTAAATACTATTTGGAGGCATTTAATGTTCAAGCAAAAACAGCTGATTTTTGACAAAAGAGATAACACCCCCCCATTACGTCATGCTTCAGAAATGTGGAAAATGGTCCGTTTTCAAATGTTTTATTTTTGAACGTCAGTTCACATTTGTAGGTGGATCATCAGTGTTAGAGCTAAAATTAGCATGTTTAAAGTGATTTTCATGCTTCCAGGGGCCCTAAACACAAGATTTATGGAATGGTTAAAAGTGCATGAAAATGGCCAATTTACTCACTCTGAGTTCTCAAAAAGGGTTTCTTCACCCCGGGAAGTTAATTAAATACCATTTGGAGGCATTTAATGTTCGAGCAAAAATGGCTGATTTTCGACAAAAGAGATAACACCCCCCCATTACGTCATGCTTCAGAAATGTGGAAAATGGTCCGTTTTCAAATGTTTTATTTTTGAACGTCAGTTCACATTTGTAGGTGGATCATCAGTGTTAGAGCTAAAATTAGCATGTTTAAAGTGATTTTCATGCTTCCAGGGGCTCGGGAAGTGAATTAAATACTATTTGGAGGCATTTAATGTTCAATCAAAAACAGCTGATTTTTGACAAAAGAGATAACACCCCCCCATTACGTCATGCTTCAGAAAGGTGGAAAATGGTCCGTTTTCAAAAGTTTTATTTTTGAACGTCAGTTCACATTTGTAGGTGGATCATCAGTGTTAGAGCTAACATTAGCATGTTTAAAGTGATTTTCATGCTTCCAGGGGCCCTAAACACAAGATTTATGGAATGGTTAAAAGTGCATGAAAATGGCCAATTTACTCACTCTGAGTTCTCAAAAAGGGTTTCTTCACCCCGGGAAGTTAATTAAATACCATTTGGAGGCATTTAATGTTCGAGCAAAAACTGCTGATTTTCGACAAAAGAGATAAAACCCCCCATTACGTCATGCTTCAGAAATGTGGAAAATGGTCCGTTTTCAAATGTTTTATTTTTGAACGTCAGTTCACATTTGTAGGTGGATCATCAGTGTTAGAGCTAAAATTAGCATGTTTAAAGTGATTTTCATGCTTCCAGGGGTTCGGGAAGTGAATTAAATACTATTTGGAGGCCTTTAATGTTCAAGCAAAAACAGCTGATTTTTGACAAAAGAGATAACACCCCCCCATTACGTCATGCTTCAGAAATGTGGAAAATGGTCCGTTTTCAAATGTTTTATTTTTGAACGTCAGTTCACATTTGTAGGTGGATCATCAGTGTTAGAGCTAAAAATTAGCATGTTTAAAGTGATTTTCATGCTTCCAGGGGCCCTAAACACAAGATTTATGGAATGGTTAAAAGTGCATGAAAATGGCCAATTTACTCACTCTGAGTTCTCAAAAAGGGTTTCTTCACCCCGGGAAGTTAATTAAATACCATTTGGAGGCATTTAATGTTCGAGCAAAAACGGCTGATTTTCGACAAAAGAGATAACACCTCCCCATTACGTCATGCTTCAGAAATGTGGAAAATGGTCCATTTTCAAATGTTTTATTTTTGAACATCAGTTCACATTTGTAGGTGGATCATCAGTGTTAGAGCTAAAATTAGCATGTTTAAAGTGATTTTCACGCTTCCAGGGGCTCGGGAAGTGAATTAAATACTATTTGGAGGCATTTAATGTTCAATCAAAAACAGCTGATTTTTGACAAAAGAGATAACACCCCCCATTACGTCATGCTTCAGAAATGTGGAAAATGGTCCGTTTTCAAATGTTTTATTTTTGAACGTCAGTTCACATTTGTAGGTGGATCATCAGTGTTAGAGCTAAAATTAGCATGTTTAAAGTGATTTTCATGCTTCCAGGGGCCCTAAACACAAGATTTATGGAATGGTTAAAAGTGCATGAAAATGGCCAATTTACTCACTCTGAGTTCTCAAAAAGGGTTTCTTCACCCCGGGAAGTTAATTAAATACCATTTGGAGGCATTTAATGTTCGAGCAAAAACGGCTGATTTTCGACAAAAGAGATAACACCCCCCCATTACGTCATGCTTCAGAAATGTGGAAAATGGTCCGTTTTCAAATGTTTTATTTTTGAACGTCAGTTCACATTTGTAGGTGGATCATCAGTGTTAGAGCTAAAATTAGGATGTTTAAAGTGATTTTCATGCTTCCAGGGGCTCGGGAAGTGAATTAAATACTATTTGGAGGCATTTAATGTTCAAGCAAAAACAGCTGATTTTTGACAAAAGAGATAACACCCCCCCATTACGTCATGCTTCAGAAATGTGGAAAATGGTCCGTTTTCAAATGTTTTATTTTTGAACGTCAGTTCACATTTGTAGGTGGATCATCAGTGTTAGAGCTAAAATTAGCATGTTTAAAGTGATTTTCATGCTTCCAGGGGCCCTAAACACAAGATTTATGGAATGGTTAAAAGTGCATGAAAATGGCCAATTTACTCACTCTGAGTTCCCAAAAAGGGTTTCTTCACCCCGTGAAGTTAATTAAATACCATTTGGAGGCATTTAATGTTCGAGCAAAAACGGCTGATTTTTCGACAAAAGAGATAACACCCCCCCATTACGTCATGCTTCAGAAATGTGGAAAATGGTCCGTTTTCAAATGTTTTATTTTTGAACGTCAGTTCACATTTGTAGGTGGATCATCAGTGTTAGAGCTAAAATTAGCATGTTTAAAGTGATTTTCATGCTTCCAGGGGCTCGGGAAGTGAATTAAATACTATTTGGAGGCATTTAATGTTCAATCAAAAACAGCTGATTTTTGACAAAAGAGATAACACCCCCCCATTACGTCATGCTTCAGAAATGTGGAAAATGGTCCGTTTTCAAATGTTTTATTTTTGAACGTCAGTTCACATTTGTAGGTGGATCATCAGTGTTAGAGCTAAAATTAGCATGTTTAAAGTGATTTTCATGCTTCCAGGGGCCTTAAACACAAGATTTATGGAATGGTTAAAAGTGCATGAAAATGGCCAATTTACTCACTCTGAGTTCTCAAAAAGTGTTTCTTCACCCTGGGAAGTTAATTAAATACCATTTGGAGGCATTTAATGTTCAAGCAGAAACGGCTGATTTTCGACAAAAGAGATAACACCCCCCCCCCATTAAGTCATGGTTCAGAAATGTGGAAAATGGTCCGTTTTCAAGTGTTTTATTTTGGAACGTCAGTTCACATTTGTAGGTGGATCATCAGTGTTAGAGCTAAAATTAGCATGTTTAAAGTGATTTTCATGCTTCCAGGGGCTCGGGAAGTGAATTAAATACTATTTGGAGGCATTTAATTTTCAATCAAAAACAGCTGATTTTTGACAAAAGAGATAACACCCCCCCATTACGTCATGCTTCAGAAATGTGGAAAATGGTCCGTTTTCAAATGTTTTATTTTTTAACGTCAGTTCACATTTGTAGGTGGATCATCAGTGTTAGAGCTAAAATTAGCATGTTTAAAGTGATTTTCATGCTTCCAGGGGCCCTAAACACAAGATTTATGGAATGGTTAAAAGTGCATGAAAATGGCCAATTTACTCACTCTGAGTTCTCAAAAAGGGTTTCTTCACCCCGGGAAGTTAATTAAATACCATTTGGAGGCATTTAATGTTCGAGCAAAAACGGCTGATTTTTCGACAAAAGAGATAACACCCCCCCATTACGTCATGCTTCAGAAATGTGGAAAATGGTCCGTTTTCAAATGTTTTATTTTTGAACGTCAGTTCACATTTGTAGGTGGATCATCAGTGTTAGAGCTAAAATTAGCATGTTTAAAGTGATTTTCATGCTTCCAGGGGCTCGGGAAGTGAATTAAATACTATTTGGAGGCATTTAATGTTCAATCAAAAACAGCTGATTTTTGACAAAAGAGATAACACCCCCCCATTACGTCATGCTTCAGAAATGTGGAAAATGGTCCGTTTTCAAATGTTTTATTTTTGAACGTCAGTTCACATTTGTAGGTGGATCATCAGTGTTAGAGCTAAAATTAGCATGTTTAAAGTGATTTTCATGCTTCCAGGGGCCCTAAACACAAGATTTATGGAATGGTTAAAAGTGCATGAAAATGGCCAATTTACTCACTCTGAGTTCTCAAAAAGGGTTTCTTCACCCCGGGAAGTTAATTAAATACCATTTGGAGGCATTTAATGTTCGAGCAAAAACGGCTGATTTTCGACAAAAGAGATAACACCCCCCCCCCATTAAGTCATGCTTCAGAAATGTGGAAAATGGTCCGTTTTCAAGTGTTTTATTTTGGAACGTCAGTTCACATTTGTAGGTGGATCATCAGTGTTAGAGCTAAAATTAGCATGTTTATAGTGATGTTCATGCTTCCAGGGGCTCGGGAAGTGAATTAAATACTATTTGGAGGCATTTAACGTTCAATCAAAAACAGCTGATTTTTGACAAAAGAGATAACACCCCCCCCATTACGTCATGCTTCAGAAATGTGGAAAATGGTCCGTTTTAAAATGTTTTATTTTTGAATGTCAGTTCACATTTGTAGGTGGATCATCAGTGTTGGAGCTAAAATTAGCATGTTTAAAGTGATTTTCATGCTTCCAGGGGCCCTAAACACAAGATTTATGGAATGGTTAAAAGTGCATGAAAATGGCCAATTTACTCACTCTGAGTTCTCAAAAAGGGTTTCTTCACCCCGGGAAGTTAATTAAATACCATTTGGAGGCATTTAATGTTCGAGCAAAAACGGCTGATTTTCGACAAAAGAGATAACACCCCCCCATTAGGTCATGCTTCAGAAATGTGGAAAATGGTCCGTTTTCAAATGTTTTATTTTTGAACGTCAGTTCACATTTGTAGGTGGATCATCAGTGTTAGAGCTAAAATTAGCATGTTTAAAGTGATTTTCATGCTTCCAGGGGCTCGGGAAGTGAATTAAATACTATTTGGAGGCATTTAATGTTCAATCAAAAACAGCTGATTTTCGACAAAAGAGATAACACCCCCCCATTAGGTCATGCTTCAGAAATGTGGAAAATGGTCCGTTTTCAAATGTTTTATTTTTGAACGTCAGTTCACATTTGTAGGTGGATCATCAGTGTTAGAGCTAAAATTAGCATGTTTAAAGTGATTTTCATGCTTCCAGGGGCTCGGGAAGTGAATTAAATACTATTTGGAGGCATTTAATGTTCAATCAAAAACAGCTGATTTTTGACAAAGAGATAACACCCCCCCATTACGTCATGCTTCAGAAATGTGGAAAATGGTCCGTTTTCAAATGTTTTATTTTTGAACGTCAGTTCACATTTGTAGGTGGATCATCAGTGTTAGAGCTAAAATTAGCATGTTTAAAGTGATTTTCATGCTTCCAGGGGCCCTAAACACAAGATTTATGGAATGGTTAAAAGTGCATGAAAATGGCCAATTTACTCACTCTGAGTTCTCAAAAAGGGTTTCTTCACCCCGGGAAGTTAATTAAATACCATTTGGAGGCATTTAATGTTCGAGCAAAAACGGCTGATTTTCGACAAAAGAGATAACACCCCCCCATTACGTCATGCTTCAGAAATGTGGAAAATGGTCTGTTTTCAAATGTTTTATTTTTGAACGTCAGTTCACATTTGTAGGTGGATCATCAGTGTTAGAGCTAAAATTAGCATGTTTAAAGTGATTTTCATGCTTCCAGGGGCTCGGGAAGTGAATTAAATACTATTTGGAGGCATTTAATGTTCAAGCAAAATCAGCTGATTTTTGACAAAAGAGATAACACCCCCCCATTACGTCATGCTTCAGAAATGTGGAAAATGGTCCGTTTTCAAATGTTTTATTTTTGAACGTCAGTTCACATTTGTAGGTGGATCATCAGTGTTAGAGCTAAAATTTGCATGTTTAAAGTGATTTTCATGCTTCCAGGGGCCCTAAACACAAGATTTATGGAATGGTTAAAAGTGCATGAAAATGGCCAATTTACTCACTCTGAGTTCTCAAAAAGGGTTTCTTCACCCCGGGAAGTTAATTAAATACCATTTGGAGGCATTTAATGTTCGAGCAAAAACGGCTGATTTTCGACAAAAGAGATAACACCCCCCCCCATTACGTCATGCTTCAGAAATGTGGAAAATGGTCCGTTTTCAAATGTTTTATTTTTGAACGTCAGTTCACATTTGTACGTGGATCATCAGTGTTAGAGCTAAAATTAGCATGTTTAAAGTGATTTTCATGCTTCCAGGGGCTCGGGAAGTGAATTAAATACTATTTGGAGGCATTTAATGTTCAAGCAAAAACAGCTGATTTTTGACAAAAGAGATAACACCCCCCCATTACGTCATGCTTCAGAAATGTGGAAAATGGTCCGTTTTGAAATGTTTTATTTTTGAACGTCAGTTCACATTTGTAGGTGGATCATCAGTGTTAGAGCTAAAATTAGCATGTTTAAAGTGATTTTCATGCTTCCACGGGCCCTAAACACAAGATTTATGGAATGGTTAAAAGTGCATGAAAATGGCCAATTTACTCACTCTGAGTTCTCAAAAAGGGTTTCTTCACCCCGGGAAGTTAATTAAATACCATTTGGAGGCATTTAATGTTCGAGCAAAAACGGCTGATTTTCCACAAAAGAGATAACACCCCCCCATTACGTCATGCTTCAGAAATGTGGAAAATGGTCAGTTTTCAAATGTTTTATTTTTGAACGTCAGTTCACATTTGTAGGTGGATCATCAGTGTTAGAGCTAAAATTAGCATGTTTAAAGTGATTTTCATGCTTCCAGGGGCTCGGGAAGTGAATTAAATACTATTTGGAGGCATTTAATGTTCAAGCAAAAACAGCTGATTTTTGACAAAAGAGATAACACCCCCCCATTACGTCATGCTTCAGAAATGTGGAAAATGGTCCGTTTTCAAATGTTTTATTTTTGAACGTCAGTTCACATTTGTAGGTGGATCATCAGTGTTAGAGCTAAAATTAGCATGTTTAAAGTGATTTTCATACTTCCAGGGGCCCTAAACACAAGATTTATGGAATGGTTAAAAGTGCATGAAAATGGCCAATTTACTCACTCTGAGTTCTCAAAAAGGGTTTCTTCACCCCGGGAAGTTAATTAAATACCATTTGGAGGCATTTAATGTTCGAGCAAAAACGGCTGATTTTCGACAAAAGAGATAACACCCCCCCATTACGTCATGCTTCAGAAATGTGGAAAATGGTCCGTTTTCAAATGTTTTATTTTTGAACGTCAGTTCACATTTGTAGGTGGATCATCAGTGTTAGAGCTAAAATTAGCATGTTTAAAGTGATTTTCATGCTTCCAGGGGCTCGGGAAGTGAATTAAATACTATTTGGAGGCATTTAATGTTCAATCAAAAACAGCTGATTTTTGACAAAAGAGATAACACCCCCCCATTACGTCATGCTTCAGAAATGTGGAAAATGGTCCGTTTTCAGAAGTTTTATTTTTGAACGTCAGTTCACATTTGTAGGTGGATCATCAGTGTTAGAGCTAAAATTAGCATGTTTAAAGTGATTTTCATGCTTCCAGGGGCCCTAAACACAAGATTTATGGAATGGTTAAAAGTGCATGAAAATGGCCAATTTACTCACTCTGAGTTCTCAAAAAGGGTTTCTTCACCCCGGGAAGTTAATTAAATACCATTTGGAGGCATTTAATGTTCGAGCAAAAACTGCTGATTTTCGACAAAAGAGATAACACCCCCCATTACGTCATGCTTCAGAAATGTGGAAAATGGTCCGTTTTCAAATGTTTTATTTTTGAACGTCAGTTCACATTTGTAGGTGGATCATCAGTGTTAGAGCTAAAATTAGCATGTTAAAAGTGATTTTCATGCTTCCAGGGGTTCGGGAAGTGAATTAAATACTATTTGGAGGCCTTTAATGTTCAAGCAAAAACAGCTGATTTTTGACAAAAGAGATAACACCCCCCCATTACGTCATGCTTCAGAAATGTGGAAAATGGTCCGTTTTCAAATGTTTTATTTTTGAACGTCAGTTCACATTTGTAGGTGGATCATCAGTGTTAGAGCTAAAATTAGCATGTTTAAAGTGATTTTCATGCTTCCAGGGGCCCTAAACAAAAGATTTATGGAATGGTTAAAAGTGCATGAAAATGGCCAATTTACTCACTCTGAGTTCTCAAAAAGGGTTTCTTCACCCCGGGAAGTTAATTAAATACCATTTGGAGGCATTTAATGTTCGAGCAAAAACGGCTGATTTTCGACAAAAGAGATAACACCCCCCCCATTACGTCATGCTTCAGAAATGTGGAAAATGGTCCGTTTTCAAATGTTTTATTTTTGAACGTCAGTTCACATTTGTACGTGGATCATCAGTGTTAGAGCTAAAATTAGCATGTTTAAAGTGATTTTCATGCTTCCAGGGGCTCGGGAAGTGAATTAAATACTATTTGGAGGCATTTAATGTTCAAGCAAAAACAGCTGATTTTTGACAAAAGAGATAACACCCCCCCATTACGTCATGCTTCAGAAATGTGGAAAATGGTCCGTTTTGAAATGTTTTATTTTTGAACGTCAGTTCACATTTGTAGGTGGATCATCAGTGTTAGAGCTAAAATTAGCATGTTTAAAGTGATTTTCATGCTTCCAGGGGCCCTAAACACAAGATTTATGGAATGGTTAAAAGTGCATGAAAATGGCCAATTTACTCACTCTGAGTTCTCAAAAAGGGTTTCTTCACCCCGGGAAGTTAATTAAATACCATTTGGAGGCATTTAATGTTCGAGCAAAAACGGCTGATTTTCGACAAAAGAGATAACACCCCCCCATTACGTCATGCTTCAGAAATGTGGAAAATGGTCAGTTTTCAAATGTTTTATTTTTGAACGTCAGTTCACATTTGTAGGTGGATCATCAGTGTTAGAGCTAAAATTAGCATGTGTAAAGTGATTTTCATGCTTCCAGGGGCTCGGGAAGTGAATTAAATACTATTTGGAGGCATTTAATGTTCAAGCAAAAACAGCTGATTTTTGACAAAAGAGATAACACCCCCCCATTACGTCATGCTTCAGAAATGTGGAAAATGGTCCGTTTTCAAATGTTTTATTTTTGAACGTCAGTTCACATTTGTAGGTGGATCATCAGTGTTAGAGCTAAAATTAGCATGTTTAAAGTGATTTTCATGCTTCCAGGGGCCCTAAACACAAGATTTATGGAATGGTTAAAAGTGCATGAAAATGGCCAATTTACTCACTCTGAGTTCTCAAAAAGGGTTTCTTCACCCCGGGAAGTTAATTAAATACCATTTGGAGGCATTTAATGTTCGAGCAAAAACGGCTGATTTTCGACAAAAGAGATAACACCCCCCCATTACGTCATGCTTCAGAAATGTGGAAAATGGTCCGTTTTCAAATGTTTTATTTTTGAACGTCAGTTCACATTTGTAGGTGGATCATCAGTGTTAGAGCTAAAATTAGCATGTTTAAAGTGATTTTCATGCTTCCAGGGGCTCGGGAAGTGAATTAAATACTATTTGGAGGCATTTAATGTTCAATCAAAAACAGCTGATTTTTGACAAAAGAGATAACACCCCCCCATTACGTCATGCTTCAGAAATGTGGAAAATGGTCCGTTTTCAGAAGTTTTATTTTTGAACGTCAGTTCACATTTGTAGGTGGATCATCAGTGTTAGAGCTAAAATTAGCATGTTTAAAGTGATTTTCATGCTTCCAGGGGCCCTAAACACAAGATTTATGGAATGGTTAAAAGTGCATGAAAATGGCCAATTCACTCACTCTGAGTTCTCAAAAAGGGTTTCTTCACCCCGGGAAGTTAATTAAATACCATTTGGAGGCATTTAATGTTCGAGCAAAAACGGCTGATTTTCGACAAAAGAGATAACACCCCCCCATTACGTCATGCTTCAGAAATGTGGAAAATGGTCCGTTTTCAAATGTTTTATTTTTGAACATCAGTTCACATTTGTAGGTGGATCATCAGTGTTAGAGCTAAAATTAGCATGTTTAAAGTGATTTTCATGCTTCCAGGGGCTCGGGAAGTGAATTAAATACTATTTGGAGGCATTTAATGTTCAATCAAAAACAGCTGATTTTTGACAAAAGAGATAACACCCCCCATTACGTCATGCTTCAGAAATGTGGAAAATGGTCCGTTTTCAAATGTTTTATTTTTGAACGTCAGTTCACATTTGTAGGTGGATCATCAGTGTTAGAGCTAAAATTAGCATGTTTAAAGTGATTTTCATGCTTCCAGGGGCCCTAAACACAAGATTTATGGAATGGTTAAAAGTGCATGAAAATGGCCAATTTACTCACTCTGAGTTCTCAAAAAGGGTTTCTTCACCCCGGGAAGTTAATTAAATACCATTTGGAGGCATTTAATGTTCGAGCAAAAACGGCTGATTTTCGACAAAAGAGATAACACCCCCCCATTACGTCATGCTTCAGAAATGTGGAAAATGGTCCGTTTTCAAATGCTTTATTTTTGAACGTCAGTTCACATTTGTAGGTGGATCATCAGTGTTAGAGCTAAAATTAGCATGTTTAAAGTGATTTTCATGCTTCCAGGGGCTCGGGAAGTGAATTAAATACTATTTGGAGGCATTTAATGTTCAAGCAAAAACAGCTGATTTTTGACAAAAGAGATAACACCCCCCCCATTACGTCATGCTTCAGAAATGTGGAAAATGGTCCGTTTTCAAATGTTTTATTTTTGAACGTCAGTTCACATTTGTAGGTGGATCATCAGTGTTAGAGCTAAAATTAGCATGTTTAAAGTGATTTTCATGCTTCCAGGGGCCCTAAACACAAGATTTATGGAATGGTTAAAAGTGCATGAAAATGGCCAATTTACTCACTCTGAGTTCCCAAAAAGGGTTTCTTCACCCCGTGAAGTTAATTAAATACCATTTGGAGGCATTTAATGTTCGAGCAAAAACTGCTGATTTTCGACAAAAGAGATAACACCCCCCCATTACGTCATGCTTCAGAAATGTGGAAAATGGTCCGTTTTCAAATGTTTTATTTTTGAACATCAGTTCACATTTGTAGGTGGATCATCAGTGTTAGAGCTAAAATTAGCATGTTTAAAGTGATTTTCATGCTTCCAGGGGCTCGGGAAGTGAATTAAATACTATTTGGAGGCATTTAATTTTCAATCAAAAACAGCTGATTTTTGACAAAAGAGATAACACCCCCCCATTACGTCATGCTTCAGAAATGTGGAAAATGGTCCGTTTTCAAATGTTTTATTTTTTAACGTCAGTTCACATTTGTAGGTGGATCATCAGTGTTAGAGCTAAAATTAGCATGTTTAAAGTGATTTTCATGCTTCCAGGGGCCCTAAACACAAGATTTATGGAATGGTTAAAAGTGCATGAAAATGGCCAATTTACTCACTCTGAGTTCTCAAAAAGGGTTTCTTCACCCCGGGAAGTTAATTAAATACCATTTGGAGGCATTTAATGTTCGAGCAAAAACGGCTGATTTTTCGACAAAAGAGATAACACACCCCCATTACGTCATGCTTCAGAAATGTGGAAAATGGTCCGTTTTCAAATGTTTTATTTTTGAACGTCAGTTCACATTTGTAGGTGGATCATCAGTGTTAGAGCTAAAATTAGCATGTTTAAAGTGATTTTCATGCTTCCAGGGGCTCGGGAAGTGAATTAAATACTATTTGGAGGCATTTAATGTTCAATCAAAAAAAGCTGATTTTTGACAAAAGAGATAACACCCCCCCATTACGTCATGCTTCAGAAATGTGGAAAATGGTCCGTTTTCAAATGTTTTATTTTTGAACGTCAGTTCACATTTGTAGGTGGATCATCAGTGTTAGAGCTAAAATTAGCATGTTTAAAGTGATTTTCATGCTTCCAGGGGCCTTAAACCCAAGATTTATGGAATGGTTAAAAGTGCATGAAAATGGCCAATTTACTCACTCTGAGTTCTCAAAAAGTGTTTCTTCACCCTGGGAAGTTAATTAAATACCATTTGGAGGCATTTAATGTTCAAGCAGAAACGGCTGATTTTCGACAAAAGAGATAACACCCCCCCCCCATTAAGTCATGCTTCAGAAATGTGGAAAATGGTCCGTTTTCAAATGTTTTATTTTGGAACGTCAGTTCACATTTGTAGGTGGATCATCAGTGTTAGAGCTAAAATTAGCATGTTTATAGTGATGTTCATGCTTCCAGGGGCTCGGGAAGTGAATTAAATACTATTTGGAGGCATTTAACGTTCAATCAAAAACAGCTGATTTTTGACAAAAGAGATAACACCCCCCCATTACGTCATGCTTCAGAAATGTGGAAAATGGTCCGTTTTAAAATGTTTTATTTTTGAATGTCAGTTCACATTTGTAGGTGGATCATCAGTGTTGGAGCTAAAATTAGCATGTTTAAAGTGATTTTCATGCTTCCAGGGGCCCTAAACACAAGATTTATGGAATGGTTAAAAGTGCATGAAAATGGCCAATTTACTCACTCTGAGTTCTCAAAAAGGGTTTCTTCACCCCGGGAAGTTAATTAAATACCATTTGGAGGCATTTAATGTTCGAGCAAAAACGGCTGATTTTCGACAAAAGAGATAACACCCCCCCATTAGGTCATGCTTCAGAAATGTGGAAAATGGTCCGTTTTCAAATGTTTTATTTTTGAACGTCAGTTCACATTTGTAGGTGGATCATCAGTGTTAGAGCTAAAATTAGCATGTGTAAAGTGATTTTCATGCTTCCAGGGGCTCGGGAAGTGAATTAAATACTATTTGGAGGCATTTAATGTTCAAGCAAAAACAGCTGATTTTTGACAAAAGAGATAACACCCCCCCATTACGTCATGCTTCAGAAATGTGGAAAATGGTCCGTTTTCAAATGTTTTATTTTTGAACGTCAGTTCACATTTGTAGGTGGATCATCAGTGTTAGAGCTAAAATTAGCATGTTTAAAGTGATTTTCATGCTTCCAGGGGCCCTAAACACAAGATTTATGGAATGGTTAAAAGTGCATGAAAATGGCCAATTTACTCACTCTGAGTTCTCAAAAAGGGTTTCTTCACCCCGGGAAGTTAATTAAATACCATTTGGAGGCATTTAATGTTCGAGCAAAAACGGCTGATTTTCGACAAAAGAGATAACACCCCCCCATTACGTCATGCTTCAGAAATGTGGAAAATGGTCCGTTTTCAAATGTTTTATTTTTGAACGTCAGTTCACATTTGTAGGTGGATCATCAGTGTTAGAGCTAAAATTAGCATGTTTAAAGTGATTTTCATGCTTCCAGGGGCTCGGGAAGTGAATTAAATACTATTTGGAGGCATTTAATGTTCAATCAAAAACAGCTGATTTTTGACAAAAGAGATAACACCCCCCCATTACGTCATGCTTCAGAAATGTGGAAAATGGTCCGTTTTCAGAAGTTTTATTTTTGAACGTCAGTTCACATTTGTAGGTGGATCATCAGTGTTAGAGCTAAAATTAGCATGTTTAAAGTGATTTTCATGCTTCCAGGGGCCCTAAACACAAGATTTATGGAATGGTTAAAAGTGCATGAAAATGGCCAATTCACTCACTCTGAGTTCTCAAAAAGGGTTTCTTCACCCCGGGAAGTTAATTAAATACCATTTGGAGGCATTTAATGTTCGAGCAAAAACGGCTGATTTTCGACAAAAGAGATAACACCCCCCCATTACGTCATGCTTCAGAAATGTGGAAAATGGTCCGTTTTCAAATGTTTTATTTTTGAACATCAGTTCACATTTGTAGGTGGATCATCAGTGTTAGAGCTAAAATTAGCATGTTTAAAGTGATTTTCATGCTTCCAGGGGCTCGGGAAGTGAATTAAATACTATTTGGAGGCATTTAATGTTCAATCAAAAACAGCTGATTTTTGACAAAAGAGATAACACCCCCCATTACGTCATGCTTCAGAAATGTGGAAAATGGTCCGTTTTCAAATGTTTTATTTTTGAACGTCAGTTCACATTTGTAGGTGGATCATCAGTGTTAGAGCTAAAATTAGCATGTTTAAAGTGATTTTCATGCTTCCAGGGGCCCTAAACACAAGATTTATGGAATGGTTAAAAGTGCATGAAAATGGCCAATTTACTCACTCTGAGTTCTCAAAAAGGGTTTCTTCACCCCGGGAAGTTAATTAAATACCATTTGGAGGCATTTAATGTTCGAGCAAAAACGGCTGATTTTCGACAAAAGAGATAACACCCCCCCATTACGTCATGCTTCAGAAATGTGGAAAATGGTCCGTTTTCAAATGCTTTATTTTTGAACGTCAGTTCACATTTGTAGGTGGATCATCAGTGTTAGAGCTAAAATTAGCATGTTTAAAGTGATTTTCATGCTTCCAGGGGCTCGGGAAGTGAATTAAATACTATTTGGAGGCATTTAATGTTCAAGCAAAAACAGCTGATTTTTGACAAAAGAGATAACACCCCCCCCATTACGTCATGCTTCAGAAATGTGGAAAATGGTCCGTTTTCAAATGTTTTATTTTTGAACGTCAGTTCACATTTGTAGGTGGATCATCAGTGTTAGAGCTAAAATTAGCATGTTTAAAGTGATTTTCATGCTTCCAGGGGCCCTAAACACAAGATTTATGGAATGGTTAAAAGTGCATGAAAATGGCCAATTTACTCACTCTGAGTTCCCAAAAAGGGTTTCTTCACCCCGTGAAGTTAATTAAATACCATTTGGAGGCATTTAATGTTCGAGCAAAAACTGCTGATTTTCGACAAAAGAGATAACACCCCCCCATTACGTCATGCTTCAGAAATGTGGAAAATGGTCCGTTTTCAAATGTTTTATTTTTGAACATCAGTTCACATTTGTAGGTGGATCATCAGTGTTAGAGCTAAAATTAGCATGTTTAAAGTGATTTTCATGCTTCCAGGGGCTCGGGAAGTGAATTAAATACTATTTGGAGGCATTTAATTTTCAATCAAAAACAGCTGATTTTTGACAAAAGAGATAACACCCCCCCATTACGTCATGCTTCAGAAATGTGGAAAATGGTCCGTTTTCAAATGTTTTATTTTTTAACGTCAGTTCACATTTGTAGGTGGATCATCAGTGTTAGAGCTAAAATTAGCATGTTTAAAGTGATTTTCATGCTTCCAGGGGCCCTAAACACAAGATTTATGGAATGGTTAAAAGTGCATGAAAATGGCCAATTTACTCACTCTGAGTTCTCAAAAAGGGTTTCTTCACCCCGGGAAGTTAATTAAATACCATTTGGAGGCATTTAATGTTCGAGCAAAAACGGCTGATTTTTCGACAAAAGAGATAACACACCCCCATTACGTCATGCTTCAGAAATGTGGAAAATGGTCCGTTTTCAAATGTTTTATTTTTGAACGTCAGTTCACATTTGTAGGTGGATCATCAGTGTTAGAGCTAAAATTAGCATGTTTAAAGTGATTTTCATGCTTCCAGGGGCTCGGGAAGTGAATTAAATACTATTTGGAGGCATTTAATGTTCAATCAAAAAAAGCTGATTTTTGACAAAAGAGATAACACCCCCCCATTACGTCATGCTTCAGAAATGTGGAAAATGGTCCGTTTTCAAATGTTTTATTTTTGAACGTCAGTTCACATTTGTAGGTGGATCATCAGTGTTAGAGCTAAAATTAGCATGTTTAAAGTGATTTTCATGCTTCCAGGGGCCTTAAACCCAAGATTTATGGAATGGTTAAAAGTGCATGAAAATGGCCAATTTACTCACTCTGAGTTCTCAAAAAGTGTTTCTTCACCCTGGGAAGTTAATTAAATACCATTTGGAGGCATTTAATGTTCAAGCAGAAACGGCTGATTTTCGACAAAAGAGATAACACCCCCCCCCCATTAAGTCATGCTTCAGAAATGTGGAAAATGGTCCGTTTTCAAATGTTTTATTTTGGAACGTCAGTTCACATTTGTAGGTGGATCATCAGTGTTAGAGCTAAAATTAGCATGTTTATAGTGATGTTCATGCTTCCAGGGGCTCGGGAAGTGAATTAAATACTATTTGGAGGCATTTAACGTTCAATCAAAAACAGCTGATTTTTGACAAAAGAGATAACACCCCCCCATTACGTCATGCTTCAGAAATGTGGAAAATGGTCCGTTTTAAAATGTTTTATTTTTGAATGTCAGTTCACATTTGTAGGTGGATCATCAGTGTTGGAGCTAAAATTAGCATGTTTAAAGTGATTTTCATGCTTCCAGGGGCCCTAAACACAAGATTTATGGAATGGTTAAAAGTGCATGAAAATGGCCAATTTACTCACTCTGAGTTCTCAAAAAGGGTTTCTTCACCCCGGGAAGTTAATTAAATACCATTTGGAGGCATTTAATGTTCGAGCAAAAACGGCTGATTTTCGACAAAAGAGATAACACCCCCCCATTAGGTCATGCTTCAGAAATGTGGAAAATGGTCCGTTTTCAAATGTTTTATTTTTGAACGTCAGTTCACATTTGTAGGTGGATCATCAGTGTTAGAGCTAAAATTAGTATGTTTAAAGTGATTTTCATGCTTCCAGGGGCTCGGGAAGTGAATTAAATACTATTTGGAGGCATTTAATGTTCAAGCAAAAACAGCTGATTTTTGACAAAAGAGATAACACCCCCCCATTACGTCATGCTTCAGAAATGTGGAAAATGGTCCGTTTTCAAATGTTTTATTTTTGAACGTCAGTTCACATTTGTAGGTGGATCATCAGTGTTAGAGCTAAAATTAGCATGTTTAAAGTGATTTTCATGCTTCCAGGGGACCTAAACACAAGATTTATGGAATGGTTAAAAGTGCATGAAAATGGCCAATTTACTCACTCTGAGTTCCCAAAAAGGGTTTCTTCACCCCGGGAAGTTAATTAAATACCATTTGGAGGCATTTAATGTTCGAGCAAAAACGGCTGATTTTCGACAAAAGAGATAACACCCCCCCATTACGTCATGCTTCAGAAATGTGGAAAATGGTCCGTTTTCAAATGTTTTATTTTTGAACGTCAGTTCACATTTGTAGGTGGATCATCAGTGTTAGAGCTAAAATTAGCATGTTTAAAGTGATTTTCATGCTTCCAGGGGCTCGGGAAGTGAATTAAATACTATTTGGAGGCATTTAATGTTCAAGCAAAAACAGCTGATTTTTGACAAAAGAGATAACACCCCCCCATTATGTCATGCTTCAGAAATGTGGAAAATGGTCTGTTTTCAAATGTTTTATTTTTGAACGTCAGTTCACATTTGTAGGTGGATCATCAGTGTTAGAGCTAAAATTAGCATGTTTAAAGTGATTTTCATGCTTCCAGGGGCTCGGGAAGTAAATTAAATACTATTTGGAGGCATTTAATGTTCAAGCAAAAACAGCTGATTTTTGACAAAAGAGATAACACCCCCCCATTACGTCATGCTTCAGAAATGTGGAAAATGGTCCGTTTTCAAATGTTTTATTTTTGAACGTCAGTTCACATTTGTAGGTGGATCATCAGTGTTAGAGCTAAAATTAGCATGTTTAAAGTGATTTTCATGCTTCCAGGGGCCCTAAACACAAGATTTATGGAATGGTTAAAAGTGCATGAAAATGGCCAATTTACTCACTCTGAGTTCTCAAAAAGGGTTTCTTCACCCCGGGAAGTTAATTAAATACCATTTGGAGGCATTTAATGTTCGAGCAAAAACGGCTGATTTTCGACAAAAGAGATAACACCCCCCCATTACGTCATGCTTCAGAAATGTGGAAAATGGTCCGTTTTCAAATGTTTTATTTTTGAACATCAGTTCACATTTGTAGGTGGATCATCAGTGTTAGAGCTAAAATTAGCATGTTTAAAGTGATTTTCATGCTTCCAGGGGCTCGGGAAGTGAATTAAATACTATTTGGAGGCATTTAATGTTCAATCAAAAACAGCTGATTTTTGACAAAAGAGATAACACCCCCCCATTACGTCATGCTTCAGAAATGTGGAAAATGGTCCATTTTCAAATGTTTTATTTTTTAACGTCAGTTCACATTTGTAGGTGGATCATCAGTGTTAGAGCTAAAATTAGCATGTTTAAAGTGATTTTCATGCTTCCAGGGGCCCTAAACACAAGATTTATGGAATGGTTAAAAGTGCATGAAAATGGCCAATTTACTCACTCTGAGTTCTCAAAAAGGGTTTCTTCACCCCGGGAAGTTAATTAAATACCATTTGGAGGCATTTAATGTTCGAGCAAAAACGGCTGATTTTCGACAAAAGAGATAACACCCCCCCATTACGTCATGCTTCAGAAATGTGGAAAATGGTCCGTTTTCAAATGTTTTATTTTTGAACGTCAGTTCACATTTGTAGGTGGATCATCAGTGTTAGAGCTAAAATTAGCATGTTTAAAGTGATTTTCATGCTTCCAGGGGCTCGGGAAGTGAATTAAATACTATTTTGAGGCATTTAATGTTCAATCAAAAACAGCTGATTTTTGACAAAAGAGATAACACCCCCCCATTACGTCATGCTTCAGAAATGTGGAAAATGGTCCGTTTTCAAATGTTTTATTTTTGAACGTCAGTTCACATTTGTAGGTGGATCATCAGGTGGATCACAGATTGTTTAACTGTCCTGGTAGTTTACCGTCCTCCCTGGGCCTTGCCGGAGTTCCCGGATCTATTTCTGAAACTGGTGCAGGACATGCGCTCGAGGTTCGATAATTTGGTCATCCTGGGAGACTTTAATTATCACTGGGAACTCACCCCAAGAGAAGGGCAGGCTGGCCATATTGACGAGGCATTATCCTTGCTAGGTTTAATTCAGCAGGTAAGGGGACCGACACATGTGAAAGGCCACACGCTCGACCTAGTCTGGTCGTCAATACCAGTACAGGGATCGACAACCTCACAACCGTGTGTCTGGTCGGACCATTACTTACTGAAGGGAGATCTCCTGATGAACCTGCTTAAATCCAAACCGGCAGAAGGTCAGAGGCTGGTGAGGAAATGGAAAAACATCAATGGAGGAAAGATGGTGGCACATCTTTCAGCGAACCATCCTCAGACCCGTTCAGCTGATAATCCTGATGCCCTCTGTAGTAACCTAGAGGAGAGGCTCCGTAGTGCGGTCGACCATGTGGCGCCTGCACGTAGGGTCAATCTAGTGAATAGAGGCCGGAGGTCCCCTTGGTACAACGACTCCCTAAGGGAGAAAAAGAGGGTCGTGCGCAAGATGGAGAGAGCTTGGCGCAAAGCCTATGACACGAAGGCGAGAAGCGTCTATCTGCTTGAATTAGCAAACTATAAGCGGGCAATAACAGCTAGGAAGGCAGAATTCTATGAGGAAAGGATTATCACAGCGACAAATCCTCAAAAAGAAGTCTTCCGAGTCTTAAATGAACTTAAAAAAGTGAAAGAACAAAGGCCGGAGTTCACTCTAGAGGACTGCCAGAGATTTCAGAATTTCTTCACCAGCAAAATTGAAGATCTTAATTCGGAAATTGCCTGTACTCCCATACATGCTTGCCCCCCACTGACCACGTCGGCCAAAAAGCTGGTGGTTAGGCCTCTGGAGCTACTTCCCCCCATTACGAAAGAGGACCTGCCCCGGCTCACTGGGAGAGTGAAGTCGGGTTCCCAGGCAGACCCTTGTCCCCCTGACGTTTTCAAACTGGCTATGCCAGGAATAGAAGAGGAGGTGTTGAATCTTTTGAACTCCTCTCTAGCATCAGGAAAGGTTCCCACTGCCTTTAAGGAAGCAAGGTTGATCCCTTTGCTGAAAAAGCCTGGGGCAGATGTGAAATGCCTAAAAAACTTTAGGCCTATTTCCCAGATCCCTTTCCTGGCCAAGGTGTTGGAACAGCATGTTTTGGCCGCCCTCTCTGACCATCTAGAAGGGAACGGCCTGCTGGAACCAAACCAATCAGGGTTCCGCGCAAACCACAGCACGGAACTGGTCATGCTGTCCATCATAGATGAGCTCCGAAATAGGGCAGATAAGAGGATACCCGGCGCCCTGGTGCTGTTAGACCTCTCCGCGGCGTTTGACACCGTCAGTCACAAACAACTGCTGACGCGGATGAGAGACTTCGGCATCCGGGGCACAGCCCACGCCTGGTTTGCTTCTTTTCTACAAGGAAGGACACAAAGAGTTCAGTTGGGAGAACTGCTCTCCACTGCATCACCAATCTCTTGTGGAGTGCCACAGGGGTCGGCTCTGTCGCCCCTGCTATTCAACATATACCTCCAACCATTGATCGGACTCTTGAACCAAATGGATTGTCAGGTATATAACTACGCTGATGACACCCAAATCATTATCCAAATGGATGATGTACCTGGGGCACCAGCAAATCTGCAAACCATCTTGAAGCAGATAGCCAATTGGATGTCACTGAACTCCTTAAAAATTAATCCGGACAAGACGGAAGTTCTACCTGTTACCATCGCTGGCAATCCATGGCATGATGGATTCTGGCCGAGGGAACTTGGACCGCCCCCGGAGCCGGCAGTGGCTGTAAAAAGCCTTGGCATTTATGTAGATGACAAGCTTTCCATGCGGAAACAGGTTACCACGGTGGTAGGAACCTGTGTTGGCATGCTGCGTCAACTTAGGAAGATCGCGCCATTACTGTCCCATTCTACCCTGCGAAGGGCGGTTTCTGCTATGATCCTTGCAAGACTGGATTATGGTAACTCGCTCTATCTGGGCCTACCCCAAAAACTCCTAGACAAACTTCAGCTGGTGATGAACGATGCCGCCAGGCTCATTCACAAGAAACCTAGGAGCACGCATGTGTCCCCACTTATGCGTGAGCTACATTGGCTCCCAATAAGGCAGAGGGTGCTCTTCAAAGGGTTATGCATTGCACATAAATCCCTTTACGGTAAGGCACCAAGCTACATCAAGACCCGCCTGACCCCATATACACCTGCCAGGGTGTTAAGATCTGCTGAAGCAACCTTGCTTATGCAACCCCGTTTTAGATTGGCGACAGTGGGCGGTCGTGCCATTTCCAACACCCTCCCAGAGGCCTGGAACAGTCTACCGGTGGACTTGCGCAAAGAACCCAATTTGCTGACCTTTCGGAAGAGGCTGAAGACTGTTCTTTTCCAGAAAGCCTGGGGAGGGATATAAATTTATTGTAGTGTTTCTTTTGGTTCCTGTGGTGTTTACTGGACAAGCGCTTAGAGACCCCGGGGTTATATAGCGCTATATAAATCGAAATAAATAAATAAATAAATAAATAAATCAGTGTTAGAGCTAAAATTAGCATGTTTAAAGGGATTTTCATGCTTCCAGGGGCCCTATACACAAGATTTATGGAATGGTTAAAAGTGCATGAAAATGGCCAATTTACTCACTCTGAGTTCTCAAAAAGGGTTTCTTCACCCCGGGAAGTTAATTAAATACCATTTGGAGGCATTTAATGTTCAAGCAGAAACGGCTGATTTTCGACAAAAGAGATAACACCCCCCCATTACGTCATGCTTCAGAAATGTGGAAAATGGTCCGTTTTCAAATGTTTTATTTTTGAACGTCAGTTCACATTTGTAGGTGGATCATCAGTGTTAGAGCTAAAATTAGCATGTTTAAAGTGATTTTCATGCTTCCAGGGGCTCGGGAAGTGAATTAAATACTATTTGGAGGCATTTAATGTTCAAGCAAAAACAGCTGATTTTTGACAAAAGAGATAACACCCCCCCATTACGTCATGCTTCAGAAATGTGGAAAATGGTCCGTTTTAAAATGTTTTATTTTTGAATGTCAGTTCACATTTGTAGGTGGATCATCAGTGTTGGAGCTAAAATTAGCATGTTTAAAGTGATTTTCATGCTTCCAGGGGCCCTAAACACAAGATTTATGGAATGGTTAAAAGTGCATGAAAATGGCCAATTTACTCACTCTGAGTTCTCAAAAAGGGTTTCTTCACCCCGGGAAGTTAATTAAATACCATTTGGAGGCATTTAATGTTCGAGCAAAAACGGCTGATTTTCGACAAAAGAGATAACACCCCCCCATTACGTCATGCTTCAGAAATGTGGAAAATGGTCCGTTTTCAAATGTTTTATTTTTGAATGTCAGTTCACATTTGTAGGTGGATCATCAGTGTTAGAGCTAAAATTAGCATGTTTAAAGTGATTTTCATGCTTCCAGGGGCTTGGGAAGTGAATTAAATACTATTTGGAGGCATTTAATGTTCAAGCAAAAACAGCTGATTTTTGACAAAAGAGATAACACCCCCCCATTACGTCATGCTTCAGAAATGTTGAAAATGGTCCGTTTTCAAATGTTTTATTTTTGAACGTCAGTTCACATTTGTAGGTGGATCATCAGTGTTAGAGCTAAAATTAGCATGTTTAAAGTGATTTTCATGCTACCAGGGGCCCTAAACACAAGATTTATGGAATGGTTAAAAGTGCATGAAAATGGCCAATTTACTCACTCTGAGTTCTCAAAAAGGGTTTCTTCACCCCGGGAAGTTAATTAAATACCATTTGGAGGCATTTAATGTTCGAGCAAAAACGGCTGATTTTCGACAAAAGAGATAACACCCCCCATTACGTCATGCTTCAGAAATGTGGAAAATGGTCCGTTTTCAAATGTTTTATTTTTGAACGTCAGTTCACATTTGTAGGTGGATCATCAGTGTTAGAGCTAAAATTAGCATGTTTAAAGTGATTTTCATGCTTCCAGGGGCTCGGGAAGTGAATTAAATACTATTTGAAGGCATTTAATGTTCAAGCAAAAACAGCTGATTTTTGACAAAAGAGATAACACCCCCCCATTACGTCATGCTTCAGAAATGTGGAAAATGGTCCGTTTTCAAATGTTTTATTTTTGAACGTCAGTTCACATTTGCAGGTGGATCATCAGTGTTAGAGCTAAAATTAGCATGTTTAAAGTGATTTTCATGCTTCCAGGGGCCCTAAACACAAGATTTATGGAATGGTTAAAAGTGCATGAAAATGGCCAATTTACTCACTCTGAGTTCCCAAAAAGGGTTTCTTCACCCCGGGAAGTTAATTAAATACCATTTGGAGGCATTTAATGTTCGAGCAAAAACTGCTGATTTTCGACAAAAGAGATAACACCCCCCCATTACGTCATGCTTCAGAAATGTGGAAAATGGTCCGTTTTCAAATGTTTTATTTTTGAACGTCAGTTCACATTTGTAGGTGGATCATCAGTGTTAGAGCTAAAATTAGCATGTTTAAAGTGATTTTCATGCTTCCAGGGGCTCGGGAAGTGAATTAAATACTATTTGGAGGCATTTAATGTTCAAGCAAAAACAGCTGATTTTTGACAAAAGAGATAACACCCCCCATTACGTCATGCTTCAGAAATGTGGAAAATGGTCCGTTTTCAAATGTTTTATTTTTGAACGTCAGTTCACATTTGTAGGTGGATCATCAGTGTTAGAGCTAAAATTAGCATGTTTAAAGTGATTTTCATGCTTCCAGGGGCCCTAAACACAAGATTTATGGAATGGTTAAAAGTGCATGAAAATGGCCAATTTAATTACTCTGAGTTCTCAAAAAGGGTTTCTTCACCCCGGGAAGTTAATTAAATACCATTTGGAGGCATTTAATGTTCGAGCAAAAACGGCTGATTTTCGACAAAAGAGATAACACCCCCCCATTACGTCATGCTTCAGAAATGTGGAAAATGGTCCGTTTTCAAATGTTTTATTTTTGAACATCAGTTCACATTTGTAGGTGGATCATCAGTGTTAGAGCTAAAATTAGCATGTTTAAAGTGATTTTCATGCTTCCAGGGGCTCGGGAAGTGAATTAAATACTATTTGGAGGCATTTAATGTTCAATCAAAAACAGCTGATTTTTGACAAAAGAGATAACACCCCCCATTACGTCATGCTTCAGAAATGTGGAAAATGGTCCGTTTTCAAATGTTTTATTTTTGAACGTCAGTTCACATTTGTAGGTGGATCATCAGTGTTAGAGCTAAAATTAGCATGTTTAAAGTGATTTTCATGCTTCCAGGGGCCCTAAACACAAGATTTATGGAATGGTTAAAAGTGCATGAAAATGGCCAATTTACTCATTCTGAGTTCTCAAAAAGGGTTTCTTCACCCCGGGAAGTTAATTATATACCATTTGGAGGCATTTAATGTTCGAGCAAACACGGCTGATTTTCGACAAAAGAGATAACACCCCCCCATTACGTCATGCTTCAGAAATGTGGAAAATGGTCCGTTTTCAAATGTTTTATTTTTGAACGTCAGTTCACATTTGTAGGTGGATCATCAGTGTTAGAGCTAAAATTAGCATGTTTAAAGTGATTTTCATGCTTCCAGGGGCTCGGGAAGTGAATTAAATACTATTTGGACGCATTTAATGTTCAAGCAAAAACAGCTGATTTTTGACAAAAGAGATAACACACCCCCATTACGTCATGCTTCAGAAATGTGGAAAATGGTCCGTTTTCAAATGTTTTATTTTTGAACGTCAGTTCACATTTGTAGGTGGATCATCAGTGTTAGAGCTAAAATTAGCATGTTTAAAGTGATTTTCATGCTTCCAGGGGCCCTAAACACAAGATTTATGGAATGGTTAAAAGTGCATGAAAATGGCCAATTTACTCACTCTGAGTTCTCAAAAAGGGTTTCTTCACCCCGGGAAGTTAATTAAATACCATTTGGAGGCATTTAATGTTCGAGCAAAAACGGCTGATTTTCGACAAAAGAGATAACACCCCCCCATTACGTCATGCTTCAGAAATGTGGAAAATGGTCCGTTTTCAAATGTTTTATTTTTGAACATCAGTTCACATTTGTAGGTGGATCATCAGTGTTAGAGCTAAAATTAGCATGTTTAAAGTGATTTTCATGCTTCCAGGGGCTCGGGAAGTGAATTAAATACTATTTGGAGGCATTTAATGTTCAATCAAAAACAGCTGATTTTTGACTAAAGAGATAACACCCCCCCATTACGTCATGCTTCAGAAATGTGGAAAATGGTCCGTTTTCAAATGTTTTATTTTTGAACGTCAGTTCACATTTGTAGGTGGATCATCAGTGTTAGAGCTAAAATTAGCATGTTTGAAGTGATTTTCATGCTTCCAGGGGCCCTAAACACAAGATTTATGGAATGGTTAAAAGTGCATGAAAATAGCCAATTTACTCACTCTGAGTTCTCAAAAAGTGTTTCTTCACCCCGGGAAGTTAATTAAATACCATTTGGAGGCATTTAATGTTCAAGCAGAAACGGCTGATTTTCGACAAAAGAGATAACACCCCCCCATTACGTCATGTTTCAGAAATGTGGAAAATGGTCCGTTTTCAAATGTTTTATTTTTGAACGTCAGTTCACATTTGTAGGTGGATCATCAGTGTTAGAGCTAAAATTAGCATGTTTAAAGTGATTTTCATGCTTCCAGGGGCTCGGGAAGTGAATTAAATACTATTTGGAGGCATTTAATGTTCAAGCAAAAACAGCTGATTTTTGACAAAAGAGATAACACCCCCCCATTACGTCATGCTTCAGAAATGTGGAAAATGGTCCGTTTTCAAATGTTTTATTTTTGAACGTCAGTTCACATTTGTAGGTGGATCATCAGTGTTAGAGCTAAAATTAGCATGTTTAAAGTGATTTTCATGCTTCCAGGGGCCCTAAACACAAGATTTATGGAATGGTTAAAAGTGCATGAAAATGGCCAATTTACTCACTCTGAGTTCTCAAAAAGGGTTTCTTCACCCCGGGAAGTTAATTAAATACCATTTGGAGGCATTTAATGTTCGAGCAAAAACGGCTGATTTTCGACAAAAGAGATAACACCCCCCCATTACGTCATGCTTCAGAAATGTGGAAAATGGTCCGTTTTCAAATGTTTTATTTTTGAACGTCAGTTCACATTTGTAGGTGGATCATCTGTGTTAGAGCTAAAATTAGCATGTTTAAAGTGATTTTCATGCTTCCAGGGGCTTGGGAAGTGAATTAAATACTATTTGGAGGCATTTAATGTTCAAGCAAAAACAGCTGATTTTTGACAAAAGAGATAACACCCCCCCATTACGTCATGCTTCAGAAATGTGGAAAATGGTCCGTTTTAAAATGTTTTATTTTTGAATGTCAGTTCACATTTGTAGGTGGATCATCAGTGTTGGAGCTAAAATTAGCATGTTTAAAGTGATTTTCATGCTTCCAGGGGCCCTAAACACAAGATTTATGGAATGGTTAAAAGTGCATGAAAATGGCCAATTTACTCACTCTGAGTTCTCAAAAAGGGTTTCTTCACCCCGGGAAGTTAATTAAATACCATTTGGAGGCATTTAATGTTCGAGCAAAAACGGCTGATTTTCGACAAAAGAGATAACACCCCCCCAATACGTCACGCTTCAGAAATGTGGAAAATGGTCCGTTTTCAAATGTTTTATTTTTGAACGTCAGTTCACATTTGTAGGTGGATCATCAGTGTTAGAGCTAAAATTAGCATGTTTAAAGTGATTTTCATGCTTTCAGGGGCCCTAAACACAAGATTTATGGAATGGTTAAAAGTGCATGAAAATGGCCAATTTACTCACTCTGAGTTCTCAAAAAGGGTTTCTTCACCCCGGGAAGTTAATTAAATACCATTTGGAGGCATTTAATGTTCGAGCAAAAACGGCTGATTTTCGACAAAAGAGATAACACCCCCCCCATTACGTCATGCTTCAGAAATGTGGAAAATGGTCCGTTTTCAAATGTTTTATTTTTGAACGTCAGTTCACATTTGTAGGTGGATCATCAGTGTTAGAGCTAAAATTAGCATGTTTAAAGTGATTTTCATGCTTCCAGGGGCTTGGGAAGTGAATTAAATACTATTTGGAGGCATTTAATGTACAAGCAAAAACAGCTGATTTTTGACAAAAGAGATAACACCCCCCCATTACGTCATGCTTCAGAAATGTAGAAAATGGTCCGTTTTCAAATGTTTTATTTTTGAACGTCAGTTCACATTTGTAGGTGGATCATCAGTGTTAGAGCTAAAATTAGCATGTTTAAAGTGATTTTCATGCTTCCAGGGGCCCTAAACACAAGATTTATGGAATGGTTAAAAGTGCATGAAAATGGCCAATTTACTCACTCTGAGTTCTCTAAAAGGGTTTCTTCACCCCGGGAAGTTAATTAAATACCATTTGGAGGCATTTAATGTTCGAGCAAAAACGGCTGATTTTCGACAAAAGAGATAACACCCCCCCATTACGTCATGCTTCAGAAATGTGGAAAATGGTCCGTTTTCAAATGTTTTATTTTTGAACGTCAGTTCACATTTGTAGGTGGATCATCAGTGTTAGAGCTAAAATTAGCATGTTTAAAGTGATTTTCATGCTTCCAGGGGCTCGGGAAGTGAATTAAATACTATTTGGAGGCATTTAATGTTCAAGCAAAAACAGCTGATTTTTGACAAAAGAGATAACACCCCCCATTACGTCATGCTTCAGAAATGTGGAAAATGGTCCGTTTTCAAATGTTTTATTTTTGAACGTCAGTTCACATTTGTAGGTGGATCATCAGTGTTAGAGCTAAAATTAGCATGTTTAAAGTGATTTTCATGCTTCCAGGGGCCCTAAACACAAGATTTATGGAATGGTTAAAAGTGCATGAAAATGGCCAATTTACTCACTCTGAGTTCCCAAAAAGGGTTTCTTCACCCCGGGAAGTTAATTAAATACCATTTGGAGGCATTTAATGTTCGAGCAAAAACTGCTGATTTTCGACAAAAGAGATAACACCCCCCCATTACGTCATGCTTCAGAAATGTGGAAAATGGTCCGTTTTCAAATGTTTTATTTTTGAACGTCAGTTCACATTTGTAGGTGGATCATCAGTGTTAGAGCTAAAATTAGCATGTTTAAAGTGATTTTCATGCTTCCAGGGGCTCTGGAAGTGAATTAAATACTATTTGGAGGCATTTAATGTTCAAGCAAAAACAGCTGATTTTTGACAAAAGAGATAACACCCCCCCCCCATTACGTCATGCTTCAGAAATGTGGAAAATGGTCCGTTTTTAAATGTTTTATTTTTGAACGTCAGTTCACATTTGTAGGTGGATCATCAGTGTTAGAGCTAAAATTAGCATGTTTAAAGTGATTTTCATGCTTCCAGGGGCCCTAAACACAAGATTTATGGAATGGTTAAAAGTGCATGAAAATGGCCAATTTACTCACTCTGAGTTCCCAAAAAGGGTTTCTGCACCCCGGGAAGTTAATTAAATACCATTTGGAGGCATTTAATGTTCGAGCAAAAACTGCTGATTTTCGACAAAATAGATAACACCCCCCCATTACGTCATGCTTCAGAAATGTGGAAAATGGTCCGTTTTCAAATGTTTTATTTTTGAACGTCAGTTCACATTTGTAGGTGGATCATCAGTGTTAGAGCTGAAATTAGCATGTTTAAAGTGATTTTCATGCTTCCAGGGGCTCGGGAAGTGAATTAAATACTATTTGGAGGCATTTAATGTTCAAGCAAAAACAGCTGATTTTTGACAAAAGAGATAACACCCCCCCATTACGTCATGCTTCAGAAATGTGGAAAATGGTCCGTTTTCAAATGTTTTATTTTTGAACGTCAGTTCACATTTGTAGGTGGATCATCAGTGTTAGAGCTAAAATTAGCATGTTTAAAGTGATTTTCATGCTTCCAGGGGCCCTAAACACAAGATTTATGGAATGGTTAAAAGTGCATGAAAATGGCCAATTTACTCACTCTGAGTTCTCAAAAAGGGTTTCTTTACCCCGGGAAGTTAATTAAATACCATTTGGAGGCATTTAATGTTCGAGCAAAAACGGCTGATTTTCGACAAAAGAGATAACACCCCCCCATTACGTCATGCTTCAGAAATGTGGAAAATGGTCCGTTTTCAAATGTTTTATTTTTGAACATCAGTTCACATTTGTAGGTGGATCATCAGTGTTAGAGCTAAAATTAGCATGTTTAAAGTGATTTTCATGCTTCCAGGGGCTCGGGAAGTGAATTAAATACTATTTGGAGGCATTTAATGTTCAATCAAAAACAGCTGATTTTTGACAAAAGAGATAACACCCCCCCATTACGTCATGCTTCAGAAATGTGGAAAATGGTCCATTTTCAAATGTTTTATTTTTGAACGTCAGTTCACATTTGTAGGTGGATCATCAGTGTTAGAGCTAAAATTAGCATGTTTAAAGTGATTTTCATGCTTCCAGGGGCTCGGGAAGTGAATTAAATACTATTTGGAGGCATTTAATGTTCAATCAAAAACTGCTGATTTTTGACAAAAGAGATAACACCCCCCCATTACGTCATGCTTCAGAAATGTGGAAAATGGTCCATTTTCAAATGTTTTATTTTTGAACGTCAGTTCACATTTGTAGGTGGATCATCAGTGTTAGAGCTAAAATTAGCATGTTTAAAGTGATTTTCATGCTTCCAGGGGCCCTAAACACAAGATTTATGGAATGGTTAAAAGTGCATGAAAATGGCCAATTTACTCACTCTGAGTTCTCAAAAAGGGTTTCTTCACCCCGGGAAGTTAATTAAATACCATTTGGAGGCATTTAATGTTCGAGCAAAAACGGCTGATTTTCGACAAAAGAGATAACACCCCCCCATTACGTCATGCTTCAGAAATGTGGAACATGGTCCGTTTTCAAATGTTTTATTTTTGAACGTCAGTTCACATTTGTAGGTGGATCATCAGTGTTAGAGCTAAAATTAGCATGTTTAAAGTGATTTTCATGCTTCCAGGGGCTCGGGAAGTGAATTAAATACTATTTGGAGGCATTTAATGTTCAATCAAAAACTGCTGATTTTTGACAAAAGAGATAACACCCCCCCATTACGTCATGCTTCAGAAATGTGGAAAATGGTCCATTTTCAAATGTTTTATTTTTGAACGTCAGTTCACATTTGTAGGTGGATCATCAGTGTTAGAGCTAAAATTAGCATGTTTAAAGTGATTTTCATGCTTCCAGGGGCCCTAAACACAAGATTTATGGAATGGTTAAAAGTGCATGAAAATGGCCAATTTACTCACTCTGAGTTCTCAAAAAGGGTTTCTTCACCCCGGGAAGTTAATTAAATACCATTTGGAGGCATTTAATGTTCGAGCAAAAACGGCTGATTTTCGACAAAAGAGATAACACCCCCCCATTACGTCATGCTTCAGAAATGTGGAACATGGTCCGTTTTCAAATGTTTTATTTTTGAACGTCAGTTCACATTTGTAGGTGGATCATCAGTGTTAGAGCTAAAATTAGCATGTTTAAAGTGATTTTCATGCTTCCAGGGGCTCGGGAAGTGAATTAAATACTATTTGGAGGCATTTCATGTTCAAGCAAAAACAGCTGATTTTTGACAAAAGAGATAACACACCCCCATTACGTCATGCTTCAGAAATGTGGAAAATGGTCCGTTTTCAAATGTTTTATTTTTGAACGTCAGTTCACATTTGTAGGTGGATCATCAGTGTTAGAGCTAAAATTAGCATGTTTAAAGTGATTTCCATGCTTCCAGGGGCCCTAAACACAAGATTTATGGAATGGTTAAAAGTGCATGAAAATGGCCAATTTACTCACTCTGAGTTCTCAAAAAGGGTTTCTTCACCCCGGGAAGTTAATTAAATACCATTTGGAGGCATTTAATGTTCGAGCAAAAACGGCTGATTTTCGACAAAAGAGATAACACCCCCCCATTACGTCATGCTTCAGAAATGTGGAAAATGGTCCGTTTTCAAATGTTTTATTTTTGAACGTCAGTTCACATTTGTAGGTGGATCATCAGTGTTAGAACTAAAATTAGCATGTTTAAAGTGATTTTCATGCTTCCAGGGGCTCGGGAAGTGAATTAAATACTATTTGGAGGCATTTAATGTTCAAGCAAAAACAGCTGATTTTTGACAAAAGAGATAACACCCCCCCATTACGTCATGCTTCAGAAATGTGGAAAATGGTCCGTTTTCAAATGTTTTAGTTTTTTAACGTCAGTTCACATTTGTAGGTGGATCATCAGTGTTAGAGCTAAAATTAGCATGTTTAAAGTGATTTTCATGCTTCCAGGGGCCCTAAACACAAGATTTATGGAATGGTTAAAAGTGCATGAAAATGGCCAATTTACTCACTCTGAGTTCTCAAAAAGGGTTTCTTCACCCCGGGAAGTTAATTAAATACCATTTGGAGGCATTTAATGTTCGAGCAAAAACGGCTGATTTTCGACAAAAGAGATAACACCCCCCCATTACGTCATGCTTCAGAAATGTGGAAAATGGTCCGTTTTCAAATGTTTTATTTTTGAACGTCAGTTCACATTTGTAGGTGGATCATCAGTGTTAGAGCTAAAATTAGCATGTTTAAAGTGATTTTCATGCTTCCAGGGGCCCTAAACACAAGATTTATGGAATGGTTAAAAGTGCATGAAAATGGCCAATTTACTCACTCTGAGTTCCCAAAAAGGGTTTCTTCACCCCGGGAAGTTAATTAAATACCATTTGGAGGCATTTAATGTTCGAGCAAAAACTGCTGATTTTCGACAAAAGAGATAACACCCCCCCCATTACGTCATGCTTCAGAAATGTGGAAAATGGTCCGTTTTCAAATGTTTTATTTTTGAACGTCAGTTCACATTTGTAGGTGGATCATCAGTGTTAGAGCTAAAATTAGCATGTTTAAAGTGATTTTCATGCTTCCAGGGGCTCGGGAAGTGAATTAAATACTATTTGGAGGCATTTAATGTTCAAGCAAAAACAGCTGATTTTTGACAAAAGAGATAACACCCCCCCATTACGTCATGCTTCAGAAATGTGGAAAATGGTCCGTTTTTAAATGTTTTATTTTTGAACGTCAGTTCACATTTGTAGGTGGATCATCAGTGTTAGAGCTAAAATTAGCATCTTTAAAGTGATTTTCATGCTTCCAGGGGCTCGGGAAGTGAATTAAATACTATTTGGAGGCATTTAATGTTCAATCAAAAACAGCTGATTTTTGACAAAAGAGATAACACCCCCCCATTACGTCATGCTTCAGAAATGTGGAAAATGGTCCGTTTTCAAATGTTTTATTTTTGAACGTCAGTTCACATTTGTAGGTGGATCATCAGTGTTAGAGCTAAAATTAGCATGTTTAAAGTGATTTTCATGCTTCCAGGGGCCCTAAACACAAGATTTATGGAATGGTTAAAAGTGCATGAAAATGGCCAATTTACTCACTCTGAGTTCTCAAAAAGGGTTTCTTCACCCCGGGAAGTTAATTAAATACCATTTGGAGGCATTTAATGTTCGAGCAAAAACGGCTGATTTTCGACAAAAGAGATAACACCCCCCCATTACGTCATGCTTCAGAAATGTGGAAAATGGTCCGTTTTCAAATGTTTTATTTTTGAACATCAGTTCACATTTGTAGGTGGATCATCAGTGTTAGAGCTAAAATTAGCATGTTTAAAGTGATTTTCATGCTTCCAGGGGCTCGGGAAGTGAATTAAATACTATTTGGAGGCATTTAATGTTCAATCAAAAACAGCTGATTTTTGACTAAAGAGATAACACCCCCCCATTACGTCATGCTTCAGAAATGTGGAAAATGGTCCGTTTTCAAATGTTTTATTTTTGAACGTCAGTTCACATTTGTAGGTGGATCATCAGTGTTAGAGCTAAAATTAGCATGTTTAAAGTGATTTTCATGCTTCCAGGGGCCCTAAACACAAGATTTATGGAATGGTTAAAAGTGCATGAAAATAGCCAATTTACTCACTCTGAGTTCTCAAAAAGTGTTTCTTCACCCCGGGAAGTTAATTAAATACCATTTGGAGGCATTTAATGTTCAAGCAGAAACGGCTGATTTTCGACAAAAGAGATAACACCCCCCCATTACGTCATGCTTCAGAAATGTGGAAAATGGTCCGTTTTCAAATGTTTTATTTTTGAACGTCAGTTCACATTTGTAGGTGGATCATCAGTGTTAGAGCTAAAATTAGCATGTTTAAAGTGATTTTCATGCTTCCAGGGGCTCGGGAAGTGAATTAAATACTATTTGGAGGCATTTAATGTTCAAGCAAAAACAGCTGATTTTTGACAAAAGAGATAACACCCCCCCATTACGTCATGCTTCAGAAATGTGGAAAATGGTCCGTTTTAAAATGTTTTATTTTTGAATGTCAGTTCACATTTGTAGGTGGATCATCAGTGTTGGAGCTAAAATTAGCATGTTTAAAGTGATTTTCATGCTTCCAGGGGCCCTAAACACAAGATTTATGGAATGGTTAAAAGTGCATGAAAATGGCCAATTTACTCACTCTGAGTTCTCAAAAAGGGTTTCTTCACCCCGGGAAGTTAATTAAATACCATTTGGAGGCATTTAATGTTCGAGCAAAAACGGCTGATTTTCGACAAAAGAGATAACACCCCCCCAATACGTCACGCTTCAGAAATGTGGAAAATGGTCCGTTTTCAAATGTTTTATTTTTGAACGTCAGTTCACATTTGTAGGTGGATCATCAGTGTTAGAGCTAAAATTAGCATGTTTAAAGTGATTTTCATGCTTTCAGGGGCCCTAAACACAAGATTTATGGAATGGTTAAAAGTGCATGAAAATGGCCAATTTACTCACTCTGAGTTCTCAAAAAGGGTTTCTTCACCCCGGGAAGTTAATTAAATACCATTTGGAGGCATTTAATGTTCGAGCAAAAACGGCTGATTTTCGACAAAAGAGATAACACCCCCCCCATTACGTCATGCTTCAGAAATGTGGAAAATGGTCCGTTTTCAAATGTTTTATTTTTGAACGTCAGTTCACATTTGTAGGTGGATCATCAGTGTTAGAGCTAAAATTAGCATGTTTAAAGTGATTTTCATGCTTCCAGGGGCTTGGGAAGTGAATTAAATACTATTTGGAGGCATTTAATGTACAAGCAAAAACAGCTGATTTTTGACAAAAGAGATAACACCCCCCCATTACGTCATGCTTCAGAAATGTAGAAAATGGTCCGTTTTCAAATGTTTTATTTTTGAACGTCAGTTCACATTTGTAGGTGGATCATCAGTGTTAGAGCTAAAATTAGCATGTTTAAAGTGATTTTCATGCTTCCAGGGGCCCTAAACACAAGATTTATGGAATGGTTAAAAGTGCATGAAAATGGCCAATTTACTCACTCTGAGTTCTCTAAAAGGGTTTCTTCACCCCGGGAAGTTAATTAAATACCATTTGGAGGCATTTAATGTTCGAGCAAAAACGGCTGATTTTCGACAAAAGAGATAACACCCCCCCATTACGTCATGCTTCAGAAATGTGGAAAATGGTCCGTTTTCAAAAGTTTTATTTTTGAACGTCAGTTCACATTTGTAGGTGGATCATCAGTGTTAGAGCTAAAATTAGCATGTTTAAAGTGATTTTCATGCTTCCAGGGGCTCGGGAAGTGAATTAAATACTATTTGGAGGCATTTAATGTTCAAGCAAAAACAGCTGATTTTTGACAAAAGAGATAACACCCCCCATTACGTCATGCTTCAGAAATGTGGAAAATGGTCCGTTTTCAAATGTTTTATTTTTGAACGTCAGTTCACATTTGTAGGTGGATCATCAGTGTTAGAGCTAAAATTAGCATGTTTAAAGTGATTTTCATGCTTCCAGGGGCCCTAAACACAAGATTTATGGAATGGTTAAAAGTGCATGAAAATGGCCAATTTACTCACTCTGAGTTCCCAAAAAGGGTTTCTTCACCCCGGGAAGTTAATTAAATACCATTTGGAGGCATTTAATGTTCGAGCAAAAACTGCTGATTTTCGACAAAAGAGATAACACCCCCCCATTACGTCATGCTTCAGAAATGTGGAAAATGGTCCGTTTTCAAATGTTTTATTTTTGAACGTCAGTTCACATTTGTAGGTGGATCATCAGTGTTAGAGCTAAAATTAGCATGTTTAAAGTGATTTTCATGCTTCCAGGGGCTCTGGAAGTGAATTAAATACTATTTGGAGGCATTTAATGTTCAAGCAAAAACAGCTGATTTTTGACAAAAGAGATAACACCCCCCCCCCATTACGTCATGCTTCAGAAATGTGGAAAATGGTCCGTTTTTAAATGTTTTATTTTTGAACGTCAGTTCACATTTGTAGGTGGATCATCAGTGTTAGAGCTAAAATTAGCATGTTTAAAGTGATTTTCATGCTTCCAGGGGCCCTAAACACAAGATTTATGGAATGGTTAAAAGTGCATGAAAATGGCCAATTTACTCACTCTGAGTTCCCAAAAAGGGTTTCTGCACCCCGGGAAGTTAATTAAATACCATTTGGAGGCATTTAATGTTCGAGCAAAAACTGCTGATTTTCGACAAAATAGATAACACCCCCCCATTACGTCATGCTTCAGAAATGTGGAAAATGGTCCGTTTTCAAATGTTTTATTTTTGAACGTCAGTTCACATTTGTAGGTGGATCATCAGTGTTAGAGCTGAAATTAGCATGTTTAAAGTGATTTTCATGCTTCCAGGGGCTCGGGAAGTGAATTAAATACTATTTGGAGGCATTTAATGTTCAAGCAAAAACAGCTGATTTTTGACAAAAGAGATAACACCCCCCCATTACGTCATGCTTCAGAAATGTGGAAAATGGTCCGTTTTCAAATGTTTTATTTTTGAACGTCAGTTCACATTTGTAGGTGGATCATCAGTGTTAGAGCTAAAATTAGCATGTTTAAAGTGATTTTCATGCTTCCAGGGGCCCTAAACACAAGATTTATGGAATGGTTAAAAGTGCATGAAAATGGCCAATTTACTCACTCTGAGTTCTCAAAAAGGGTTTCTTCACCCCGGGAAGTTAATTAAATACCATTTGGAGGCATTTAATGTTCGAGCAAAAACGGCTGATTTTCGACAAAAGAGATAACACCCCCCCATTACGTCATGCTTCAGAAATGTGGAACATGGTCCGTTTTCAAATGTTTTATTTTTGAACGTCAGTTCACATTTGTAGGTGGATCATCAGTGTTAGAGCTAAAATTAGCATGTTTAAAGTGATTTTCATGCTTCCAGGGGCTCGGGAAGTGAATTAAATACTATTTGGAGGCATTTAATGTTCAATCAAAAACTGCTGATTTTTGACAAAAGAGATAACACCCCCCCATTACGTCATGCTTCAGAAATGTGGAAAATGGTCCATTTTCAAATGTTTTATTTTTGAACGTCAGTTCACATTTGTAGGTGGATCATCAGTGTTAGAGCTAAAATTAGCATGTTTAAAGTGATTTTCATGCTTCCAGGGGCCCTAAACACAAGATTTATGGAATGGTTAAAAGTGCATGAAAATGGCCAATTTACTCACTCTGAGTTCTCAAAAAGGGTTTCTTCACCCCGGGAAGTTAATTAAATACCATTTGGAGGCATTTAATGTTCGAGCAAAAACGGCTGATTTTCGACAAAAGAGATAACACCCCCCCATTACGTCATGCTTCAGAAATGTGGAACATGGTCCGTTTTCAAATGTTTTATTTTTGAACGTCAGTTCACATTTGTAGGTGGATCATCAGTGTTAGAGCTAAAATTAGCATGTTTAAAGTGATTTTCATGCTTCCAGGGGCTCGGGAAGTGAATTAAATACTATTTGGAGGCATTTCATGTTCAAGCAAAAACAGCTGATTTTTGACAAAAGAGATAACACACCCCCATTACGTCATGCTTCAGAAATGTGGAAAATGGTCCGTTTTCAAATGTTTTATTTTTGAACGTCAGTTCACATTTGTAGGTGGATCATCAGTGTTAGAGCTAAAATTAGCATGTTTAAAGTGATTTCCATGCTTCCAGGGGCCCTAAACACAAGATTTATGGAATGGTTAAAAGTGCATGAAAATGGCCAATTTACTCACTCTGAGTTCTCAAAAAGGGTTTCTTCACCTCGGGAAGTTAATTAAATACCATTTGGAGGCATTTAATGTTCGAGCAAAAACGGCTGATTTTCGACAAAAGAGATAACACCCCCCATTACGTCATGCTTCAGAAATGTGGAAAATGGTCCGTTTTCAAATGTTTTATTTTTGAACGTCAGTTCACATTTGTAGGTGGATCATCAGTGTTAGAACTAAAATTAGCATGTTTAAAGTGATTTTCATGCTTCCAGGGGCTCGGGAAGTGAATTAAATACTATTTGGAGGCATTTCATGTTCAAGCAAAAACAGCTGATTTTTGACAAAAGAGATAACACACCCCCATTACGTCATGCTTCAGAAATGTGGAAAATGGTCCGTTTTCAAATGTTTTAGTTTTTTAACGTCAGTTCACATTTGTAGGTGGATCATCAGTGTTAGAGCTAAAATTAGCATGTTTAAAGTGATTTTCATGCTTCCAGGGGCCCTAAACACAAGATTTATGGAATGGTTAAAAGTGCATGAAAATGGCCAATTTACTCACTCTGAGTTCTCAAAAAGGGTTTCTTCACCCCGGGAAGTTAATTAAATACCATTTGGAGGCATTTAATGTTCGAGCAAAAACGGCTGATTTTCGACAAAAGAGATAACACCCCCCCATTACGTCATGCTTCAGAAATGTGGAAAATGGTCCGTTTTCAAATGTTTTATTTTTGAACGTCAGTTCACATTTGTAGGTGGATCATCAGTGTTAGAGCTAAAATTAGCATGTTTAAAGTGATTTTCATGCTTCCAGGGGCCCTAAACACAAGATTTATGGAATGGTTAAAAGTGCATGAAAATGGCCAATTTACTCACTCTGAGTTCCCAAAAAGGGTTTCTTCACCCCGGGAAGTTAATTAAATACCATTTGGAGGCATTTAATGTTCGAGCAAAAACTGCTGATTTTCGACAAAAGAGATAACACCCCCCCCATTACGTCATGCTTCAGAAATGTGGAAAATGGTCCGTTTTCAAATGTTTTATTTTTGAACGTCAGTTCACATTTGTAGGTGGATCATCAGTGTTAGAGCTAAAATTAGCATGTTTAAAGTGATTTTCATGCTTCCAGGGGCTCGGGAAGTGAATTAAATACTATTTGGAGGCATTTAATGTTCAAGCAAAAACAGCTGATTTTTGACAAAAGAGATAACACCCCCCCCCATTACGTCATGCTTCAGAAATGTGGAAAATGGTCCGTTTTTAAATGTTTTATTTTTGAACGTCAGTTCACATTTGTAGGTGGATCATCAGTGTTAGAGCTAAAATTAGCATGTTTAAAGTGATTTTCATGCTTCCAGGGGCCCTAAACACAAGATTTATGGAATGGTTAAAAGTGCATGAAAATGGCCAATTTACTCACTCTGAGTTCCCAAAAAGGGTTTCTTCACCCCGGGAAGTTAATTAAATACCATTTGGAGGCATTTAATGTTCGAGCAAAAACTGCTGATTTTCGACAAAAGAGATAACACCCCCCCATTACGTCATGCTTCAGAAATGTGGAAAATGGTCCGTTTTCAAATGTTTTATTTTTGAACGTCAGTTCACATTTGTAGGTGGATCATCAGTGTTAGAGCTGAAATTAGCATGTTTAAAGTGATTTTCATGCTTCCAGGGGCTCGGGAAGTGAATTAAATACTATTTGGAGGCATTTAATGTTCAAGCAAAAACAGCTGATTTTTGACAAAAGAGATAACACCCCCCCATTACGTCATGCTTCAGAAATGTGGAAAATGGTCCGTTTTCAAATGTTTTATTTTTGAACGTCAGTTCACATTTGTAGGTGGATCATCAGTGTTAGAGTTAAAATTAGCATGTTTAAAGTGATTTTCATGCTTCCAGGGGCCCTAAACACAAGATTTATGGAATGGTTAAAAGTGCATGAAAATGGCCAATATACTCACTCTGAGTTCTCAAAAAGGGTTTCTTCACCCCGGGAAGTTAATTAAATACCATTTGGAGGCATTTAATGTTCGAGCAAAAACGGCTGATTTTCGACAAAAGAGATAACACCCCCCCATTACGTCATGCTTCAGAAATGTGGAACATGGTCCGTTTTCAAATGTTTTATTTTTGAACGTCAGTTCACATTTGTAGGTGGATCATCAGTGTTAGAGCTAAAATTAGCATGTTTAAAGTGATTTTCATGCTTCCAGGGGCTCGGGAAGTGAATTAAATACTATTTGGAGGCATTTAATGTTCAAGCAAAAACAGCTGATTTTTGACAAAAGAGATAACACACCCCCATTACGTCATGCTTCAGAAATGTGGAAAATGGTCCGTTTTCAAATGTTTTATTTTTGAACTTCAGTTCACATTTGTAGGTGGATCATCAGTGTTAGAGCTAAAATTAGCATGTTTAAAGTGATTTTCATGCTTCCAGGGGCCCTAAACACAAGATTTATGGAATGGTTAAAAGTGCATGAAAATGGCCAATTTACTCACTCTGAGTTCTCAAAAAGGGTTTCTTCACCCCGGGAAGTTAATTAAATACCATTTGGAGGCATTTAATGTTCGAGCAAAAACGGCTGATTTTCGACAAAAGAGATAACACCCCCCCATTACGTCATGCTTCAGAAATGTGGAAAATGGTCCGTTTTCAAATGTTTTATTTTTGAACGTCAGTTCACATTTGTAGGTGGATCATCAGTGTTAGAGCTAAAATTAGCATGTTTAATGTGATTTTCATGCTTCCAGGGGCTCGGGAAGTGAATTAAATAGTATTTGGAGGCATTTAATGTTCAAGCAAAAACAGCTGATTTTTGACAAAAGAGATAACACCCCCCCATTACGTCATGCTTCAGAAATGTGGAAAATGGTCCGTTTTCAAATGTTTTATTTTTGAACGTCAGTTCACATTTGTAGGTGGATCATCAGTGTTAGAGCTAAAATTAGCATGTTTAAAGTGATTTTCATGCTTCCAGCGGCCCTAAACACAAGATTTATGGAATGGTTAAAAGTGCATGAAAATGGCCAATTTACTCACTCTGAGTTCTCAAAAAGGGTTTCTTCACCCCGGGAAGTTAATTAAATACCATTTGGAGGCATTTAATGTTCGAGCAAAAACTGCTGATTTTCGACAAAAGATATAACACCCCCCCATTACGTCATGCTTCAGAAATGTGGAAAATGGTCCGTTTTCAAATGTTTTCTTTTTGAACATCAGTTCACATTTGTAGGTGGATCATCAGTGTTAGAGCTAAAATTAGCATGTTTAAAGTGATTTTCATGCTTCCAGGGGCTCGGGAAGTGAATTAAATACTATTTGGAGGCATTTAATGTTCAATCAAAAACAGCTGATTTTTGACAAAAGAGATAACACCCCCCCATTACGTCATGCTTCAGAAATGTGGAAAATGGTCAGTTTTCAAATGTTTTATTTTTTAACGTCAGTTCACATTTGTAGGTGGATCATCAGTGTTAGAGCTAAAATTAGCATGTTTAAAGTGATTTTCATGCTTCCAGGGGCCCTAAACACAAGATTTATGGAATGGTTAAAAGTGCATGAAAATGGCCAATTTACTCACTCTGAGTTCTCAAAAAGGGTTTCTTCACCCCGAGAAGTTAATTAAATACCATTTGGAGGCATTTAATGTTCGAGCAAAAACGGCTGATTTTCGACAAAAGAGATAACACCCCCCCCATTACGCCATGCTTCAGAAATGTGGAAAATGGTCCGTTTTCAAATGTTTTATTTTTGAACGTCAGTTCACATTTGTAGGTGGATCATCAGTGTTAGAGCTAAAATTAGCATGTTTAAAGTGATTTTCATGCTTCCAGGGGCTCGGGAAGTGAATTAAATACTATTTGGAGGCATTTAATGTTCAATCAAAAACAGCTGATTTTTGACAAAAGAGATAACACCCCCCCATTACGTCATGCTTCAGAAATGTGGAAAATGGTCCGTTTTCAAATGTTTTATTTTTGAACGTCAGTTCACATTTGTAGGTGGATCATCAGTGTTAGAGCTAAAATTAGCATGTTTAAAGTGATTTTCATGCTTCCAGGGGCCCTAAACACAAGATTTATGGAATGGCTAAAAGTGCATGAAAATGGCCAATTTACTCACTCTGAGTTCTCAAAAAGGGTTTCTTCACCCCGGGAAGTTAATTAAATACCATTTGGAGGCATTTAATGTTCGAGCAACAACGGCTGATTTTCGACAAAAGAGATAACACCCCCCCATTACGTCATGCTTCAGAAATGTGGAAAATGGTCCGTTTTCAAATGTTTTATTTTTGAACGTCAGTTCACATTTGTAGGTGGATCATCAGTGTTAGAGCTAAAATTAGCATGTTTAAAGTGATTTTTATGCTTCCAGGGGCTCGGGAAGTGAATTAAATACTATTTGGAGGCATTTAATGTTCAATCAAAAACAGCTGATTTTTGACAAAAGAGATAACACCCCCCCATTACGTCATGCTTCAGAAATGTGGAAAATGGTCCGTTTTCAAATGTTTTATTTTTGAACGTCAGTTCACATTTGTAGGTGGATCATCAGTGTTAGAGCTAAAATTAGCATGTTTAAAGTGATTTTCATGCTTCCAGGGGCCCTAAACACAAGATTTATGGAATGGTTAAAAGTGCATGAAAATGGCCAATTTACTCACTCTGAGTTCTCAAAAAGGGTTTCTTCACCCCGGGAAGTTAATTAAATACCATTTGGAGGCATTTAATGTTCGAGCAAAAACGGCTGATTTTCGACAAAAGAGATAACACCCCCCCATTACGTCATGCTTCAGAAATGTGGAACATGGTCCGTTTTCAAATGTTTTATTTTTGAACGTCAGTTCACATTTGTAGGTGGATCATCAGTGTTAGAGCTAAAATTTGCATGTTTAAAGTGATTTTCATGCTTCCAGGGGCTCGGGAAGTGAATTAAATACTATTTGGCGGCATTTAATGTTCAAGCAAAAACAGCTGATTTTTGACAAAAGAGATAACACACCCCCATTACGTCATGCTTCAGAAATGTGGAAAATGGTCCGTTTTCAAATGTTTTATTTTTGAACGTCAGTTCACATTTGTAGGTGGATCATCAGTGTTAGAGCTAAAATTAGCATGTTTAAAGTGATTTTCATGCTTCCAGGGGCCCTAAACACAAGATTTATGGAATGGTTAAAAGTGCATGAAAATGGCCAATTTACTCACTCTGAGTTCTCAAAAAGGGTTTCTTCACCCCGGGAAGTTAATTAAATACCATTTGGAGGCATTTAATGTTCGAGCAAAAACGGCTGATTTTCGACAAAAGAGATAACACCCCCCCATTACGTCATGCTTCAGAAATGTGGAAAATGGTCCGTTTTCAAATGTTTTATTTTTGAACATCAGTTCACATTTGTAGGTGGATCATCAGTGTTAGAGCTAAAATTAGCATGTTTAAAGTGATTTTCATGCTTCCAGGGGCTCGGGAAGTGAATTAAATACTATTTGGAGGCATTTAATGTTCAATCAAAAACAGCTGATTTTTGACAAAAGAGATAACACCCCCCCATTACGTCATGCTTCAGAAATGTGGAAAATGGTCCGTTTTCAAATGTTTTATTTTTTAACGTCAGTTCACATTTGTAGGTGGATCATCAGTGTTAGAGCTAAAATTAGCATGTTTAAAGTGATTTTCATGCTTCCAGGGGCCCTAAACACAAGATTTATGGAATGGTTAAAAGTGCATGAAAATGGCCAATTTACTCACTCTGAGTTCTCAAAAAGGGTTTCTTCACCCCGGGAAGTTAATTAAGTACCATTTGGAGGCATTTAATGTTCGAGCAAAAACGGCTGATTTTCGACAAAAGAGATAACACCCCCCCATTACGTCATGCTTCAGAAATGTGGGAAATGGTCCGTTTTCAAATGTTTTATTTTTGAACGTCAGTTCACATTTGTAGGTGGATCATCAGTGTTAGAGCTAAAATTAGCATGTTTAAAGTGATTTTCATGCTTCCAGGGGCTCGGGAAGTGAATTAAATACTATTTGGAGGCATTTAATGTTCAATCAAAAACAGCTGATTTTTGACAAAAGAGATAACACCCCCCCATTACGTCATGCTTCAGAAATGTGGAAAATGGTCCGTTTTCAAATGTTTTATTTTTTAACGTCAGTTCACATTTGTAGGTGGATCATCAGTGTTAGAGCTAAAATTAGCATGTTTAAAGTGATTTTCATGCTTCCAGGGGCCCTAAACACAAGATTTATGGAATGGTTAAAAGTGCATGAAAATGGCCAATTTACTCACTCTGAGTTCTCAAAAAGGGTTTCTTCACCCCGGGAAGTTAATTAAATACCATTTGGAGGCATTTAATGTTCGAGCAAAAACGGCTGATTTTCGACAAAAGAGATAACACCCCCCCATTACGCCATGCTTCAGAAATGTGGAAAATGGTCCGTTTTCAAATGTTTTATTTTTGAACGTCAGTTCACATTTGTAGGCGGATCATCAGTGTTAGAGCTAAAATTAGCATGTTTAAAGTGATTTTCATGCTTCCAGGGGCCCTAAACACAAGATTTATGGAATGGTTAAAAGTGCATGAAAATGGCCAATTTACTCACTCTGAGTTCTCAAAAAGGGTTTCTTCACCCCGGGAAGTTAATTAAATACCATTTGGAGGCATTTAATGTTCGAGCAAAAACGGCTGATTTTCGACAAAAGAGATAACACCCCCCCATTACGTCATGCTTCAGAAATGTGGAAAATGGTCCGTTTTCAAATGTTTTATTTTTGAACGTCAGTTCACATTTGTAGGTGGATCATCAGTGTTAGAGCTAAAATTAGCATGTTTAAAGTGATTTTCATGCTTCCAGGGGCTCGGGAAGTGAATTAAATACTATTTGGAGGCATTTAATGTTCAATCAAAAACAGCTGATTTTTGACAAAAGAGATAACACCCCCCCATTACGTCATGCTTCAGAAATGTGGAAAATGGTCCGTTTTCAAATGTTTTATTTTTGAACGTCAGTTCACATTTGTAGGTGGATCATCAGTGTTAGAGCTAAAATTAGCATGTTTAAAGTGATTTTCATGCTTCCAGGGGCCCTAAACACAAGATTTATGGAATGGTTAAAAGTGCATGAAAATGGCCAATTTACTCACTCTGAGTTCTCAAAAAGGGTTTCTTCACCCCGGGAAGTTAATTAAATACCATTTGGAGGCATTTAATGTTCGAGCAAAAACGGCTGATTTTCGACAAAAGAGATAACATCCCCCCATTACGTCATGCTTCAGAAATGTGGAACATGGTCCGTTTTCAAATGTTTTATTTTTGAACGTCAGTTCACATTTGTAGGTGGATCATCAGTGTTAGAGCTAAAATTAGCATGTTTAAAGTGATTTTCATGCTTCCAGGGGCTCGGGAAGTGAATTAAATACTATTTGGAGGCATTTAATGTTCAAGCAAAAACAGCTGATTTTTGACAAAAGAGATAACACACCCCCATTACGTCATGCTTCAGAAATGTGGAAAATGGTCCGTTTTCAAATATTTTATTTTTGAACGTCAGTTCACATTTGTAGGTGGATCATCAGTGTTAGAGCTAAAATTAGCATGTTTAAACTGATTTTCATGCTTCCAGGGGCCCTAAACACAAGATTTATGGTATGGTTAAAAGTGCATGAAAATGGCCAATTTACTCACTCTGAGTTCTCAAAAAGGGTTTCTTCACCCCGGGAAGTTAATTAAATACCATTTGGAGGCATTTAATGTTCGAGCAAAAACGGCTGATTTTCGACAAAAGAGATAACACCCCCCCATTACGTCATGCTTCAGAAATGTGGAAAATGGTCCGTTTTCAAATGTTTTATTTTTGAACGTCAGTTCACATTTGTAGGTGGATCATCAGTGTTAGAGCTAAAATTAGCATGTTTAAAGTGATTTTCATGCTTCCAGGGGCCCTAAACACAAGATTTATGGAATGGTTAAAAGTGCATGAAAATGGCCAATTTACTCACTCTGAGTTCTCAAAAAGGGTTTCTTCACCCCGGGAAGTTAATTAAATACCATTTGGAGGCATTTAATGTTCGAGCAAAAACGGCTGATTTTCGACAAAAGAGATAACACCCCCCCATTACGTCATGCTTCAGAAATGTGGAAAATGGTCCTATTTCAAATGTTTTATTTTTGATCGTCAGTTCACATTTGTAGGTGGATCATCAGTGTTAGAGCTAAAATTAGCATGTTTAAAGTGATTTTCATGCTTCCAGGGGCTCGGGAAGTGAATTAAATACTATTTGGAGGCATTTAATGTTCAAGCAAAAACAGCTGATTTTTGACAAAAGAGATAACACCCCCCCATTACGTCATGCTTCAGAAATGTGGAAAATGGTCCGTTTTCAAATGTTTTATTTTTGAACGTCAGTTCACATTTGTAGGTGGATCATCAGTGTTAGAGCTAAAATTAGCATGTTTAAAGTGATTTTCATGCTTCCAGGGGCTCGGGAAGTGAATTAAATACTATTTGGAGGCATTTAATGTTCAATCAAAAACAGCTGATTTTTGACAAAAGAGATAACACCCCCCCATCACGTCATGCTTCAGAAATGTGGAAAATGGTCCGTTTTCAAATGTTTTATTTTTGAACGTCAGTTCACATTTGTAGGTGGATCATCAGTGTTAGAGCTAAAATTAGCATGTTTAAAGTGATTTTCATGCTTCCAGGGGCCCTAAACACAAGATTTATGGAATGGTTAAAAGTGCATGAAAATGGCCAATTTACTCACTCTGAGTTCTCAAAAAGGGTTTCTTCACCCCGGGAAGTTAATTAAATACCATTTGGAGGCATTTAATGTTCGAGCAAAAACGGCTGATTTTCGACAAAAGAGATAACACCCCCCCATTACGTCATGCTTCAGAAATGTGGAACATGGTCCGTTTTCAAATGTTTTATTTTTGAACGTCAGTTCACATTTGTAGGTGGATCATCAGTGTTAGAGCTAAAATTAGCATGTTTAAAGTGATTTTCGTGCTTCCAGGGGCTCGGGAAGTGAATTAAATACTATTTGGAGGCATTTAATGTTCAAGCAAAAACAGCTGATTTTTGACAAAAGAGATAACACACCCCCATTACGTCATGCTTCAGAAATGTGGAAAATGGTCCGTTTTCAAATGTTTTATTTTTGAACGTCAGTTCACATTTGTAGGTGGATCATCAGTGTTAGAGCTAAAATTAGCATGTTTAAAGTGATTTTCATGCTTCCAGGGGCTCGGGAAGTGAATTAAATACTATTTGGAGGCATTTAATGTTCAATCAAAAACAGCTGATTTTTGACAAAAGAGATAACACCCCCCCATCACGTCATGCTTCAGAAATGTGGAAAATGGTCCGTTTTCAAATGTTTTATTTTTGAACGTCAGTTCACATTTGTAGGTGGATCATCAGTGTTAGAGCTAAAATTAGCATGTTTAAAGTGATTTTCATGCTTCCAGGGGCCCTAAACACAAGATTTATGGAATGGTTAAAAGTGCATGAAAATGGCCAATTTACTCACTCTGAGTTCTCAAAAAGGGTTTCTTCACCCCGGGAAGTTAATTAAATACCATTTGGAGGCATTTAATGTTCGAGCAAAAACGGCTGATTTTCGACAAAAGAGATAACACCCCCCCATTACGTCATGCTTCAGAAATGTGGAACATGGTCCGTTTTCAAATGTTTTATTTTTGAACGTCAGTTCACATTTGTAGGTGGATCATCAGTGTTAGAGCTAAAATTAGCATGTTTAAAGTGATTTTCATGCTTCCAGGGGCTCGGGAAGTGAATTAAATACTATTTGGAGGCATTTAATGTTCAAGCAAAAACAGCTGATTTTTGACAAAAGAGATAACACACCCCCATTACGTCATGCTTCAGAAATGTGGAAAATGGTCCGTTTTCAAATGTTTTATTTTTGAACGTCAGTTCACATTTGTAGGTGGATCATCAGTGTTAGAGCTAAAATTAGCATGTTTAAAGTGATTTTCATGCTTCCAGGGGCCCTAAACACAAGATTTATGGTATGGTTAAAAGTGCATGAAAATGGCCAATTTACTCACTCTGAGTTCTCAAAAAGGGTTTCTTCACCCCGGGAAGTTAATTAAATACCATTTGGAGGCATTTAATGTTCGAGCAAAAACGGCTGATTTTCGACAAAAGAGATAACACCCCCCCATTACGTCATGCTTCAGAAATGTGGAAAATGGTCCGTTTTCAAATGTTTTATTTTTGAACGTCAGTTCACATTTGTAGGTGGATCATCAGTGTTAGAGCTAAAATTAGCATGTTTAAAGTGATTTTCATGCTTCCAGGGGCTCGGGAAGTGAATTAAATACTATTTGGAGGCATTTAATGTTCAAGCAAAACAGCTGATTTTTGACAAAAGAGATAACACCCCCCCATTACGTCATGCTTCAGAAATGTGGAAAATGGTCCGTTTTCAAATGTTTTATTTTTGAACGTCAGTTCACATTTGTAGGTGGATCATCAGTGTTAGAGCTAAAATTAGCATGTTTAAAGTGATTTTCATGCTTCCAGGGGCCCTAAACACAAGATTTATGGAATGGTTAAAAGTGCATGAAAATGGCCAATTTACTCACTCTGAGTTCTCAAAAAGGGTTTCTTCACCCCGGGAAGTTAATTAAATACCATTTGGAGGCATTTAATGTTCGAGCAAAAACGGCTGATTTTCGACAAAAGAGATAACACCCCCCATTACGTCATGCTTCAGAAATGTGGAAAATGGTCCGTTTTCAAATGTTTTATTTTTGAACATCAGTTCACATTTGTAGGTGGATCATCAGTGTTAGAGCTAAAATTAGCATGTTTAAAGTGATTTTCATGCTTCCAGGGGCTCGGGAAGTGAATTAAATACTATTTGGAGGCATTTAATGTTCAATCAAAAACAGCTGATTTTTGACAAAAGAGATAACACCCCCCCATTACGTCATGCTTCAGAAATGTGGAAAATGGTCCGTTTTCAAATGTTTTATTTTTTAACGTCAGTTCACATTTGTAGGTGGATCATCAGTGTTAGAGCTAAAATTAGCATGTTTAAAGTGATTTTCATGCTTCCAGGGGCCCTAAACACAAGATTTATGGAATGCTTAAAAGTGCATGAAAATGGCCAATTAACTCACTCTGAGTTCTCAAAAAGGGTTTCTTCACCCCGGGAAGTTAATTAAATACCATTTGGAGGCATTTAATGTTCGAGCAAAAACGGCTGATTTTCGACAAAAGAGATAACACCCCCCCCATTACGCCATGCTTCAGAAATGTGGAAAATGGTCCGTTTTCAAATGTTTTATTTTTGAACGTCAGTTCACATTTGTAGGTGGATCTTCAGTGTTAGAGCTAAAATTAGCATGTTTAAAGTGATTTTCATGCTTCCAGGGGCTCGGGAAGTGAATTAAATACTATTTGGAGGCATTTAATGTTCAATCAAAAACAGCTGATTTTTGACAAAAGAGATAACACCCCCCCATTACGTCATGCTTCAGAAATGTGGAAAATGGTCCGTTTTCAAATGTTTTATTTTTGAACGTCAGTTCACATTTGTAGGTGGATCATCAGTGTTAGAGCTAAAATTAGCATGTTTAAAGTGATTTTCATGCTTCCAGGGGCCCTAAACACAAGATTTATGGAATGGTTAAAAGTGCATGAAAATGGCCAATTTACTCACTCTGAGTTCTCAAAAAGGGTTTCTTCACCCCGGGAAGTTAATTAAATACCATTTGGAGGCATTTAATGTTCGAGCAAAAACGGCTGATTTTCGACAAAAGAGATAACACCCCCCCCATTACGTCATGCTTCAGAAATGTGGAAAATGGTCCGTTTTCAAATGTTTTATTTTTGAACGTCAGTTCACATTTGTAGGTGGATCTTCAGTGTTAGAGCTAAAATTAGCATGTTTAAAGTGATTTTCATGCTTCCAGGGGCTCGGGAAGTGAATTAAATACTATTTGGAGGCATTTAATGTTCAATCAAAAACAGCTGATTTTTGACAAAAGAGATAACACCCCCCCATTACGTCATGCTTCAGAAATGTGGAAAATGGTCCGTTTTCAAATGTTTTATTTTTGAACGTCAGTTCACATTTGTAGGTGGATCATCAGTGTTAGAGCTAAAATTAGCATGTTTAAAGTGATTTTCATGCTTCCAGGGGCCCTAAACACAAGATTTATGGAATGGTTAAAAGTGCATGAAAATGGCCAATTTACTCACTCTGAGTTCTCAAAAAGGGTTTCTTCACCCCGGGAAGTTAATTAAATACCATTTGGAGGCATTTAATGTTCGAGCAAAAACGGCTGATTTTCGACAAAAGAGATAACACCCCCCCCATTACGTCATGCTTCAGAAATGTGGAAAATGGTCCGTTTTCAAATGTTTTATTTTTGAACGTCAGTTCACATTTGTAGGTGGATCATCAGTGTTAGAGCTAAAATTAGCATGTTTAAAGTGATTTTCATGCTTCCAGGGGCTCGGGAAGTGAATTAAATACTATTTGGAGGCATTTAATGTTCAATCAAAAACAGCTGATTTTTGACAAAAGAGATAACACCCCCCCATTACGTCATGCTTCAGAAATGTGGAAAATGGTCCGTTTTCAAATGTTTTATTTTTGAACGTCAGTTCACATTTGTAGGTGGATCATCAGTGTTAGAGCTAAAATTAGCATGTTTAAAGTGATTTTCATGCTTCCAGGGGCCCTAAACACAAGATTTATGGAATGGTTAAAAGTGCATGAAAATGGCCAATTTACTCACTCTGAGTTCTCAAAAAGGGTTTCTTCACCCCGGGAAGTTAATTAAATACCATTTGGAGGCATTTAATGTTCGAGCAAAAACGGCTGATTTTCGACAAAAGAGATAACACCCCCCCATTACGTCATGCTTCAGAAATGTGGAAAATGGTCCGTTTTCAAATGTTTTATTTTTGAACGTCAGTTCACATTTGTAGGTGGATCATCAGTGTTAGAGCTAAAATTAGCATGTTTAAAGTGATTTTCATGCTTCCAGGGGCTCGGGAAGTGAATTAAATACTATTTGGAGGCATTTAATGTTCAAGCAAAAACAGCTGATTTTTGACAAAAGAGATAACACCCCCCCATTACGTCATGCTTCAGAAATGTGGAAAATGGTCCGTTTTAAAATGTTTTATTTTTGAATGTCAGTTCACATTTGTAGGTGGATCATCAGTGTTGGAGCTAAAATTAGCATGTTTAAAGTGATTTTCATGCTTCCAGGGACCCTAAACACAAGATTTATGGAATGGTTAAAAGTGCATGAAAATGGCCAATTTACTCACTCTGAGTTCTCAAAAAGGGTTTCTTCACCCCGGGAAGTTAATTAAATACCATTTGGAGGCATTTAATGTTCGAGCAAAAACGGCTGATTTTCGACAAAAGAGATAACACCCCCCCATTACGTCATGCTTCAGAAATGTGGAAAATGGTCCGTTTTCAAATGTTTTATTTTTGAACGTCAGTTCACATTTGTAGGTGGATCATCAGTGTTAGAGCTAAAATTAGCATGTTTAAAGTGATTTTCATGCTTCCAGGGGCTCGGGAAGTGAATTAAATACTATTTGGAGGCATTTAATGTTCAAGCAAAAACAGCTGATTTTTGACAAAAGAGATAACACCCCCCCATTACGTCATGCTTCAGAAATGTTGAAAATGGTCCGTTTTCAAATGTTTTATTTTTGAACGTCAGTTCACATTTGTAGGTGGATCATCAGTGTTAGAGCTAAAATTAGCATGTTTAAAGTGATTTTCATGCTTCCAGGGGCCCTAAACACAAGATTTATGGAATGGTTAAAAGTGCATGAAAATGGCCAATTTACTCACTCTGAGTTCTCAAAAAGGGTTTCTTCACCCCGGGAAGTTAATTAAATACCATTTGGAGGCATTTAATGTTCGAGCAAAAACGGCTGATTTTCGACAAAAGAGATAACACCCCCCATTACGTCATGCTTCAGAAATGTGGAAAATGGTCCGTTTTCAAATGTTTTATTTTTGAACGTCAGTTCACATTTGTAGGTGGATCATCAGTGTTAGAGCTAAAATTAGCATGTTTAAAGTGATTTTCATGCTTCCAGGGGCTCGGGAAGTGAATTAAATACTATTTGGAGGCATTTAATGTTCAAGCAAAAACAGCTGATTTTTGACAAAAGAGATAACACCCCCCCATTACGTCATGCTTCAGAAATGTGGAAAATGGTCCGTTTTCAAATGTTTTATTTTTGAACGTCAGTTCACATTTGTAGGTGGATCATCAGTGTTAGAGCTAAAATTAGCATGTTTAAAGTGATTTTCATGCTTCCAGGGGCCCTAAACACAAGATTTATGGAATGGTTAAAAGTGCATGAAAATGGCCAATTTACTCACTCCGAGTTCCCAAAAAGGGTTTCTTCACCCCGGGAAGTTAATTAAATACCATTTGGAGGCATTTAATGTTCGAGCAAAAACTGCTGATTTTCGACAAAAGAGATAACACCCCCCCATTACGTCATGCTTCAGAAATGTGGAAAATGGTCCGTTTTCAAATGTTTTATTTTTGAACGTCAGTTCACATTTGTAGGTGGATCATCAGTGTTAGAGCTAAAATTAGCATGTTTAAAGTGATTTTCATGCTTCCAGGGGCTCGGGAAGTGAATTAAATACTATTTGGAGGCATTTAATGTTCAAGCAAAAACAGCTGATTTTTGACAAAAGAGATAACACCCCCCCATTACGTCATGCTTCAGAAATGTGGAAAATGGTCCGTTTTCAAATGTTTTATTTTTGAACGTCAGTTCACATTTGTAGGTGGATCATCAGTGTTAGAGCTAAAATTAGCATGTTTAAGTGATTTTCTTGCTTCCAGGGGCCCTAAACACAAGATTTATGGAATGGTTAAAAGTGCATGAAAATGGCCAATTTACTCACTCTGAGTTCTCAAAAAGGGTTTCTTCACCCCGGGAAGTTAATTAAATACGATTTGAAGACATTTAATGTTCGAGCAAAAACGGCTGATTTTCGACAAAAGAGATAACACCCCCCCATTACATCATGCTTCAGAAATGTGGAAAATGGTCCGTTTTCAAATGTTTTATTTTTGAACGTCAGTTCACATTTGTAGGTGGATCATCAGTGTTGGAGCTAAAATTAGCATGTTTAAAGTGATTTTCATGCTTCCAGGGGCCCTAAACACAAGATTTATGGAATGGTTAAAAGTGCATGAAAATGGCCAATTTACTCACTCTGAGTTCTCAAAAAGGGTTTCTTCACCCCGGGAAGTTAATTAAATACCATTTGGAGGCATTTAATGTTCGAGCAAAAACGGCTGATTTTCGACAAAAGAGATAACACCCCCCCATTACGTCATGCTTCAGAAATGTGGAAAATGGTCCGTTTTCAAATGTTTTATTTTTGAACGTCAGTTCACATTTGTAGGTGGATCATCAGTGTTAGAGCTAAAATTAGCATGTTTAAAGTGATTTTCATGCTTCCAGGGGCTTGGGAAGTGAATTAAATACTATTTGGAGGCATTTAATGTTCAAGCAAAAACAGCTGATTTTTGACAAAAGAGATAACACCCCCCCATTACGTCATGCTTCAGAAATGTTGAAAATGGTCCGTTTTCAAATGTTTTATTTTTGAACGTCAGTTCACATTTGTAGGTGGATCATCAGTGTTAGAGCTAAAATTAGCATGTTTAAAGTGATTTTCATGCTTCCAGGGGCTCGGGAAGTGAATTAAATACTATTTGGAGGCATTTAATGTTCAAGCAAAAACAGCTGATTTTTGACAAAAGAGATAACACCCCCCCATTACGTCATGCTTCAGAAATGTGGAAAATGGTCCGTTTTCAAATGTTTTATTTTTGAACGTCAGTTCACATTTGTAGGTGGATCATCAGTGTTAGAGCTAAAATTAGCATGTTTAAAGTGATTTTCATGCTTCCAGGGGCCCTAAACACAAGATTTATGGAATGGTTAAAAGTGCATGAAAATGGCCAATTTACTCACTCTGAGTTCTCAAAAAGGGTTTCTTCACCCCAGGAAGTTAATTAAATACCATTTGGAGGCATTTAATGTTCGAGCAAAAACGGCTGATTTTCGACAAAAGAGATCACACCCCCCCATTACGTCATGCTTCAGAAATGTGGAAAATGGTCCGTTTTCAAATGTTTTATTTTTGAACGTCAGTTCACATTTGTAGGTGGATCATCAGTGTTAGAGCTAAAATTAGCATGTTTAAAGTGATTTTCATGCTTCCAGGGGCTCGGGAAGTGAATTAAATACTATTTGGAGGCATTTAATGTTCAAGCAAAAACAGCTGATTTTTGACAAAAGAGATAACACCCCCCCATTACGTCATGCTTCAGAAATGTGGAAAATGGTCCGTTTTCAAATGTTTTATTTTTGAACATCAGTTCACATTTGTAGGTGGATCATCAGTGTTAGAGCTAAAATTAGCATGTTTAAAGTGATTTTCATGCTTCCAGGGGCTCGGGAAGTGAATTAAATACTATTTGGAGGCATTTAATGTTCAATCAAAAACAGCTGATTTTTGACAAAAGAGATAACACCCCCCCATTACGTCATGCTTCAGAAATGTGGAAAATGGTCCGTTTTCAAATGTTTTATTTTTTAACGTCAGTTCACATTTGTAGGTGGATCATCAGTGTTAGAGCTAAAATTAGCATGTTTAAAGTGATTTTCATGCTTCCAGGGGCCCTAAACACAAGATTTATGGAATGGTTAAAAGTGCATGAAAATGGCCAATTAACTCACTCTGAGTTCTCAAAAAGGGTTTCTTCACCCCGGGAAGTTAATTAAATACCATTTGGAGGCATTTAATGTTCGAGCAAAAACGGCTGATTTTCGACAAAAGAGATAACACCCCCCCCATTACGCCATGCTTCAGAAATGTGGAAAATGGTCCGTTTTCAAATGTTTTATTTTTGAACGTCAGTTCACATTTGTAGGTGGATCTTCAGTGTTAGAGCTAAAATTAGCATGTTTAAAGTGATTTTCATGCTTCCAGGGGCTCGGGAAGTGAATTAAATACTATTTGGAGGCATTTAATGTTCAATCAAAAACAGCTGATTTTTGACAAAAGAGATAACACCCCCCCATTACGTCATGCTTCAGAAATGTGGAAAATGGTCCGTTTTCAAATGTTTTATTTTTGAACGTCAGTTCACATTTGTAGGTGGATCATCAGTGTTAGAGCTAAAATTAGCATGTTTAAAGTGATTTTCATGCTTCCAGGGGCCCTAAACACAAGATTTATGGAATGGTTAAAAGTGCATGAAAATGGCCAATTTACTCACTCTGAGTTCTCAAAAAGGGTTTCTTCACCCCGGGAAGTTAATTAAATACCATTTGGAGGCATTTAATGTTCGAGCAAAAACGGCTGATTTTCGACAAAAGAGATAACACCCCCCCCCATTACGTCATGCTTCAGAAATGTGGAAAATGGTCCGTTTTCAAATGTTTTATTTTTGAACGTCAGTTCACATTTGTAGGTGGATCTTCAGTGTTAGAGCTAAAATTAGCATGTTTAAAGTGATTTTCATGCTTCCAGGGGCTCGGGAAGTGAATTAAATACTATTTGGAGGCATTTAATGTTCAATCAAAAACAGCTGATTTTTGACAAAAGAGATAACACCCCCCCATTACGTCATGCTTCAGAAATGTGGAAAATGGTCCGTTTTCAAATGTTTTATTTTTGAACGTCAGTTCACATTTGTAGGTGGATCATCAGTGTTAGAGCTAAAATTAGCATGTTTAAAGTGATTTTCATGCTTCCAGGGGCCCTAAACACAAGATTTATGGAATGGTTAAAAGTGCATGAAAATGGCCAATTTACTCACTCTGAGTTCTCAAAAAGGGTTTCTTCACCCCGGGAAGTTAATTAAATACCATTTGGAGGCATTTAATGTTCGAGCAAAAACGGCTGATTTTCGACAAAAGAGATAACACCCCCCCCATTACGTCATGCTTCAGAAATGTGGAAAATGGTCCGTTTTCAAATGTTTTATTTTTGAACGTCAGTTCACATTTGTAGGTGGATCATCAGTGTTAGAGCTAAAATTAGCATGTTTAAAGTGATTTTCATGCTTCCAGGGGCTCGGGAAGTGAATTAAATACTATTTGGAGGCATTTAATGTTCAAGCAAAAACAGCTGATTTTTGACAAAAGAGATAACACCCCCCCATTACGTCATGCTTCAGAAATGTTGAAAATGGTCCGTTTTCAAATGTTTTATTTTTGAACGTCAGTTCACATTTGTAGGTGGATCATCAGTGTTAGAGCTAAAATTAGCATGTTTAAAGTGATTTTCATGCTTCCAGGGGCTCGGGAAGTGAATTAAATACTATTTGGAGGCATTTAATGTTCAAGCAAAAACAGCTGATTTTTGACAAAAGAGATAACACCCCCCCATTACGTCATGCTTCAGAAATGTGGAAAATGGTCCGTTTTCAAATGTTTTATTTTTGAACGTCAGTTCACATTTGTAGGTGGATCATCAGTGTTAGAGCTAAAATTAGCATGTTTAAAGTGATTTTCATGCTTCCAGGGGCCCTAAACACAAGATTTATGGAATGGTTAAAAGTGCATGAAAATGGCCAATTTACTCACTCTGAGTTCTCAAAAAGGGTTTCTTCACCCCAGGAAGTTAATTAAATACCATTTGGAGGCATTTAATGTTCGAGCAAAAACGGCTGATTTTCGACAAAAGAGATCACACCCCCCCATTACGTCATGCTTCAGAAATGTGGAAAATGGTCCGTTTTCAAATGTTTTATTTTTGAACGTCAGTTCACATTTGTAGGTGGATCATCAGTGTTAGAGCTAAAATTAGCATGTTTAAAGTGATTTTCATGCTTCCAGGGGCTCGGGAAGTGAATTAAATACTATTTGGAGGCATTTAATGTTCAAGCAAAAACAGCTGATTTTTGACAAAAGAGATAACACCCCCCCATTACGTCATGCTTCAGAAATGTGGAAAATGGTCCGTTTTCAAATGTTTTATTTTTGAACATCAGTTCACATTTGTAGGTGGATCATCAGTGTTAGAGCTAAAATTAGCATGTTTAAAGTGATTTTCATGCTTCCAGGGGCTCGGGAAGTGAATTAAATACTATTTGGAGGCATTTAATGTTCAATCAAAAACAGCTGATTTTTGACAAAAGAGATAACACCCCCCCATTACGTCATGCTTCAGAAATGTGGAAAATGGTCCGTTTTCAAATGTTTTATTTTTTAACGTCAGTTCACATTTGTAGGTGGATCATCAGTGTTAGAGCTAAAATTAGCATGTTTAAAGTGATTTTCATGCTTCCAGGGGCCCTAAACACAAGATTTATGGAATGGTTAAAAGTGCATGAAAATGGCCAATTAACTCACTCTGAGTTCTCAAAAAGGGTTTCTTCACCCCGGGAAGTTAATTAAATACCATTTGGAGGCATTTAATGTTCGAGCAAAAACGGCTGATTTTCGACAAAAGAGATAACACCCCCCCCATTACGCCATGCTTCAGAAATGTGGAAAATGGTCCGTTTTCAAATGTTTTATTTTTGAACGTCAGTTCACATTTGTAGGTGGATCTTCAGTGTTAGAGCTAAAATTAGCATGTTTAAAGTGATTTTCATGCTTCCAGGGGCTCGGGAAGTGAATTAAATACTATTTGGAGGCATTTAATGTTCAATCAAAAACAGCTGATTTTTGACAAAAGAGATAACACCCCCCCATTACGTCATGCTTCAGAAATGTGGAAAATGGTCCGTTTTCAAATGTTTTATTTTTGAACGTCAGTTCACATTTGTAGGTGGATCATCAGTGTTAGAGCTAAAATTAGCATGTTTAAAGTGATTTTCATGCTTCCAGGGGCCCTAAACACAAGATTTATGGAATGGTTAAAAGTGCATGAAAATGGCCAATTTACTCACTCTGAGTTCTCAAAAAGGGTTTCTTCACCCCGGGAAGTTAATTAAATACCATTTGGAGGCATTTAATGTTCGAGCAAAAACGGCTGATTTTCGACAAAAGAGATAACACCCCCCCCCATTACGTCATGCTTCAGAAATGTGGAAAATGGTCCGTTTTCAAATGTTTTATTTTTGAACGTCAGTTCACATTTGTAGGTGGATCTTCAGTGTTAGAGCTAAAATTAGCATGTTTAAAGTGATTTTCATGCTTCCAGGGGCTCGGGAAGTGAATTAAATACTATTTGGAGGCATTTAATGTTCAATCAAAAACAGCTGATTTTTGACAAAAGAGATAACACCCCCCCATTACGTCATGCTTCAGAAATGTGGAAAATGGTCCGTTTTCAAATGTTTTATTTTTGAACGTCAGTTCACATTTGTAGGTGGATCATCAGTGTTAGAGCTAAAATTAGCATGTTTAAAGTGATTTTCATGCTTCCAGGGGCCCTAAACACAAGATTTATGGAATGGTTAAAAGTGCATGAAAATGGCCAATTTACTCACTCTGAGTTCTCAAAAAGGGTTTCTTCACCCCGGGAAGTTAATTAAATACCATTTGGAGGCATTTAATGTTCGAGCAAAAACGGCTGATTTTCGACAAAAGAGATAACACCCCCCCCATTACGTCATGCTTCAGAAATGTGGAAAATGGTCCGTTTTCAAATGTTTTATTTTTGAACGTCAGTTCACATTTGTAGGTGGATCATCAGTGTTAGAGCTAAAATTAGCATGTTTAAAGTGATTTTCATGCTTCCAGGGGCTCGGGAAGTGAATTAAATACTATTTGGAGGCATTTAATGTTCAATCAAAAACAGCTGATTTTTGACAAAAGAGATAACACCCCCCCATTACGTCATGCTTCAGAAATGTGGAAAATGGTCCGTTTTCAAATGTTTTATTTTTGAACGTCAGTTCACATTTGTAGGTGGATCATCAGTGTTAGAGCTAAAATTAGCATGTTTAAAGTGATTTTCATGCTTCCAGGGGCCCTAAACACAAGATTTATGGAATGGTTAAAAGTGCATGAAAATGGCCAATTTACTCACTCTGAGTTCTCAAAAAGGGTTTCTTCACCCCGGGAAGTTAATTAAATACCATTTGGAGGCATTTAATGTTCGAGCAAAAACGGCTGATTTTCGACAAAAGAGATAACACCCCCCCATTACGTCATGCTTCAGAAATGTGGAAAATGGTCCGTTTTCAAATGTTTTATTTTTGAACGTCAGTTCACATTTGTAGGTGGATCATCAGTGTTAGAGCTAAAATTAGCATGTTTAAAGTGATTTTCATGCTTCCAGGGGCTCGGGAAGTGAATTAAATACTATTTGGAGGCATTTAATGTTCAAGCAAAAACAGCTGATTTTTGACAAAAGAGATAACACCCCCCCATTACGTCATGCTTCAGAAATGTGGAAAATGGTCCGTTTTAAAATGTTTTATTTTTGAATGTCAGTTCACATTTGTAGGTGGATCATCAGTGTTGGAGCTAAAATTAGCATGTTTAAAGTGATTTTCATGCTTCCAGGGACCCTAAACACAAGATTTATGGAATGGTTAAAAGTGCATGAAAATGGCCAATTTACTCACTCTGAGTTCTCAAAAAGGGTTTCTTCACCCCGGGAAGTTAATTAAATACCATTTGGAGGCATTTAATGTTCGAGCAAAAACGGCTGATTTTCGACAAAAGAGATAACACCCCCCCATTACGTCATGCTTCAGAAATGTGGAAAATGGTCCGTTTTCAAATGTTTTATTTTTGAACGTCAGTTCACATTTGTAGGTGGATCATCAGTGTTAGAGCTAAAATTAGCATGTTTAAAGTGATTTTCATGCTTCCAGGGGCTTGGGAAGTGAATTAAATACTATTTGGAGGCATTTAATGTTCAAGCAAAAACAGCTGATTTTTGACAAAAGAGATAACACCCCCCCATTACGTCATGCTTCAGAAATGTTGAAAATGGTCCGTTTTCAAATGTTTTATTTTTGAACGTCAGTTCACATTTGTAGGTGGATCATCAGTGTTAGAGCTAAAATTAGCATGTTTAAAGTGATTTTCATGCTTCCAGGGGCCCTAAACACAAGATTTATGGAATGGTTAAAAGTGCATGAAAATGGCCAATTTACTCACTCTGAGTTCTCAAAAAGGGTTTCTTCACCCCGGGAAGTTAATTAAATACCATTTGGAGGCATTTAATGTTCGAGCAAAAACGGCTGATTTTCGACAAAAGAGATAACACCCCCCATTACGTCATGCTTCAGAAATGTGGAAAATGGTCCGTTTTCAAATGTTTTATTTTTGAACGTCAGTTCACATTTGTAGGTGGATCATCAGTGTTAGAGCTAAAATTAGCATGTTTAAAGTGATTTTCATGCTTCCAGGGGCTCGGGAAGTGAATTAAATACTATTTGGAGGCATTTAATGTTCAAGCAAAAACAGCTGATTTTTGACAAAAGAGATAACACCCCCCCCATTACGTCATGCTTCAGAAATGTGGAAAATGGTCCGTTTTCAAATGTTTTATTTTTGAACGTCAGTTCACATTTGTAGGTGGATCATCAGTGTTAGAGCTAAAATTAGCATGTTTAAAGTGATTTTCATGCTTCCAGGGGCCCTAAACACAAGATTTATGGAATGGTTAAAAGTGCATGAAAATGGCCAATTTACTCACTCCGAGTTCCCAAAAAGGGTTTCTTCACCCCGGGAAGTTAATTAAATACCATTTGGAGGCATTTAATGTTCGAGCAAAAACTGCTGATTTTCGACAAAAGAGATAACACCCCCCCATTACGTCATGCTTCAGAAATGTGGAAAATGGTCCGTTTTCAAATGTTTTATTTTTGAACGTCAGTTCACATTTGTAGGTGGATCATCAGTGTTAGAGCTAAAATTAGCATGTTTAAAGTGATTTTCATGCTTCCAGGGGCCCTAAACACAAGATTTATGGAATGGTTAAAAGTGCATGAAAATGGCCAATTTACTCACTCTGAGTTCTCAAAAAGGGTTTCTTCACCCCGGGAAGTTAATTAAATACCATTTGGAGGCATTTAATGTTCGAGCAAAAACGGCTGATTTTCGACAAAAGAGATAACACCCCCCCATTACGTCATGCTTCAGAAATGTGGAAAATGGTCCGTTTTCAAATGCTTTATTTTTGAACGTCAGTTCACATTTGTAGGTGGATCATCAGTGTTAGAGCTAAAATTAGCATGTTTAAAGTGATTTTCATGCTTCCAGGGGCTCGGGAAGTGAATTAAATACTATTTGGAGGCATTTAATGTTCAAGCAAAAACAGCTGATTTTTGACAAAAGAGATAACACCCCCCCCATTACGTCATGCTTCAGAAATGTGGAAAATGGTCCGTTTTCAAATGTTTTATTTTTGAACGTCAGTTCACATTTGTAGGTGGATCATCAGTGTTAGAGCTAAAATTAGCATGTTTAAAGTGATTTTCATGCTTCCAGGGGCCCTAAACACAAGATTTATGGAATGGTTAAAAGTGCATGAAAATGGCCAATTTACTCACTCTGAGTTCCCAAAAAGGGTTTCTTCACCCCGTGAAGTTAATTAAATACCATTTGGAGGCATTTAATGTTCGAGCAAAAACTGCTGATTTTCGACAAAAGAGATAACACCCCCCCATTACGTCATGCTTCAGAAATGTGGAAAATGGTCCGTTTTCAAATGTTTTATTTTTGAACATCAGTTCACATTTGTAGGTGGATCATCAGTGTTAGAGCTAAAATTAGCATGTTTAAAGTGATTTTCATGCTTCCAGGGGCTCGGGAAGTGAATTAAATACTATTTGGAGGCATTTAATTTTCAATCAAAAACAGCTGATTTTTGACAAAAGAGATAACACCCCCCCATTACGTCATGCTTCAGAAATGTGGAAAATGGTCCGTTTTCAAATGTTTTATTTTTTAACGTCAGTTCACATTTGTAGGTGGATCATCAGTGTTAGAGCTAAAATTAGCATGTTTAAAGTGATTTTCATGCTTCCAGGGGCCCTAAACACAAGATTTATGGAATGGTTAAAAGTGCATGAAAATGGCCAATTTACTCACTCTGAGTTCTCAAAAAGGGTTTCTTCACCCCGGGAAGTTAATTAAATACCATTTGGAGGCATTTAATGTTCGAGCAAAAACGGCTGATTTTTCGACAAAAGAGATAACACACCCCCATTACGTCATGCTTCAGAAATGTGGAAAATGGTCCGTTTTCAAATGTTTTATTTTTGAACGTCAGTTCACATTTGTAGGTGGATCATCAGTGTTAGAGCTAAAATTAGCATGTTTAAAGTGATTTTCATGCTTCCAGGGGCTCGGGAAGTGAATTAAATACTATTTGGAGGCATTTAATGTTCAATCAAAAAAAGCTGATTTTTGACAAAAGAGATAACACCCCCCCATTACGTCATGCTTCAGAAATGTGGAAAATGGTCCGTTTTCAAATGTTTTATTTTTGAACGTCAGTTCACATTTGTAGGTGGATCATCAGTGTTAGAGCTAAAATTAGCATGTTTAAAGTGATTTTCATGCTTCCAGGGGCCTTAAACCCAAGATTTATGGAATGGTTAAAAGTGCATGAAAATGGCCAATTTACTCACTCTGAGTTCTCAAAAAGTGTTTCTTCACCCTGGGAAGTTAATTAAATACCATTTGGAGGCATTTAATGTTCAAGCAGAAACGGCTGATTTTCGACAAAAGAGATAACACCCCCCCCCCATTAAGTCATGCTTCAGAAATGTGGAAAATGGTCCGTTTTCAAATGTTTTATTTTGGAACGTCAGTTCACATTTGTAGGTGGATCATCAGTGTTAGAGCTAAAATTAGCATGTTTATAGTGATGTTCATGCTTCCAGGGGCTCGGGAAGTGAATTAAATACTATTTGGAGGCATTTAACGTTCAATCAAAAACAGCTGATTTTTGACAAAAGAGATAACACCCCCCCATTACGTCATGCTTCAGAAATGTGGAAAATGGTCCGTTTTAAAATGTTTTATTTTTGAATGTCAGTTCACATTTGTAGGTGGATCATCAGTGTTGGAGCTAAAATTAGCATGTTTAAAGTGATTTTCATGCTTCCAGGGGCCCTAAACACAAGATTTATGGAATGGTTAAAAGTGCATGAAAATGGCCAATTTACTCACTCTGAGTTCTCAAAAAGGGTTTCTTCACCCCGGGAAGTTAATTAAATACCATTTGGAGGCATTTAATGTTCGAGCAAAAACGGCTGATTTTCGACAAAAGAGATAACACCCCCCCATTAGGTCATGCTTCAGAAATGTGGAAAATGGTCCGTTTTCAAATGTTTTATTTTTGAACGTCAGTTCACATTTGTAGGTGGATCATCAGTGTTAGAGCTAAAATTAGTATGTTTAAAGTGATTTTCATGCTTCCAGGGGCTCGGGAAGTGAATTAAATACTATTTGGAGGCATTTAATGTTCAAGCAAAAACAGCTGATTTTTGACAAAAGAGATAACACCCCCCCATTACGTCATGCTTCAGAAATGTGGAAAATGGTCCGTTTTCAAATGTTTTATTTTTGAACGTCAGTTCACATTTGTAGGTGGATCATCAGTGTTAGAGCTAAAATTAGCATGTTTAAAGTGATTTTCATGCTTCCAGGGGACCTAAACACAAGATTTATGGAATGGTTAAAAGTGCATGAAAATGGCCAATTTACTCACTCTGAGTTCCCAAAAAGGGTTTCTTCACCCCGGGAAGTTAATTAAATACCATTTGGAGGCATTTAATGTTCGAGCAAAAACGGCTGATTTTCGACAAAAGAGATAACACCCCCCCATTACGTCATGCTTCAGAAATGTGGAAAATGGTCCGTTTTCAAATGTTTTATTTTTGAACGTCAGTTCACATTTGTAGGTGGATCATCAGTGTTAGAGCTAAAATTAGCATGTTTAAAGTGATTTTCATGCTTCCAGGGGCTCGGGAAGTGAATTAAATACTATTTGGAGGCATTTAATGTTCAAGCAAAAACAGCTGATTTTTGACAAAAGAGATAACACCCCCCCATTATGTCATGCTTCAGAAATGTGGAAAATGGTCTGTTTTCAAATGTTTTATTTTTGAACGTCAGTTCACATTTGTAGGTGGATCATCAGTGTTAGAGCTAAAATTAGCATGTTTAAAGTGATTTTCATGCTTCCAGGGGCTCGGGAAGTAAATTAAATACTATTTGGAGGCATTTAATGTTCAAGCAAAAACAGCTGATTTTTGACAAAAGAGATAACACCCCCCCATTACGTCATGCTTCAGAAATGTGGAAAATGGTCCGTTTTCAAATGTTTTATTTTTGAACGTCAGTTCACATTTGTAGGTGGATCATCAGTGTTAGAGCTAAAATTAGCATGTTTAAAGTGATTTTCATGCTTCCAGGGGCCCTAAACACAAGATTTATGGAATGGTTAAAAGTGCATGAAAATGGCCAATTTACTCACTCTGAGTTCTCAAAAAGGGTTTCTTCACCCCGGGAAGTTAATTAAATACCATTTGGAGGCATTTAATGTTCGAGCAAAAACGGCTGATTTTCGACAAAAGAGATAACACCCCCCCATTACGTCATGCTTCAGAAATGTGGAAAATGGTCCGTTTTCAAATGTTTTATTTTTGAACATCAGTTCACATTTGTAGGTGGATCATCAGTGTTAGAGCTAAAATTAGCATGTTTAAAGTGATTTTCATGCTTCCAGGGGCTCGGGAAGTGAATTAAATACTATTTGGAGGCATTTAATGTTCAATCAAAAACAGCTGATTTTTGACAAAAGAGATAACACCCCCCCATTACGTCATGCTTCAGAAATGTGGAAAATGGTCCATTTTCAAATGTTTTATTTTTTAACGTCAGTTCACATTTGTAGGTGGATCATCAGTGTTAGAGCTAAAATTAGCATGTTTAAAGTGATTTTCATGCTTCCAGGGGCCCTAAACACAAGATTTATGGAATGGTTAAAAGTGCATGAAAATGGCCAATTTACTCACTCTGAGTTCTCAAAAAGGGTTTCTTCACCCCGGGAAGTTAATTAAATACCATTTGGAGGCATTTAATGTTCGAGCAAAAACGGCTGATTTTCGACAAAAGAGATAACACCCCCCCATTACGTCATGCTTCAGAAATGTGGAAAATGGTCCGTTTTCAAATGTTTTATTTTTGAACGTCAGTTCACATTTGTAGGTGGATCATCAGTGTTAGAGCTAAAATTAGCATGTTTAAAGTGATTTTCATGCTTCCAGGGGCTCGGGAAGTGAATTAAATACTATTTTGAGGCATTTAATGTTCAATCAAAAACAGCTGATTTTTGACAAAAGAGATAACACCCCCCCATTACGTCATGCTTCAGAAATGTGGAAAATGGTCCGTTTTCAAATGTTTTATTTTTGAACGTCAGTTCACATTTGTAGGTGGATCATCAGGTGGATCACAGATTGTTTAACTGTCCTGGTAGTTTACCGTCCTCCCTGGGCCTTGCCGGAGTTCCCGGATCTATTTCTGAAACTGGTGCAGGACATGCGCTCGAGGTTCGATAATTTGGTCATCCTGGGAGACTTTAATTATCACTGGGAACTCACCCCAAGAGAAGGGCAGGCTGGCCATATTGACGAGGCATTATCCTTGCTAGGTTTAATTCAGCAGGTAAGGGGACCGACACATGTGAAAGGCCACACGCTCGACCTAGTCTGGTCGTCAATACCAGTACAGGGATCGACAACCTCACAACCGTGTGTCTGGTCGGACCATTACTTACTGAAGGGAGATCTCCTGATGAACCTGCTTAAATCCAAACCGGCAGAAGGTCAGAGGCTGGTGAGGAAATGGAAAAACATCAATGGAGGAAAGATGGTGGCACATCTTTCAGCGAACCATCCTCAGACCCGTTCAGCTGATAATCCTGATGCCCTCTGTAGTAACCTAGAGGAGAGGCTCCGTAGTGCGGTCGACCATGTGGCGCCTGCACGTAGGGTCAATCTAGTGAATAGAGGCCGGAGGTCCCCTTGGTACAACGACTCCCTAAGGGAGAAAAAGAGGGTCGTGCGCAAGATGGAGAGAGCTTGGCGCAAAGCCTATGACACGAAGGCGAGAAGCGTCTATCTGCTTGAATTAGCAAACTATAAGCGGGCAATAACAGCTAGGAAGGCAGAATTCTATGAGGAAAGGATTATCACAGCGACAAATCCTCAAAAAGAAGTCTTCCGAGTCTTAAATGAACTTAAAAAAGTGAAAGAACAAAGGCCGGAGTTCACTCTAGAGGACTGCCAGAGATTTCAGAATTTCTTCACCAGCAAAATTGAAGATCTTAATTCGGAAATTGCCTGTACTCCCATACATGCTTGCCCCCCACTGACCACGTCGGCCAAAAAGCTGGTGGTTAGGCCTCTGGAGCTACTTCCCCCCATTACGAAAGAGGACCTGCCCCGGCTCACTGGGAGAGTGAAGTCGGGTTCCCAGGCAGACCCTTGTCCCCCTGACGTTTTCAAACTGGCTATGCCAGGAATAGAAGAGGAGGTGTTGAATCTTTTGAACTCCTCTCTAGCATCAGGAAAGGTTCCCACTGCCTTTAAGGAAGCAAGGTTGATCCCTTTGCTGAAAAAGCCTGGGGCAGATGTGAAATGCCTAAAAAACTTTAGGCCTATTTCCCAGATCCCTTTCCTGGCCAAGGTGTTGGAACAGCATGTTTTGGCCGCCCTCTCTGACCATCTAGAAGGGAACGGCCTGCTGGAACCAAACCAATCAGGGTTCCGCGCAAACCACAGCACGGAACTGGTCATGCTGTCCATCATAGATGAGCTCCGAAATAGGGCAGATAAGAGGATACCCGGCGCCCTGGTGCTGTTAGACCTCTCCGCGGCGTTTGACACCGTCAGTCACAAACAACTGCTGACGCGGATGAGAGACTTCGGCATCCGGGGCACAGCCCACGCCTGGTTTGCTTCTTTTCTACAAGGAAGGACACAAAGAGTTCAGTTGGGAGAACTGCTCTCCACTGCATCACCAATCTCTTGTGGAGTGCCACAGGGGTCGGCTCTGTCGCCCCTGCTATTCAACATATACCTCCAACCATTGATCGGACTCTTGAACCAAATGGATTGTCAGGTATATAACTACGCTGATGACACCCAAATCATTATCCAAATGGATGATGTACCTGGGGCACCAGCAAATCTGCAAACCATCTTGAAGCAGATAGCCAATTGGATGTCACTGAACTCCTTAAAAATTAATCCGGACAAGACGGAAGTTCTACCTGTTACCATCGCTGGCAATCCATGGCATGATGGATTCTGGCCGAGGGAACTTGGACCGCCCCCGGAGCCGGCAGTGGCTGTAAAAAGCCTTGGCATTTATGTAGATGACAAGCTTTCCATGCGGAAACAGGTTACCACGGTGGTAGGAACCTGTGTTGGCATGCTGCGTCAACTTAGGAAGATCGCGCCATTACTGTCCCATTCTACCCTGCGAAGGGCGGTTTCTGCTATGATCCTTGCAAGACTGGATTATGGTAACTCGCTCTATCTGGGCCTACCCCAAAAACTCCTAGACAAACTTCAGCTGGTGATGAACGATGCCGCCAGGCTCATTCACAAGAAACCTAGGAGCACGCATGTGTCCCCACTTATGCGTGAGCTACATTGGCTCCCAATAAGGCAGAGGGTGCTCTTCAAAGGGTTATGCATTGCACATAAATCCCTTTACGGTAAGGCACCAAGCTACATCAAGACCCGCCTGACCCCATATACACCTGCCAGGGTGTTAAGATCTGCTGAAGCAACCTTGCTTATGCAACCCCGTTTTAGATTGGCGACAGTGGGCGGTCGTGCCATTTCCAACACCCTCCCAGAGGCCTGGAACAGTCTACCGGTGGACTTGCGCAAAGAACCCAATTTGCTGACCTTTCGGAAGAGGCTGAAGACTGTTCTTTTCCAGAAAGCCTGGGGAGGGATATAAATTTATTGTAGTGTTTCTTTTGGTTCCTGTGGTGTTTACTGGACAAGCGCTTAGAGACCCCGGGGTTATATAGCGCTATATAAATCGAAATAAATAAATAAATAAATAAATAAATCAGTGTTAGAGCTAAAATTAGCATGTTTAAAGGGATTTTCATGCTTCCAGGGGCCCTATACACAAGATTTATGGAATGGTTAAAAGTGCATGAAAATGGCCAATTTACTCACTCTGAGTTCTCAAAAAGGGTTTCTTCACCCCGGGAAGTTAATTAAATACCATTTGGAGGCATTTAATGTTCAAGCAGAAACGGCTGATTTTCGACAAAAGAGATAACACCCCCCCATTACGTCATGCTTCAGAAATGTGGAAAATGGTCCGTTTTCAAATGTTTTATTTTTGAACGTCAGTTCACATTTGTAGGTGGATCATCAGTGTTAGAGCTAAAATTAGCATGTTTAAAGTGATTTTCATGCTTCCAGGGGCTCGGGAAGTGAATTAAATACTATTTGGAGGCATTTAATGTTCAAGCAAAAACAGCTGATTTTTGACAAAAGAGATAACACCCCCCCATTACGTCATGCTTCAGAAATGTGGAAAATGGTCCGTTTTAAAATGTTTTATTTTTGAATGTCAGTTCACATTTGTAGGTGGATCATCAGTGTTGGAGCTAAAATTAGCATGTTTAAAGTGATTTTCATGCTTCCAGGGGCCCTAAACACAAGATTTATGGAATGGTTAAAAGTGCATGAAAATGGCCAATTTACTCACTCTGAGTTCTCAAAAAGGGTTTCTTCACCCCGGGAAGTTAATTAAATACCATTTGGAGGCATTTAATGTTCGAGCAAAAACGGCTGATTTTCGACAAAAGAGATAACACCCCCCCATTACGTCATGCTTCAGAAATGTGGAAAATGGTCCGTTTTCAAATGTTTTATTTTTGAATGTCAGTTCACATTTGTAGGTGGATCATCAGTGTTAGAGCTAAAATTAGCATGTTTAAAGTGATTTTCATGCTTCCAGGGGCTTGGGAAGTGAATTAAATACTATTTGGAGGCATTTAATGTTCAAGCAAAAACAGCTGATTTTTGACAAAAGAGATAACACCCCCCCATTACGTCATGCTTCAGAAATGTTGAAAATGGTCCGTTTTCAAATGTTTTATTTTTGAACGTCAGTTCACATTTGTAGGTGGATCATCAGTGTTAGAGCTAAAATTAGCATGTTTAAAGTGATTTTCATGCTACCAGGGGCCCTAAACACAAGATTTATGGAATGGTTAAAAGTGCATGAAAATGGCCAATTTACTCACTCTGAGTTCTCAAAAAGGGTTTCTTCACCCCGGGAAGTTAATTAAATACCATTTGGAGGCATTTAATGTTCGAGCAAAAACGGCTGATTTTCGACAAAAGAGATAACACCCCCCATTACGTCATGCTTCAGAAATGTGGAAAATGGTCCGTTTTCAAATGTTTTATTTTTGAACGTCAGTTCACATTTGTAGGTGGATCATCAGTGTTAGAGCTAAAATTAGCATGTTTAAAGTGATTTTCATGCTTCCAGGGGCTCGGGAAGTGAATTAAATACTATTTGAAGGCATTTAATGTTCAAGCAAAAACAGCTGATTTTTGACAAAAGAGATAACACCCCCCCATTACGTCATGCTTCAGAAATGTGGAAAATGGTCCGTTTTCAAATGTTTTATTTTTGAACGTCAGTTCACATTTGCAGGTGGATCATCAGTGTTAGAGCTAAAATTAGCATGTTTAAAGTGATTTTCATGCTTCCAGGGGCCCTAAACACAAGATTTATGGAATGGTTAAAAGTGCATGAAAATGGCCAATTTACTCACTCTGAGTTCCCAAAAAGGGTTTCTTCACCCCGGGAAGTTAATTAAATACCATTTGGAGGCATTTAATGTTCGAGCAAAAACTGCTGATTTTCGACAAAAGAGATAACACCCCCCCATTACGTCATGCTTCAGAAATGTGGAAAATGGTCCGTTTTCAAATGTTTTATTTTTGAACGTCAGTTCACATTTGTAGGTGGATCATCAGTGTTAGAGCTAAAATTAGCATGTTTAAAGTGATTTTCATGCTTCCAGGGGCTCGGGAAGTGAATTAAATACTATTTGGAGGCATTTAATGTTCAAGCAAAAACAGCTGATTTTTGACAAAAGAGATAACACCCCCCATTACGTCATGCTTCAGAAATGTGGAAAATGGTCCGTTTTCAAATGTTTTATTTTTGAACGTCAGTTCACATTTGTAGGTGGATCATCAGTGTTAGAGCTAAAATTAGCATGTTTAAAGTGATTTTCATGCTTCCAGGGGCCCTAAACACAAGATTTATGGAATGGTTAAAAGTGCATGAAAATGGCCAATTTAATTACTCTGAGTTCTCAAAAAGGGTTTCTTCACCCCGGGAAGTTAATTAAATACCATTTGGAGGCATTTAATGTTCGAGCAAAAACGGCTGATTTTCGACAAAAGAGATAACACCCCCCCATTACGTCATGCTTCAGAAATGTGGAAAATGGTCCGTTTTCAAATGTTTTATTTTTGAACATCAGTTCACATTTGTAGGTGGATCATCAGTGTTAGAGCTAAAATTAGCATGTTTAAAGTGATTTTCATGCTTCCAGGGGCTCGGGAAGTGAATTAAATACTATTTGGAGGCATTTAATGTTCAATCAAAAACAGCTGATTTTTGACAAAAGAGATAACACCCCCCATTACGTCATGCTTCAGAAATGTGGAAAATGGTCCGTTTTCAAATGTTTTATTTTTGAACGTCAGTTCACATTTGTAGGTGGATCATCAGTGTTAGAGCTAAAATTAGCATGTTTAAAGTGATTTTCATGCTTCCAGGGGCCCTAAACACAAGATTTATGGAATGGTTAAAAGTGCATGAAAATGGCCAATTTACTCATTCTGAGTTCTCAAAAAGGGTTTCTTCACCCCGGGAAGTTAATTATATACCATTTGGAGGCATTTAATGTTCGAGCAAACACGGCTGATTTTCGACAAAAGAGATAACACCCCCCCATTACGTCATGCTTCAGAAATGTGGAAAATGGTCCGTTTTCAAATGTTTTATTTTTGAACGTCAGTTCACATTTGTAGGTGGATCATCAGTGTTAGAGCTAAAATTAGCATGTTTAAAGTGATTTTCATGCTTCCAGGGGCTCGGGAAGTGAATTAAATACTATTTGGACGCATTTAATGTTCAAGCAAAAACAGCTGATTTTTGACAAAAGAGATAACACACCCCCATTACGTCATGCTTCAGAAATGTGGAAAATGGTCCGTTTTCAAATGTTTTATTTTTGAACGTCAGTTCACATTTGTAGGTGGATCATCAGTGTTAGAGCTAAAATTAGCATGTTTAAAGTGATTTTCATGCTTCCAGGGGCCCTAAACACAAGATTTATGGAATGGTTAAAAGTGCATGAAAATGGCCAATTTACTCACTCTGAGTTCTCAAAAAGGGTTTCTTCACCCCGGGAAGTTAATTAAATACCATTTGGAGGCATTTAATGTTCGAGCAAAAACGGCTGATTTTCGACAAAAGAGATAACACCCCCCCATTACGTCATGCTTCAGAAATGTGGAAAATGGTCCGTTTTCAAATGTTTTATTTTTGAACATCAGTTCACATTTGTAGGTGGATCATCAGTGTTAGAGCTAAAATTAGCATGTTTAAAGTGATTTTCATGCTTCCAGGGGCTCGGGAAGTGAATTAAATACTATTTGGAGGCATTTAATGTTCAATCAAAAACAGCTGATTTTTGACTAAAGAGATAACACCCCCCCATTACGTCATGCTTCAGAAATGTGGAAAATGGTCCGTTTTCAAATGTTTTATTTTTGAACGTCAGTTCACATTTGTAGGTGGATCATCAGTGTTAGAGCTAAAATTAGCATGTTTGAAGTGATTTTCATGCTTCCAGGGGCCCTAAACACAAGATTTATGGAATGGTTAAAAGTGCATGAAAATAGCCAATTTACTCACTCTGAGTTCTCAAAAAGTGTTTCTTCACCCCGGGAAGTTAATTAAATACCATTTGGAGGCATTTAATGTTCAAGCAGAAACGGCTGATTTTCGACAAAAGAGATAACACCCCCCCATTACGTCATGTTTCAGAAATGTGGAAAATGGTCCGTTTTCAAATGTTTTATTTTTGAACGTCAGTTCACATTTGTAGGTGGATCATCAGTGTTAGAGCTAAAATTAGCATGTTTAAAGTGATTTTCATGCTTCCAGGGGCTCGGGAAGTGAATTAAATACTATTTGGAGGCATTTAATGTTCAAGCAAAAACAGCTGATTTTTGACAAAAGAGATAACACCCCCCCATTACGTCATGCTTCAGAAATGTGGAAAATGGTCCGTTTTCAAATGTTTTATTTTTGAACGTCAGTTCACATTTGTAGGTGGATCATCAGTGTTAGAGCTAAAATTAGCATGTTTAAAGTGATTTTCATGCTTCCAGGGGCCCTAAACACAAGATTTATGGAATGGTTAAAAGTGCATGAAAATGGCCAATTTACTCACTCTGAGTTCTCAAAAAGGGTTTCTTCACCCCGGGAAGTTAATTAAATACCATTTGGAGGCATTTAATGTTCGAGCAAAAACGGCTGATTTTCGACAAAAGAGATAACACCCCCCCATTACGTCATGCTTCAGAAATGTGGAAAATGGTCCGTTTTCAAATGTTTTATTTTTGAACGTCAGTTCACATTTGTAGGTGGATCATCTGTGTTAGAGCTAAAATTAGCATGTTTAAAGTGATTTTCATGCTTCCAGGGGCTTGGGAAGTGAATTAAATACTATTTGGAGGCATTTAATGTTCAAGCAAAAACAGCTGATTTTTGACAAAAGAGATAACACCCCCCCATTACGTCATGCTTCAGAAATGTGGAAAATGGTCCGTTTTAAAATGTTTTATTTTTGAATGTCAGTTCACATTTGTAGGTGGATCATCAGTGTTGGAGCTAAAATTAGCATGTTTAAAGTGATTTTCATGCTTCCAGGGGCCCTAAACACAAGATTTATGGAATGGTTAAAAGTGCATGAAAATGGCCAATTTACTCACTCTGAGTTCTCAAAAAGGGTTTCTTCACCCCGGGAAGTTAATTAAATACCATTTGGAGGCATTTAATGTTCGAGCAAAAACGGCTGATTTTCGACAAAAGAGATAACACCCCCCCAATACGTCACGCTTCAGAAATGTGGAAAATGGTCCGTTTTCAAATGTTTTATTTTTGAACGTCAGTTCACATTTGTAGGTGGATCATCAGTGTTAGAGCTAAAATTAGCATGTTTAAAGTGATTTTCATGCTTTCAGGGGCCCTAAACACAAGATTTATGGAATGGTTAAAAGTGCATGAAAATGGCCAATTTACTCACTCTGAGTTCTCAAAAAGGGTTTCTTCACCCCGGGAAGTTAATTAAATACCATTTGGAGGCATTTAATGTTCGAGCAAAAACGGCTGATTTTCGACAAAAGAGATAACACCCCCCCCATTACGTCATGCTTCAGAAATGTGGAAAATGGTCCGTTTTCAAATGTTTTATTTTTGAACGTCAGTTCACATTTGTAGGTGGATCATCAGTGTTAGAGCTAAAATTAGCATGTTTAAAGTGATTTTCATGCTTCCAGGGGCTTGGGAAGTGAATTAAATACTATTTGGAGGCATTTAATGTACAAGCAAAAACAGCTGATTTTTGACAAAAGAGATAACACCCCCCCATTACGTCATGCTTCAGAAATGTAGAAAATGGTCCGTTTTCAAATGTTTTATTTTTGAACGTCAGTTCACATTTGTAGGTGGATCATCAGTGTTAGAGCTAAAATTAGCATGTTTAAAGTGATTTTCATGCTTCCAGGGGCCCTAAACACAAGATTTATGGAATGGTTAAAAGTGCATGAAAATGGCCAATTTACTCACTCTGAGTTCTCTAAAAGGGTTTCTTCACCCCGGGAAGTTAATTAAATACCATTTGGAGGCATTTAATGTTCGAGCAAAAACGGCTGATTTTCGACAAAAGAGATAACACCCCCCCATTACGTCATGCTTCAGAAATGTGGAAAATGGTCCGTTTTCAAATGTTTTATTTTTGAACGTCAGTTCACATTTGTAGGTGGATCATCAGTGTTAGAGCTAAAATTAGCATGTTTAAAGTGATTTTCATGCTTCCAGGGGCTCGGGAAGTGAATTAAATACTATTTGGAGGCATTTAATGTTCAAGCAAAAACAGCTGATTTTTGACAAAAGAGATAACACCCCCCATTACGTCATGCTTCAGAAATGTGGAAAATGGTCCGTTTTCAAATGTTTTATTTTTGAACGTCAGTTCACATTTGTAGGTGGATCATCAGTGTTAGAGCTAAAATTAGCATGTTTAAAGTGATTTTCATGCTTCCAGGGGCCCTAAACACAAGATTTATGGAATGGTTAAAAGTGCATGAAAATGGCCAATTTACTCACTCTGAGTTCCCAAAAAGGGTTTCTTCACCCCGGGAAGTTAATTAAATACCATTTGGAGGCATTTAATGTTCGAGCAAAAACTGCTGATTTTCGACAAAAGAGATAACACCCCCCCATTACGTCATGCTTCAGAAATGTGGAAAATGGTCCGTTTTCAAATGTTTTATTTTTGAACGTCAGTTCACATTTGTAGGTGGATCATCAGTGTTAGAGCTAAAATTAGCATGTTTAAAGTGATTTTCATGCTTCCAGGGGCTCTGGAAGTGAATTAAATACTATTTGGAGGCATTTAATGTTCAAGCAAAAACAGCTGATTTTTGACAAAAGAGATAACACCCCCCCCCCATTACGTCATGCTTCAGAAATGTGGAAAATGGTCCGTTTTTAAATGTTTTATTTTTGAACGTCAGTTCACATTTGTAGGTGGATCATCAGTGTTAGAGCTAAAATTAGCATGTTTAAAGTGATTTTCATGCTTCCAGGGGCCCTAAACACAAGATTTATGGAATGGTTAAAAGTGCATGAAAATGGCCAATTTACTCACTCTGAGTTCCCAAAAAGGGTTTCTGCACCCCGGGAAGTTAATTAAATACCATTTGGAGGCATTTAATGTTCGAGCAAAAACTGCTGATTTTCGACAAAATAGATAACACCCCCCCATTACGTCATGCTTCAGAAATGTGGAAAATGGTCCGTTTTCAAATGTTTTATTTTTGAACGTCAGTTCACATTTGTAGGTGGATCATCAGTGTTAGAGCTGAAATTAGCATGTTTAAAGTGATTTTCATGCTTCCAGGGGCTCGGGAAGTGAATTAAATACTATTTGGAGGCATTTAATGTTCAAGCAAAAACAGCTGATTTTTGACAAAAGAGATAACACCCCCCCATTACGTCATGCTTCAGAAATGTGGAAAATGGTCCGTTTTCAAATGTTTTATTTTTGAACGTCAGTTCACATTTGTAGGTGGATCATCAGTGTTAGAGCTAAAATTAGCATGTTTAAAGTGATTTTCATGCTTCCAGGGGCCCTAAACACAAGATTTATGGAATGGTTAAAAGTGCATGAAAATGGCCAATTTACTCACTCTGAGTTCTCAAAAAGGGTTTCTTCACCCCGGGAAGTTAATTAAATACCATTTGGAGGCATTTAATGTTCGAGCAAAAACGGCTGATTTTCGACAAAAGAGATAACACCCCCCCATTACGTCATGCTTCAGAAATGTGGAAAATGGTCCGTTTTCAAATGTTTTATTTTTGAACATCAGTTCACATTTGTAGGTGGATCATCAGTGTTAGAGCTAAAATTAGCATGTTTAAAGTGATTTTCATGCTTCCAGGGGCTCGGGAAGTGAATTAAATACTATTTGGAGGCATTTAATGTTCAATCAAAAACAGCTGATTTTTGACAAAAGAGATAACACCCCCCCATTACGTCATGCTTCAGAAATGTGGAAAATGGTCCATTTTCAAATGTTTTATTTTTGAACGTCAGTTCACATTTGTAGGTGGATCATCAGTGTTAGAGCTAAAATTAGCATGTTTAAAGTGATTTTCATGCTTCCAGGGGCTCGGGAAGTGAATTAAATACTATTTGGAGGCATTTAATGTTCAATCAAAAACTGCTGATTTTTGACAAAAGAGATAACACCCCCCCATTACGTCATGCTTCAGAAATGTGGAAAATGGTCCATTTTCAAATGTTTTATTTTTGAACGTCAGTTCACATTTGTAGGTGGATCATCAGTGTTAGAGCTAAAATTAGCATGTTTAAAGTGATTTTCATGCTTCCAGGGGCCCTAAACACAAGATTTATGGAATGGTTAAAAGTGCATGAAAATGGCCAATTTACTCACTCTGAGTTCTCAAAAAGGGTTTCTTCACCCCGGGAAGTTAATTAAATACCATTTGGAGGCATTTAATGTTCGAGCAAAAACGGCTGATTTTCGACAAAAGAGATAACACCCCCCCATTACGTCATGCTTCAGAAATGTGGAACATGGTCCGTTTTCAAATGTTTTATTTTTGAACGTCAGTTCACATTTGTAGGTGGATCATCAGTGTTAGAGCTAAAATTAGCATGTTTAAAGTGATTTTCATGCTTCCAGGGGCTCGGGAAGTGAATTAAATACTATTTGGAGGCATTTAATGTTCAATCAAAAACTGCTGATTTTTGACAAAAGAGATAACACCCCCCCATTACGTCATGCTTCAGAAATGTGGAAAATGGTCCATTTTCAAATGTTTTATTTTTGAACGTCAGTTCACATTTGTAGGTGGATCATCAGTGTTAGAGCTAAAATTAGCATGTTTAAAGTGATTTTCATGCTTCCAGGGGCCCTAAACACAAGATTTATGGAATGGTTAAAAGTGCATGAAAATGGCCAATTTACTCACTCTGAGTTCTCAAAAAGGGTTTCTTCACCCCGGGAAGTTAATTAAATACCATTTGGAGGCATTTAATGTTCGAGCAAAAACGGCTGATTTTCGACAAAAGAGATAACACCCCCCCATTACGTCATGCTTCAGAAATGTGGAACATGGTCCGTTTTCAAATGTTTTATTTTTGAACGTCAGTTCACATTTGTAGGTGGATCATCAGTGTTAGAGCTAAAATTAGCATGTTTAAAGTGATTTTCATGCTTCCAGGGGCTCGGGAAGTGAATTAAATACTATTTGGAGGCATTTCATGTTCAAGCAAAAACAGCTGATTTTTGACAAAAGAGATAACACACCCCCATTACGTCATGCTTCAGAAATGTGGAAAATGGTCCGTTTTCAAATGTTTTATTTTTGAACGTCAGTTCACATTTGTAGGTGGATCATCAGTGTTAGAGCTAAAATTAGCATGTTTAAAGTGATTTCCATGCTTCCAGGGGCCCTAAACACAAGATTTATGGAATGGTTAAAAGTGCATGAAAATGGCCAATTTACTCACTCTGAGTTCTCAAAAAGGGTTTCTTCACCCCGGGAAGTTAATTAAATACCATTTGGAGGCATTTAATGTTCGAGCAAAAACGGCTGATTTTCGACAAAAGAGATAACACCCCCCCATTACGTCATGCTTCAGAAATGTGGAAAATGGTCCGTTTTCAAATGTTTTATTTTTGAACGTCAGTTCACATTTGTAGGTGGATCATCAGTGTTAGAACTAAAATTAGCATGTTTAAAGTGATTTTCATGCTTCCAGGGGCTCGGGAAGTGAATTAAATACTATTTGGAGGCATTTAATGTTCAAGCAAAAACAGCTGATTTTTGACAAAAGAGATAACACCCCCCCATTACGTCATGCTTCAGAAATGTGGAAAATGGTCCGTTTTCAAATGTTTTAGTTTTTTAACGTCAGTTCACATTTGTAGGTGGATCATCAGTGTTAGAGCTAAAATTAGCATGTTTAAAGTGATTTTCATGCTTCCAGGGGCCCTAAACACAAGATTTATGGAATGGTTAAAAGTGCATGAAAATGGCCAATTTACTCACTCTGAGTTCTCAAAAAGGGTTTCTTCACCCCGGGAAGTTAATTAAATACCATTTGGAGGCATTTAATGTTCGAGCAAAAACGGCTGATTTTCGACAAAAGAGATAACACCCCCCCATTACGTCATGCTTCAGAAATGTGGAAAATGGTCCGTTTTCAAATGTTTTATTTTTGAACGTCAGTTCACATTTGTAGGTGGATCATCAGTGTTAGAGCTAAAATTAGCATGTTTAAAGTGATTTTCATGCTTCCAGGGGCCCTAAACACAAGATTTATGGAATGGTTAAAAGTGCATGAAAATGGCCAATTTACTCACTCTGAGTTCCCAAAAAGGGTTTCTTCACCCCGGGAAGTTAATTAAATACCATTTGGAGGCATTTAATGTTCGAGCAAAAACTGCTGATTTTCGACAAAAGAGATAACACCCCCCCCATTACGTCATGCTTCAGAAATGTGGAAAATGGTCCGTTTTCAAATGTTTTATTTTTGAACGTCAGTTCACATTTGTAGGTGGATCATCAGTGTTAGAGCTAAAATTAGCATGTTTAAAGTGATTTTCATGCTTCCAGGGGCTCGGGAAGTGAATTAAATACTATTTGGAGGCATTTAATGTTCAAGCAAAAACAGCTGATTTTTGACAAAAGAGATAACACCCCCCCATTACGTCATGCTTCAGAAATGTGGAAAATGGTCCGTTTTTAAATGTTTTATTTTTGAACGTCAGTTCACATTTGTAGGTGGATCATCAGTGTTAGAGCTAAAATTAGCATCTTTAAAGTGATTTTCATGCTTCCAGGGGCTCGGGAAGTGAATTAAATACTATTTGGAGGCATTTAATGTTCAATCAAAAACAGCTGATTTTTGACAAAAGAGATAACACCCCCCCATTACGTCATGCTTCAGAAATGTGGAAAATGGTCCGTTTTCAAATGTTTTATTTTTGAACGTCAGTTCACATTTGTAGGTGGATCATCAGTGTTAGAGCTAAAATTAGCATGTTTAAAGTGATTTTCATGCTTCCAGGGGCCCTAAACACAAGATTTATGGAATGGTTAAAAGTGCATGAAAATGGCCAATTTACTCACTCTGAGTTCTCAAAAAGGGTTTCTTCACCCCGGGAAGTTAATTAAATACCATTTGGAGGCATTTAATGTTCGAGCAAAAACGGCTGATTTTCGACAAAAGAGATAACACCCCCCCATTACGTCATGCTTCAGAAATGTGGAAAATGGTCCGTTTTCAAATGTTTTATTTTTGAACATCAGTTCACATTTGTAGGTGGATCATCAGTGTTAGAGCTAAAATTAGCATGTTTAAAGTGATTTTCATGCTTCCAGGGGCTCGGGAAGTGAATTAAATACTATTTGGAGGCATTTAATGTTCAATCAAAAACAGCTGATTTTTGACTAAAGAGATAACACCCCCCCATTACGTCATGCTTCAGAAATGTGGAAAATGGTCCGTTTTCAAATGTTTTATTTTTGAACGTCAGTTCACATTTGTAGGTGGATCATCAGTGTTAGAGCTAAAATTAGCATGTTTAAAGTGATTTTCATGCTTCCAGGGGCCCTAAACACAAGATTTATGGAATGGTTAAAAGTGCATGAAAATAGCCAATTTACTCACTCTGAGTTCTCAAAAAGTGTTTCTTCACCCCGGGAAGTTAATTAAATACCATTTGGAGGCATTTAATGTTCAAGCAGAAACGGCTGATTTTCGACAAAAGAGATAACACCCCCCCATTACGTCATGCTTCAGAAATGTGGAAAATGGTCCGTTTTCAAATGTTTTATTTTTGAACGTCAGTTCACATTTGTAGGTGGATCATCAGTGTTAGAGCTAAAATTAGCATGTTTAAAGTGATTTTCATGCTTCCAGGGGCTCGGGAAGTGAATTAAATACTATTTGGAGGCATTTAATGTTCAAGCAAAAACAGCTGATTTTTGACAAAAGAGATAACACCCCCCCATTACGTCATGCTTCAGAAATGTGGAAAATGGTCCGTTTTAAAATGTTTTATTTTTGAATGTCAGTTCACATTTGTAGGTGGATCATCAGTGTTGGAGCTAAAATTAGCATGTTTAAAGTGATTTTCATGCTTCCAGGGGCCCTAAACACAAGATTTATGGAATGGTTAAAAGTGCATGAAAATGGCCAATTTACTCACTCTGAGTTCTCAAAAAGGGTTTCTTCACCCCGGGAAGTTAATTAAATACCATTTGGAGGCATTTAATGTTCGAGCAAAAACGGCTGATTTTCGACAAAAGAGATAACACCCCCCCAATACGTCACGCTTCAGAAATGTGGAAAATGGTCCGTTTTCAAATGTTTTATTTTTGAACGTCAGTTCACATTTGTAGGTGGATCATCAGTGTTAGAGCTAAAATTAGCATGTTTAAAGTGATTTTCATGCTTTCAGGGGCCCTAAACACAAGATTTATGGAATGGTTAAAAGTGCATGAAAATGGCCAATTTACTCACTCTGAGTTCTCAAAAAGGGTTTCTTCACCCCGGGAAGTTAATTAAATACCATTTGGAGGCATTTAATGTTCGAGCAAAAACGGCTGATTTTCGACAAAAGAGATAACACCCCCCCCATTACGTCATGCTTCAGAAATGTGGAAAATGGTCCGTTTTCAAATGTTTTATTTTTGAACGTCAGTTCACATTTGTAGGTGGATCATCAGTGTTAGAGCTAAAATTAGCATGTTTAAAGTGATTTTCATGCTTCCAGGGGCTTGGGAAGTGAATTAAATACTATTTGGAGGCATTTAATGTACAAGCAAAAACAGCTGATTTTTGACAAAAGAGATAACACCCCCCCATTACGTCATGCTTCAGAAATGTAGAAAATGGTCCGTTTTCAAATGTTTTATTTTTGAACGTCAGTTCACATTTGTAGGTGGATCATCAGTGTTAGAGCTAAAATTAGCATGTTTAAAGTGATTTTCATGCTTCCAGGGGCCCTAAACACAAGATTTATGGAATGGTTAAAAGTGCATGAAAATGGCCAATTTACTCACTCTGAGTTCTCTAAAAGGGTTTCTTCACCCCGGGAAGTTAATTAAATACCATTTGGAGGCATTTAATGTTCGAGCAAAAACGGCTGATTTTCGACAAAAGAGATAACACCCCCCCATTACGTCATGCTTCAGAAATGTGGAAAATGGTCCGTTTTCAAAAGTTTTATTTTTGAACGTCAGTTCACATTTGTAGGTGGATCATCAGTGTTAGAGCTAAAATTAGCATGTTTAAAGTGATTTTCATGCTTCCAGGGGCTCGGGAAGTGAATTAAATACTATTTGGAGGCATTTAATGTTCAAGCAAAAACAGCTGATTTTTGACAAAAGAGATAACACCCCCCATTACGTCATGCTTCAGAAATGTGGAAAATGGTCCGTTTTCAAATGTTTTATTTTTGAACGTCAGTTCACATTTGTAGGTGGATCATCAGTGTTAGAGCTAAAATTAGCATGTTTAAAGTGATTTTCATGCTTCCAGGGGCCCTAAACACAAGATTTATGGAATGGTTAAAAGTGCATGAAAATGGCCAATTTACTCACTCTGAGTTCCCAAAAAGGGTTTCTTCACCCCGGGAAGTTAATTAAATACCATTTGGAGGCATTTAATGTTCGAGCAAAAACTGCTGATTTTCGACAAAAGAGATAACACCCCCCCATTACGTCATGCTTCAGAAATGTGGAAAATGGTCCGTTTTCAAATGTTTTATTTTTGAACGTCAGTTCACATTTGTAGGTGGATCATCAGTGTTAGAGCTAAAATTAGCATGTTTAAAGTGATTTTCATGCTTCCAGGGGCTCTGGAAGTGAATTAAATACTATTTGGAGGCATTTAATGTTCAAGCAAAAACAGCTGATTTTTGACAAAAGAGATAACACCCCCCCCCCATTACGTCATGCTTCAGAAATGTGGAAAATGGTCCGTTTTTAAATGTTTTATTTTTGAACGTCAGTTCACATTTGTAGGTGGATCATCAGTGTTAGAGCTAAAATTAGCATGTTTAAAGTGATTTTCATGCTTCCAGGGGCCCTAAACACAAGATTTATGGAATGGTTAAAAGTGCATGAAAATGGCCAATTTACTCACTCTGAGTTCCCAAAAAGGGTTTCTGCACCCCGGGAAGTTAATTAAATACCATTTGGAGGCATTTAATGTTCGAGCAAAAACTGCTGATTTTCGACAAAATAGATAACACCCCCCCATTACGTCATGCTTCAGAAATGTGGAAAATGGTCCGTTTTCAAATGTTTTATTTTTGAACGTCAGTTCACATTTGTAGGTGGATCATCAGTGTTAGAGCTGAAATTAGCATGTTTAAAGTGATTTTCATGCTTCCAGGGGCTCGGGAAGTGAATTAAATACTATTTGGAGGCATTTAATGTTCAAGCAAAAACAGCTGATTTTTGACAAAAGAGATAACACCCCCCCATTACGTCATGCTTCAGAAATGTGGAAAATGGTCCGTTTTCAAATGTTTTATTTTTGAACGTCAGTTCACATTTGTAGGTGGATCATCAGTGTTAGAGCTAAAATTAGCATGTTTAAAGTGATTTTCATGCTTCCAGGGGCCCTAAACACAAGATTTATGGAATGGTTAAAAGTGCATGAAAATGGCCAATTTACTCACTCTGAGTTCTCAAAAAGGGTTTCTTCACCCCGGGAAGTTAATTAAATACCATTTGGAGGCATTTAATGTTCGAGCAAAAACGGCTGATTTTCGACAAAAGAGATAACACCCCCCCATTACGTCATGCTTCAGAAATGTGGAACATGGTCCGTTTTCAAATGTTTTATTTTTGAACGTCAGTTCACATTTGTAGGTGGATCATCAGTGTTAGAGCTAAAATTAGCATGTTTAAAGTGATTTTCATGCTTCCAGGGGCTCGGGAAGTGAATTAAATACTATTTGGAGGCATTTAATGTTCAATCAAAAACTGCTGATTTTTGACAAAAGAGATAACACCCCCCCATTACGTCATGCTTCAGAAATGTGGAAAATGGTCCATTTTCAAATGTTTTATTTTTGAACGTCAGTTCACATTTGTAGGTGGATCATCAGTGTTAGAGCTAAAATTAGCATGTTTAAAGTGATTTTCATGCTTCCAGGGGCCCTAAACACAAGATTTATGGAATGGTTAAAAGTGCATGAAAATGGCCAATTTACTCACTCTGAGTTCTCAAAAAGGGTTTCTTCACCCCGGGAAGTTAATTAAATACCATTTGGAGGCATTTAATGTTCGAGCAAAAACGGCTGATTTTCGACAAAAGAGATAACACCCCCCCATTACGTCATGCTTCAGAAATGTGGAACATGGTCCGTTTTCAAATGTTTTATTTTTGAACGTCAGTTCACATTTGTAGGTGGATCATCAGTGTTAGAGCTAAAATTAGCATGTTTAAAGTGATTTTCATGCTTCCAGGGGCTCGGGAAGTGAATTAAATACTATTTGGAGGCATTTCATGTTCAAGCAAAAACAGCTGATTTTTGACAAAAGAGATAACACACCCCCATTACGTCATGCTTCAGAAATGTGGAAAATGGTCCGTTTTCAAATGTTTTATTTTTGAACGTCAGTTCACATTTGTAGGTGGATCATCAGTGTTAGAGCTAAAATTAGCATGTTTAAAGTGATTTCCATGCTTCCAGGGGCCCTAAACACAAGATTTATGGAATGGTTAAAAGTGCATGAAAATGGCCAATTTACTCACTCTGAGTTCTCAAAAAGGGTTTCTTCACCTCGGGAAGTTAATTAAATACCATTTGGAGGCATTTAATGTTCGAGCAAAAACGGCTGATTTTCGACAAAAGAGATAACACCCCCCATTACGTCATGCTTCAGAAATGTGGAAAATGGTCCGTTTTCAAATGTTTTATTTTTGAACGTCAGTTCACATTTGTAGGTGGATCATCAGTGTTAGAACTAAAATTAGCATGTTTAAAGTGATTTTCATGCTTCCAGGGGCTCGGGAAGTGAATTAAATACTATTTGGAGGCATTTCATGTTCAAGCAAAAACAGCTGATTTTTGACAAAAGAGATAACACACCCCCATTACGTCATGCTTCAGAAATGTGGAAAATGGTCCGTTTTCAAATGTTTTAGTTTTTTAACGTCAGTTCACATTTGTAGGTGGATCATCAGTGTTAGAGCTAAAATTAGCATGTTTAAAGTGATTTTCATGCTTCCAGGGGCCCTAAACACAAGATTTATGGAATGGTTAAAAGTGCATGAAAATGGCCAATTTACTCACTCTGAGTTCTCAAAAAGGGTTTCTTCACCCCGGGAAGTTAATTAAATACCATTTGGAGGCATTTAATGTTCGAGCAAAAACGGCTGATTTTCGACAAAAGAGATAACACCCCCCCATTACGTCATGCTTCAGAAATGTGGAAAATGGTCCGTTTTCAAATGTTTTATTTTTGAACGTCAGTTCACATTTGTAGGTGGATCATCAGTGTTAGAGCTAAAATTAGCATGTTTAAAGTGATTTTCATGCTTCCAGGGGCCCTAAACACAAGATTTATGGAATGGTTAAAAGTGCATGAAAATGGCCAATTTACTCACTCTGAGTTCCCAAAAAGGGTTTCTTCACCCCGGGAAGTTAATTAAATACCATTTGGAGGCATTTAATGTTCGAGCAAAAACTGCTGATTTTCGACAAAAGAGATAACACCCCCCCCATTACGTCATGCTTCAGAAATGTGGAAAATGGTCCGTTTTCAAATGTTTTATTTTTGAACGTCAGTTCACATTTGTAGGTGGATCATCAGTGTTAGAGCTAAAATTAGCATGTTTAAAGTGATTTTCATGCTTCCAGGGGCTCGGGAAGTGAATTAAATACTATTTGGAGGCATTTAATGTTCAAGCAAAAACAGCTGATTTTTGACAAAAGAGATAACACCCCCCCCCATTACGTCATGCTTCAGAAATGTGGAAAATGGTCCGTTTTTAAATGTTTTATTTTTGAACGTCAGTTCACATTTGTAGGTGGATCATCAGTGTTAGAGCTAAAATTAGCATGTTTAAAGTGATTTTCATGCTTCCAGGGGCCCTAAACACAAGATTTATGGAATGGTTAAAAGTGCATGAAAATGGCCAATTTACTCACTCTGAGTTCCCAAAAAGGGTTTCTTCACCCCGGGAAGTTAATTAAATACCATTTGGAGGCATTTAATGTTCGAGCAAAAACTGCTGATTTTCGACAAAAGAGATAACACCCCCCCATTACGTCATGCTTCAGAAATGTGGAAAATGGTCCGTTTTCAAATGTTTTATTTTTGAACGTCAGTTCACATTTGTAGGTGGATCATCAGTGTTAGAGCTGAAATTAGCATGTTTAAAGTGATTTTCATGCTTCCAGGGGCTCGGGAAGTGAATTAAATACTATTTGGAGGCATTTAATGTTCAAGCAAAAACAGCTGATTTTTGACAAAAGAGATAACACCCCCCCATTACGTCATGCTTCAGAAATGTGGAAAATGGTCCGTTTTCAAATGTTTTATTTTTGAACGTCAGTTCACATTTGTAGGTGGATCATCAGTGTTAGAGTTAAAATTAGCATGTTTAAAGTGATTTTCATGCTTCCAGGGGCCCTAAACACAAGATTTATGGAATGGTTAAAAGTGCATGAAAATGGCCAATATACTCACTCTGAGTTCTCAAAAAGGGTTTCTTCACCCCGGGAAGTTAATTAAATACCATTTGGAGGCATTTAATGTTCGAGCAAAAACGGCTGATTTTCGACAAAAGAGATAACACCCCCCCATTACGTCATGCTTCAGAAATGTGGAACATGGTCCGTTTTCAAATGTTTTATTTTTGAACGTCAGTTCACATTTGTAGGTGGATCATCAGTGTTAGAGCTAAAATTAGCATGTTTAAAGTGATTTTCATGCTTCCAGGGGCTCGGGAAGTGAATTAAATACTATTTGGAGGCATTTAATGTTCAAGCAAAAACAGCTGATTTTTGACAAAAGAGATAACACACCCCCATTACGTCATGCTTCAGAAATGTGGAAAATGGTCCGTTTTCAAATGTTTTATTTTTGAACTTCAGTTCACATTTGTAGGTGGATCATCAGTGTTAGAGCTAAAATTAGCATGTTTAAAGTGATTTTCATGCTTCCAGGGGCCCTAAACACAAGATTTATGGAATGGTTAAAAGTGCATGAAAATGGCCAATTTACTCACTCTGAGTTCTCAAAAAGGGTTTCTTCACCCCGGGAAGTTAATTAAATACCATTTGGAGGCATTTAATGTTCGAGCAAAAACGGCTGATTTTCGACAAAAGAGATAACACCCCCCCATTACGTCATGCTTCAGAAATGTGGAAAATGGTCCGTTTTCAAATGTTTTATTTTTGAACGTCAGTTCACATTTGTAGGTGGATCATCAGTGTTAGAGCTAAAATTAGCATGTTTAATGTGATTTTCATGCTTCCAGGGGCTCGGGAAGTGAATTAAATAGTATTTGGAGGCATTTAATGTTCAAGCAAAAACAGCTGATTTTTGACAAAAGAGATAACACCCCCCCATTACGTCATGCTTCAGAAATGTGGAAAATGGTCCGTTTTCAAATGTTTTATTTTTGAACGTCAGTTCACATTTGTAGGTGGATCATCAGTGTTAGAGCTAAAATTAGCATGTTTAAAGTGATTTTCATGCTTCCAGCGGCCCTAAACACAAGATTTATGGAATGGTTAAAAGTGCATGAAAATGGCCAATTTACTCACTCTGAGTTCTCAAAAAGGGTTTCTTCACCCCGGGAAGTTAATTAAATACCATTTGGAGGCATTTAATGTTCGAGCAAAAACTGCTGATTTTCGACAAAAGATATAACACCCCCCCATTACGTCATGCTTCAGAAATGTGGAAAATGGTCCGTTTTCAAATGTTTTCTTTTTGAACATCAGTTCACATTTGTAGGTGGATCATCAGTGTTAGAGCTAAAATTAGCATGTTTAAAGTGATTTTCATGCTTCCAGGGGCTCGGGAAGTGAATTAAATACTATTTGGAGGCATTTAATGTTCAATCAAAAACAGCTGATTTTTGACAAAAGAGATAACACCCCCCCATTACGTCATGCTTCAGAAATGTGGAAAATGGTCAGTTTTCAAATGTTTTATTTTTTAACGTCAGTTCACATTTGTAGGTGGATCATCAGTGTTAGAGCTAAAATTAGCATGTTTAAAGTGATTTTCATGCTTCCAGGGGCCCTAAACACAAGATTTATGGAATGGTTAAAAGTGCATGAAAATGGCCAATTTACTCACTCTGAGTTCTCAAAAAGGGTTTCTTCACCCCGAGAAGTTAATTAAATACCATTTGGAGGCATTTAATGTTCGAGCAAAAACGGCTGATTTTCGACAAAAGAGATAACACCCCCCCCATTACGCCATGCTTCAGAAATGTGGAAAATGGTCCGTTTTCAAATGTTTTATTTTTGAACGTCAGTTCACATTTGTAGGTGGATCATCAGTGTTAGAGCTAAAATTAGCATGTTTAAAGTGATTTTCATGCTTCCAGGGGCTCGGGAAGTGAATTAAATACTATTTGGAGGCATTTAATGTTCAATCAAAAACAGCTGATTTTTGACAAAAGAGATAACACCCCCCCATTACGTCATGCTTCAGAAATGTGGAAAATGGTCCGTTTTCAAATGTTTTATTTTTGAACGTCAGTTCACATTTGTAGGTGGATCATCAGTGTTAGAGCTAAAATTAGCATGTTTAAAGTGATTTTCATGCTTCCAGGGGCCCTAAACACAAGATTTATGGAATGGCTAAAAGTGCATGAAAATGGCCAATTTACTCACTCTGAGTTCTCAAAAAGGGTTTCTTCACCCCGGGAAGTTAATTAAATACCATTTGGAGGCATTTAATGTTCGAGCAACAACGGCTGATTTTCGACAAAAGAGATAACACCCCCCCATTACGTCATGCTTCAGAAATGTGGAAAATGGTCCGTTTTCAAATGTTTTATTTTTGAACGTCAGTTCACATTTGTAGGTGGATCATCAGTGTTAGAGCTAAAATTAGCATGTTTAAAGTGATTTTTATGCTTCCAGGGGCTCGGGAAGTGAATTAAATACTATTTGGAGGCATTTAATGTTCAATCAAAAACAGCTGATTTTTGACAAAAGAGATAACACCCCCCCATTACGTCATGCTTCAGAAATGTGGAAAATGGTCCGTTTTCAAATGTTTTATTTTTGAACGTCAGTTCACATTTGTAGGTGGATCATCAGTGTTAGAGCTAAAATTAGCATGTTTAAAGTGATTTTCATGCTTCCAGGGGCCCTAAACACAAGATTTATGGAATGGTTAAAAGTGCATGAAAATGGCCAATTTACTCACTCTGAGTTCTCAAAAAGGGTTTCTTCACCCCGGGAAGTTAATTAAATACCATTTGGAGGCATTTAATGTTCGAGCAAAAACGGCTGATTTTCGACAAAAGAGATAACACCCCCCCATTACGTCATGCTTCAGAAATGTGGAACATGGTCCGTTTTCAAATGTTTTATTTTTGAACGTCAGTTCACATTTGTAGGTGGATCATCAGTGTTAGAGCTAAAATTTGCATGTTTAAAGTGATTTTCATGCTTCCAGGGGCTCGGGAAGTGAATTAAATACTATTTGGCGGCATTTAATGTTCAAGCAAAAACAGCTGATTTTTGACAAAAGAGATAACACACCCCCATTACGTCATGCTTCAGAAATGTGGAAAATGGTCCGTTTTCAAATGTTTTATTTTTGAACGTCAGTTCACATTTGTAGGTGGATCATCAGTGTTAGAGCTAAAATTAGCATGTTTAAAGTGATTTTCATGCTTCCAGGGGCCCTAAACACAAGATTTATGGAATGGTTAAAAGTGCATGAAAATGGCCAATTTACTCACTCTGAGTTCTCAAAAAGGGTTTCTTCACCCCGGGAAGTTAATTAAATACCATTTGGAGGCATTTAATGTTCGAGCAAAAACGGCTGATTTTCGACAAAAGAGATAACACCCCCCCATTACGTCATGCTTCAGAAATGTGGAAAATGGTCCGTTTTCAAATGTTTTATTTTTGAACATCAGTTCACATTTGTAGGTGGATCATCAGTGTTAGAGCTAAAATTAGCATGTTTAAAGTGATTTTCATGCTTCCAGGGGCTCGGGAAGTGAATTAAATACTATTTGGAGGCATTTAATGTTCAATCAAAAACAGCTGATTTTTGACAAAAGAGATAACACCCCCCCATTACGTCATGCTTCAGAAATGTGGAAAATGGTCCGTTTTCAAATGTTTTATTTTTTAACGTCAGTTCACATTTGTAGGTGGATCATCAGTGTTAGAGCTAAAATTAGCATGTTTAAAGTGATTTTCATGCTTCCAGGGGCCCTAAACACAAGATTTATGGAATGGTTAAAAGTGCATGAAAATGGCCAATTTACTCACTCTGAGTTCTCAAAAAGGGTTTCTTCACCCCGGGAAGTTAATTAAGTACCATTTGGAGGCATTTAATGTTCGAGCAAAAACGGCTGATTTTCGACAAAAGAGATAACACCCCCCCATTACGTCATGCTTCAGAAATGTGGGAAATGGTCCGTTTTCAAATGTTTTATTTTTGAACGTCAGTTCACATTTGTAGGTGGATCATCAGTGTTAGAGCTAAAATTAGCATGTTTAAAGTGATTTTCATGCTTCCAGGGGCTCGGGAAGTGAATTAAATACTATTTGGAGGCATTTAATGTTCAATCAAAAACAGCTGATTTTTGACAAAAGAGATAACACCCCCCCATTACGTCATGCTTCAGAAATGTGGAAAATGGTCCGTTTTCAAATGTTTTATTTTTTAACGTCAGTTCACATTTGTAGGTGGATCATCAGTGTTAGAGCTAAAATTAGCATGTTTAAAGTGATTTTCATGCTTCCAGGGGCCCTAAACACAAGATTTATGGAATGGTTAAAAGTGCATGAAAATGGCCAATTTACTCACTCTGAGTTCTCAAAAAGGGTTTCTTCACCCCGGGAAGTTAATTAAATACCATTTGGAGGCATTTAATGTTCGAGCAAAAACGGCTGATTTTCGACAAAAGAGATAACACCCCCCCATTACGCCATGCTTCAGAAATGTGGAAAATGGTCCGTTTTCAAATGTTTTATTTTTGAACGTCAGTTCACATTTGTAGGCGGATCATCAGTGTTAGAGCTAAAATTAGCATGTTTAAAGTGATTTTCATGCTTCCAGGGGCCCTAAACACAAGATTTATGGAATGGTTAAAAGTGCATGAAAATGGCCAATTTACTCACTCTGAGTTCTCAAAAAGGGTTTCTTCACCCCGGGAAGTTAATTAAATACCATTTGGAGGCATTTAATGTTCGAGCAAAAACGGCTGATTTTCGACAAAAGAGATAACACCCCCCCATTACGTCATGCTTCAGAAATGTGGAAAATGGTCCGTTTTCAAATGTTTTATTTTTGAACGTCAGTTCACATTTGTAGGTGGATCATCAGTGTTAGAGCTAAAATTAGCATGTTTAAAGTGATTTTCATGCTTCCAGGGGCTCGGGAAGTGAATTAAATACTATTTGGAGGCATTTAATGTTCAATCAAAAACAGCTGATTTTTGACAAAAGAGATAACACCCCCCCATTACGTCATGCTTCAGAAATGTGGAAAATGGTCCGTTTTCAAATGTTTTATTTTTGAACGTCAGTTCACATTTGTAGGTGGATCATCAGTGTTAGAGCTAAAATTAGCATGTTTAAAGTGATTTTCATGCTTCCAGGGGCCCTAAACACAAGATTTATGGAATGGTTAAAAGTGCATGAAAATGGCCAATTTACTCACTCTGAGTTCTCAAAAAGGGTTTCTTCACCCCGGGAAGTTAATTAAATACCATTTGGAGGCATTTAATGTTCGAGCAAAAACGGCTGATTTTCGACAAAAGAGATAACATCCCCCCATTACGTCATGCTTCAGAAATGTGGAACATGGTCCGTTTTCAAATGTTTTATTTTTGAACGTCAGTTCACATTTGTAGGTGGATCATCAGTGTTAGAGCTAAAATTAGCATGTTTAAAGTGATTTTCATGCTTCCAGGGGCTCGGGAAGTGAATTAAATACTATTTGGAGGCATTTAATGTTCAAGCAAAAACAGCTGATTTTTGACAAAAGAGATAACACACCCCCATTACGTCATGCTTCAGAAATGTGGAAAATGGTCCGTTTTCAAATATTTTATTTTTGAACGTCAGTTCACATTTGTAGGTGGATCATCAGTGTTAGAGCTAAAATTAGCATGTTTAAACTGATTTTCATGCTTCCAGGGGCCCTAAACACAAGATTTATGGTATGGTTAAAAGTGCATGAAAATGGCCAATTTACTCACTCTGAGTTCTCAAAAAGGGTTTCTTCACCCCGGGAAGTTAATTAAATACCATTTGGAGGCATTTAATGTTCGAGCAAAAACGGCTGATTTTCGACAAAAGAGATAACACCCCCCCATTACGTCATGCTTCAGAAATGTGGAAAATGGTCCGTTTTCAAATGTTTTATTTTTGAACGTCAGTTCACATTTGTAGGTGGATCATCAGTGTTAGAGCTAAAATTAGCATGTTTAAAGTGATTTTCATGCTTCCAGGGGCCCTAAACACAAGATTTATGGAATGGTTAAAAGTGCATGAAAATGGCCAATTTACTCACTCTGAGTTCTCAAAAAGGGTTTCTTCACCCCGGGAAGTTAATTAAATACCATTTGGAGGCATTTAATGTTCGAGCAAAAACGGCTGATTTTCGACAAAAGAGATAACACCCCCCCATTACGTCATGCTTCAGAAATGTGGAAAATGGTCCTATTTCAAATGTTTTATTTTTGATCGTCAGTTCACATTTGTAGGTGGATCATCAGTGTTAGAGCTAAAATTAGCATGTTTAAAGTGATTTTCATGCTTCCAGGGGCTCGGGAAGTGAATTAAATACTATTTGGAGGCATTTAATGTTCAAGCAAAAACAGCTGATTTTTGACAAAAGAGATAACACCCCCCCATTACGTCATGCTTCAGAAATGTGGAAAATGGTCCGTTTTCAAATGTTTTATTTTTGAACGTCAGTTCACATTTGTAGGTGGATCATCAGTGTTAGAGCTAAAATTAGCATGTTTAAAGTGATTTTCATGCTTCCAGGGGCTCGGGAAGTGAATTAAATACTATTTGGAGGCATTTAATGTTCAATCAAAAACAGCTGATTTTTGACAAAAGAGATAACACCCCCCCATCACGTCATGCTTCAGAAATGTGGAAAATGGTCCGTTTTCAAATGTTTTATTTTTGAACGTCAGTTCACATTTGTAGGTGGATCATCAGTGTTAGAGCTAAAATTAGCATGTTTAAAGTGATTTTCATGCTTCCAGGGGCCCTAAACACAAGATTTATGGAATGGTTAAAAGTGCATGAAAATGGCCAATTTACTCACTCTGAGTTCTCAAAAAGGGTTTCTTCACCCCGGGAAGTTAATTAAATACCATTTGGAGGCATTTAATGTTCGAGCAAAAACGGCTGATTTTCGACAAAAGAGATAACACCCCCCCATTACGTCATGCTTCAGAAATGTGGAACATGGTCCGTTTTCAAATGTTTTATTTTTGAACGTCAGTTCACATTTGTAGGTGGATCATCAGTGTTAGAGCTAAAATTAGCATGTTTAAAGTGATTTTCGTGCTTCCAGGGGCTCGGGAAGTGAATTAAATACTATTTGGAGGCATTTAATGTTCAAGCAAAAACAGCTGATTTTTGACAAAAGAGATAACACACCCCCATTACGTCATGCTTCAGAAATGTGGAAAATGGTCCGTTTTCAAATGTTTTATTTTTGAACGTCAGTTCACATTTGTAGGTGGATCATCAGTGTTAGAGCTAAAATTAGCATGTTTAAAGTGATTTTCATGCTTCCAGGGGCTCGGGAAGTGAATTAAATACTATTTGGAGGCATTTAATGTTCAATCAAAAACAGCTGATTTTTGACAAAAGAGATAACACCCCCCCATCACGTCATGCTTCAGAAATGTGGAAAATGGTCCGTTTTCAAATGTTTTATTTTTGAACGTCAGTTCACATTTGTAGGTGGATCATCAGTGTTAGAGCTAAAATTAGCATGTTTAAAGTGATTTTCATGCTTCCAGGGGCCCTAAACACAAGATTTATGGAATGGTTAAAAGTGCATGAAAATGGCCAATTTACTCACTCTGAGTTCTCAAAAAGGGTTTCTTCACCCCGGGAAGTTAATTAAATACCATTTGGAGGCATTTAATGTTCGAGCAAAAACGGCTGATTTTCGACAAAAGAGATAACACCCCCCCATTACGTCATGCTTCAGAAATGTGGAACATGGTCCGTTTTCAAATGTTTTATTTTTGAACGTCAGTTCACATTTGTAGGTGGATCATCAGTGTTAGAGCTAAAATTAGCATGTTTAAAGTGATTTTCATGCTTCCAGGGGCTCGGGAAGTGAATTAAATACTATTTGGAGGCATTTAATGTTCAAGCAAAAACAGCTGATTTTTGACAAAAGAGATAACACACCCCCATTACGTCATGCTTCAGAAATGTGGAAAATGGTCCGTTTTCAAATGTTTTATTTTTGAACGTCAGTTCACATTTGTAGGTGGATCATCAGTGTTAGAGCTAAAATTAGCATGTTTAAAGTGATTTTCATGCTTCCAGGGGCCCTAAACACAAGATTTATGGTATGGTTAAAAGTGCATGAAAATGGCCAATTTACTCACTCTGAGTTCTCAAAAAGGGTTTCTTCACCCCGGGAAGTTAATTAAATACCATTTGGAGGCATTTAATGTTCGAGCAAAAACGGCTGATTTTCGACAAAAGAGATAACACCCCCCCATTACGTCATGCTTCAGAAATGTGGAAAATGGTCCGTTTTCAAATGTTTTATTTTTGAACGTCAGTTCACATTTGTAGGTGGATCATCAGTGTTAGAGCTAAAATTAGCATGTTTAAAGTGATTTTCATGCTTCCAGGGGCTCGGGAAGTGAATTAAATACTATTTGGAGGCATTTAATGTTCAAGCAAAACAGCTGATTTTTGACAAAAGAGATAACACCCCCCCATTACGTCATGCTTCAGAAATGTGGAAAATGGTCCGTTTTCAAATGTTTTATTTTTGAACGTCAGTTCACATTTGTAGGTGGATCATCAGTGTTAGAGCTAAAATTAGCATGTTTAAAGTGATTTTCATGCTTCCAGGGGCCCTAAACACAAGATTTATGGAATGGTTAAAAGTGCATGAAAATGGCCAATTTACTCACTCTGAGTTCTCAAAAAGGGTTTCTTCACCCCGGGAAGTTAATTAAATACCATTTGGAGGCATTTAATGTTCGAGCAAAAACGGCTGATTTTCGACAAAAGAGATAACACCCCCCATTACGTCATGCTTCAGAAATGTGGAAAATGGTCCGTTTTCAAATGTTTTATTTTTGAACATCAGTTCACATTTGTAGGTGGATCATCAGTGTTAGAGCTAAAATTAGCATGTTTAAAGTGATTTTCATGCTTCCAGGGGCTCGGGAAGTGAATTAAATACTATTTGGAGGCATTTAATGTTCAATCAAAAACAGCTGATTTTTGACAAAAGAGATAACACCCCCCCATTACGTCATGCTTCAGAAATGTGGAAAATGGTCCGTTTTCAAATGTTTTATTTTTTAACGTCAGTTCACATTTGTAGGTGGATCATCAGTGTTAGAGCTAAAATTAGCATGTTTAAAGTGATTTTCATGCTTCCAGGGGCCCTAAACACAAGATTTATGGAATGCTTAAAAGTGCATGAAAATGGCCAATTAACTCACTCTGAGTTCTCAAAAAGGGTTTCTTCACCCCGGGAAGTTAATTAAATACCATTTGGAGGCATTTAATGTTCGAGCAAAAACGGCTGATTTTCGACAAAAGAGATAACACCCCCCCCATTACGCCATGCTTCAGAAATGTGGAAAATGGTCCGTTTTCAAATGTTTTATTTTTGAACGTCAGTTCACATTTGTAGGTGGATCTTCAGTGTTAGAGCTAAAATTAGCATGTTTAAAGTGATTTTCATGCTTCCAGGGGCTCGGGAAGTGAATTAAATACTATTTGGAGGCATTTAATGTTCAATCAAAAACAGCTGATTTTTGACAAAAGAGATAACACCCCCCCATTACGTCATGCTTCAGAAATGTGGAAAATGGTCCGTTTTCAAATGTTTTATTTTTGAACGTCAGTTCACATTTGTAGGTGGATCATCAGTGTTAGAGCTAAAATTAGCATGTTTAAAGTGATTTTCATGCTTCCAGGGGCCCTAAACACAAGATTTATGGAATGGTTAAAAGTGCATGAAAATGGCCAATTTACTCACTCTGAGTTCTCAAAAAGGGTTTCTTCACCCCGGGAAGTTAATTAAATACCATTTGGAGGCATTTAATGTTCGAGCAAAAACGGCTGATTTTCGACAAAAGAGATAACACCCCCCCCATTACGTCATGCTTCAGAAATGTGGAAAATGGTCCGTTTTCAAATGTTTTATTTTTGAACGTCAGTTCACATTTGTAGGTGGATCTTCAGTGTTAGAGCTAAAATTAGCATGTTTAAAGTGATTTTCATGCTTCCAGGGGCTCGGGAAGTGAATTAAATACTATTTGGAGGCATTTAATGTTCAATCAAAAACAGCTGATTTTTGACAAAAGAGATAACACCCCCCCATTACGTCATGCTTCAGAAATGTGGAAAATGGTCCGTTTTCAAATGTTTTATTTTTGAACGTCAGTTCACATTTGTAGGTGGATCATCAGTGTTAGAGCTAAAATTAGCATGTTTAAAGTGATTTTCATGCTTCCAGGGGCCCTAAACACAAGATTTATGGAATGGTTAAAAGTGCATGAAAATGGCCAATTTACTCACTCTGAGTTCTCAAAAAGGGTTTCTTCACCCCGGGAAGTTAATTAAATACCATTTGGAGGCATTTAATGTTCGAGCAAAAACGGCTGATTTTCGACAAAAGAGATAACACCCCCCCCATTACGTCATGCTTCAGAAATGTGGAAAATGGTCCGTTTTCAAATGTTTTATTTTTGAACGTCAGTTCACATTTGTAGGTGGATCATCAGTGTTAGAGCTAAAATTAGCATGTTTAAAGTGATTTTCATGCTTCCAGGGGCTCGGGAAGTGAATTAAATACTATTTGGAGGCATTTAATGTTCAATCAAAAACAGCTGATTTTTGACAAAAGAGATAACACCCCCCCATTACGTCATGCTTCAGAAATGTGGAAAATGGTCCGTTTTCAAATGTTTTATTTTTGAACGTCAGTTCACATTTGTAGGTGGATCATCAGTGTTAGAGCTAAAATTAGCATGTTTAAAGTGATTTTCATGCTTCCAGGGGCCCTAAACACAAGATTTATGGAATGGTTAAAAGTGCATGAAAATGGCCAATTTACTCACTCTGAGTTCTCAAAAAGGGTTTCTTCACCCCGGGAAGTTAATTAAATACCATTTGGAGGCATTTAATGTTCGAGCAAAAACGGCTGATTTTCGACAAAAGAGATAACACCCCCCCATTACGTCATGCTTCAGAAATGTGGAAAATGGTCCGTTTTCAAATGTTTTATTTTTGAACGTCAGTTCACATTTGTAGGTGGATCATCAGTGTTAGAGCTAAAATTAGCATGTTTAAAGTGATTTTCATGCTTCCAGGGGCTCGGGAAGTGAATTAAATACTATTTGGAGGCATTTAATGTTCAAGCAAAAACAGCTGATTTTTGACAAAAGAGATAACACCCCCCCATTACGTCATGCTTCAGAAATGTGGAAAATGGTCCGTTTTAAAATGTTTTATTTTTGAATGTCAGTTCACATTTGTAGGTGGATCATCAGTGTTGGAGCTAAAATTAGCATGTTTAAAGTGATTTTCATGCTTCCAGGGACCCTAAACACAAGATTTATGGAATGGTTAAAAGTGCATGAAAATGGCCAATTTACTCACTCTGAGTTCTCAAAAAGGGTTTCTTCACCCCGGGAAGTTAATTAAATACCATTTGGAGGCATTTAATGTTCGAGCAAAAACGGCTGATTTTCGACAAAAGAGATAACACCCCCCCATTACGTCATGCTTCAGAAATGTGGAAAATGGTCCGTTTTCAAATGTTTTATTTTTGAACGTCAGTTCACATTTGTAGGTGGATCATCAGTGTTAGAGCTAAAATTAGCATGTTTAAAGTGATTTTCATGCTTCCAGGGGCTCGGGAAGTGAATTAAATACTATTTGGAGGCATTTAATGTTCAAGCAAAAACAGCTGATTTTTGACAAAAGAGATAACACCCCCCCATTACGTCATGCTTCAGAAATGTTGAAAATGGTCCGTTTTCAAATGTTTTATTTTTGAACGTCAGTTCACATTTGTAGGTGGATCATCAGTGTTAGAGCTAAAATTAGCATGTTTAAAGTGATTTTCATGCTTCCAGGGGCCCTAAACACAAGATTTATGGAATGGTTAAAAGTGCATGAAAATGGCCAATTTACTCACTCTGAGTTCTCAAAAAGGGTTTCTTCACCCCGGGAAGTTAATTAAATACCATTTGGAGGCATTTAATGTTCGAGCAAAAACGGCTGATTTTCGACAAAAGAGATAACACCCCCCATTACGTCATGCTTCAGAAATGTGGAAAATGGTCCGTTTTCAAATGTTTTATTTTTGAACGTCAGTTCACATTTGTAGGTGGATCATCAGTGTTAGAGCTAAAATTAGCATGTTTAAAGTGATTTTCATGCTTCCAGGGGCTCGGGAAGTGAATTAAATACTATTTGGAGGCATTTAATGTTCAAGCAAAAACAGCTGATTTTTGACAAAAGAGATAACACCCCCCCATTACGTCATGCTTCAGAAATGTGGAAAATGGTCCGTTTTCAAATGTTTTATTTTTGAACGTCAGTTCACATTTGTAGGTGGATCATCAGTGTTAGAGCTAAAATTAGCATGTTTAAAGTGATTTTCATGCTTCCAGGGGCCCTAAACACAAGATTTATGGAATGGTTAAAAGTGCATGAAAATGGCCAATTTACTCACTCCGAGTTCCCAAAAAGGGTTTCTTCACCCCGGGAAGTTAATTAAATACCATTTGGAGGCATTTAATGTTCGAGCAAAAACTGCTGATTTTCGACAAAAGAGATAACACCCCCCCATTACGTCATGCTTCAGAAATGTGGAAAATGGTCCGTTTTCAAATGTTTTATTTTTGAACGTCAGTTCACATTTGTAGGTGGATCATCAGTGTTAGAGCTAAAATTAGCATGTTTAAAGTGATTTTCATGCTTCCAGGGGCTCGGGAAGTGAATTAAATACTATTTGGAGGCATTTAATGTTCAAGCAAAAACAGCTGATTTTTGACAAAAGAGATAACACCCCCCCATTACGTCATGCTTCAGAAATGTGGAAAATGGTCCGTTTTCAAATGTTTTATTTTTGAACGTCAGTTCACATTTGTAGGTGGATCATCAGTGTTAGAGCTAAAATTAGCATGTTTAAGTGATTTTCTTGCTTCCAGGGGCCCTAAACACAAGATTTATGGAATGGTTAAAAGTGCATGAAAATGGCCAATTTACTCACTCTGAGTTCTCAAAAAGGGTTTCTTCACCCCGGGAAGTTAATTAAATACGATTTGAAGACATTTAATGTTCGAGCAAAAACGGCTGATTTTCGACAAAAGAGATAACACCCCCCCATTACATCATGCTTCAGAAATGTGGAAAATGGTCCGTTTTCAAATGTTTTATTTTTGAACGTCAGTTCACATTTGTAGGTGGATCATCAGTGTTGGAGCTAAAATTAGCATGTTTAAAGTGATTTTCATGCTTCCAGGGGCCCTAAACACAAGATTTATGGAATGGTTAAAAGTGCATGAAAATGGCCAATTTACTCACTCTGAGTTCTCAAAAAGGGTTTCTTCACCCCGGGAAGTTAATTAAATACCATTTGGAGGCATTTAATGTTCGAGCAAAAACGGCTGATTTTCGACAAAAGAGATAACACCCCCCCATTACGTCATGCTTCAGAAATGTGGAAAATGGTCCGTTTTCAAATGTTTTATTTTTGAACGTCAGTTCACATTTGTAGGTGGATCATCAGTGTTAGAGCTAAAATTAGCATGTTTAAAGTGATTTTCATGCTTCCAGGGGCTTGGGAAGTGAATTAAATACTATTTGGAGGCATTTAATGTTCAAGCAAAAACAGCTGATTTTTGACAAAAGAGATAACACCCCCCCATTACGTCATGCTTCAGAAATGTTGAAAATGGTCCGTTTTCAAATGTTTTATTTTTGAACGTCAGTTCACATTTGTAGGTGGATCATCAGTGTTAGAGCTAAAATTAGCATGTTTAAAGTGATTTTCATGCTTCCAGGGGCTCGGGAAGTGAATTAAATACTATTTGGAGGCATTTAATGTTCAAGCAAAAACAGCTGATTTTTGACAAAAGAGATAACACCCCCCCATTACGTCATGCTTCAGAAATGTGGAAAATGGTCCGTTTTCAAATGTTTTATTTTTGAACGTCAGTTCACATTTGTAGGTGGATCATCAGTGTTAGAGCTAAAATTAGCATGTTTAAAGTGATTTTCATGCTTCCAGGGGCCCTAAACACAAGATTTATGGAATGGTTAAAAGTGCATGAAAATGGCCAATTTACTCACTCTGAGTTCTCAAAAAGGGTTTCTTCACCCCAGGAAGTTAATTAAATACCATTTGGAGGCATTTAATGTTCGAGCAAAAACGGCTGATTTTCGACAAAAGAGATCACACCCCCCCATTACGTCATGCTTCAGAAATGTGGAAAATGGTCCGTTTTCAAATGTTTTATTTTTGAACGTCAGTTCACATTTGTAGGTGGATCATCAGTGTTAGAGCTAAAATTAGCATGTTTAAAGTGATTTTCATGCTTCCAGGGGCTCGGGAAGTGAATTAAATACTATTTGGAGGCATTTAATGTTCAAGCAAAAACAGCTGATTTTTGACAAAAGAGATAACACCCCCCCATTACGTCATGCTTCAGAAATGTGGAAAATGGTCCGTTTTCAAATGTTTTATTTTTGAACATCAGTTCACATTTGTAGGTGGATCATCAGTGTTAGAGCTAAAATTAGCATGTTTAAAGTGATTTTCATGCTTCCAGGGGCTCGGGAAGTGAATTAAATACTATTTGGAGGCATTTAATGTTCAATCAAAAACAGCTGATTTTTGACAAAAGAGATAACACCCCCCCATTACGTCATGCTTCAGAAATGTGGAAAATGGTCCGTTTTCAAATGTTTTATTTTTTAACGTCAGTTCACATTTGTAGGTGGATCATCAGTGTTAGAGCTAAAATTAGCATGTTTAAAGTGATTTTCATGCTTCCAGGGGCCCTAAACACAAGATTTATGGAATGGTTAAAAGTGCATGAAAATGGCCAATTAACTCACTCTGAGTTCTCAAAAAGGGTTTCTTCACCCCGGGAAGTTAATTAAATACCATTTGGAGGCATTTAATGTTCGAGCAAAAACGGCTGATTTTCGACAAAAGAGATAACACCCCCCCCATTACGCCATGCTTCAGAAATGTGGAAAATGGTCCGTTTTCAAATGTTTTATTTTTGAACGTCAGTTCACATTTGTAGGTGGATCTTCAGTGTTAGAGCTAAAATTAGCATGTTTAAAGTGATTTTCATGCTTCCAGGGGCTCGGGAAGTGAATTAAATACTATTTGGAGGCATTTAATGTTCAATCAAAAACAGCTGATTTTTGACAAAAGAGATAACACCCCCCCATTACGTCATGCTTCAGAAATGTGGAAAATGGTCCGTTTTCAAATGTTTTATTTTTGAACGTCAGTTCACATTTGTAGGTGGATCATCAGTGTTAGAGCTAAAATTAGCATGTTTAAAGTGATTTTCATGCTTCCAGGGGCCCTAAACACAAGATTTATGGAATGGTTAAAAGTGCATGAAAATGGCCAATTTACTCACTCTGAGTTCTCAAAAAGGGTTTCTTCACCCCGGGAAGTTAATTAAATACCATTTGGAGGCATTTAATGTTCGAGCAAAAACGGCTGATTTTCGACAAAAGAGATAACACCCCCCCCCATTACGTCATGCTTCAGAAATGTGGAAAATGGTCCGTTTTCAAATGTTTTATTTTTGAACGTCAGTTCACATTTGTAGGTGGATCTTCAGTGTTAGAGCTAAAATTAGCATGTTTAAAGTGATTTTCATGCTTCCAGGGGCTCGGGAAGTGAATTAAATACTATTTGGAGGCATTTAATGTTCAATCAAAAACAGCTGATTTTTGACAAAAGAGATAACACCCCCCCATTACGTCATGCTTCAGAAATGTGGAAAATGGTCCGTTTTCAAATGTTTTATTTTTGAACGTCAGTTCACATTTGTAGGTGGATCATCAGTGTTAGAGCTAAAATTAGCATGTTTAAAGTGATTTTCATGCTTCCAGGGGCCCTAAACACAAGATTTATGGAATGGTTAAAAGTGCATGAAAATGGCCAATTTACTCACTCTGAGTTCTCAAAAAGGGTTTCTTCACCCCGGGAAGTTAATTAAATACCATTTGGAGGCATTTAATGTTCGAGCAAAAACGGCTGATTTTCGACAAAAGAGATAACACCCCCCCCATTACGTCATGCTTCAGAAATGTGGAAAATGGTCCGTTTTCAAATGTTTTATTTTTGAACGTCAGTTCACATTTGTAGGTGGATCATCAGTGTTAGAGCTAAAATTAGCATGTTTAAAGTGATTTTCATGCTTCCAGGGGCTCGGGAAGTGAATTAAATACTATTTGGAGGCATTTAATGTTCAAGCAAAAACAGCTGATTTTTGACAAAAGAGATAACACCCCCCCATTACGTCATGCTTCAGAAATGTTGAAAATGGTCCGTTTTCAAATGTTTTATTTTTGAACGTCAGTTCACATTTGTAGGTGGATCATCAGTGTTAGAGCTAAAATTAGCATGTTTAAAGTGATTTTCATGCTTCCAGGGGCTCGGGAAGTGAATTAAATACTATTTGGAGGCATTTAATGTTCAAGCAAAAACAGCTGATTTTTGACAAAAGAGATAACACCCCCCCATTACGTCATGCTTCAGAAATGTGGAAAATGGTCCGTTTTCAAATGTTTTATTTTTGAACGTCAGTTCACATTTGTAGGTGGATCATCAGTGTTAGAGCTAAAATTAGCATGTTTAAAGTGATTTTCATGCTTCCAGGGGCCCTAAACACAAGATTTATGGAATGGTTAAAAGTGCATGAAAATGGCCAATTTACTCACTCTGAGTTCTCAAAAAGGGTTTCTTCACCCCAGGAAGTTAATTAAATACCATTTGGAGGCATTTAATGTTCGAGCAAAAACGGCTGATTTTCGACAAAAGAGATCACACCCCCCCATTACGTCATGCTTCAGAAATGTGGAAAATGGTCCGTTTTCAAATGTTTTATTTTTGAACGTCAGTTCACATTTGTAGGTGGATCATCAGTGTTAGAGCTAAAATTAGCATGTTTAAAGTGATTTTCATGCTTCCAGGGGCTCGGGAAGTGAATTAAATACTATTTGGAGGCATTTAATGTTCAAGCAAAAACAGCTGATTTTTGACAAAAGAGATAACACCCCCCCATTACGTCATGCTTCAGAAATGTGGAAAATGGTCCGTTTTCAAATGTTTTATTTTTGAACATCAGTTCACATTTGTAGGTGGATCATCAGTGTTAGAGCTAAAATTAGCATGTTTAAAGTGATTTTCATGCTTCCAGGGGCTCGGGAAGTGAATTAAATACTATTTGGAGGCATTTAATGTTCAATCAAAAACAGCTGATTTTTGACAAAAGAGATAACACCCCCCCATTACGTCATGCTTCAGAAATGTGGAAAATGGTCCGTTTTCAAATGTTTTATTTTTTAACGTCAGTTCACATTTGTAGGTGGATCATCAGTGTTAGAGCTAAAATTAGCATGTTTAAAGTGATTTTCATGCTTCCAGGGGCCCTAAACACAAGATTTATGGAATGGTTAAAAGTGCATGAAAATGGCCAATTAACTCACTCTGAGTTCTCAAAAAGGGTTTCTTCACCCCGGGAAGTTAATTAAATACCATTTGGAGGCATTTAATGTTCGAGCAAAAACGGCTGATTTTCGACAAAAGAGATAACACCCCCCCCATTACGCCATGCTTCAGAAATGTGGAAAATGGTCCGTTTTCAAATGTTTTATTTTTGAACGTCAGTTCACATTTGTAGGTGGATCTTCAGTGTTAGAGCTAAAATTAGCATGTTTAAAGTGATTTTCATGCTTCCAGGGGCTCGGGAAGTGAATTAAATACTATTTGGAGGCATTTAATGTTCAATCAAAAACAGCTGATTTTTGACAAAAGAGATAACACCCCCCCATTACGTCATGCTTCAGAAATGTGGAAAATGGTCCGTTTTCAAATGTTTTATTTTTGAACGTCAGTTCACATTTGTAGGTGGATCATCAGTGTTAGAGCTAAAATTAGCATGTTTAAAGTGATTTTCATGCTTCCAGGGGCCCTAAACACAAGATTTATGGAATGGTTAAAAGTGCATGAAAATGGCCAATTTACTCACTCTGAGTTCTCAAAAAGGGTTTCTTCACCCCGGGAAGTTAATTAAATACCATTTGGAGGCATTTAATGTTCGAGCAAAAACGGCTGATTTTCGACAAAAGAGATAACACCCCCCCCCATTACGTCATGCTTCAGAAATGTGGAAAATGGTCCGTTTTCAAATGTTTTATTTTTGAACGTCAGTTCACATTTGTAGGTGGATCTTCAGTGTTAGAGCTAAAATTAGCATGTTTAAAGTGATTTTCATGCTTCCAGGGGCTCGGGAAGTGAATTAAATACTATTTGGAGGCATTTAATGTTCAATCAAAAACAGCTGATTTTTGACAAAAGAGATAACACCCCCCCATTACGTCATGCTTCAGAAATGTGGAAAATGGTCCGTTTTCAAATGTTTTATTTTTGAACGTCAGTTCACATTTGTAGGTGGATCATCAGTGTTAGAGCTAAAATTAGCATGTTTAAAGTGATTTTCATGCTTCCAGGGGCCCTAAACACAAGATTTATGGAATGGTTAAAAGTGCATGAAAATGGCCAATTTACTCACTCTGAGTTCTCAAAAAGGGTTTCTTCACCCCGGGAAGTTAATTAAATACCATTTGGAGGCATTTAATGTTCGAGCAAAAACGGCTGATTTTCGACAAAAGAGATAACACCCCCCCCATTACGTCATGCTTCAGAAATGTGGAAAATGGTCCGTTTTCAAATGTTTTATTTTTGAACGTCAGTTCACATTTGTAGGTGGATCATCAGTGTTAGAGCTAAAATTAGCATGTTTAAAGTGATTTTCATGCTTCCAGGGGCTCGGGAAGTGAATTAAATACTATTTGGAGGCATTTAATGTTCAATCAAAAACAGCTGATTTTTGACAAAAGAGATAACACCCCCCCATTACGTCATGCTTCAGAAATGTGGAAAATGGTCCGTTTTCAAATGTTTTATTTTTGAACGTCAGTTCACATTTGTAGGTGGATCATCAGTGTTAGAGCTAAAATTAGCATGTTTAAAGTGATTTTCATGCTTCCAGGGGCCCTAAACACAAGATTTATGGAATGGTTAAAAGTGCATGAAAATGGCCAATTTACTCACTCTGAGTTCTCAAAAAGGGTTTCTTCACCCCGGGAAGTTAATTAAATACCATTTGGAGGCATTTAATGTTCGAGCAAAAACGGCTGATTTTCGACAAAAGAGATAACACCCCCCCATTACGTCATGCTTCAGAAATGTGGAAAATGGTCCGTTTTCAAATGTTTTATTTTTGAACGTCAGTTCACATTTGTAGGTGGATCATCAGTGTTAGAGCTAAAATTAGCATGTTTAAAGTGATTTTCATGCTTCCAGGGGCTCGGGAAGTGAATTAAATACTATTTGGAGGCATTTAATGTTCAAGCAAAAACAGCTGATTTTTGACAAAAGAGATAACACCCCCCCATTACGTCATGCTTCAGAAATGTGGAAAATGGTCCGTTTTAAAATGTTTTATTTTTGAATGTCAGTTCACATTTGTAGGTGGATCATCAGTGTTGGAGCTAAAATTAGCATGTTTAAAGTGATTTTCATGCTTCCAGGGACCCTAAACACAAGATTTATGGAATGGTTAAAAGTGCATGAAAATGGCCAATTTACTCACTCTGAGTTCTCAAAAAGGGTTTCTTCACCCCGGGAAGTTAATTAAATACCATTTGGAGGCATTTAATGTTCGAGCAAAAACGGCTGATTTTCGACAAAAGAGATAACACCCCCCCATTACGTCATGCTTCAGAAATGTGGAAAATGGTCCGTTTTCAAATGTTTTATTTTTGAACGTCAGTTCACATTTGTAGGTGGATCATCAGTGTTAGAGCTAAAATTAGCATGTTTAAAGTGATTTTCATGCTTCCAGGGGCTTGGGAAGTGAATTAAATACTATTTGGAGGCATTTAATGTTCAAGCAAAAACAGCTGATTTTTGACAAAAGAGATAACACCCCCCCATTACGTCATGCTTCAGAAATGTTGAAAATGGTCCGTTTTCAAATGTTTTATTTTTGAACGTCAGTTCACATTTGTAGGTGGATCATCAGTGTTAGAGCTAAAATTAGCATGTTTAAAGTGATTTTCATGCTTCCAGGGGCCCTAAACACAAGATTTATGGAATGGTTAAAAGTGCATGAAAATGGCCAATTTACTCACTCTGAGTTCTCAAAAAGGGTTTCTTCACCCCGGGAAGTTAATTAAATACCATTTGGAGGCATTTAATGTTCGAGCAAAAACGGCTGATTTTCGACAAAAGAGATAACACCCCCCATTACGTCATGCTTCAGAAATGTGGAAAATGGTCCGTTTTCAAATGTTTTATTTTTGAACGTCAGTTCACATTTGTAGGTGGATCATCAGTGTTAGAGCTAAAATTAGCATGTTTAAAGTGATTTTCATGCTTCCAGGGGCTCGGGAAGTGAATTAAATACTATTTGGAGGCATTTAATGTTCAAGCAAAAACAGCTGATTTTTGACAAAAGAGATAACACCCCCCCCATTACGTCATGCTTCAGAAATGTGGAAAATGGTCCGTTTTCAAATGTTTTATTTTTGAACGTCAGTTCACATTTGTAGGTGGATCATCAGTGTTAGAGCTAAAATTAGCATGTTTAAAGTGATTTTCATGCTTCCAGGGGCCCTAAACACAAGATTTATGGAATGGTTAAAAGTGCATGAAAATGGCCAATTTACTCACTCCGAGTTCCCAAAAAGGGTTTCTTCACCCCGGGAAGTTAATTAAATACCATTTGGAGGCATTTAATGTTCGAGCAAAAACTGCTGATTTTCGACAAAAGAGATAACACCCCCCCATTACGTCATGCTTCAGAAATGTGGAAAATGGTCCGTTTTCAAATGTTTTATTTTTGAACGTCAGTTCACATTTGTAGGTGGATCATCAGTGTTAGAGCTAAAATTAGCATGTTTAAAGTGATTTTCATGCTTCCAGGGGCTCGGGAAGTGAATTAAATACTATTTGGAGGCATTTAATGTTCAAGCAAAAACAGCTGATTTTTGACAAAAGAGATAACACCCCCCCATTACGTCATGCTTCAGAAATGTGGAAAATGGTCCGTTTTCAAATGTTTTATTTTTGAACGTCAGTTCACATTTGTAGGTGGATCATCAGTGTTAGAGCTAAAATTAGCATGTTTAAAGTGATTTTCTTGCTTCCAGGGGCCCTAAACACAAGATTTATGGAATGGTTAAAAGTGCATGAAAATGGCCAATTTACTCACTCTGAGTTCTCAAAAAGGGTTTCTTCACCCCGGGAAGTTAATTAAATACGATTTGAAGACATTTAATGTTCGAGCAAAAACGGCTGATTTTCGACAAAAGAGATAACACCCCCCCATTACATCATGCTTCAGAAATGTGGAAAATGGTCCGTTTTCAAATGTTTTATTTTTGAACGTCAGTTCACATTTGTAGGTGGATCATCAGTGTTGGAGCTAAAATTAGCATGTTTAAAGTGATTTTCATGCTTCCAGGGGCCCTAAACACAAGATTTATGGAATGGTTAAAAGTGCATGAAAATGGCCAATTTACTCACTCTGAGTTCTCAAAAAGGGTTTCTTCACCCCGGGAAGTTAATTAAATACCATTTGGAGGCATTTAATGTTCGAGCAAAAACGGCTGATTTTCGACAAAAGAGATAACACCCCCCCATTACGTCATGCTTCAGAAATGTGGAAAATGGTCCGTTTTCAAATGTTTTATTTTTGAACGTCAGTTCACATTTGTAGGTGGATCATCAGTGTTAGAGCTAAAATTAGCATGTTTAAAGTGATTTTCATGCTTCCAGGGGCTTGGGAAGTGAATTAAATACTATTTGGAGGCATTTAATGTTCAAGCAAAAACAGCTGATTTTTGACAAAAGAGATAACACCCCCCCATTACGTCATGCTTCAGAAATGTGGAAAATGGTCCGTTTTCAAATGTTTTATTTTTGAACGTCAGTTCACATTTGTAGGTGGATCATCAGTGTTAGAGCTAAAATTAGCATGTTTAAAGTGATTTTCATGCTTCCAGGGGCTCGGGAAGTGAATTAAATACTATTTGGAGGCATTTAATGTTCAAGCAAAAACAGCTGATTTTTGACAAAAGAGATAACACCCCCCCATTACGTCATGCTTCAGAAATGTGGAAAATGGTCCGTTTTCAAATGTTTTATTTTTGAACGTCAGTTCACATTTGTAGGTGGATCATCAGTGTTAGAGCTAAAATTAGCATGTTTAAAGTGATTTTCATGCTTCCAGGGGCCCTAAACACAAGATTTATGGAATGGTTAAAAGTGCATGAAAATGGCCAATTTACTCACTCTGAGTTCTCAAAAAGGGTTTCTTCACCCCAGGAAGTTAATTAAATACCATTTGGAGGCATTTAATGTTCGAGCAAAAACGGCTGATTTTCGACAAAAGAGATAACACCCCCCCATTACGTCATGCTTCAGAAATGTGGAAAATGGTCCGTTTTCAAATGTTTTATTTTTGAACGTCAGTTCACATTTGTAGGTGGATCATCAGTGTTAGAGCTAAAATTAGCATGTTTAAAGTGATTTTCATGCTTCCAGGGGCTCGGGAAGTGAATTAAATACTATTTGGAGGCATTTAATGTTCAAGCAAAAACAGCTGATTTTTGACAAAAGAGATAACACCCCCCCATTACGTCATGCTTCAGAAATGTGGAAAATGGTCCGTTTTCAAATGTTTTATTTTTGAACGTCAGTTCACATTTGCAGGTGGATCATCAGTGTTAGAGCTAAAATTAGCATGTTTAAAGTGATTTTCATGCTTCCAGGGGCCCTAAACACAAGATTTATGGAATGGTTAAAAGTGCATGAAAATGGCCAATTTACTCACTCTGATTTCCCAAAAAGGGTTTCTTCACCCCGGGAAGTTAATTAAATACCATTTGGAGGCATTTAATGTTCGAGCAAAAACTGCTGATTTTCGAAAAAAGAGATAACACCCCCCCATTACGTCATGCTTCAGAAATGTGGAAAATGGTCCGTTTTCAAATGTTTTATTTTTGAACGTCAGTTCACATTTGTAGGTGGATCATCAGTGTTAGAGCTAAAATTAGCATGTTTAAAGTGATCTTCATGCTTCCAGGGGCTCGGGAAGTGAATTAAATACTATTTGGAGGCATTTAATGTTCAAGCAAAAACAGCTGATTTTTGACAAAAGAGATAACACCCCCCCATTACGTCATGCTTCAGAAATGTGGAAAATGGTCCGTTTTCAAATGTTTTATTTTTGAACGTCAGTTCACATTTGTAGGTGGATCATCAGTGTTAGAGCTAAAATTAGCATGTTTAAAGTGATTTTCATGCTTCCAGGGGCCCTAAACACAAGATTTATGGAATGGTTAAAAGTGCATGAAAATGGCCAATTTACTCACTCTGAGTTCTCAAAAAGGGTTTCTTCACCCCGGGAAGTTAATTAAATACCATTTGGAGGCATTTAATGTTCGAGCAAAAACGGCTGATTTTCGACAAAAGAGATAACACCCCCCCATTACGTCATGCTTCAGAAATGTGGAAAATGGTCCGTTTTCAAATGTTTTATTTTTGAACATCAGTTCACTTTGTAGGTGGATCATCAGTGTTAGAGCTAAAATTAGCATGTTTAAAGTGATTTTCATGCTTCCAGGGGCCCTAAACACAAGATTTATGGAATGGTTAAAAGTGCATGAAAATGGCCAATTTACTCACTCTGAGTTCTCAAAAAGGGTTTCTTCACCCCGGGAAGTTAATTAAATACCATTTGGAGGCATTTAATGTTCGAGCAAAAACGGCTGATTTTCGACAAAAGAGATAACACCCCCCCATTACGTCATGCTTCAGAAATGTGGAAAATGGTCCGTTTTCAAATGTTTTATTTTTGAACGTCAGTTCACATTTGTAGGTGGATCATCAGTGTTAGAGCTAAAATTAGCATGTTTAAAGTGATTTTCATGCTTCCAGGGGCTCGGGAAGTGAATTAAATACTATTTGGAGGCATTTAATGTTCAAGCAAAAACAGCTGATTTTTGACAAAAGAGATAACACCCCCCCCATTACGTCATGCTTCAGAAATGTGGAAAATGGTCCGTTTTCAAATGTTTTATTTTTGAACGTCAGTTCACATTTGTAGGTGGATCATCAGTGTTAGAGCTAAAATTAGCATGTTTAAAGTGATTTTTATGCTTCCAGGGGCCCTAAACACAAGATTTATGGAATGGTTAAAAGTGCATGAAAATGGCAAATTTACTCACTCTGAGTTCTCAAAAAGGGTTTCTTCACCCCGGGAAGTTAATTAAATACCATTTGGAGGCATTTAATGTTCGAGCAAAAACGGCTGATTTTCGACAAAAGAGATAACACCCCCCCATTATGTCATGCTTCAGAAATGTGGAAAATGGTCCGTTTTCAAATGTTTTATTTTTGAACGTCAGTTCACATTTGTAGGTGGATCATCAGTGTTAGAGCTAAAATTAGCATGTTTAAAGTGATTTTCATGCTTCCAGGGGCTCGGGAAGTGAATTAAATACTATTTGGAGGCATTTAATGTTCAATCAAAAACAGCTGATTTTTGACAAAAGAGATAACACCCCCCCATTACGTCATGCTTCAGAAATGTGGAAAATGGTCCGTTTTCAAATGTTTTATTTTTGAACGTCAGTTCACATTTGTAGGTGGATCATCAGTGTTAGAGCTAAAATTAGCATGTTTAAAGTGATTTTCATGCTTCCAGGGGCCCTAAACACAAGATTTATGGAATGGTTAAAAGTGCATGAAAATGGCCAATTTACTCACTCTGAGTTCTCAAAAAGGGTTTCTTCACCCCGGGAAGTTAATTAAATACCATTTGGAGGCATTTAATGTTCAAGCAGAAACGGCTGATTTTCGACAAAGGAGATAACACCCCCCCCATTAAGTCATGCTTCAGAAATGTGGAAAATGGTCCGTTTTCAAATGTTTTATTTTTGAACGTCAGTTCACATTTGTAGGTGGATCATCAGTGTTAGAGCTAAAATTAGCATGTTTAAAGTGATTTTCATGCTTCCAGGGGCTCGGGAAGTGAATTAAATACTATTTGGAGGCATTTAATGTTCAAGCAAAAACAGCTGATTTTTGACAAAAGAGATAACACCCCCCCATTACGTCATGCTTCAGAAATGTGGAAAATGGTCCGTTTTAAAATGTTTTATTTTTGAATGTCAGTTCACATTTGTAGGTGGATCATCAGTGTTGGAGCTAAAATTAGCATGTTTAAAGTGATTTTCATGCTTCCAGGGGCCCTAAACACAAGATTTATGGAATGGTTAAAAGTGCATGAAAATGGCCAATTTACTCACTCTGAGTTCTCAAAAAGGGTTTCTTCACCCCGGGAAGTTAATTAAATACCATTTGGAGGCATTTAATGTTCGAGCAAAAACGGCTGATTTTCGACAAAAGAGATAACACCCCCCCATTACGTCATGCTTCAGAAATGTGGAAAATGGTCCGTTTTCAAATGTTTTATTTTTGAACGTCAGTTCACATTTGTAGGTGGATCATCAGTGTTAGAGCTAAAATTAGCATGTTTAAAGTGATTTTCATGCTTCCAGGGGCTCGGGAAGTGAATTAAATACTATTTGGAGGCATTTAATGTTCAAGCAAAAACAGCAGATTTTTGACAAAAGAGATAACACCCCCCCATTACGTCATGCTTCAGAAATGTTGAAAATGGTCCGTTTTCAAATGTTTTATTTTTGAACGTCAGTTCACATTTGTAGGTGGATCATCAGTGTTAGAGCTAAAATTAGCATGTTTAAAGTGATTTTCATGCTTCCAGGGGCCCTAAACACAAGATTTATGGAATGGTTAAAAGTGCATGAAAATGGCCAATTTACTCACTCTGAGTTCTCAAAAAGGGTTTCTTCACCCCGGGAAGTTAATTAAATACCATTTGGAGGCATTTAATGTTCGAGCAAAAACGGCTGATTTTCGACAAAAGAGATAACACCCCCCCATTACGTCATGCTTCAGAAATGTGGAAAATGGTCCGTTTTCAAATGTTTTATTTTTGAACGTCAGTTCACATTTGTAGGTGGATCATCAGTCTTAGAGCTAAAATTAGCATGTTTAAAGTGATTTTCATGCTTCCAGGGGCTCGGGAAGTGAATTAAATACTATTTGGAGGCATTTAATGTTCAAGCAAAAACAGCTGATTTTTGACAAAAGAGATAACACCCCCCCATTACGTCATGCTTCAGAAATGTGGAAAATGGTCCGTTTTAAAATGTTTTATTTTTGAATGTCAGTTCACATTTGTAGGTGGATCATCAGTGTTGGAGCTAAAATTAGCATGTTTAAAGTGATTTTCATGCTTCCAGGGGCCCTAAACACAAGATTTATGGAATGGTTAAAAGTGCATGAAAATGGCCAATTTACTCACTCTGAGTTCTCAAAAAGGGTTTCTTCACCCCGGGAAGTTAATTAAATACCATTTGGAGGCATTTAATGTTCGAGCAAAAACGGTTGATTTTCGACAAAAGAGATAACACCCCCCCATTACGTCATGCTTCAGAAATGTGGAAAATGGTCCGTTTTCAAATGTTTTATTTTTGAACGTCAGTTCACATTTGTAGGTGGATCATCAGTGTTAGAGCTAAAATTAGCATGTTTAAAGTGATTTTCATGCTTCCAGGGGCTCGGGAAGTGAATTAAATACTATTTGGAGGCATTTAATGTTCAAGCAAAAACAGCTGATTTTTGACAAAAGAGATACCACCCCCCCATTACGTCATGCTTCAGAAATGTTGAAAATGGTCCGTTTTCAAATGTTTTATTTTTGAACGTCAGTTCACATTTGTAGGTGGATCATCAGTGTTAGAGCTAAAATTAGCATGTTTAAAGTGATTTTCATGCTTCCAGGGGCCCTAAACACAAGATTTATGGAATGGTTAAAAGTGCATGAAAATGGCCAATTTACTCACTCTGAGTTCTCAAAAAGGGTTTCTTCACCCCGGGAAGTTAATTAAATACCATTTGGAGGCATTTAATGTTCGAGCAAAAACGGCTGATTTTCGACAAAAGAGATAACACCCCCCCATTACGTCATGCTTCAGAAATGTGGAAAATGGTCCGTTTTCAAATGTTTTATTTTTGAACGTCAGTTCACATTTGTAGGTGGATCATCAGTGTTAGAGCTAAAATTAGCATATTTAAAGTGATTTTCATGCTTCCAGGGGCTTGGGAAGTGAATTAAATACTATTTGGAGGCATTTAATGTTCAAGCAAAAACAGCTGATTTTTGACAAAAGAGATAACACCCCCCCATTATGTCATGCTTCAGAAATGTGGAAAATGGTCCGTTTTAAAATGTTTTATTTTTGAATGTCAGTTCACATTTGTAGGTGGATCATCAGTGTTGGAGCTAAAATTAGCATGTTTAAAGTGATTTTCATGCTTCCAGGGGCCCTAAACACAAGATTTATGGAATGGTTAAAAGTGCATGAAAATGGCCAATTTACTCACTCTGAGTTCTCAAAAAGGGTTTCTTCACCCCGGTAAGTTAATTAAATACCATTTGGAGGCATTTAATGTTCGAGCAAAAACGGCTGATTTTCGACAAAAGAGATAACACCCCCCCATTACGTCATGCTTCAGAAATGTGGAAAATGGTCCGTTTTCAAATGTTTTATTTTTGAACGTCAGTTCACATTTGTAGGGGGATCATCAGTGTTAGAGCTAAAATTAGCATGTTTAAAGTGATTTTCATGCTTCCAGGGGCTCGGGAAGTGAATTAAATACTATTTGGAGGCATTTAATGTTCAAGCAAAAACAGCTGATTTTTGACAAAAGAGATAACACCCCCCCATTACGTCATGCTTCAGAAATGTGGAAAATGGTCCGTTTTCAAATGTTTTATTTTTGAACGTCAGTTCACATTTGTAGGTGGATCATCAGTGTTAGAGCTAAAATTAGCATGTTTAAAGTGATTTTCTTGCTTCCAGGGGCCCTAAACACAAGATTTATGGAATGGTTAAAAGTGCATGAAAATGGCCAATTTACTCACTCTGAGTTCTCAAAAAGGGTTTCTTCACCCCGGGAAGTTAATTAAATACGATTTGAAGACATTTAATGTTCGAGCAAAAACGGCTGATTTTCGACAAAAGAGATAACACCCCCCCATTACATCATGCTTCAGAAATGTGGAAAATGGTCCGTTTTCAAATGTTTTATTTTTGAACGTCAGTTCACATTTGTAGGTGGATCATCAGTGTTAGAGCTAAAATTAGCATGTTTAAAGTGATTTTCATGCTTCCAGGGGCTCGGGAAGTGAATTAAATACTATTTGGAGGCATTTAATGTTCAAGCAAAAACAGCTGATTTTTGACAAAAGAGATAACACCCCCCCATTACGTCATGCTTCAGAAATGTGGAAAATGGTCCGTTTTAAAATGTTTTATTTTTGAATGTCAGTTCACATTTGTAGGTGGATCATCAGTGTTGGAGCTAAAATTAGCATGTTTAAAGTGATTTTCATGCTTCCAGGGGCCCTAAACACAAGATTTATGGAATGGTTAAAAGTGCATGAAAATGGCCAATTTACTCACTCTGAGTTCTCAAAAAGGGTTTCTTCACCCCGGGAAGTTAATTAAATACCATTTGGAGGCATTTAATGTTCGAGCAAAAACGGCTGATTTTCGACAAAAGAGATAACACCCCCCATTACGTCATGCTTCAGAAATGTGGAAAATGGTCCGTTTTCAAATGTTTTATTTTTGAACATCAGTTCACATTTGTAGGTGGATCATCAGTGTTAGAGCTAAAATTAGCATGTTTAAAGTGATTTTCATGCTTCCAGGGGCTCGGGAAGTGAATTAAATACTATTTGGAGGCATTTAATGTTCAATCAAAAACAGCTGATTTTTGACAAAAGAGATAACACCCCCCCATTACGTCATGCTTCAGAAATGTGGAAAATGGTCCGTTTTCAAATGTTTTATTTTTTAACGTCAGTTCACATTTGTAGGTGGATCATCAGTGTTAGAGCTAAAATTAGCATGTTTAAAGTGATTTTCATGCTTCCAGGGGCCCTAAACACAAGATTTATGGAATGGTTAAAAGTGCATGAAAATGGCCAATTAACTCACTCTGAGTTCTCAAAAAGGGTTTCTTCACCCCGGGAAGTTAATTAAATACCATTTGGAGGCATTTAATGTTCGAGCAAAAACGGCTGATTTTCGACAAAAGAGATAACACCCCCCCCATTACGCCATGCTTCAGAAATGTGGAAAATGGTCCGTTTTCAAATGTTTTATTTTTGAACGTCAGTTCACATTTGTAGGTGGATCTTCAGTGTTAGAGCTAAAATTAGCATGTTTAAAGTGATTTTCATGCTTCCAGGGGCTCGGGAAGTGAATTAAATACTATTTGGAGGCATTTAATGTTCAATCAAAAACAGCTGATTTTTGACAAAAGAGATAACACCCCCCATTACGTCATGCTTCAGAAATGTGGAAAATGGTCCGTTTTCAAATGTTTTATTTTTGAACGTCAGTTCACATTTGTAGGTGGATCATCAGTGTTAGAGCTAAAATTAGCATGTTTAAAGTGATTTTCATGCTTCCAGGGGCCCTAAACACAAGATTTATGGAATGGTTAAAAGTGCATGAAAATGGCCAATTTACTCACTCTGAGTTCTCAAAAAGGGTTTCTTCACCCCGGGAAGTTAATTAAATACCATTTGGAGGCATTTAATGTTCGAGCAAAAACGGCTGATTTTCGACAAAAGAGATAACACCCCCCCCATTACGTCATGCTTCAGAAATGTGGAAAATGGTCCGTTTTCAAATGTTTTATTTTTGAACGTCAGTTCACATTTGTAGGTGGATCTTCAGTGTTAGAGCTAAAATTAGCATGTTTAAAGTGATTTTCATGCTTCCAGGGGCTCGGGAAGTGAATTAAATACTATTTGGAGGCATTTAATGTTCAATCAAAAACAGCTGATTTTTGACAAAAGAGATAACACCCCCCCATTACGTCATGCTTCAGAAATGTGGAAAATGGTCCGTTTTCAAATGTTTTATTTTTGAACGTCAGTTCACATTTGTAGGTGGATCATCAGTGTTAGAGCTAAAATTAGCATGTTTAAAGTGATTTTCATGCTTCCAGGGGCCCTAAACACAAGATTTATGGAATGGTTAAAAGTGCATGAAAATGGCCAATTTACTCACTCTGAGTTCTCAAAAAGGGTTTCTTCACCCCGGGAAGTTAATTAAATACCATTTGGAGGCATTTAATGTTCGAGCAAAAACGGCTGATTTTCGACAAAAGAGATAACACCCCCCCCATTACGTCATGCTTCAGAAATGTGGAAAATGGTCCGTTTTCAAATGTTTTATTTTTGAACGTCAGTTCACATTTGTAGGTGGATCATCAGTGTTAGAGCTAAAATTAGCATGTTTAAAGTGATTTTCATGCTTCCAGGGGCTCGGGAAGTGAATTAAATACTATTTGGAGGCATTTAATGTTCAATCAAAAACAGCTGATTTTTGACAAAAGAGATAACACCCCCCCATTACGTCATGCTTCAGAAATGTGGAAAATGGTCCGTTTTCAAATGTTTTATTTTTGAACGTCAGTTCACATTTGTAGGTGGATCATCAGTGTTAGAGCTAAAATTAGCATGTTTAAAGTGATTTTCATGCTTCCAGGGGCCCTAAACACAAGATTTATGGAATGGTTAAAAGTGCATGAAAATGGCCAATTTACTCACTCTGAGTTCTCAAAAAGGGTTTCTTCACCCCGGGAAGTTAATTAAATACCATTTGGAGGCATTTAATGTTCGAGCAAAAACGGCTGATTTTCGACAAAAGAGATAACACCCCCCCATTACGTCATGCTTCAGAAATGTGGAAAATGGTCCGTTTTCAAATGTTTTATTTTTGAACGTCAGTTCACATTTGTAGGTGGATCATCAGTGTTAGAGCTAAAATTAGCATGTTTAAAGTGATTTTCATGCTTCCAGGGGCCCTAAACACAAGATTTATGGAATGGTTAAAAGTGCATGAAAATGGCCAATTTACTCACTCTGAGTTCTCAAAAAGGGTTTCTTCACCCCGGGAAGTTAATTAAATACCATTTGGAGGCATTTAATGTTCGAGCAAAAACGGCTGATTTTCGACAAAAGAGATAACACCCCCCCATTACGTCATGCTTCAGAAATGTGGAACATGGTCCGTTTTCAAATGTTTTATTTTTGAACGTCAGTTCACATTTGTAGGTGGATCATCAGTGTTAGAGCTAAAATTTGCATGTTTAAAGTGATTTTCATGCTTCCAGGGGCTCGGGAAGTGAATTAAATACTATTTGGCGGCATTTAATGTTCAAGCAAAAACAGCTGATTTTTGACAAAAGAGATAACACACCCCCATTACGTCATGCTTCAGAAATGTGGAAAATGGTCCGTTTTCAAATGTTTTATTTTTGAACGTCAGTTCACATTTGTAGGTGGATCATCAGTGTTAGAGCTAAAATTAGCATGTTTAAAGTGATTTTCATGCTTCCAGGGGCCCTAAACACAAGATTTATGGAATGGTTAAAAGTGCATGAAAATGGCCAATTTACTCACTCTGAGTTCTCAAAAAGGGTTTCTTCACCCCGGGAAGTTAATTAAATACCATTTGGAGGCATTTAATGTTCGAGCAAAAACGGCTGATTTTCGAGAAAAGAGATAACACCCCCCCATTACGTCATGCTTCAGAAATGTGGAAAATGGTCCGTTTTCAAATGTTTTATTTTTGAACATCAGTTCACATTTGTAGGTGGATCATCAGTGTTAGAGCTAAAATTAGCATGTTTAAAGTGATTTTCATGCTTCCAGGGGCTCGGGAAGTGAATTAAATACTATTTGGAGGCATTTAATGTTCAATCAAAAACAGCTGATTTTTGACAAAAGAGATAACACCCCCCCATTACGTCATGCTTCAGAAATGTGGAAAATGGTCCGTTTTCAAATGTTTTATTTTTTAACGTCAGTTCACATTTGTAGGTGGATCATCAGTGTTAGAGCTAAAATTAGCATGTTTAAAGTGATTTTCATGCTTCCAGGGGCCCTAAACACAAGATTTATGGAATGGTTAAAAGTGCATGAAAATGGCCAATTTACTCACTCTGAGTTCTCAAAAAGGGTTTCTTCACCCCGGGAAGTTAATTAAATACCATTTGGAGGCATTTAATGTTCGAGCAAAAACGGCTGATTTTCGACAAAAGAGATAACACCCCCCCCATTACGCCATGCTTCAGAAATGTGGAAAATGGTCCGTTTTCAAATGTTTTATTTTTGAACGTCAGTTCACATTTGTAGGTGGATCATCAGTGTTAGAGCTAAAATTAGCATGTTTAAAGTGATTTTCATGCTTCCAGGGGCTCGGGAAGTGAATTAAATACTATTTGGAGGCATTTAATGTTCAATCAAAAACAGCTGATTTTTGACAAAAGAGATAACACCCCCCCATTACGTCATGCTTCAGAAATGTGGAAAATGGTCTGTTTTCAAATGTTTTATTTTTGAACGTCAGTTCACATTTGTAGGTGGATCATCAGTGTTAGAGCTAAAATTAGCATGTTTAAAGTGATTTTCATGCTTCCAGGGGCCCTAAACACAAGATTTATGGAATGGTTAAAAGTGCATGAAAATGGCCAATTTACTCACTCTGAGTTCTCAAAAAGGGTTTCTTCACCCCGGGAAGTTAATTAAATACCATTTGGAGGCATTTAATGTTCGAGCAAAAACGGCTGATTTTCGACAAAAGAGATAACACCCCCCCATTACGTCATGCTTCAGAAATGTGGAAAATGGTCCGTTTTCAAATGTTTTATTTTTGAACGTCAGTTCACATTTGTAGGTGGATCATCAGTGTTAGAGCTAAAATTAGCATGTTTAAAGTGATTTTCATGCTTCCAGGGGCTCGGGAAGTGAATTAAATACTATTTGGAGGCATTTAATGTTCAATCAAAAACAGCTGATTTTTGACAAAAGAGATAACACCCCCCCCCATTACGTCATGCTTCAGAAATGTGGAAAATGGTCCGTTTTCAAATGTTTTATTTTTGAACGTCAGTTCACATTTGTAGGTGGATCATCAGTGTTAGAGCTAAAATTAGCATGTTTAAAGTGATTTTCATGCTTCCAGGGGCCCTAAACACAAGATTTATGGAATGGTTAAAAGTGCATGAAAATGGCCAATTTACTCACTCTGAGTTCTCAAAAAGGGTTTCTTCACCCCGGGAAGTTAATTAAATACCATTTGGAGGCATTTAATGTTCGAGCAAAAACGGCTGATTTTCGACAAAAGAGATAACACCCCCCCATTACGTCATGCTTCAGAAATGTGGGAAATGGTCCGTTTTCAAATGTTTTATTTTTGAACGTCAGTTCACATTTGTAGGTGGATCATCAGTGTTAGAGCTAAAATTAGCATGTTTAAAGTGATTTTCATGCTTCCAGGGGCTCGGGAAGTGAATTAAATACTATTTGGAGGCATTTAATGTTCAATCAAAAACAGCTGATTTTTGACAAAAGAGATAACACCCCCCCATTACGTCATGCTTCAGAAATGTGGAAAATGGTCCGTTTTCAAATGTTTTATTTTTTAACGTCAGTTCACATTTGTAGGTGGATCATCAGTGTTAGAGCTAAAATTAGCATGTTTAAAGTGATTTTCATGCTTCCAGGGGCCCTAAACACAAGATTTATGGAATGGTTAAAAGTGCATGAAAATGGCCAATTTACTCACTCTGAGTTCTCAAAAAGGGTTTCTTCACCCGGGAAGTTAATTAAATACCATTTGGAGGCATTTAATGTTCGAGCAAAAACGGCTGATTTTCGACAAAAGAGATAACACCCCCCCATTACGCCATGCTTCAGAAATGTGGAAAATGGTCCGTTTTCAAATGTTTTATTTTTGAACGTCAGTTCACATTTGTAGGCGGATCATCAGTGTTAGAGCTAAAATTAGCATGTTTAAAGTGATTTTCATGCTTCCAGGGGCCCTAAACACAAGATTTATGGAATGGTTAAAAGTGCATGAAAATGGCCAATTTACTCACTCTGAGTTCTCAAAAAGGGTTTCTTCACCCCGGGAAGTTAATTAAATACCATTTGGAGGCATTTAATGTTCGAGCAAAAACGGCTGATTTTCGACAAAAGAGATAACACCCCCCCATTACGTCATGCTTCAGAAATGTGGAAAATGGTCCGTTTTCAAATGTTTTATTTTTGAACGTCAGTTCACATTTGTAGGTGGATCATCAGTGTTAGAGCTAAAATTAGCATGTTTAAAGTGATTTTCATGCTTCCAGGGGCTCGGGAAGTGAATTAAATACTATTTGGAGGCATTTAATGTTCAATCAAAAACAGCTGATTTTTGACAAAAGAGATAACACCCCCCCATTACGTCATGCTTCAGAAATGTGGAAAATGGTCCGTTTTCAAATGTTTTATTTTTGAACGTCAGTTCACATTTGTAGGTGGATCATCAGTGTTAGAGCTAAAATTAGCATGTTTAAAGTGATTTTCATGCTTCCAGGGGCCCTAAACACAAGATTTATGGAATGGTTAAAAGTGCATGAAAATGGCCAATTTACTCACTCTGAGTTCTCAAAAAGGGTTTCTTCACCCCGGGAAGTTAATTAAATACCATTTGGAGGCATTTAATGTTCGAGCAAAAACGGCTGATTTTCGACAAAAGAGATAACATCCCCCCATTACGTCATGCTTCAGAAATGTGGAACATGGTCCGTTTTCAAATGTTTTATTTTTGAACGTCAGTTCACATTTGTAGGTGGATCATCAGTGTTAGAGCTAAAATTAGCATGTTTAAAGTGATTTTCATGCTTCCAGGGGCTCGGGAAGTGAATTAAATACTATTTGGAGGCATTTAATGTTCAAGCAAAAACAGCTGATTTTTGACAAAAGAGATAACACACCCCCATTACGTCATGCTTCAGAAATGTGGAAAATGGTCCGTTTTCAAATATTTTATTTTTGAACGTCAGTTCACATTTGTAGGTGGATCATCAGTGTTAGAGCTAAAATTAGCATGTTTAAAGTGATTTTCATGCTTCCAGGGGCCCTAAACACAAGATTTATGGTATGGTTAAAAGTGCATGAAAATGGCCAATTTACTCACTCTGAGTTCTCAAAAAGGGTTTCTTCACCCCGGGAAGTTAATTAAATACCATTTGGAGGCATTTAATGTTCGAGCAAAAACGGCTGATTTTCGACAAAAGAGATAACACCCCCCCATTACGTCATGCTTCAGAAATGTGGAAAATGGTCCTATTTCAAATGTTTTATTTTTGAACGTCAGTTCACATTTGTAGGTGGATCATCAGTGTTAGAGCTAAAATTAGCATGTTTAAAGTGATTTTCATGCTTCCAGGGGCTCGGGAAGTGAATTAAATACTATTTGGAGGCATTTAATGTTCAAGCAAAAACAGCTGATTTTTGACAAAAGAGATAACACCCCCCCATTACGTCATGCTTCAGAAATGTGGAAAATGGTCCGTTTTCAAATGTTTTATTTTTGAACGTCAGTTCACATTTGTAGGTGGATCATCAGTGTTAGAGCTAAAATTAGCATGTTTAAAGTGATTTTCATGCTTCCAGGGGCTCGGGAAGTGAATTAAATACTATTTGGAGGCATTTAATGTTCAATCAAAAACAGCTGATTTTTGACAAAAGAGATAACACCCCCCCATCACGTCATGCTTCAGAAATGTGGAAAATGGTCCGTTTTCAAATGTTTTATTTTTGAACGTCAGTTCACATTTGTAGGTGGATCATCAGTGTTAGAGCTAAAATTAGCATGTTTAAAGTGATTTTCATGCTTCCAGGGGCCCTAAACACAAGATTTATGGAATGGTTAAAAGTGCATGAAAATGGCCAATTTACTCACTCTGAGTTCTCAAAAAGGGTTTCTTCACCCCGGGAAGTTAATTAAATACCATTTGGAGGCATTTAATGTTCGAGCAAAAACGGCTGATTTTCGACAAAAGAGATAACACCCCCCCATTACGTCATGCTTCAGAAATGTGGAACATGGTCCGTTTTCAAATGTTTTATTTTTGAACGTCAGTTCACATTTGTAGGTGGATCATCAGTGTTAGAGCTAAAATTAGCATGTTTAAAGTGATTTTCATGCTTCCAGGGGCTCGGGAAGTGAATTAAATACTATTTGGAGGCATTTAATGTTCAAGCAAAAACAGCTGATTTTTGACAAAAGAGATAACACACCCCCATTACGTCATGCTTCAGAAATGTGGAAAATGGTCCGTTTTCAAATGTTTTATTTTTGAACGTCAGTTCACATTTGTAGGTGGATCATCAGTGTTAGAGCTAAAATTAGCATGTTTAAAGTGATTTTCATGCTTCCAGGGGCCCTAAACACAAGATTTATGGTATGGTTAAAAGTGCATGAAAATGGCCAATTTACTCACTCTGAGTTCTCAAAAAGGGTTTCTTCACCCCGGGAAGTTAATTAAATACCATTTGGAGGCATTTAATGTTCGAGCAAAAACGGCTGATTTTCGACAAAAGAGATAACACCCCCCCCATTACGCCATGCTTCAGAAATGTGGAAAATGGTCCGTTTTCAAATGTTTTATTTTTGAACGTCAGTTCACATTTGTAGGTGGATCATCAGTGTTAGAGCTAAAATTAGCATGTTTAAAGTGATTTTCATGCTTCCAGGGGCTCGGGAAGTGAATTAAATACTATTTGGAGGCATTTAATGTTCAATCAAAAACAGCTGATTTTTGACAAAAGAGATAACACCCCCCCATTACGTCATGCTTCAGAAATGTGGAAAATGGTCTGTTTTCAAATGTTTTATTTTTGAACGTCAGTTCACATTTGTAGGTGGATCATCAGTGTTAGAGCTAAAATTAGCATGTTTAAAGTGATTTTCATGCTTCCAGGGGCCCTAAACACAAGATTTATGGAATGGTTAAAAGTGCATGAAAATGGCCAATTTACTCACTCTGAGTTCTCAAAAAGGGTTTCTTCACCCCGGGAAGTTAATTAAATACCATTTGGAGGCATTTAATGTTCGAGCAAAAACGGCTGATTTTCGACAAAAGAGATAACACCCCCCCATTACGTCATGCTTCAGAAATGTGGAAAATGGTCCGTTTTCAAATGTTTTATTTTTGAACGTCAGTTCACATTTGTAGGTGGATCATCAGTGTTAGAGCTAAAATTAGCATGTTTAAAGTGATTTTCATGCTTCCAGGGGCTCGGGAAGTGAATTAAATACTATTTGGAGGCATTTAATGTTCAATCAAAAACAGCTGATTTTTGACAAAAGAGATAACACCCCCCCCATTACGTCATGCTTCAGAAATGTGGAAAATGGTCCGTTTTCAAATGTTTTATTTTTGAACGTCAGTTCACATTTGTAGGTGGATCATCAGTGTTAGAGCTAAAATTAGCATGTTTAAAGTGATTTTCATGCTTCCAGGGGCCCTAAACACAAGATTTATGGAATGGTTAAAAGTGCATGAAAATGGCCAATTTACTCACTCTGAGTTCTCAAAAAGGGTTTCTTCACCCCGGGAAGTTAATTAAATACCATTTGGAGGCATTTAATGTTCGAGCAAAAACGGCTGATTTTCGACAAAAGAGATAACACCCCCCCATTACGTCATGCTTCAGAAATGTGGGAAATGGTCCGTTTTCAAATGTTTTATTTTTGAACGTCAGTTCACATTTGTAGGTGGATCATCAGTGTTAGAGCTAAAATTAGCATGTTTAAAGTGATTTTCATGCTTCCAGGGGCTCGGGAAGTGAATTAAATACTATTTGGAGGCATTTAATGTTCAATCAAAAACAGCTGATTTTTGACAAAAGAGATAACACCCCCCCATTACGTCATGCTTCAGAAATGTGGAAAATGGTCCGTTTTCAAATGTTTTATTTTTTAACGTCAGTTCACATTTGTAGGTGGATCATCAGTGTTAGAGCTAAAATTAGCATGTTTAAAGTGATTTTCATGCTTCCAGGGGCCCTAAACACAAGATTTATGGAATGGTTAAAAGTGCATGAAAATGGCCAATTTACTCACTCTGAGTTCTCAAAAAGGGTTTCTTCACCCCGGGAAGTTAATTAAATACCATTTGGAGGCATTTAATGTTCGAGCAAAAACGGCTGATTTTCGACAAAAGAGATAACACCCCCCCATTACGCCATGCTTCAGAAATGTGGAAAATGGTCCGTTTTCAAATGTTTTATTTTTGAACGTCAGTTCACATTTGTAGGCGGATCATCAGTGTTAGAGCTAAAATTAGCATGTTTAAAGTGATTTTCATGCTTCCAGGGGCCCTAAACACAAGATTTATGGAATGGTTAAAAGTGCATGAAAATGGCCAATTTACTCACTCTGAGTTCTCAAAAAGGGTTTCTTCACCCCGGGAAGTTAATTAAATACCATTTGGAGGCATTTAATGTTCGAGCAAAAACGGCTGATTTTCGACAAAAGAGATAACACCCCCCCATTACGTCATGCTTCAGAAATGTGGAAAATGGTCCGTTTTCAAATGTTTTATTTTTGAACGTCAGTTCACATTTGTAGGTGGATCATCAGTGTTAGAGCTAAAATTAGCATGTTTAAAGTGATTTTCATGCTTCCAGGGGCTCGGGAAGTGAATTAAATACTATTTGGAGGCATTTAATGTTCAATCAAAAACAGCTGATTTTTGACAAAAGAGATAACACCCCCCCATTACGTCATGCTTCAGAAATGTGGAAAATGGTCCGTTTTCAAATGTTTTATTTTTGAACGTCAGTTCACATTTGTAGGTGGATCATCAGTGTTAGAGCTAAAATTAGCATGTTTAAAGTGATTTTCATGCTTCCAGGGGCCCTAAACACAAGATTTATGGAATGGTTAAAAGTGCATGAAAATGGCCAATTTACTCACTCTGAGTTCTCAAAAAGGGTTTCTTCACCCCGGGAAGTTAATTAAATACCATTTGGAGGCATTTAATGTTCGAGCAAAAACGGCTGATTTTCGACAAAAGAGATAACATCCCCCCATTACGTCATGCTTCAGAAATGTGGAACATGGTCCGTTTTCAAATGTTTTATTTTTGAACGTCAGTTCACATTTGTAGGTGGATCATCAGTGTTAGAGCTAAAATTAGCATGTTTAAAGTGATTTTCATGCTTCCAGGGGCTCGGGAAGTGAATTAAATACTATTTGGAGGCATTTAATGTTCAAGCAAAAACAGCTGATTTTTGACAAAAGAGATAACACACCCCCATTACGTCATGCTTCAGAAATGTGGAAAATGGTCCGTTTTCAAATATTTTATTTTTGAACGTCAGTTCACATTTGTAGGTGGATCATCAGTGTTAGAGCTAAAATTAGCATGTTTAAACTGATTTTCATGCTTCCAGGGGCCCTAAACACAAGATTTATGGTATGGTTAAAAGTGCATGAAAATGGCCAATTTACTCACTCTGAGTTCTCAAAAAGGGTTTCTTCACCCCGGGAAGTTAATTAAATACCATTTGGAGGCATTTAATGTTCGAGCAAAAACGGCTGATTTTCGACAAAAGAGATAACACCCCCCCATTACGTCATGCTTCAGAAATGTGGAAAATGGTCCGTTTTCAAATGTTTTATTTTTGAACGTCAGTTCACATTTGTAGGTGGATCATCAGTGTTAGAGCTAAAATTAGCATGTTTAAAGTGATTTTCATGCTTCCAGGGGCCCTAAACACAAGATTTATGGAATGGTTAAAAGTGCATGAAAATGGCCAATTTACTCACTCTGAGTTCTCAAAAAGGGTTTCTTCACCCCGGGAAGTTAATTAAATACCATTTGGAGGCATTTAATGTTCGAGCAAAAACGGCTGATTTTCGACAAAAGAGATAACACCCCCCCATTACGTCATGCTTCAGAAATGTGGAAAATGGTCCTATTTCAAATGTTTTATTTTTGAACGTCAGTTCACATTTGTAGGTGGATCATCAGTGTTAGAGCTAAAATTAGCATGTTTAAAGTGATTTTCATGCTTCCAGGGGCTCGGGAAGTGAATTAAATACTATTTGGAGGCATTTAATGTTCAAGCAAAAACAGCTGTTTTTTGACAAAAGAGATAACACCCCCCCATTACGTCATGCTTCAGAAATGTGGAAAATGGTCCGTTTTCAAATGTTTTATTTTTGAACGTCAGTTCACATTTGTAGGTGGATCATCAGTGTTAGAGCTAAAATTAGCATGTTTAAAGTGATTTTCATGCTTCCAGGGGCTCGGGAAGTGAATTAAATACTATTTGGAGGCATTTAATGTTCAATCAAAAACAGCTGATTTTTGACAAAAGAGATAACACCCCCCCATCACGTCATGCTTCAGAAATGTGGAAAATGGTCCGTTTTCAAATGTTTTATTTTTGAACGTCAGTTCACATTTGTAGGTGGATCATCAGTGTTAGAGCTAAAATTAGCATGTTTAAAGTGATTTTCATGCTTCCAGGGGCCCTAAACACAAGATTTATGGAATGGTTAAAAGTGCATGAAAATGGCCAATTTACTCACTCTGAGTTCTCAAAAAGGGTTTCTTCACCCCGGGAAGTTAATTAAATACCATTTGGAGGCATTTAATGTTCGAGCAAAAACGGCTGATTTTCGACAAAAGAGATAACACCCCCCCATTACGTCATGCTTCAGAAATGTGGAACATGGTCCGTTTTCAAATGTTTTATTTTTGAACGTCAGTTCACATTTGTAGGTGGATCATCAGTGTTAGAGCTAAAATTAGCATGTTTAAAGTGATTTTCATGCTTCCAGGGGCTCGGGAAGTGAATTAAATACTATTTGGAGGCATTTAATGTTCAAGCAAAAACAGCTGATTTTTGACAAAAGAGATAACACACCCCCATTACGTCATGCTTCAGAAATGTGGAAAATGGTCCGTTTTCAAATGTTTTATTTTTGAACGTCAGTTCACATTTGTAGGTGGATCATCAGTGTTAGAGCTAAAATTAGCATGTTTAAAGTGATTTTCATGCTTCCAGGGGCCCTAAACACAAGATTTATGGTATGGTTAAAAGTGCATGAAAATGGCCAATTTACTCACTCTGAGTTCTCAAAAAGGGTTTCTTCACCCCGGGAAGTTAATTAAATACCATTTGGAGGCATTTAATGTTCGAGCAAAAACGGCTGATTTTCGACAAAAGAGATAACACCCCCCCATTACGTCATGCTTCAGAAATGTGGAAAATGGTCCGTTTTCAAATGTTTTATTTTTGAACGTCAGTTCACATTTGTAGGTGGATCATCAGTGTTAGAGCTAAAATTAGCATGTTTAAAGTGATTTTCATGCTTCCAGGGGCTCGGGAAGTGAATTAAATACTATTTGGAGGCATTTAATGTTCAAGCAAAAACAGCTGATTTTTGACAAAAGAGATAACACCCCCCCATTACGTCATGCTTCAGAAATGTGGAAAATGGTCCGTTTTCAAATGTTTTATTTTTGAACGTCAGTTCACATTTGTAGGTGGATCATCAGTGTTAGAGCTAAAATTAGCATGTTTAAAGTGATTTTCATGCTTCCAGGGGCCCTAAACACAAGATTTATGGAATGGTTAAAAGTGCATGAAAATGGCCAATTTACTCACTCTGAGTTCTCAAAAAGGGTTTCTTCACCCCGGGAAGTTAATTAAATACCATTTGGAGGCATTTAATGTTCGAGCAAAAACGGCTGATTTTCGACAAAAGAGATAACACCCCCCATTACGTCATGCTTCAGAAATGTGGAAAATGGTCCGTTTTCAAATGTTTTATTTTTGAACATCAGTTCACATTTGTAGGTGGATCATCAGTGTTAGAGCTAAAATTAGCATGTTTAAAGTGATTTTCATGCTTCCAGGGGCTCGGGAAGTGAATTAAATACTATTTGGAGGCATTTAATGTTCAATCAAAAACAGCTGATTTTTGACAAAAGAGATAACACCCCCCCATTACGTCATGCTTCAGAAATGTGGAAAATGGTCCGTTTTCAAATGTTTTATTTTTTAACGTCAGTTCACATTTGTAGGTGGATCATCAGTGTTAGAGCTAAAATTAGCATGTTTAAAGTGATTTTCATGCTTCCAGGGGCCCTAAACACAAGATTTATGGAATGGTTAAAAGTGCATGAAAATGGCCAATTAACTCACTCTGAGTTCTCAAAAAGGGTTTCTTCACCCCGGGAAGTTAATTAAATACCATTTGGAGGCATTTAATGTTCGAGCAAAAACGGCTGATTTTCGACAAAAGAGATAACACCCCCCCCATTACGCCATGCTTCAGAAATGTGGAAAATGGTCCGTTTTCAAATGTTTTATTTTTGAACGTCAGTTCACATTTGTAGGTGGATCTTCAGTGTTAGAGCTAAAATTAGCATGTTTAAAGTGATTTTCATGCTTCCAGGGGCTCGGGAAGTGAATTAAATACTATTTGGAGGCATTTAATGTTCAATCAAAAACAGCTGATTTTTGACAAAAGAGATAACACCCCCCCATTACGTCATGCTTCAGAAATGTGGAAAATGGTCCGTTTTCAAATGTTTTATTTTTGAACGTCAGTTCACATTTGTAGGTGGATCATCAGTGTTAGAGCTAAAATTAGCATGTTTAAAGTGATTTTCATGCTTCCAGGGGCCCTAAACACAAGATTTATGGAATGGTTAAAAGTGCATGAAAATGGCCAATTTACTCACTCTGAGTTCTCAAAAAGGGTTTCTTCACCCCGGGAAGTTAATTAAATACCATTTGGAGGCATTTAATGTTCGAGCAAAAACGGCTGATTTTCGACAAAAGAGATAACACCCCCCCCATTACGTCATGCTTCAGAAATGTGGAAAATGGTCCGTTTTCAAATGTTTTATTTTTGAACGTCAGTTCACATTTGTAGGTGGATCTTCAGTGTTAGAGCTAAAATTAGCATGTTTAAAGTGATTTTCATGCTTCCAGGGGCTCGGGAAGTGAATTAAATACTATTTGGAGGCATTTAATGTTCAATCAAAAACAGCTGATTTTTGACAAAAGAGATAACACCCCCCCATTACGTCATGCTTCAGAAATGTGGAAAATGGTCCGTTTTCAAATGTTTTATTTTTGAACGTCAGTTCACATTTGTAGGTGGATCATCAGTGTTAGAGCTAAAATTAGCATGTTTAAAGTGATTTTCATGCTTCCAGGGGCCCTAAACACAAGATTTATGGAATGGTTAAAAGTGCATGAAAATGGCCAATTTACTCACTCTGAGTTCTCAAAAAGGGTTTCTTCACCCCGGGAAGTTAATTAAATACCATTTGGAGGCATTTAATGTTCGAGCAAAAACGGCTGATTTTCGACAAAAGAGATAACACCCCCCCCATTACGTCATGCTTCAGAAATGTGGAAAATGGTCCGTTTTCAAATGTTTTATTTTTGAACGTCAGTTCACATTTGTAGGTGGATCATCAGTGTTAGAGCTAAAATTAGCATGTTTAAAGTGATTTTCATGCTTCCAGGGGCTCGGGAAGTGAATTAAATACTATTTGGAGGCATTTAATGTTCAATCAAAAACAGCTGATTTTTGACAAAAGAGATAACACCCCCCCATTACGTCATGCTTCAGAAATGTGGAAAATGGTCCGTTTTCAAATGTTTTATTTTTGAACGTCAGTTCACATTTGTAGGTGGATCATCAGTGTTAGAGCTAAAATTAGCATGTTTAAAGTGATTTTCATGCTTCCAGGGGCCCTAAACACAAGATTTATGGAATGGTTAAAAGTGCATGAAAATGGCCAATTTACTCACTCTGAGTTCTCAAAAAGGGTTTCTTCACCCCGGGAAGTTAATTAAATACCATTTGGAGGCATTTAATGTTCGAGCAAAAACGGCTGATTTTCGACAAAAGAGATAACACCCCCCCATTACGTCATGCTTCAGAAATGTGGAAAATGGTCCGTTTTCAAATGTTTTATTTTTGAACGTCAGTTCACATTTGTAGGTGGATCATCAGTGTTAGAGCTAAAATTAGCATGTTTAAAGTGATTTTCATGCTTCCAGGGGCTCGGGAAGTGAATTAAATACTATTTGGAGGCATTTAATGTTCAAGCAAAAACAGCTGATTTTTGACAAAAGAGATAACACCCCCCCATTACGTCATGCTTCAGAAATGTGGAAAATGGTCCGTTTTAAAATGTTTTATTTTTGAATGTCAGTTCACATTTGTAGGTGGATCATCAGTGTTGGAGCTAAAATTAGCATGTTTAAAGTGATTTTCATGCTTCCAGGGACCCTAAACACAAGATTTATGGAATGGTTAAAAGTGCATGAAAATGGCCAATTTACTCACTCTGAGTTCTCAAAAAGGGTTTCTTCACCCCGGGAAGTTAATTAAATACCATTTGGAGGCATTTAATGTTCGAGCAAAAACGGCTGATTTTCGACAAAAGAGATAACACCCCCCCATTACGTCATGCTTCAGAAATGTGGAAAATGGTCCGTTTTCAAATGTTTTATTTTTGAACGTCAGTTCACATTTGTAGGTGGATCATCAGTGTTAGAGCTAAAATTAGCATGTTTAAAGTGATTTTCATGCTTCCAGGGGCTCGGGAAGTGAATTAAATACTATTTGGAGGCATTTAATGTTCAAGCAAAAACAGCTGATTTTTGACAAAAGAGATAACACCCCCCCATTACGTCATGCTTCAGAAATGTTGAAAATGGTCCGTTTTCAAATGTTTTATTTTTGAACGTCAGTTCACATTTGTAGGTGGATCATCAGTGTTAGAGCTAAAATTAGCATGTTTAAAGTGATTTTCATGCTTCCAGGGGCCCTAAACACAAGATTTATGGAATGGTTAAAAGTGCATGAAAATGGCCAATTTACTCACTCTGAGTTCTCAAAAAGGGTTTCTTCACCCCGGGAAGTTAATTAAATACCATTTGGAGGCATTTAATGTTCGAGCAAAAACGGCTGATTTTCGACAAAAGAGATAACACCCCCCATTACGTCATGCTTCAGAAATGTGGAAAATGGTCCGTTTTCAAATGTTTTATTTTTGAACGTCAGTTCACATTTGTAGGTGGATCATCAGTGTTAGAGCTAAAATTAGCATGTTTAAAGTGATTTTCATGCTTCCAGGGGCTCGGGAAGTGAATTAAATACTATTTGGAGGCATTTAATGTTCAAGCAAAAACAGCTGATTTTTGACAAAAGAGATAACACCCCCCCATTACGTCATGCTTCAGAAATGTGGAAAATGGTCCGTTTTCAAATGTTTTATTTTTGAACGTCAGTTCACATTTGTAGGTGGATCATCAGTGTTAGAGCTAAAATTAGCATGTTTAAAGTGATTTTCATGCTTCCAGGGGCCCTAAACACAAGATTTATGGAATGGTTAAAAGTGCATGAAAATGGCCAATTTACTCACTCCGAGTTCCCAAAAAGGGTTTCTTCACCCCGGGAAGTTAATTAAATACCATTTGGAGGCATTTAATGTTCGAGCAAAAACTGCTGATTTTCGACAAAAGAGATAACACCCCCCCATTACGTCATGCTTCAGAAATGTGGAAAATGGTCCGTTTTCAAATGTTTTATTTTTGAACGTCAGTTCACATTTGTAGGTGGATCATCAGTGTTAGAGCTAAAATTAGCATGTTTAAAGTGATTTTCATGCTTCCAGGGGCTCGGGAAGTGAATTAAATACTATTTGGAGGCATTTAATGTTCAAGCAAAAACAGCTGATTTTTGACAAAAGAGATAACACCCCCCCATTACGTCATGCTTCAGAAATGTGGAAAATGGTCCGTTTTCAAATGTTTTATTTTTGAACGTCAGTTCACATTTGTAGGTGGATCATCAGTGTTAGAGCTAAAATTAGCATGTTTAAGTGATTTTCTTGCTTCCAGGGGCCCTAAACACAAGATTTATGGAATGGTTAAAAGTGCATGAAAATGGCCAATTTACTCACTCTGAGTTCTCAAAAAGGGTTTCTTCACCCCGGGAAGTTAATTAAATACGATTTGAAGACATTTAATGTTCGAGCAAAAACGGCTGATTTTCGACAAAAGAGATAACACCCCCCCATTACATCATGCTTCAGAAATGTGGAAAATGGTCCGTTTTCAAATGTTTTATTTTTGAACGTCAGTTCACATTTGTAGGTGGATCATCAGTGTTGGAGCTAAAATTAGCATGTTTAAAGTGATTTTCATGCTTCCAGGGGCCCTAAACACAAGATTTATGGAATGGTTAAAAGTGCATGAAAATGGCCAATTTACTCACTCTGAGTTCTCAAAAAGGGTTTCTTCACCCCGGGAAGTTAATTAAATACCATTTGGAGGCATTTAATGTTCGAGCAAAAACGGCTGATTTTCGACAAAAGAGATAACACCCCCCCATTACGTCATGCTTCAGAAATGTGGAAAATGGTCCGTTTTCAAATGTTTTATTTTTGAACGTCAGTTCACATTTGTAGGTGGATCATCAGTGTTAGAGCTAAAATTAGCATGTTTAAAGTGATTTTCATGCTTCCAGGGGCTTGGGAAGTGAATTAAATACTATTTGGAGGCATTTAATGTTCAAGCAAAAACAGCTGATTTTTGACAAAAGAGATAACACCCCCCCATTACGTCATGCTTCAGAAATGTTGAAAATGGTCCGTTTTCAAATGTTTTATTTTTGAACGTCAGTTCACATTTGTAGGTGGATCATCAGTGTTAGAGCTAAAATTAGCATGTTTAAAGTGATTTTCATGCTTCCAGGGGCTCGGGAAGTGAATTAAATACTATTTGGAGGCATTTAATGTTCAAGCAAAAACAGCTGATTTTTGACAAAAGAGATAACACCCCCCCATTACGTCATGCTTCAGAAATGTGGAAAATGGTCCGTTTTCAAATGTTTTATTTTTGAACGTCAGTTCACATTTGTAGGTGGATCATCAGTGTTAGAGCTAAAATTAGCATGTTTAAAGTGATTTTCATGCTTCCAGGGGCCCTAAACACAAGATTTATGGAATGGTTAAAAGTGCATGAAAATGGCCAATTTACTCACTCTGAGTTCTCAAAAAGGGTTTCTTCACCCCAGGAAGTTAATTAAATACCATTTGGAGGCATTTAATGTTCGAGCAAAAACGGCTGATTTTCGACAAAAGAGATCACACCCCCCCATTACGTCATGCTTCAGAAATGTGGAAAATGGTCCGTTTTCAAATGTTTTATTTTTGAACGTCAGTTCACATTTGTAGGTGGATCATCAGTGTTAGAGCTAAAATTAGCATGTTTAAAGTGATTTTCATGCTTCCAGGGGCTCGGGAAGTGAATTAAATACTATTTGGAGGCATTTAATGTTCAAGCAAAAACAGCTGATTTTTGACAAAAGAGATAACACCCCCCCATTACGTCATGCTTCAGAAATGTGGAAAATGGTCCGTTTTCAAATGTTTTATTTTTGAACATCAGTTCACATTTGTAGGTGGATCATCAGTGTTAGAGCTAAAATTAGCATGTTTAAAGTGATTTTCATGCTTCCAGGGGCTCGGGAAGTGAATTAAATACTATTTGGAGGCATTTAATGTTCAATCAAAAACAGCTGATTTTTGACAAAAGAGATAACACCCCCCCATTACGTCATGCTTCAGAAATGTGGAAAATGGTCCGTTTTCAAATGTTTTATTTTTTAACGTCAGTTCACATTTGTAGGTGGATCATCAGTGTTAGAGCTAAAATTAGCATGTTTAAAGTGATTTTCATGCTTCCAGGGGCCCTAAACACAAGATTTATGGAATGGTTAAAAGTGCATGAAAATGGCCAATTAACTCACTCTGAGTTCTCAAAAAGGGTTTCTTCACCCCGGGAAGTTAATTAAATACCATTTGGAGGCATTTAATGTTCGAGCAAAAACGGCTGATTTTCGACAAAAGAGATAACACCCCCCCCATTACGCCATGCTTCAGAAATGTGGAAAATGGTCCGTTTTCAAATGTTTTATTTTTGAACGTCAGTTCACATTTGTAGGTGGATCTTCAGTGTTAGAGCTAAAATTAGCATGTTTAAAGTGATTTTCATGCTTCCAGGGGCTCGGGAAGTGAATTAAATACTATTTGGAGGCATTTAATGTTCAATCAAAAACAGCTGATTTTTGACAAAAGAGATAACACCCCCCCATTACGTCATGCTTCAGAAATGTGGAAAATGGTCCGTTTTCAAATGTTTTATTTTTGAACGTCAGTTCACATTTGTAGGTGGATCATCAGTGTTAGAGCTAAAATTAGCATGTTTAAAGTGATTTTCATGCTTCCAGGGGCCCTAAACACAAGATTTATGGAATGGTTAAAAGTGCATGAAAATGGCCAATTTACTCACTCTGAGTTCTCAAAAAGGGTTTCTTCACCCCGGGAAGTTAATTAAATACCATTTGGAGGCATTTAATGTTCGAGCAAAAACGGCTGATTTTCGACAAAAGAGATAACACCCCCCCCCATTACGTCATGCTTCAGAAATGTGGAAAATGGTCCGTTTTCAAATGTTTTATTTTTGAACGTCAGTTCACATTTGTAGGTGGATCTTCAGTGTTAGAGCTAAAATTAGCATGTTTAAAGTGATTTTCATGCTTCCAGGGGCTCGGGAAGTGAATTAAATACTATTTGGAGGCATTTAATGTTCAATCAAAAACAGCTGATTTTTGACAAAAGAGATAACACCCCCCCATTACGTCATGCTTCAGAAATGTGGAAAATGGTCCGTTTTCAAATGTTTTATTTTTGAACGTCAGTTCACATTTGTAGGTGGATCATCAGTGTTAGAGCTAAAATTAGCATGTTTAAAGTGATTTTCATGCTTCCAGGGGCCCTAAACACAAGATTTATGGAATGGTTAAAAGTGCATGAAAATGGCCAATTTACTCACTCTGAGTTCTCAAAAAGGGTTTCTTCACCCCGGGAAGTTAATTAAATACCATTTGGAGGCATTTAATGTTCGAGCAAAAACGGCTGATTTTCGACAAAAGAGATAACACCCCCCCCATTACGTCATGCTTCAGAAATGTGGAAAATGGTCCGTTTTCAAATGTTTTATTTTTGAACGTCAGTTCACATTTGTAGGTGGATCATCAGTGTTAGAGCTAAAATTAGCATGTTTAAAGTGATTTTCATGCTTCCAGGGGCTCGGGAAGTGAATTAAATACTATTTGGAGGCATTTAATGTTCAAGCAAAAACAGCTGATTTTTGACAAAAGAGATAACACCCCCCCATTACGTCATGCTTCAGAAATGTTGAAAATGGTCCGTTTTCAAATGTTTTATTTTTGAACGTCAGTTCACATTTGTAGGTGGATCATCAGTGTTAGAGCTAAAATTAGCATGTTTAAAGTGATTTTCATGCTTCCAGGGGCTCGGGAAGTGAATTAAATACTATTTGGAGGCATTTAATGTTCAAGCAAAAACAGCTGATTTTTGACAAAAGAGATAACACCCCCCCATTACGTCATGCTTCAGAAATGTGGAAAATGGTCCGTTTTCAAATGTTTTATTTTTGAACGTCAGTTCACATTTGTAGGTGGATCATCAGTGTTAGAGCTAAAATTAGCATGTTTAAAGTGATTTTCATGCTTCCAGGGGCCCTAAACACAAGATTTATGGAATGGTTAAAAGTGCATGAAAATGGCCAATTTACTCACTCTGAGTTCTCAAAAAGGGTTTCTTCACCCCAGGAAGTTAATTAAATACCATTTGGAGGCATTTAATGTTCGAGCAAAAACGGCTGATTTTCGACAAAAGAGATCACACCCCCCCATTACGTCATGCTTCAGAAATGTGGAAAATGGTCCGTTTTCAAATGTTTTATTTTTGAACGTCAGTTCACATTTGTAGGTGGATCATCAGTGTTAGAGCTAAAATTAGCATGTTTAAAGTGATTTTCATGCTTCCAGGGGCTCGGGAAGTGAATTAAATACTATTTGGAGGCATTTAATGTTCAAGCAAAAACAGCTGATTTTTGACAAAAGAGATAACACCCCCCCATTACGTCATGCTTCAGAAATGTGGAAAATGGTCCGTTTTCAAATGTTTTATTTTTGAACATCAGTTCACATTTGTAGGTGGATCATCAGTGTTAGAGCTAAAATTAGCATGTTTAAAGTGATTTTCATGCTTCCAGGGGCTCGGGAAGTGAATTAAATACTATTTGGAGGCATTTAATGTTCAATCAAAAACAGCTGATTTTTGACAAAAGAGATAACACCCCCCCATTACGTCATGCTTCAGAAATGTGGAAAATGGTCCGTTTTCAAATGTTTTATTTTTTAACGTCAGTTCACATTTGTAGGTGGATCATCAGTGTTAGAGCTAAAATTAGCATGTTTAAAGTGATTTTCATGCTTCCAGGGGCCCTAAACACAAGATTTATGGAATGGTTAAAAGTGCATGAAAATGGCCAATTAACTCACTCTGAGTTCTCAAAAAGGGTTTCTTCACCCCGGGAAGTTAATTAAATACCATTTGGAGGCATTTAATGTTCGAGCAAAAACGGCTGATTTTCGACAAAAGAGATAACACCCCCCCCATTACGCCATGCTTCAGAAATGTGGAAAATGGTCCGTTTTCAAATGTTTTATTTTTGAACGTCAGTTCACATTTGTAGGTGGATCTTCAGTGTTAGAGCTAAAATTAGCATGTTTAAAGTGATTTTCATGCTTCCAGGGGCTCGGGAAGTGAATTAAATACTATTTGGAGGCATTTAATGTTCAATCAAAAACAGCTGATTTTTGACAAAAGAGATAACACCCCCCCATTACGTCATGCTTCAGAAATGTGGAAAATGGTCCGTTTTCAAATGTTTTATTTTTGAACGTCAGTTCACATTTGTAGGTGGATCATCAGTGTTAGAGCTAAAATTAGCATGTTTAAAGTGATTTTCATGCTTCCAGGGGCCCTAAACACAAGATTTATGGAATGGTTAAAAGTGCATGAAAATGGCCAATTTACTCACTCTGAGTTCTCAAAAAGGGTTTCTTCACCCCGGGAAGTTAATTAAATACCATTTGGAGGCATTTAATGTTCGAGCAAAAACGGCTGATTTTCGACAAAAGAGATAACACCCCCCCCCATTACGTCATGCTTCAGAAATGTGGAAAATGGTCCGTTTTCAAATGTTTTATTTTTGAACGTCAGTTCACATTTGTAGGTGGATCTTCAGTGTTAGAGCTAAAATTAGCATGTTTAAAGTGATTTTCATGCTTCCAGGGGCTCGGGAAGTGAATTAAATACTATTTGGAGGCATTTAATGTTCAATCAAAAACAGCTGATTTTTGACAAAAGAGATAACACCCCCCCATTACGTCATGCTTCAGAAATGTGGAAAATGGTCCGTTTTCAAATGTTTTATTTTTGAACGTCAGTTCACATTTGTAGGTGGATCATCAGTGTTAGAGCTAAAATTAGCATGTTTAAAGTGATTTTCATGCTTCCAGGGGCCCTAAACACAAGATTTATGGAATGGTTAAAAGTGCATGAAAATGGCCAATTTACTCACTCTGAGTTCTCAAAAAGGGTTTCTTCACCCCGGGAAGTTAATTAAATACCATTTGGAGGCATTTAATGTTCGAGCAAAAACGGCTGATTTTCGACAAAAGAGATAACACCCCCCCCATTACGTCATGCTTCAGAAATGTGGAAAATGGTCCGTTTTCAAATGTTTTATTTTTGAACGTCAGTTCACATTTGTAGGTGGATCATCAGTGTTAGAGCTAAAATTAGCATGTTTAAAGTGATTTTCATGCTTCCAGGGGCTCGGGAAGTGAATTAAATACTATTTGGAGGCATTTAATGTTCAATCAAAAACAGCTGATTTTTGACAAAATAGATAACACCCCCCCATTACGTCATGCTTCAGAAATGTGGAAAATGGTCCGTTTTCAAATGTTTTATTTTTGAACGTCAGTTCACATTTGTAGGTGGATCATCAGTGTTAGAGCTAAAATTAGCATGTTTAAAGTGATTTTCATGCTTCCAGGGGCCCTAAACACAAGATTTATGGAATGGTTAAAAGTGCATGAAAATGGCCAATTTACTCACTCTGAGTTCTCAAAAAGGGTTTCTTCACCCCGGGAAGTTAATTAAATACCATTTGGAGGCATTTAATGTTCGAGCAAAAACGGCTGATTTTCGACAAAAGAGATAACACCCCCCCATTACGTCATGCTTCAGAAATGTGGAAAATGGTCCGTTTTCAAATGTTTTATTTTTGAACGTCAGTTCACATTTGTAGGTGGATCATCAGTGTTAGAGCTAAAATTAGCATGTTTAAAGTGATTTTCATGCTTCCAGGGGCTCGGGAAGTGAATTAAATACTATTTGGAGGCATTTAATGTTCAAGCAAAAACAGCTGATTTTTGACAAAAGAGATAACACCCCCCCATTACGTCATGCTTCAGAAATGTGGAAAATGGTCCGTTTTAAAATGTTTTATTTTTGAATGTCAGTTCACATTTGTAGGTGGATCATCAGTGTTGGAGCTAAAATTAGCATGTTTAAAGTGATTTTCATGCTTCCAGGGACCCTAAACACAAGATTTATGGAATGGTTAAAAGTGCATGAAAATGGCCAATTTACTCACTCTGAGTTCTCAAAAAGGGTTTCTTCACCCCGGGAAGTTAATTAAATACCATTTGGAGGCATTTAATGTTCGAGCAAAAACGGCTGATTTTCGACAAAAGAGATAACACCCCCCCATTACGTCATGCTTCAGAAATGTGGAAAATGGTCCGTTTTCAAATGTTTTATTTTTGAACGTCAGTTCACATTTGTAGGTGGATCATCAGTGTTAGAGCTAAAATTAGCATGTTTAAAGTGATTTTCATGCTTCCAGGGGCTTGGGAAGTGAATTAAATACTATTTGGAGGCATTTAATGTTCAAGCAAAAACAGCTGATTTTTGACAAAAGAGATAACACCCCCCCATTACGTCATGCTTCAGAAATGTTGAAAATGGTCCGTTTTCAAATGTTTTATTTTTGAACGTCAGTTCACATTTGTAGGTGGATCATCAGTGTTAGAGCTAAAATTAGCATGTTTAAAGTGATTTTCATGCTTCCAGGGGCCCTAAACACAAGATTTATGGAATGGTTAAAAGTGCATGAAAATGGCCAATTTACTCACTCTGAGTTCTCAAAAAGGGTTTCTTCACCCCGGGAAGTTAATTAAATACCATTTGGAGGCATTTAATGTTCGAGCAAAAACGGCTGATTTTCGACAAAAGAGATAACACCCCCCATTACGTCATGCTTCAGAAATGTGGAAAATGGTCCGTTTTCAAATGTTTTATTTTTGAACGTCAGTTCACATTTGTAGGTGGATCATCAGTGTTAGAGCTAAAATTAGCATGTTTAAAGTGATTTTCATGCTTCCAGGGGCTCGGGAAGTGAATTAAATACTATTTGGAGGCATTTAATGTTCAAGCAAAAACAGCTGATTTTTGACAAAAGAGATAACACCCCCCCCATTACGTCATGCTTCAGAAATGTGGAAAATGGTCCGTTTTCAAATGTTTTATTTTTGAACGTCAGTTCACATTTGTAGGTGGATCATCAGTGTTAGAGCTAAAATTAGCATGTTTAAAGTGATTTTCATGCTTCCAGGGGCCCTAAACACAAGATTTATGGAATGGTTAAAAGTGCATGAAAATGGCCAATTTACTCACTCCGAGTTCCCAAAAAGGGTTTCTTCACCCCGGGAAGTTAATTAAATACCATTTGGAGGCATTTAATGTTCGAGCAAAAACTGCTGATTTTCGACAAAAGAGATAACACCCCCCCATTACGTCATGCTTCAGAAATGTGGAAAATGGTCCGTTTTCAAATGTTTTATTTTTGAACGTCAGTTCACATTTGTAGGTGGATCATCAGTGTTAGAGCTAAAATTAGCATGTTTAAAGTGATTTTCATGCTTCCAGGGGCTCGGGAAGTGAATTAAATACTATTTGGAGGCATTTAATGTTCAAGCAAAAACAGCTGATTTTTGACAAAAGAGATAACACCCCCCCATTACGTCATGCTTCAGAAATGTGGAAAATGGTCCGTTTTCAAATGTTTTATTTTTGAACGCCAGTTCACATTTGTAGGTGGATCATCAGTGTTAGAGCTAAAATTAGCATGTTTAAAGTGATTTTCTTGCTTCCAGGGGCCCTAAACACAAGATTTATGGAATGGTTAAAAGTGCATGAAAATGGCCAATTTACTCACTCTGAGTTCTCAAAAAGGGTTTCTTCACCCCGGGAAGTTAATTAAATACGATTTGAAGACATTTAATGTTCGAGCAAAAACGGCTGATTTTCGACAAAAGAGATAACACCCCCCCATTACATCATGCTTCAGAAATGTGGAAAATGGTCCGTTTTCAAATGTTTTATTTTTGAACGTCAGTTCACATTTGTAGGTGGATCATCAGTGTTGGAGCTAAAATTAGCATGTTTAAAGTGATTTTCATGCTTCCAGGGGCCCTAAACACAAGATTTATGGAATGGTTAAAAGTGCATGAAAATGGCCAATTTACTCACTCTGAGTTCTCAAAAAGGGTTTCTTCACCCCGGGAAGTTAATTAAATACCATTTGGAGGCATTTAATGTTCGAGCAAAAACGGCTGATTTTCGACAAAAGAGATAACACCCCCCCATTACGTCATGCTTCAGAAATGTGGAAAATGGTCCGTTTTCAAATGTTTTATTTTTGAACGTCAGTTCACATTTGTAGGTGGATCATCAGTGTTAGAGCTAAAATTAGCATGTTTAAAGTGATTTTCATGCTTCCAGGGGCTTGGGAAGTGAATTAAATACTATTTGGAGGCATTTAATGTTCAAGCAAAAACAGCTGATTTTTGACAAAAGAGATAACACCCCCCCATTACGTCATGCTTCAGAAATGTTGAAAATGGTCCGTTTTCAAATGTTTTATTTTTGAACGTCAGTTCACATTTGTAGGTGGATCATCAGTGTTAGAGCTAAAATTAGCATGTTTAAAGTGATTTTCATGCTTCCAGGGGCTCGGGAAGTGAATTAAATACTATTTGGAGGCATTTAATGTTCAAGCAAAAACAGCTGATTTTTGACAAAAGAGATAACACCCCCCCATTACGTCATGCTTCAGAAATGTGGAAAATGGTCCGTTTTCAAATGTTTTATTTTTGAACGTCAGTTCACATTTGTAGGTGGATCATCAGTGTTAGAGCTAAAATTAGCATGTTTAAAGTGATTTTCATGCTTCCAGGGGCCCTAAACACAAGATTTATGGAATGGTTAAAAGTGCATGAAAATGGCCAATTTACTCACTCTGAGTTCTCAAAAAGGGTTTCTTCACCCCAGGAAGTTAATTAAATACCATTTGGAGGCATTTAATGTTCGAGCAAAAACGGCTGATTTTCGACAAAAGAGATAACACCCCCCCATTACGTCATGCTTCAGAAATGTGGAAAATGGTCCGTTTTCAAATGTTTTATTTTTGAACGTCAGTTCACATTTGTAGGTGGATCATCAGTGTTAGAGCTAAAATTAGCATGTTTAAAGTGATTTTCATGCTTCCAGGGGCTCGGGAAGTGAATTAAATACTATTTGGAGGCATTTAATGTTCAAGCAAAAACAGCTGATTTTTGACAAAAGAGATAACACCCCCCCATTACGTCATGCTTCAGAAATGTGGAAAATGGTCCGTTTTCAAATGTTTTATTTTTGAACGTCAGTTCACATTTGCAGGTGGATCATCAGTGTTAGAGCTAAAATTAGCATGTTTAAAGTGATTTTCATGCTTCCAGGGGCCCTAAACACAAGATTTATGGAATGGTTAAAAGTGCATGAAAATGGCCAATTTACTCACTCTGATTTCCCAAAAAGGGTTTCTTCACCCCGGGAAGTTAATTAAATACCATTTGGAGGCATTTAATGTTCGAGCAAAAACTGCTGATTTTCGAAAAAAGAGATAACACCCCCCCATTACGTCATGCTTCAGAAATGTGGAAAATGGTCCGTTTTCAAATGTTTTATTTTTGAACGTCAGTTCACATTTGTAGGTGGATCATCAGTGTTAGAGCTAAAATTAGCATGTTTAAAGTGATCTTCATGCTTCCAGGGGCTCGGGAAGTGAATTAAATACTATTTGGAGGCATTTAATGTTCAAGCAAAAACAGCTGATTTTTGACAAAAGAGATAACACCCCCCCATTACGTCATGCTTCAGAAATGTGGAAAATGGTCCGTTTTCAAATGTTTTATTTTTGAACGTCAGTTCACATTTGTAGGTGGATCATCAGTGTTAGAGCTAAAATTAGCATGTTTAAAGTGATTTTCATGCTTCCAGGGGCCCTAAACACAAGATTTATGGAATGGTTAAAAGTGCATGAAAATGGCCAATTTACTCACTCTGAGTTCTCAAAAAGGGTTTCTTCACCCCGGGAAGTTAATTAAATACCATTTGGAGGCATTTAATGTTCGAGCAAAAACGGCTGATTTTCGACAAAAGAGATAACACCCCCCCATTACGTCATGCTTCAGAAATGTGGAAAATGGTCCGTTTTCAAATGTTTTATTTTTGAACATCAGTTCACTTTGTAGGTGGATCATCAGTGTTAGAGCTAAAATTAGCATGTTTAAAGTGATTTTCATGCTTCCAGGGGCCCTAAACACAAGATTTATGGAATGGTTAAAAGTGCATGAAAATGGCCAATTTACTCACTCTGAGTTCTCAAAAAGGGTTTCTTCACCCCGGGAAGTTAATTAAATACCATTTGGAGGCATTTAATGTTCGAGCAAAAACGGCTGATTTTCGACAAAAGAGATAACACCCCCCCATTACGTCATGCTTCAGAAATGTGGAAAATGGTCCGTTTTCAAATGTTTTATTTTTGAACGTCAGTTCACATTTGTAGGTGGATCATCAGTGTTAGAGCTAAAATTAGCATGTTTAAAGTGATTTTCATGCTTCCAGGGGCTCGGGAAGTGAATTAAATACTATTTGGAGGCATTTAATGTTCAAGCAAAAACAGCTGATTTTTGACAAAAGAGATAACACCCCCCCCATTACGTCATGCTTCAGAAATGTGGAAAATGGTCCGTTTTCAAATGTTTTATTTTTGAACGTCAGTTCACATTTGTAGGTGGATCATCAGTGTTAGAGCTAAAATTAGCATGTTTAAAGTGATTTTTATGCTTCCAGGGGCCCTAAACACAAGATTTATGGAATGGTTAAAAGTGCATGAAAATGGCAAATTTACTCACTCTGAGTTCTCAAAAAGGGTTTCTTCACCCCGGGAAGTTAATTAAATACCATTTGGAGGCATTTAATGTTCGAGCAAAAACGGCTGATTTTCGACAAAAGAGATAACACCCCCCCATTATGTCATGCTTCAGAAATGTGGAAAATGGTCAGTTTTCAAATGTTTTATTTTTGAACGTCAGTTCACATTTGTAGGTGGATCATCAGTGTTAGAGCTAAAATTAGCATGTTTAAAGTGATTTTCATGCTTCCAGGGGCTCGGGAAGTGAATTAAATACTATTTGGAGGCATTTAATGTTCAATCAAAAACAGCTGATTTTTGACAAAAGAGATAACACCCCCCCATTACGTCATGCTTCAGAAATGTGGAAAATGGTCCGTTTTCAAATGTTTTATTTTTGAACGTCAGTTCACATTTGTAGGTGGATCATCAGTGTTAGAGCTAAAATTAGCATGTTTAAAGTGATTTTCATGCTTCCAGGGGCCCTAAACACAAGATTTATGGAATGGTTAAAAGTGCATGAAAATGGCCAATTTACTCACTCTGAGTTCTCAAAAAGGGTTTCTTCACCCCGGGAAGTTAATTAAATACCATTTGGAGGCATTTAATGTTCAAGCAGAAACGGCTGATTTTCGACAAAGGAGATAACACCCCCCCCATTAAGTCATGCTTCAGAAATGTGGAAAATGGTCCGTTTTCAAATGTTTTATTTTTGAACGTCAGTTCACATTTGTAGGTGGATCATCAGTGTTAGAGCTAAAATTAGCATGTTTAAAGTGATTTTCATGCTTCCAGGGGCTCGGGAAGTGAATTAAATACTATTTGGAGGCATTTAATGTTCAAGCAAAAACAGCTGATTTTTGACAAAAGAGATAACACCCCCCCATTACGTCATGCTTCAGAAATGTGGAAAATGGTCCGTTTTAAAATGTTTTATTTTTGAATGTCAGTTCACATTTGTAGGTGGATCATCAGTGTTGGAGCTAAAATTAGCATGTTTAAAGTGATTTTCATGCTTCCAGGGGCCCTAAACACAAGATTTATGGAATGGTTAAAAGTGCATGAAAATGGCCAATTTACTCACTCTGAGTTCTCAAAAAGGGTTTCTTCACCCCGGGAAGTTAATTAAATACCATTTGGAGGCATTTAATGTTCGAGCAAAAACGGCTGATTTTCGACAAAAGAGATAACACCCCCCCATTACGTCATGCTTCAGAAATGTGGAAAATGGTCCGTTTTCAAATGTTTTATTTTTGAACGTCAGTTCACATTTGTAGGTGGATCATCAGTGTTAGAGCTAAAATTAGCATGTTTAAAGTGATTTTCATGCTTCCAGGGGCTCGGGAAGTGAATTAAATACTATTTGGAGGCATTTAATGTTCAAGCAAAAACAGCAGATTTTTGACAAAAGAGATAACACCCCCCCATTACGTCATGCTTCAGAAATGTTGAAAATGGTCCGTTTTCAAATGTTTTATTTTTGAACGTCAGTTCACATTTGTAGGTGGATCATCAGTGTTAGAGCTAAAATTAGCATGTTTAAAGTGATTTTCATGCTTCCAGGGGCCCTAAACACAAGATTTATGGAATGGTTAAAAGTGCATGAAAATGGCCAATTTACTCACTCTGAGTTCTCAAAAAGGGTTTCTTCACCCCGGGAAGTTAATTAAATACCATTTGGAGGCATTTAATGTTCGAGCAAAAACGGCTGATTTTCGACAAAAGAGATAACACCCCCCCATTACGTCATGCTTCAGAAATGTGGAAAATGGTCCGTTTTCAAATGTTTTATTTTTGAACGTCAGTTCACATTTGTAGGTGGATCATCAGTCTTAGAGCTAAAATTAGCATGTTTAAAGTGATTTTCATGCTTCCAGGGGCTCGGGAAGTGAATTAAATACTATTTGGAGGCATTTAATGTTCAAGCAAAAACAGCTGATTTTTTACAAAAGAGATAACACCCCCCCATTACGTCATGCTTCAGAAATGTGGAAAATGGTCCGTTTTAAAATGTTTTATTTTTGAATGTCAGTTCACATTTGTAGGTGGATCATCAGTGTTGGAGCTAAAATTAGCATGTTTAAAGTGATTTTCATGCTTCCAGGGGCCCTAAACACAAGATTTATGGAATGGTTAAAAGTGCATGAAAATGGCCAATTTACTCACTCTGAGTTCTCAAAAAGGGTTTCTTCACCCCGGGAAGTTAATTAAATACCATTTGGAGGCATTTAATGTTCGAGCAAAAACGGTTGATTTTCGACAAAAGAGATAACACCCCCCCATTACGTCATGCTTCAGAAATGTGGAAAATGGTCCGTTTTCAAATGTTTTATTTTTGAACGTCAGTTCACATTTGTAGGTGGATCATCAGTGTTAGAGCTAAAATTAGCATGTTTAAAGTGATTTTCATGCTTCCAGGGGCTCGGGAAGTGAATTAAATACTATTTGGAGGCATTTAATGTTCAAGCAAAAACAGCTGATTTTTGACAAAAGAGATACGACCCCCCCATTACGTCATGCTTCAGAAATGTTGAAAATGGTCCGTTTTCAAATGTTTTATTTTTGAACGTCAGTTCACATTTGTAGGTGGATCATCAGTGTTAGAGCTAAAATTAGCATGTTTAAAGTGATTTTCATGCTTCCAGGGGCCCTAAACACAAGATTTATGGAATGGTTAAAAGTGCATGAAAATGGCCAATTTACTCACTCTGAGTTCTCAAAAAGGGTTTCTTCACCCCGGGAAGTTAATTAAATACCATTTGGAGGCATTTAATGTTCGAGCAAAAACGGCTGATTTTCGACAAAAGAGATAACACCCCCCCATTACGTCATGCTTCAGAAATGTGGAAAATGGTCCGTTTTCAAATGTTTTATTTTTGAACGTCAGTTCACATTTGTAGGTGGATCATCAGTGTTAGAGCTAAAATTAGCATATTTAAAGTGATTTTCATGCTTCCAGGGGCTTGGGAAGTGAATTAAATACTATTTGGAGGCATTTAATGTTCAAGCAAAAACAGCTGATTTTTGACAAAAGAGATAACACCCCCCCATTATGTCATGCTTCAGAAATGTGGAAAATGGTCCGTTTTAAAATGTTTTATTTTTGAATGTCAGTTCACATTTGTAGGTGGATCATCAGTGTTGGAGCTAAAATTAGCATGTTTAAAGTGATTTTCATGCTTCCAGGGGCCCTAAACACAAGATTTATGGAATGGTTAAAAGTGCATGAAAATGGCCAATTTACTCACTCTGAGTTCTCAAAAAGGGTTTCTTCACCCCGGTAAGTTAATTAAATACCATTTGGAGGCATTTAATGTTCGAGCAAAAACGGCTGATTTTCGACAAAAGAGATAACACCCCCCCATTACGTCATGCTTCAGAAATGTGGAAAATGGTCCGTTTTCAAATGTTTTATTTTTGAACGTCAGTTCACATTTGTAGGGGGATCATCAGTGTTAGAGCTAAAATTAGCATGTTTAAAGTGATTTTCATGCTTCCAGGGGCTCGGGAAGTGAATTAAATACTATTTGGAGGCATTTAATGTTCAAGCAAAAACAGCTGATTTTTGACAAAAGAGATAACACCCCCCCATTACGTCATGCTTCAGAAATGTGGAAAATGGTCCGTTTTCAAATGTTTTATTTTTGAACGTCAGTTCACATTTGTAGGTGGATCATCAGTGTTAGAGCTAAAATTAGCATGTTTAAAGTGATTTTCTTGCTTCCAGGGGCCCTAAACACAAGATTTATGGAATGGTTAAAAGTGCATGAAAATGGCCAATTTACTCACTCTGAGTTCTCAAAAAGGGTTTCTTCACCCCGGGAAGTTAATTAAATACGATTTGAAGACATTTAATGTTCGAGCAAAAACGGCTGATTTTCGACAAAAGAGATAACACCCCCCCATTACATCATGCTTCAGAAATGTGGAAAATGGTCCGTTTTCAAATGTTTTATTTTTGAACGTCAGTTCACATTTGTAGGTGGATCATCAGTGTTAGAGCTAAAATTAGCATGTTTAAAGTGATTTTCATGCTTCCAGGGGCTCGGGAAGTGAATTAAATACTATTTGGAGGCATTTAATGTTCAAGCAAAAACAGCTGATTTTTGACAAAAGAGATAACACCCCCCCATTACGTCATGCTTCAGAAATGTGGAAAATGGTCCGTTTTAAAATGTTTTATTTTTGAATGTCAGTTCACATTTGTAGGTGGATCATCAGTGTTGGAGCTAAAATTAGCATGTTTAAAGTGATTTTCATGCTTCCAGGGGCCCTAAACACAAGATTTATGGAATGGTTAAAAGTGCATGAAAATGGCCAATTTACTCACTCTGAGTTCTCAAAAAGGGTTTCTTCACCCCGGGAAGTTAATTAAATACCATTTGGAGGCATTTAATGTTCGAGCAAAAACGGCTGATTTTCGACAAAAGAGATAACACCCCCCATTACGTCATGCTTCAGAAATGTGGAAAATGGTCCGTTTTCAAATGTTTTATTTTTGAACATCAGTTCACATTTGTAGGTGGATCATCAGTGTTAGAGCTAAAATTAGCATGTTTAAAGTGATTTTCATGCTTCCAGGGGCTCGGGAAGTGAATTAAATACTATTTGGAGGCATTTAATGTTCAATCAAAAACAGCTGATTTTTGACAAAAGAGATAACACCCCCCCATTACGTCATGCTTCAGAAATGTGGAAAATGGTCCGTTTTCAAATGTTTTATTTTTTAACGTCAGTTCACATTTGTAGGTGGATCATCAGTGTTAGAGCTAAAATTAGCATGTTTAAAGTGATTTTCATGCTTCCAGGGGCCCTAAACACAAGATTTATGGAATGGTTAAAAGTGCATGAAAATGGCCAATTAACTCACTCTGAGTTCTCAAAAAGGGTTTCTTCACCCCGGGAAGTTAATTAAATACCATTTGGAGGCATTTAATGTTCGAGCAAAAACGGCTGATTTTCGACAAAAGAGATAACACCCCCCCCATTACGCCATGCTTCAGAAATGTGGAAAATGGTCCGTTTTCAAATGTTTTATTTTTGAACGTCAGTTCACATTTGTAGGTGGATCTTCAGTGTTAGAGCTAAAATTAGCATGTTTAAAGTGATTTTCATGCTTCCAGGGGCTCGGGAAGTGAATTAAATACTATTTGGAGGCATTTAATGTTCAATCAAAAACAGCTGATTTTTGACAAAAGAGATAACACCCCCCCATTACGTCATGCTTCAGAAATGTGGAAAATGGTCCGTTTTCAAATGTTTTATTTTTGAACGTCAGTTCACATTTGTAGGTGGATCATCAGTGTTAGAGCTAAAATTAGCATGTTTAAAGTGATTTTCATGCTTCCAGGGGCCCTAAACACAAGATTTATGGAATGGTTAAAAGTGCATGAAAATGGCCAATTTACTCACTCTGAGTTCTCAAAAAGGGTTTCTTCACCCCGGGAAGTTAATTAAATACCATTTGGAGGCATTTAATGTTCGAGCAAAAACGGCTGATTTTCGACAAAAGAGATAACACCCCCCCCATTACGTCATGCTTCAGAAATGTGGAAAATGGTCCGTTTTCAAATGTTTTATTTTTGAACGTCAGTTCACATTTGTAGGTGGATCTTCAGTGTTAGAGCTAAAATTAGCATGTTTAAAGTGATTTTCATGCTTCCAGGGGCTCGGGAAGTGAATTAAATACTATTTGGAGGCATTTAATGTTCAATCAAAAACAGCTGATTTTTGACAAAAGAGATAACACCCCCCCATTACGTCATGCTTCAGAAATGTGGAAAATGGTCCGTTTTCAAATGTTTTATTTTTGAACGTCAGTTCACATTTGTAGGTGGATCATCAGTGTTAGAGCTAAAATTAGCATGTTTAAAGTGATTTTCATGCTTCCAGGGGCCCTAAACACAAGATTTATGGAATGGTTAAAAGTGCATGAAAATGGCCAATTTACTCACTCTGAGTTCTCAAAAAGGGTTTCTTCACCCCGGGAAGTTAATTAAATACCATTTGGAGGCATTTAATGTTCGAGCAAAAACGGCTGATTTTCGACAAAAGAGATAACACCCCCCCCATTACGTCATGCTTCAGAAATGTGGAAAATGGTCCGTTTTCAAATGTTTTATTTTTGAACGTCAGTTCACATTTGTAGGTGGATCATCAGTGTTAGAGCTAAAATTAGCATGTTTAAAGTGATTTTCATGCTTCCAGGGGCTCGGGAAGTGAATTAAATACTATTTGGAGGCATTTAATGTTCAATCAAAAACAGCTGATTTTTGACAAAAGAGATAACACCCCCCCATTACGTCATGCTTCAGAAATGTGGAAAATGGTCCGTTTTCAAATGTTTTATTTTTGAACGTCAGTTCACATTTGTAGGTGGATCATCAGTGTTAGAGCTAAAATTAGCATGTTTAAAGTGATTTTCATGCTTCCAGGGGCCCTAAACACAAGATTTATGGAATGGTTAAAAGTGCATGAAAATGGCCAATTTACTCACTCTGAGTTCTCAAAAAGGGTTTCTTCACCCCGGGAAGTTAATTAAATACCATTTGGAGGCATTTAATGTTCGAGCAAAAACGGCTGATTTTCGACAAAAGAGATAACACCCCCCCATTACGTCATGCTTCAGAAATGTGGAAAATGGTCCGTTTTCAAATGTTTTATTTTTGAACGTCAGTTCACATTTGTAGGTGGATCATCAGTGTTAGAGCTAAAATTAGCATGTTTAAAGTGATTTTCATGCTTCCAGGGGCCCTAAACACAAGATTTATGGAATGGTTAAAAGTGCATGAAAATGGCCAATTTACTCACTCTGAGTTCTCAAAAAGGGTTTCTTCACCCCGGGAAGTTAATTAAATACCATTTGGAGGCATTTAATGTTCGAGCAAAAACGGCTGATTTTCGACAAAAGAGATAACACCCCCCCATTACGTCATGCTTCAGAAATGTGGAACATGGTCCGTTTTCAAATGTTTTATTTTTGAACGTCAGTTCACATTTGTAGGTGGATCATCAGTGTTAGAGCTAAAATTTGCATGTTTAAAGTGATTTTCATGCTTCCAGGGGCTCGGGAAGTGAATTAAATACTATTTGGCGGCATTTAATGTTCAAGCAAAAACAGCTGATTTTTGACAAAAGAGATAACACACCCCCATTACGTCATGCTTCAGAAATGTGGAAAATGGTCCGTTTTCAAATGTTTTATTTTTGAACGTCAGTTCACATTTGTAGGTGGATCATCAGTGTTAGAGCTAAAATTAGCATGTTTAAAGTGATTTTCATGCTTCCAGGGGCCCTAAACACAAGATTTATGGAATGGTTAAAAGTGCATGAAAATGGCCAATTTACTCACTCTGAGTTCTCAAAAAGGGTTTCTTCACCCCGGGAAGTTAATTAAATACCATTTGGAGGCATTTAATGTTCGAGCAAAAACGGCTGATTTTCGACAAAAGAGATAACACCCCCCCATTACGTCATGCTTCAGAAATGTGGAAAATGATCCGTTTTCAAATGTTTTATTTTTGAACATCAGTTCACATTTGTAGGTGGATCATCAGTGTTAGAGCTAAAATTAGCATGTTTAAAGTGATTTTCATGCTTCCAGGGGCTCGGGAAGTGAATTAAATACTATTTGGAGGCATTTAATGTTCAATCAAAAACAGCTGATTTTTGACAAAAGAGATAACACCCCCCCATTACGTCATGCTTCAGAAATGTGGAAAATGGTCCGTTTTCAAATGTTTTATTTTTTAACGTCAGTTCACATTTGTAGGTGGATCATCAGTGTTAGAGCTAAAATTAGCATGTTTAAAGTGATTTTCATGCTTCCAGGGGCCCTAAACACAAGATTTATGGAATGGTTAAAAGTGCATGAAAATGGCCAATTTACTCACTCTGAGTTCTCAAAAAGGGTTTCTTCACCCCGGGAAGTTAATTAAATACCATTTGGAGGCATTTAATGTTCGAGCAAAAACGGCTGATTTTCGACAAAAGAGATAACACCCCCCCCATTACGCCATGCTTCAGAAATGTGGAAAATGGTCCGTTTTCAAATGTTTTATTTTTGAACGTCAGTTCACATTTGTAGGTGGATCATCAGTGTTAGAGCTAAAATTAGCATGTTTAAAGTGATTTTCATGCTTCCAGGGGCTCGGGAAGTGAATTAAATACTATTTGGAGGCATTTAATGTTCAATCAAAAACAGCTGATTTTTGACAAAAGAGATAACACCCCCCCATTACGTCATGCTTCAGAAATGTGGAAAATGGTCTGTTTTCAAATGTTTTATTTTTGAACGTCAGTTCACATTTGTAGGTGGATCATCAGTGTTAGAGCTAAAATTAGCATGTTTAAAGTGATTTTCATGCTTCCAGGGGCCCTAAACACAAGATTTATGGAATGGTTAAAAGTGCATGAAAATGGCCAATTTACTCACTCTGAGTTCTCAAAAAGGGTTTCTTCACCCCGGGAAGTTAATTAAATACCATTTGGAGGCATTTAATGTTCGAGCAAAAACGGCTGATTTTCGACAAAAGAGATAACACCCCCCCATTACGTCATGCTTCAGAAATGTGGAAAATGGTCCGTTTTCAAATGTTTTATTTTTGAACGTCAGTTCACATTTGTAGGTGGATCATCAGTGTTAGAGCTAAAATTAGCATGTTTAAAGTGATTTTCATGCTTCCAGGGGCTCGGGAAGTGAATTAAATACTATTTGGAGGCATTTAATGTTCAATCAAAAACAGCTGATTTTTGACAAAAGAGATAACACCCCCCCCATTACGTCATGCTTCAGAAATGTGGAAAATGGTCCGTTTTCAAATGTTTTATTTTTGAACGTCAGTTCACATTTGTAGGTGGATCATCAGTGTTAGAGCTAAAATTAGCATGTTTAAAGTGATTTTCATGCTTCCAGGGGCCCTAAACACAAGATTTATGGAATGGTTAAAAGTGCATGAAAATGGCCAATTTACTCACTCTGAGTTCTCAAAAAGGGTTTCTTCACCCCGGGAAGTTAATTAAATACCATTTGGAGGCATTTAATGTTCGAGCAAAAACGGCTGATTTTCGACAAAAGAGATAACACCCCCCCATTACGTCATGCTTCAGAAATGTGGGAAATGGTCCGTTTTCAAATGTTTTATTTTTGAACGTCAGTTCACATTTGTAGGTGGATCATCAGTGTTAGAGCTAAAATTAGCATGTTTAAAGTGATTTTCATGCTTCCAGGGGCTCGGGAAGTGAATTAAATACTATTTGGAGGCATTTAATGTTCAATCAAAAACAGCTGATTTTTGACAAAAGAGATAACACCCCCCCATTACGTCATGCTTCAGAAATGTGGAAAATGGTCCGTTTTCAAATGTTTTATTTTTTAACGTCAGTTCACATTTGTAGGTGGATCATCAGTGTTAGAGCTAAAATTAGCATGTTTAAAGTGATTTTCATGCTTCCAGGGGCCCTAAACACAAGATTTATGGAATGGTTAAAAGTGCATGAAAATGGCCAATTTACTCACTCTGAGTTCTCAAAAAGGGTTTCTTCACCCGGGAAGTTAATTAAATACCATTTGGAGGCATTTAATGTTCGAGCAAAAACGGCTGATTTTCGACAAAAGAGATAACACCCCCCCATTACGCCATGCTTCAGAAATGTGGAAAATGGTCCGTTTTCAAATGTTTTATTTTTGAACGTCAGTTCACATTTGTAGGCGGATCATCAGTGTTAGAGCTAAAATTAGCATGTTTAAAGTGATTTTCATGCTTCCAGGGGCCCTAAACACAAGATTTATGGAATGGTTAAAAGTGCATGAAAATGGCCAATTTACTCACTCTGAGTTCTCAAAAAGGGTTTCTTCACCCCGGGAAGTTAATTAAATACCATTTGGAGGCATTTAATGTTCGAGCAAAAACGGCTGATTTTCGACAAAAGAGATAACACCCCCCCATTACGTCATGCTTCAGAAATGTGGAAAATGGTCCGTTTTCAAATGTTTTATTTTTGAACGTCAGTTCACATTTGTAGGTGGATCATCAGTGTTAGAGCTAAAATTAGCATGTTTAAAGTGATTTTCATGCTTCCAGGGGCTCGGGAAGTGAATTAAATACTATTTGGAGGCATTTAATGTTCAATCAAAAACAGCTGATTTTTGACAAAAGAGATAACACCCCCCCATTACGTCATGCTTCAGAAATGTGGAAAATGGTCCGTTTTCAAATGTTTTATTTTTGAACGTCAGTTCACATTTGTAGGTGGATCATCAGTGTTAGAGCTAAAATTAGCATGTTTAAAGTGATTTTCATGCTTCCAGGGGCCCTAAACACAAGATTTATGGAATGGTTAAAAGTGCATGAAAATGGCCAATTTACTCACTCTGAGTTCTCAAAAAGGGTTTCTTCACCCCGGGAAGTTAATTAAATACCATTTGGAGGCATTTAATGTTCGAGCAAAAACGGCTGATTTTCGACAAAAGAGATAACATCCCCCCATTACGTCATGCTTCAGAAATGTGGAACATGGTCCGTTTTCAAATGTTTTATTTTTGAACGTCAGTTCACATTTGTAGGTGGATCATCAGTGTTAGAGCTAAAATTAGCATGTTTAAAGTGATTTTCATGCTTCCAGGGGCTCGGGAAGTGAATTAAATACTATTTGGAGGCATTTAATGTTCAAGCAAAAACAGCTGATTTTTGACAAAAGAGATAACACACCCCCATTACGTCATGCTTCAGAAATGTGGAAAATGGTCCGTTTTCAAATATTTTATTTTTGAACGTCAGTTCACATTTGTAGGTGGATCATCAGTGTTAGAGCTAAAATTAGCATGTTTAAAGTGATTTTCATGCTTCCAGGGGCCCTAAACACAAGATTTATGGTATGGTTAAAAGTGCATGAAAATGGCCAATTTACTCACTCTGAGTTCTCAAAAAGGGTTTCTTCACCCCGGGAAGTTAATTAAATACCATTTGGAGGCATTTAATGTTCGAGCAAAAACGGCTGATTTTCGACAAAAGAGATAACACCCCCCCATTACGTCATGCTTCAGAAATGTGGAAAATGGTCCTATTTCAAATGTTTTATTTTTGAACGTCAGTTCACATTTGTAGGTGGATCATCAGTGTTAGAGCTAAAATTAGCATGTTTAAAGTGATTTTCATGCTTCCAGGGGCTCGGGAAGTGAATTAAATACTATTTGGAGGCATTTAATGTTCAAGCAAAAACAGCTGATTTTTGACAAAAGAGATAACACCCCCCCATTACGTCATGCTTCAGAAATGTGGAAAATGGTCCGTTTTCAAATGTTTTATTTTTGAACGTCAGTTCACATTTGTAGGTGGATCATCAGTGTTAGAGCTAAAATTAGCATGTTTAAAGTGATTTTCATGCTTCCAGGGGCTCGGGAAGTGAATTAAATACTATTTGGAGGCATTTAATGTTCAATCAAAAACAGCTGATTTTTGACAAAAGAGATAACACCCCCCCATCACGTCATGCTTCAGAAATGTGGAAAATGGTCCGTTTTCAAATGTTTTATTTTTGAACGTCAGTTCACATTTGTAGGTGGATCATCAGTGTTAGAGCTAAAATTAGCATGTTTAAAGTGATTTTCATGCTTCCAGGGGCCCTAAACACAAGATTTATGGAATGGTTAAAAGTGCATGAAAATGGCCAATTTACTCACTCTGAGTTCTCAAAAAGGGTTTCTTCACCCCGGGAAGTTAATTAAATACCATTTGGAGGCATTTAATGTTCGAGCAAAAACGGCTGATTTTCGACAAAAGAGATAACACCCCCCCATTACGTCATGCTTCAGAAATGTGGAACATGGTCCGTTTTCAAATGTTTTATTTTTGAACGTCAGTTCACATTTGTAGGTGGATCATCAGTGTTAGAGCTAAAATTAGCATGTTTAAAGTGATTTTCATGCTTCCAGGGGCTCGGGAAGTGAATTAAATACTATTTGGAGGCATTTAATGTTCAAGCAAAAACAGCTGATTTTTGACAAAAGAGATAACACACCCCCATTACGTCATGCTTCAGAAATGTGGAAAATGGTCCGTTTTCAAATGTTTTATTTTTGAACGTCAGTTCACATTTGTAGGTGGATCATCAGTGTTAGAGCTAAAATTAGCATGTTTAAAGTGATTTTCATGCTTCCAGGGGCCCTAAACACAAGATTTATGGTATGGTTAAAAGTGCATGAAAATGGCCAATTTACTCACTCTGAGTTCTCAAAAAGTTTTTCTTCACCCCGGGAAGTTAATTAAATACCATTTGGAGGCATTTAATGTTCGAGCAAAAACGGCTGATTTTCGACAAAAGAGATAACACCCCCCCATTACGTCATGCTTCAGAAATGTGGAAAATGGTCCGTTTTCAAATGTTTTATTTTTGAACGTCAGTTCACATTTGTAGGTGGATCATCAGTGTTAGAGCTAAAATTAGCATGTTTAAAGTGATTTTCATGCTTCCAGGGGCTCGGGAAGTGAATTAAATACTATTTGGAGGCATTTAATGTTCAAGCAAAAACAGCTGATTTTTGACAAAAGAGATAACACCCCCCCATTACGTCATGCTTCAGAAATGTGGAAAATGGTCCGTTTTCAAATGTTTTATTTTTGAACGTCAGTTCACATTTGTAGGTGGATCATCAGTGTTAGAGCTAAAATTAGCATGTTTAAAGTGATTTTCATGCTTCCAGGGGCCCTAAACACAAGATTTATGGAATGGTTAAAAGTGCATGAAAATGGCCAATTTACTCACTCTGAGTTCTCAAAAAGGGTTTCTTCACCCCGGGAAGTTAATTAAATACCATTTGGAGGCATTTAATGTTCGAGCAAAAACGGCTGATTTTCGACAAAAGAGATAACACCCCCCATTACGTCATGCTTCAGAAATGTGGAAAATGGTCCGTTTTCAAATGTTTTATTTTTGAACATCAGTTCACATTTGTAGGTGGATCATCAGTGTTAGAGCTAAAATTAGCATGTTTAAAGTGATTTTCATGCTTCCAGGGGCTCGGGAAGTGAATTAAATACTATTTGGAGGCATTTAATGTTCAATCAAAAACAGCTGATTTTTGACAAAAGAGATAACACCCCCCCATTACGTCATGCTTCAGAAATGTGGAAAATGGTCCGTTTTCAAATGTTTTATTTTTTAACGTCAGTTCACATTTGTAGGTGGATCATCAGTGTTAGAGCTAAAATTAGCATGTTTAAAGTGATTTTCATGCTTCCAGGGGCCCTAAACACAAGATTTATGGAATGGTTAAAAGTGCATGAAAATGGCCAATTAACTCACTCTGAGTTCTCAAAAAGGGTTTCTTCACCCCGGGAAGTTAATTAAATACCATTTGGAGGCATTTAATGTTCGAGCAAAAACGGCTGATTTTCGACAAAAGAGATAACACCCCCCCCATTACGCCATGCTTCAGAAATGTGGAAAATGGTCCGTTTTCAAATGTTTTATTTTTGAACGTCAGTTCACATTTGTAGGTGGATCTTCAGTGTTAGAGCTAAAATTAGCATGTTTAAAGTGATTTTCATGCTTCCAGGGGCTCGGGAAGTGAATTAAATACTATTTGGAGGCATTTAATGTTCAATCAAAAACAGCTGATTTTTGACAAAAGAGATAACACCCCCCCATTACGTCATGCTTCAGAAATGTGGAAAATGGTCCGTTTTCAAATGTTTTATTTTTGAACGTCAGTTCACATTTGTAGGTGGATCATCAGTGTTAGAGCTAAAATTAGCATGTTTAAAGTGATTTTCATGCTTCCAGGGGCCCTAAACACAAGATTTATGGAATGGTTAAAAGTGCATGAAAATGGCCAATTTACTCACTCTGAGTTCTCAAAAAGGGTTTCTTCACCCCGGGAAGTTAATTAAATACCATTTGGAGGCATTTAATGTTCGAGCAAAAACGGCTGATTTTCGACAAAAGAGATAACACCCCCCCCATTACGTCATGCTTCAGAAATGTGGAAAATGGTCCGTTTTCAAATGTTTTATTTTTGAACGTCAGTTCACATTTGTAGGTGGATCATCAGTGTTAGAGCTAAAATTAGCATGTTTAAAGTGATTTTCATGCTTCCAGGGGCTCGGGAAGTGAATTAAATACTATTTGGAGGCATTTAATGTTCAATCAAAAACAGCTGATTTTTGACAAAAGAGATAACACCCCCCCATTACGTCATGCTTCAGAAATGTGGAAAATGGTCCGTTTTCAAATGTTTTATTTTTGAACGTCAGTTCACATTTGTAGGTGGATCATCAGTGTTAGAGCTAAAATTAGCATGTTTAAAGTGATTTTCATGCTTCCAGGGGCCCTAAACACAAGATTTATGGAATGGTTAAAAGTGCATGAAAATGGCCAATTTACTCACTCTGAGTTCTCAAAAAGGGTTTCTTCACCCCGGGAAGTTAATTAAATACCATTTGGAGGCATTTAATGTTCGAGCAAAAACGGCTGATTTTCGACAAAAGAGATAACACCCCCCCATTACGTCATGCTTCAGAAATGTGGAAAATGGTCCGTTTTCAAATGTTTTATTTTTGAACGTCAGTTCACATTTGTAGGTGGATCATCAGTGTTAGAGCTAAAATTAGCATGTTTAAAGTGATTTTCATGCTTCCAGGGGCTCGGGAAGTGAATTAAATACTATTTGGAGGCATTTAATGTTCAAGCAAAAACAGCTGATTTTTGACAAAAGAGATAACACCCCCCCATTACGTCATGCTTCAGAAATGTGGAAAATGGTCCGTTTTAAAATGTTTTATTTTTGAATGTCAGTTCACATTTGTAGGTGGATCATCAGTGTTGGAGCTAAAATTAGCATGTTTAAAGTGATTTTCATGCTTCCAGGGACCCTAAACACAAGATTTATGGAATGGTTAAAAGTGCATGAAAATGGCCAATTTACTCACTCTGAGTTCTCAAAAAGGGTTTCTTCACCCCGGGAAGTTAATTAAATACCATTTGGAGGCATTTAATGTTCGAGCAAAAACGGCTGATTTTCGACAAAAGAGATAACACCCCCCCATTACGTCATGCTTCAGAAATGTGGAAAATGGTCCGTT